>NC_059358.1:34066911-35266911 GCF_019703515.2 Myxocyprinus asiaticus | reverse complement strand
TGCTCCTGACACCAGTGTGTCAGAGTGTGCACCTCCTCTCTGTAGGCTGTTTCATCATTGTCAGTGATCAGACCTACCACCGTCATGTCATCAGCAAACTTAATGATGGCATTGGAGCTATGTGTTGCCACACAGTCATGTGTGTACAAGGAATACAGTAGTGGGCTGAGAACACAGCCCTGCGGGGCTCCAGTGTTGAGGGTCAGTGATGAGGAGATGTTGCTGCCTATTCTAACCACCTGGCATCTGCTTAACAGGAAGTCCAGGATCCAGTTGCACAGCGAGCTGTTTAAGCTCAGAGCCCGGAGTTTCTCATCTAGCTTGGAGGGCACTATGGTGTTGAATGCTGAGCTGTAGTCTACAAACAACATTCTCACATAAGTGTTCTTTTTTTACAGGTGGGAGAGAGCAGTGTGTATTGTAGATGCAATGGCATCATCAGTGGAGCGGTTGTTGTGGTAAGCAAACTGCAATGGGTCCAGTGATGGAGGCAGCACAGAGCAGATATAGTCTCTGATTAGTCTCTCAAAGCATTTGCTGATGATGGGGGTCAGAGCAACTGGACGCCCAACAGAGCAACAGTCATTTAAACAAGTTATTTTTTATTGTTTTGGAACAGGCACAATGGTGGATGTTTTAAAGCATGTGGGGACTACAGCCAAAGAGAGGGAAAGGTTGAAAATGTCCGTAAAAACACCAGCCAGCTGGTTCACACACGCTCTGATGACGCGGCCCGGAATGCCATCTGGGCCCGTGGCTTTGCGGATATTCACCCGTCGGAAGGATCGGGTTACATCTGCTACAGAGACGGAGAGTGAACTAACCTCTGTAGCTTCAGCCGCGGGAGCTCTCTCCGCGAGGGCGGTGTTATTTCCCTCGAAACAAGCATAAAAAGTATTTAGCTCATCCGGGAGAGAGGCAGCGGTGTTCATGGTGGAGTTTTTATTCCCTTTAAAGTCCGTGATGATGTTAATTCCCTGCCACATGCTTCTAGAGTTGGTGGTGTTAAACTGTCCTTCAATCTTGCTCCTGTACTGGTGTTTTGTGGTTCTGATAGTTTTTCGGAGGGCATAACTGGCTTGTTTATGCTCCTCCGTGTTCCCGGAATTAAAAGCGGAGGTCCACACATTAAGTGCCGTGCGAATATCGCTATTAATCCAAGGATTCTGATTCGGATAGATCCGTACTGTTCTGGTCGGAACCACGTCCTCTACGCACGTTCTGATGAAGCACATTACGCTATCAGCGTAAAGCTCGATGTCGTCATCAGAGGCGGACCGGAACATCTCCCAGTCCGTGTGATCAAAACAGTCCTGTAACGTAGAGTCTGAATGGTCCAACCAGCACTGGATCGTTCTGAGGGTGGGTGCTTCCTGTTTCAATTTCTGCCTGTAAGCGGGCAGAAGCAGAACGGAAGAGTGGTCCGATTTGCCAAATGGTGGGCGGGGGAGGGATTTGTAGCCATCCCGGAAGGGAGAGTAGCAATGGTCCAAAACCCGGTCCCCTCGTGTGTTGAAACTAATGTGCTGGTGATATTTTGGTGCGACTGATTTTAAACTGGCTTTATTAAAGTCCCCGGTCACAATGAATGCAGCCTCAGGGTGCGCGGTTTCCTGCTCACTTATTCTCCCATACAGTTCCTTGAGTGCCCGGTCTGTGTCGGCTTGTGGGGGAATGTACACAGCAGTGATAATGACCGCTGTGAATTCCCTCGGTAGCCAGAATGGTCGACACAGAAGCATAAGAAATTCCAGATCAGGAGAGCAGAAAGACTTGATAGAATGTACGTTCCTACTGATCACACCAGGATTTGTTGATCGTAAAACATACACCACCTCTTCTAGTTTTACCTGAGAGGTCTTTCGCTCTGTCCGCTCGGTGCACGGAGAACCCTATGGGTTCAATGGCTGAGTCTGGAATCTCCGCAGACATCCAAGTTTCCGTAAGGCAGATAATGCAGCAGTCCCTTGTATCTCGTTGGAAAGAGATCCACGCTTTCAGCTCGCAGAGCTTGTTATCCAGAGACTGAACATTTGCCAGAAGAATAGTGGGTAGCGGGGATCGATTTGCGCGGCGTCTTACTCTGATGAGAACGCCGGCTCTGTTTCCCCTTTTCCTTTTGCGTTTCCGTGTCCGGACTGCCCAGACAAAGGGCTCCGCTTGCGTGTTTGTAAACAGCGGGTCGGCATTGAGGAATGTGAAGTCCGGTTTACGGTGTGAAATTGCTGAACCAATGTCCAAAAGTGTTTGTCTGTCGTAGACAATAAGGCAGACAACATCCAAGACAAAAAACGTAAGAATTGTGAACAAAACAAACAAAACATTACTATGTTGTGTCAGAGCTCGCAACGCAGCAGCCATACTCGGCGCCATCGTGATGATTGGCAGGCGGGTAATCCTCAAGGGATGGAGGTCGACTGATGCGCCCTCATTTTGTGAGTGGTGCGCCGAGTTGGGCAGCGTGTCGGCATTTGAGGAGATGGCATGTAGAAGGCTAGGCAACCTGTATATGTACAGGCAGCGGAGAGAGACTAGTGTTTTTTTTTTTTTTTTTTTTGCTGTTTCATTGTCTATTTGTGTGTCTTTATCAGTTGGCTTTTGACCACTGCTGTGCTTGTTTGTGTCGGGGGGGGGGGGGGGTTAATGTTCGGGGGGAAAAGTTGTGATTTCATGTGGTTTGATTTTGCATTTTCTGTGTGCCTATTTTATTTGATGCATGGAATCAATAACAAATTGTTCACAACAAAAGAAACAATATCGGGATTGTTCAAATGAAGATTGTAAATAATCTGAAAATCCTTTTTGTTTCTCTTTTACCCAGCCATATTTTTTATTTAGTTAAGGAACATAGTATCTGCACTGCTTTATCCGTATTAATGTCACTGCGCATGCAAGGTTTTTGAATGCCAAATAGGATTTGTTGATGTAAATGTTTCAGATTTCTGACATCAGAAATCCAAGGATTTCAGAACAAGCCACTTTTTCAGCTCAGTTTTAATAGTTTTTCTTTGAAGACTGGGGCAGAGGTTTGAGTTCTGAAAGTTACGATCTGTTTTCATAATATATTGAACTCTTTTATCTCAAAAGATCAAGGAAAATTAAACTCTACCCTTGGTCACATTTACGATCTTTAATAAACCTTGGCCTCTGAAGTCTGCTTAATCTTTGGTCCTTAACTTTGAAACAAGACCTACTACCAAAATGATCTCTTCAGAGAAATGTTGGTACAGTTTCAAAAAGGATTTACTTTAAATAGCTGGTGGTTGGTGGCGATTTCAGGCTTGGCCTTTGCCTTTGCTTCAGGGCTTATCACTGCTAGACATTAAAGCTCTCCTTTTACTGTGTAAGCACACATGAACTTCTTATCACAGTGACCAACAAACCTATGATGCTGTCATACATCTCAGTACAATTCAGCTTTTGTGCTGGGATAGTCTGTAGAACAAACAAGTACACACGCAGAGAACTGTAGGGATCAGGACAGAGTTTACATCACTCTTTAGATTTCTCTCTCTGCCTCATTTCTTCCACTCTCTTTAATGGAATGTGTAGCCAAAGCCTACAATCATTGACAATAGAATGGATAACAGAATCATGGTTGCAAGTTTGGGAAATAGTGTTGTCTGTTAAGTTATGAGATATGAGAGCAGTAATAAAACTCTACAAAACTTTGGCAAGTCAACTAATTGCATTTAAGTTAGCAGAGGCTTCTGTTTGATCATAAAGGCATTGCTTTGTGCAGCCAGAAATTTTATTTTTTTTAATATAAGGATTGCCTCCCAAAAACTTGGGGTGACAAACGTACAGTAGAAGATTTTAATCGTAGGGAATACAATAGCTGCTACAGCCTGGGAAATCTGAATAGTCTGCAAGGTGAACACAGCCTAAGAGCTTTGAACTTTGACTTTTTCAATTGGATTCTTCAGACATCAACAAACCAAGCAGCTTAATTCCACCAACCCCCACAGTAAAATTACATAAGATAAGGTTCATTGTTAACAAGGAAAACAGTAGTGGTGCTTCTTCATTGTTTTCCCCTGTTCATGAAAGAACATTGTGGCTACTGATACTGGCACACCTGAATGTGTGATCAACCACTTGCAAGATAGAGTTTGAAGCAAGAATCATCTCATAAAATGCACTGTATGATTGCTTTTTTTTTTTTTTTTTTTTTTTTTTTTTTTTTTGTACAAAGAAAGTAGAGAGTCTCTTGTGTACTTTTTTTATGGCCATGCTAAATGAAATAAATATTAGGGTGTCCCAATACATGGCTTTTGCTCACAACCATGACCAAGCAAATGTAAGCCTACATTCCTGTCCAATAAATAAATTATACCAAGTGGTGACGTTACCTGTGTTGTAGAGTAATGGGGATTGCTGAGATATTGCAGGGGAACTCGCTTGCCATCCATGAACTTTGAAGGAAAGAGGTCAAAAGCTTGAGTTAGTAAATGAAATAGATGAACCCAAAAATGGGTTGCAGATCTGTTTTGATGGGGTCATAAAAAGAAAATAAAAAATAATGCAAAATGCTAATATTCAAATGGATCTAACTATACAGTATAATAATGCATACTGTAGTTGGGATAGAAAATTAAATAAGACTATCAGTGTTTTAAAGAGGCTGTGCATCAAATCAAGCTCTATGGTATTTTGGTGCAGAACAAAGAAAATACAACCCTGATGACTTCAAAAATGGGCACACTTGCGATGATAAACGTGTCTAAAGTAAAATCTGAGTCCTGAACTAAAACCAGTTGAGAACCATTGCTGCTGTTGGTTGAAAAATGAAGTGTGAAGCCAGTGTTTACCAAATGCATGTAGTGCGTGTGCATGTTAGATTGAAGAAGATGTTGTCGGCGTCGTACCTAAAAACATTCAAATGGCTTCAGAGAATACAATATAAAATCACTGCCAGAAAATGTGGTATATACTTAACGATTTATATGTTACTAAGTTAAATCCATAGATTTTAAACTCTTTATTATAATCAAGGCTCTATTAAACTTTTTTTTTTTTTTTTTTTTTGGCATTTGCATTTGCATGAAAATGGACAATCTTTTGCAGACAGATTGCTGTGTTCCTCAACTCTGAACTTATCCAAACTCTTGTGCAACTTGAAAAGTGTGATTCAGTGCTCAACAAGCCTGGATACTGATTCTGAGTCAGGCACTTTGAATAAAAAGTAGATACCAAAAGAGTAGCTGTCAGCCCTGTTTGGCCTGGAGGTCAGTCACATGATTAACGGCAATGACATCATCCCCTGGGGCTGCTAACTCTTTTGTTGGTGGATTGGACACTGTGAAACGTGCAGGTCTGACTCCATTATGTAATCTCAGAGGCTGAGAATAGGGCCTCCTAAATCAGCCTGGGCCCATGGGAGCCTTGAGAAGACCTGGAAACATGTACTACTATTGCTCATAGGGATTTAAAAAAAAAAAAAAAAAAAACCTAACCCTAGATATTAACTTCAGCGTGTAACTCATCCATTTGTGCTACTTACGTGAAAGAAACCTCAAATTGTGCTGTGAATACATGCACTATTACTTCTCTAAACAATCAAACAATTTCACCTGTTGGACGATTAAAAAAAAAAAAAAAAAAAAACCTGAAGGAGGGATCTGAGCCGTATTTAGAGACCATTCTCTATAACACATCATGTCATACTGTAGATTTATACTGCATAATGAAGTGCTTTTCCACCATCGAGCCGAACGGTTCTGAGCATTTCCTTTTGAACGTGGTTTGGTAAGGTACGATTACAAACTGTTTCTGGTCCGGATTTCTCAACACGGTTAGCTAAACATACTCCGGACAGAGAACTGGATCGATACAAAGTGGCACGATTCAGCAACAGTAACTTTTCAGCCCGATGGTGGAAAAGCACCTATAGAGAATTGGCAGTGGGCTCTTTTGACATTTAGCCATTAATTAACCACCTAGCAACTATCCAGAACACCCTAGCAACTGCGTAGCAACACCCAAAAAAGCTGCTTTAAAATAGTTTTTACAAATAGACATTTACATTGTTGTTAGTGATGGACTTTAAGGAATTTAACGATTTAGATTCCTCTTAATGATTCCAATTCCTTAACTGTTCCATTAACACTTCTTACTTTTAAGGAAGAAATATTTGAAAACAAGAAATGCAACCAGTCTGTTGCTTAGTGTTTATTAATATTTACTGATTTTAACAGAGCAGATATATAAAATGTAAAATAAATGAAATACAACTTTTGCAAAAGGCTTTTTTTTGTACTAAATATTAAATAAAATAAAAATTGCTAACATATCCCATATATATATATATATATATATATATATATATATATATATATATATATATTATTATTATTATTATTATTATTATTAATTTATTTATTTTTATAAAATTCAACCGATTACAAATATCCTCGTAATGTGTAGGTGTATTTCACTTGCCATATGAACCACCAGTCAGTAAATGCACTGCCAGATTTAAGTGTTAGGTGACTTTAGTACAACATAACATAACGTGTAACAGTTCTTGGTTCATTTTGAGCTGGATGTGACGAAAGTGAGATTCACAAAAAAATTACTCATAAGAGCATTTTTAGTATAGCTCAGCAGGAAAACATTTAGTACACTCTTCTATCCACATGAGAAGAAAAGTGCACATTTAAGAACTGTTAACGGAGCTGAAATCCTAAAATAATACTATTTTTTTTTTTTTTTTTTCAGAGGTTTCCCATTATATTTATTTATTTATTTATTATTAATGGAACCGGTTCTGACTAGGAACAGTTTTCAGTTCCCAAACCTACTTGTTAGTTGTTATAGATTATGTGTAAAGTTTTCTGTAAAGTCCAGTTAATGTGTCTGCTAATGTTTCTAGGGCTCAGTAAAATGTAAAAATTCTGAACTGACAAAATGAAGACATGCATTTAAGCTTGCTGCACAACATAATCTTACCCTCCAAAAAAAAAAAAAAAAAAGATCCCGTTATTTGAGAGAAAATAAGTGTGTAATTTTGGTCTCAGTGGAAATGTTCGCTCTCTGAAGCTCTGTATGATATATTTTTTGCATGTTCATCTCTCTCCTTTCCTCACATCCTCAAGTTGCTTTTCTGACACGGTGGGTTTTAACACAATCTAGAGATTGTTTCATGTTATTGATGTGAGTGTGATGGTTGGTCAGCTTTAGCTCAGGTTGTGTATTCCCCACTTTGCTTCTCTCATTCTCATGTTGTTTACTGGCCCTGTCGAACTATTTGGGTTAAGAAGCACTCCGTGCTATATTAGTAGGGGGCACTTAGAATCAGCTAAAAAAGAGATTGCCTTTTTTACTTTGAAGAAAGATTTGATGTAACTGACAGTGTTTTATTTTTGTTTTTGTTTCATTTCAGACTCTTTCCTCATCCATCTGAGGTAAATGTGATATCTGACAGAGGGAAATTTTATAACGTGTATCATGGCTGTGGCCGGCTGTCCAGATTATTTTCTACACCATCCAAATTATCAGGTAAAACATTGTTTGTGTTTGTCCTGTTGCATTATTTATTTATCTCTGCATTGTTCTTGTCATTTGTAACTTATTTTTTGTTTATAAAGTCACAATATAACCACAAACTGGAAAACGTCCTGGTTACTTGCGTAACCTCCATTCCCAGATGGAGGGAACGAGATGTTGTGTCGATGTAATGACACTAGGGGTCACTCTTGGGAGCCCGAAACACCACTGGTCTTTGAAAAAAGGCCAATGAAAATTGGCGAGTGGTATTTGCATACCACTCCCCTGAACATACGGGTATAAAAGTTGCTGGTATGCAACCATTCATTCAAGTTTTGTGCTGAGGAGCCGAGACAAGGTCCCGGCCATTTCAGCGGGTAGTCCAGCGTTGTGGCAGGAGGGACACAACGTCTCGTTCTCTCCATCAGGAAACGGAGGTTACGCAAGTAACCAAGACGTTCCCTATCTGTCACTCACTCGACGTTGTGTCGATGTAGTGACACTAGGGGTCCCTATACGAAACGCCACAACTGGCTGAACTGTGTTACGTGAACTGGCGGTGTGTGACGGGCAGACCACTGTGTGCCTCGTAGCCAGCGCACCAGGCCGACACGTAACCTCCCCCAACGCTGTTATGAGTGTCGAACGGCTCTTCGGGGACAAGTCGACTGCCCAAAAGATAGAGACAGGCTAGCCCAGTCATGGCCTCTTATTCTCTCTTTTTTTGTCTCTCCCCCAAAAAAATAGTTAACCGACTGGGGCCCACCAGGTCTACATTGGGGGGTGTCACTCCCAAGGGGAAGACACCGCGGAGACCACACCCCGGGGGGGGTGTTTTGAGTGGAAATACGTCACATGGTCTTGCTGAGCCTTGTCGGAAATATGTCATGTGGAGGTCTTACCCTACGGGGGAGGAGTTTCTACAAACATGGTGACTGGGGCAGAGGGGCCTCTGCCCAAGGAAGACGCAGTTTACCAACAGGGAAACAAATTAGTGGAAGATATACATCGCATGGGGTTACCTATGGGGAACCAACACATGCGGAGCACCTACCCCAGTACAGGGCTTAGTTAGCACATGTACTGAGCCGGCAGCGAGTTTCTCCACAAACTCATCTGCCACAGGGCTCAAAGGAAGTCATCCAGGGAACACAGTTTGTGAACACTACTGGGAGTCAACAGCACACGTCTTCAGCTCAGGGGAGATGAAAGGCGCTATGCACAAGCGATACACCCGGCCAGCTGTCCTGGACTTACCTGCTTGTGCCTGCCACTACACGGGACGAAACCGGTTCCACCCAGAGATTGTAGAACCTCGCAAAGGTGTTGGGTGTTGCCGCCAGACACGAAAGACAGCGATCGTGACCATCAGAAGGTGAGGGATAACAACCGCAACCAGGAATAACACACAAACGGGAAGGCATCTTTAAAAAGATGTGTCTTTAAAAAGACGTTCCATGTGTGCCGCTCTTTTAGAGAAATATACTCTTTTTTTTTTTTTTTAGAATATACTCTTTTATTTCTGCCGAAGCGCCCAGGGGCGTTCTCTGCAGTGCACCAATGCAGAGTGGGGAGAAGCCGCTGAAATGCACTGTCAGATCCAACAGAGGTGAATGAACAGCCGTGGGAATTCAGCTCAGTGAGCATCAACCATTCGGCTCCGAAGAGAAAATCTGAATGTGTGGTTGCATACCAGCTCCTTTTATACCCGTATGTTCGCCAGTTTTCATTGGCCTTTTTTCAAAGACCAGAGATGTTTTGGGCTTCCAAGAGTGACCCCTAGTGTCACTACATCGACACAACGTCGAGTGAGTGACAGATAGGGAACACAGCCATACAAAAATTTTACCATTCAGTATTCCTTCAGTACAATAGCATAATATGGGTCTTGAGGACTACACTATATCAAAACAACTCTGTAGTAAACCCTATATGCCAAATATGGTAAAAATGTCCCTGAACTGTAATGGTGAGGATGAAAATGCTAATGTCAATGGACCATTTTTGGCATCTTTTTCAAAACAGCCTTTTCTCGATCTGGAAGATATCCAGGCCTGCAGTTCAGTGCATGTACTAAAGCAATAAGGTATTAGAGGCCATTCTATATTGTAAAAATAGTCATGAATTATTAACATCCGGCCACTTTTTATGCATGAGCTTGAAAACGACATACCCAAAGTAAAACTCTCCCAGTTCTTGAACCCTTAGGTCTACATACACAAACTTGTTTGAAAGTAGACACTTAGACATTTGTTATTCAAGAGTAAAAATGTATCATTGTAGTACAAAAAAAATTAGTTAGAGCTATTCAAATATTTTGAATAGTGACCGCAAATATTACTTATAAAATATATATTTTTTTATATGCAAGACTATGCGCAGTGCCCCAAAAACACATCTGATACAAAGCCACATATCTGATAAAGGTCTGACACAATTTTGAAGTCAGTATGATCAAAACTCTTTGTTCCAAAATTATTTATGTAAGTGTACTTCCAAAGAAATAGACCACTTGTAGTAACTCCGTAAACCAAAGATCAAAGTGGTACAAAACACACAATTTGTTTATATTTCAATGTAAACAATACCACACAAACCAAAATATATATGAAGATATACTTTTTTTTTTATTATTTGGGAATATGTTATAATGCATTCCATATATATTTATGCATTTTATAAACATTGTGAAAGAACATTACAATTTGAAAAGTTGCAATGGAAATAAACTTTTACTTACAATAAAGATGCTTCTGTAAATTTTTTCCCCATACAAATTTAAATTGACTAAGTCATTTTTCAGAGCTTTTGCTCATGCTATAGCTGCACACCATGCGTAAAAGCGCAAACACAAACAAACACAGTCCACGGTTTTCCATTCCGAACCTTCGTGAATCAGCATCAAGGATATATATACAACCCTCATATCGTTGTTTTCATCTTTTCATAAGCTACATGACCCATCAGTAAAAAATGATCTGGCTTTTCATTGGCCGGCTTTATGCAGAGACAAACATGGATAACGCAAATCTTTACATCACTTGTGTCGACTGTCCTGTTTGGCTATTTTGAGTGACTACCCAATCACAACTGCACAGAACATTTTGAGGGAGGGCTCATTTTTTTCGTAAGACCCTCCCAAATGTCATGTTTGTGTGTTTTGCTACTGAAATACTACACAGAGAATGGACATGAGTTTCACCTGAACAAAGACAGATTGATCAATATTTCTTCATATTTGTACATTTTTGGACTAAAATCTCTAATGGATTTTATTTATTGGACTCTTGCAATGAAAAGCATACTGAAGTTTGGAGGATTGTGCTCATCTGTGTTTGGCTGGAAGAAAATAAATGTCACAACTTCCGGTTTCATTTTCCATGTTTTTCACTCTTGTTGTAACTTTGCGATTGTCAAAATCTCTTTAACATATCAAATCTTGAGACCAAGATCTTTCAAATTATATATTGGATTTCAATATAATTTTTGAATTTCACAGTTTAAACCTGCATTAAAAATAAATTAAATGTGAACAAATACGCAAGTGGGTCATTTTTGACCCACCCGTCATTAAGAGGTTATGTTGTTGCTGATGTTAGTTTACACAATATAAGGCCTCAAGTGATTATTGCTCATAAGAAAATATTACATTATAACTTCATTACTTCATTAATTAATTGCTTCATAATAAAAGTAGTGTAGGCAACTTTTCACTGAAACATTTATTTTTAAAGCAAATTCATGAATGCAGCATCCTTCTGCTATACAATATAGTCCCTGACGTAAAAAATAACAGAATATGTTTCTATGGGTACTGCACAGTGATACACAGAAGTATTGCTGTTTTATTTTTAGTATTTTATCATTGCTGGATTGCTGTTTTGCGCAGTCAGGATCCAGGACTGAAACTATCCATTTTAAAAAGCTTTTTAGAGTTCCTTTCTGGCCATGTGATGTTATTCATTTTAATGAAGGTTGTATAGACTGATAGCTTACTTAAGAAAGTTTTGTATGGTTTCATTTCTATGAGAGCTGAATCTGAGAGAGAGAGAGAGAGAGAGAGAGGGGGGAGCAGAGCACAGAGAAAGGCTTCTGTGTTTTTGAATGTACGTGTCATGAGCAGTAGATTTAGAGTCTGAGCATGAATGAAGATGGAGCAGCAGTGAATGGACATGGCATCGGTGTGCATTCCTTTGGGCTGAATGCATTGGATTCACATGGTGTAACCTGACATATGAGCATCTAAACTCTGGCCTCACTCTATGGATTAACTAGCTGGTTTTGAAGGTCTCTCTCCAGCTTTGTTTACATCCACATGCAGCAGTTCAAACCGACTGGGAAATATCAATCAGGCCCATCGCCCTGTGAAGAGCTGGCATTCATGCAGCCTCATTACGCCCACTGTTCCCTGTCTGTCACTCACTCGAAGTTGTGTCGATGTAGTGACGCTAGGGGTTCGATCTTGAGAGCCCCAATCACCTTTGCTTAAAACAGAAAAGGCCAGTGAAAATTGGCGTGTGGAATTTGCATGCCACTCTCCATCCCGGACATACAGGTATAAAAGGAGATGGCATGCATCACTCATTCAGATTTTTTCTTAGGAGCCAAATGCATGTGTGTGTGTGTTCGTGCTCTCACCTCTTGCTACGCTGCTGGATTTTTACGGCGCGTATCAGCGGTCACCCTCGCATGGTTGAGTGCTATGCTTCCCATGGGCACTTCGGCAGCCTGAGTCTGCAGGTGCTAAAAGAGTATATTCAAGAAAGAGTATATTTTCCTTCTAAAAGAGCTCACGCAAATGCTTGGCATATTTTTAAAGATGTCCTTCCGCGTTTGCACTACTGGATGTGTCCGTTACCTCTCCCCTCCGGATACCCTTGAGATCTGCCTCGAGTGTTTGGGGCGCCAGCACGCCGAGGCGGCTTTCGTGGAAGGGTTGTGTTCTCATTGTGAGAACATGCCCATGAGAACATTGCGGTCACAGCTAACTTCCTTCTTCGTGAAGCAAGGAGCCACCGCGGCTGCTCCCCAACTTGGTCCGTCCTGGGCTGACACTCAGCCGGCCGGGTCGGCAAGCACCGCAGGCGATCTGGATGTGGACATGGGAGCGTTTCCGCCGGCTCAGCCCCCGCGGACCTCCCATCCCCCAGCATGCTCGTTCTGTCCGAACGAGCTGTCGAGCGATTCAGGCGGTCTGCCTCAGGGCGGGTTTAATGTGTCGTTCACGGCTCGCGACGAGGATGAGCTTTCGGTTGCGGCATCGGAGGGTGGGCTTCTGCTATCAAAAGCGGACAAATCTTCTGAGCTCCAGCCCACGGGCAGTAGAGCACAGGATGAGGCGGACGCTGAGATGGCAGCCGTGCTTGCCCAGATGGCTGCGAACATCGGGCTGAAGTGCAACGCTGCAACACCCCTTCAGAGGAGGAAGACCCGGCCTTGTCATTGCTGTGTCCAGTTCGCGCTCTGCGCATCAATCTGGACTGCACGCAGAGCTTTAGACGCTCTGAGCAGCTCTTTGTCTTTTTTGGAGGACAGCAGAAGGGGAAAGCTGTCTCCAAGCAGAGATTAGCCCATTGGATTGTGGATGTCATTTTCTTCTCATACCAGTCTCAGGACTTGCCGTGCCCCTTGGGAGTCTGGGCGCACTCCACTAGAGGTGTTGCATCCTCCTGGGCACTGGCAAGGGGGGCCTCTCTTGCAGACATATGCAGAGCTGTGGGTTGGGCTACACTCAATACCTTTGCGAGGTTTTATAACCTATGCATAGACCCGGTTTTGACCCGAGAGTTATGCGGTAACAGCAGGTAGACCGGGTGGCCGGTTGGGTGTACCGCTTGCATTGCGCCTTTCCCCTTCTTCAAAGGTGATAATGTGTGCTTTTTGTCCACAACAGTTCCCCGTTCCGGCGAACTCCGGACGCCTCTTTAATTCTTTAGCACTGTTAAGGTGACGAACTCGGCGGAGGAGTGATGCCACCAGGCCCAGTACTCATGGTATTCCCCTTTTCAGGTGAGCCCGTGTGCTCGGGGCTCAGTGCTCCATGCGTGGTGATTCCCCATTGGTAATCCCGTATGATGAGTTTTCACTGTTCAGTTCCCCTTTGGTGAACCCTGTGTTTCCCCTCGTCAGAGCTTTCTCTGCCTCGGCCACTGTGCTGCGTACCCTCTTTATAGATAGGGTCCTCCTGTGGTATCATTCCATATGTGAACTTCCCTGTTGGTAAGTCCATGTGAGGTATTCTCCACATGCTAACTCCCTTCGGCAGGATGTGGTCTCCGTAGCACTTCCCAGCGCTATTCTAGAAAAGTGCTCAGCGGAACATTGCTTAACAGCAATCAGTTAAGACACCGCCTGAAGCCTTCTTGGTAAGTGCCTCCACCCCCCTTAACGGGACTAGGGAGACAACATACCTAACTCGCTGGAAGGTCACGACGTGATTGAGCGCTCACTGCGAAGCACGCAGCAGCTTGCCCATGTCCACTCTTCCGTACCTCGTGACATGGTTCAATGCCTGTGGCATTTCCTATAGGAACCCCTAGTGTCACTACATCGACACAACATCGAGTGAGTGACAGACAGGGAACGTCTTGGTTACTGATGTAACCTCTTTTCCCTGATGGAGGGAACGAGACGTTGTGTCCCTCCTGCCACGGTGCTGAACCACTAACATGGCCGGTACTCTCTATCGGCTCCTCAGCATAAATCTGAATGAGTGATGCACGCCATCTCCTTTTATACCCGTATGTCTGGGGCGGAGAGTGGCATGCAAATTCCACTCGCCAATTTTCATAGGCCTTTTATATTTTAAGCAAAGGTGGTTGGGGCTCTCGATCGAACTCCTAGTGTCACTACATCGACACAATGTCTCGTTCCCTCCATTAGGGAACAGAGGTTACATCAGTAACCAAGACGTTTTCTGTACAGGACTTCTTCATACAACATACACAGACACTCTGATATGAAATTAGCGTGTCCTTTTAGTTGTGCATGTTAAAGACACATTGAACAAATTTATATTCTGTGGAGTATCAGACACTGAATACTTCTTTTTATGTATTTGGGATGGTGACATTAAATCAGTTTGTCAGTTTTTTCGACTTCTATGACCTTCGATTAACTGTGAGACTACATAGAATATTTTTACTTTACCTTACTTTAAGGTTTTATATACATTAACATTAGTCATTACACGGTCACTGGAAAACATAATTGGTCATTCAAGTCATCTTTAATATACTGTATCACTCTTGGGTTTCTATAAGTAAGCTAATAAAATAATTTCAACTCAATACAACATTCCATGTCCATTTATTTATGTATTTATTTATTTGGCATGTGGTCATGTAAAAAGTGGGATAATGAGCAGTCAGACCAGATGGTCATTTTCACAACACAAACACCTTACAGAACTCAGATGCAAACAGGAGGTTGGATTTAGCTGTTTCTGGAGACTCTGTGGTCTCTTTCTTCTCACATAATAAATTAATTCACACTCAAATCATTATCATCATTGACATTTTATGTGTCAACTAGCCATTTTATTTATTTGTGAGGAGGGGGAAATGATAGAGTAGTTTGGATACTGGTAAATAAAACGAAGCTGCCCACAGCATCTGTCGGTGTCTGAATAAGTCTGTTAAGTAAGTTTAAATCTGGGCCATGCTCCAAGCATGGCTAATGCACGGGGACTGGACGCCTGCCACAGCACTCTGAAGAGAGCTCCCTAACTACTGTTTTAAGGAACTGCTGAACTGGCTTTATTGAGCTGTGCCTCTCGCCTTTGTGCTCTCAATTATGGTGATGAGCTAATGTTTGAATTGCTCTGAAAGTTTAAAGACATCGCTTTCAAGATCTTTATTAAGCTCAGGCTTGAATTGAATGAAAATGTTGAGCTAAAGTGAGTGCTCTGCTTATTTATTTAAATTTTCTTGCCCTGCTAAAGAATCTGCTTGACCCTTAATCACTGTTTGGGTCATTTTTGATCTGAATCATTATTATTATTATTGTAAATGGTTTCCTTAATCTGAGCAGTACAAGGTTTGGTGATGTTTCCTAAACATGCCACCTGAACACACACAAAAAATTTGGGGCATACTGTATGATCTGACCCCTAAGATACTGAGGACCAGTTGGTCTCCATATAAACATTGATTTTAGTCTTTAACATTTGTTGGAAATCAGGATTTTGCAAAAGGGATACATTAAAGCGCCAACTATATGATAAACTCAGGGCGTGATCTGAGACTTAGATGTTTCCAATTGAACAGTCCACAACAGATGAAATGAGGGACTTATATATATATTTAAAAAAATCTATTCTAGAATAAATCTTATGGACTGATGAAAAAAATGTATAGTCCCTACCAGATGGGTTCAAAAGTCTCCAAATATCTGCAAGACCAAGATTTTTACACATCCTGTGAAGTGTCAGTGTTGCTCTAGGGGGCTTACACACTTTTGCTTCACTATGTCCATCAATAGATTAAAGTCTCGTGCCAATGGTTTGCAACATCCCTTCAGGATCTATAAAAAAGCCCTGATCATCAGCATTAGGCGTGTAAATATTATCCAAAATCAACCTTTGCCCCTGAATTTCCGCTAAAACAATAATGACTCTTCCTAATTTATCATTAATCTGTTTTAGAAATTTGAATTGTAGATGTTTATTTATCAATATAATAACTCCCCTGCTCTTACTTGAGCCAGCACTAAAGAAATTTTTCAGCTTCCTGCGGGGAAAGATGCGTTTCTTGAAGAAACACTATATCATATTTCTTACGTAGGGCAGTGGTAGCTCAGTGGTTAAGGCTCTGGGTTACTGATCAGAAGGTTGGGGGTTCAAGCCCCAGCACCGCCAAGATGCCACTGTTGGGCCCTTGAGCAAGGCCCTTGACCCTATCTGCTCCAGGGGCGCCGTATCATGGCTGACCCTGCACTCTGACCCCAGCCTAGCTGGGATATGTGAAAAAGAAGAATTTCACTGTATATGTGCAAATGTATAATGTGTGATAAATAAAGAAAATTATTAAATTATTATTAATTACGTTTAAGAAAAGAAATAACCTTCCTTCTTTTTATGGGGTGCCCCAACCCATTATTCACATTCCATGTGGAGAGAGACAATCCACTCATATCAACATTTGACATTTTGATATAATAGAAAATGTAAATTGTGTGTCAAAAACAAAATTATAAAGACCACATTTCAACATTAGTGCAACAATAAAACCCTGAAAAAAAAAAGAAAAACATGCGCATTAACCCCGCACACGACAGCGCCAACCGGCGTCGATCCCTCTAAACTCAAAGAGTCCATGCACGCCTACGAGAACCCCCGTGACAACTTTGCCATCGGATTGCTCAAGTCCGGTGCTTCTGCACAAATTTTGTGAAGCAAAATTACATAACAGAAAATACTTTGTAAAACAAACTCCAGCCAATAGAAGGCATAAGCACAAAGAACAAGCAGATTCATCCACAACTGTCCCAAAGGTATGTTCCTCCACAAAACAAACTTCGGTATCAAATATCACCGGATTATAAGACAAAAATAACTAAAAAGAAGCAAAGTGCGCAGAGCTCGTCGCCTACAAGTCCGCTAAGAATACGATTTTTGGCCTAAGATCAAAGGTCTTACTAGACAAAAAAGAAATTATGATCTAACATGAATTTTCTTATGATCATGCCTGGTAATGTGCATGTAAAATGGCTAGAAATAGCATTTTAGCTTAGCGTAAAGCTGACAATTTACACAAGGTTTATTTCTATTTCTTCTGCTCCAAACTTACTTCAAAATATTTCTCTGTCTGCTCATATGAATGTAACACTTCATAAGAAAGTGTTTCACCCCTGTTCAAATGCACTTTGGATCCCATCATTTATATGTATAAATGTTTTCCAACTGAAAGGACTAAATATTAAATGAAACAAATGACAATAAAATGCAAAGAAATCTCTTCAGTAATCAAAATACTTTTTGAATGTAACTGTATTCTAAATACCAATGATTTAAATTGTAACTGTAGTGGATACAGTTACTTATATTTTGTATTTTAAATATGTAATCCCATTACATGTATTCTGTTACTCCCCAACCCTGGTGATTGTGTACTGTTGTCCTAGCGACCGAGGTTCGAAGTGTTTTGTCCCACTCTTTTCCCCATCCGATTTCCTGATTTCACTCTTAATATTTATTTTAATACTACTTATAATAATAGATAAAAATGAATATAAATGTTGGTTTCATCACAGTGATTTGTTCACGGTGAATGTCTAGGATTGCAGAGAATTTCGGCATCGCTTGTGTGTAGATTGCATCACAGTATTATTATATTGTAGTAACGATGTTTTATGGCAGAAACCATAGTTTTAATGCAATTACCCATGGTGTTAGTACAGGAATATGATGGTAATATAGTAACTATAGTTATTTTTTTGCTTACTGTAAATTTACAAAAATACCATGGTGAAACCATGGTTACTGTATTAAAACCAAGATTATTTTTTCTAAGGTAAGTTTAAGGTTAGGTTTAGGGGTAAAGGTTAATGTAGTGTGTCTGTGGAACTCTAAATAAACACAATAAACACTGCAGTGATGCCCATACTGTATGTTAATATTTAAATATGGGTGCAAATAGTATTTGACACTATTTTCACCAGGGTGCAATTAATATCTACCATTATTTGCACCAGGGTTGGGGGATACAAATAATATCTACAACTATTTGCACTGGGGTGTAAATAGCATATACCATTATTTGCACCAGAGTGCAAATATCATCTGCCTATTTTTATTCAAGCAGATGTCACCAGAGACCCCCAATGCATGAGATATTTTAATGTTTTGATGATAATCTTTCAATTTACTGAAATTAAGGATTTTTTTAAGTAAAAATAACATAAAATATACTTATTTTATATGAACATGAATGGAGTAATTTAGTCTTAAAAATTCCTAAATAAATGCATAACTTAGTGTGTTTACTTAAGTGAAGATAGTGTTATAACATTTCTTTAAAAAAATAATAATAGCGTTTCCACATTTGATGTTTCGGCTCAAATTTGACCTGAACAGATGGAACAGGGTTCTCTGTTGATAAGTGAACAAGGGTTAAATCTGTGTAAGCAGGGTTTTTCCCGGCACAAAATGAGGCAGAGGTGGTACCATCCTGATCAAGTGCACACATACACTTGTACCATGCCTTCCACTGGCTGAAGGAAACTCACACAAGCAACATATTTTAGGTGTTCTAATAATTAGATGATTGAAGAAAATGACAATTATCAACTTATAGCATATTTAATTAAAAAAGCTAACCTGTTCAAAATTAAATTGATTAAATACAACATAACAGCTAATGTGTTCATTTATAGTTAACAAACAGCAAACTTGATTAACCTCTTAAACCGATAATAAGATCATCTCTGATCTCAGGTATGTGGGTGGGTATGGTGGAAAGGGACGATGTGTAAAGACCAATCAGCCACTCTTTTACAGCTTGGATTGGGCTGATCACTTAGATTGACAGGTCTTGATTTACCATGCACAACTGAAACAGTGCTGGATCTTATTACTTGTTACTTATTCTATGTAATTATGTTTCTGGTCTATTGTGGTATTTACAAATGTAAGTAGTTCTTTGGTTCAGTAAAACCCTCTGATTTACTTGTTTGGAGAGTTTTTTGGACTTTTGATAAAAAAGGCTACCTTGGTTCCAAATGCCATAACTTGCTTTGAGATAACAATACAACATTTTGCCCAGATACAGTTGACATGATTGTAGTCATCATGTCAAGCCTGAATAATTAACAAAATGAATAAATAAACTGCATTACTTTCTCAGCAGTGTTGTAACATAAGAGCCTCCAAACATGAGATGTACATGTTTGCATTTTTGAGAAAATCAAGATTATGCGTGGTTAGTAATTTTTAAGTCACTGAAATAAGGCCATGAAACGGATAATAGATTTTGTAGACTCCAGTTTTTGCTCATAAAATTAACTTTACTGGGACACTTTTTCTGTTAGAAAGGCCGTATCGGATCACGCTCTTCTTCTGAGGTAAATTCATAGCGTGTCTTCTTCCAAAAACAATAATGAGCTCAAACGGGAAAGACTATACCTTTCGTTGGTTTCATACGGATTACACAATCAGAGAATATTTGTTTTCGATTTAAATTAGTTCATTTAAAAGTAGACAATTCAAGCTTTCTATAGACATATTTCTCATGTCTGTGAGGCAAGTATACGCTGAGTTTCGGTTCGTTTTCGTGATGCGCTCCAGAGAGAAGTTCCCAGAGATCGAGACGGCAGAAATCGGATCCTGTATGAATTCTTTATTTTACAAAACCACAATGTTTTGCTGTTATTGTGAGTGTACACCAGAACATGTGAGCAAAGCGGAGCGGTGTGACACTCTGCTCAATAACCCGCTCCATGCGTGTGCGCTCCGCTCAGCCGCTCACGGTCCAAGCGGACGCTGTGCTCAAGTACCGCTCAAGCTCACCGTTAAAAAATAGTTCGCTCAAATCCCGCTCTGACATTTAATTTCTCTGTAGTATACTTGGTTCCAAGTACGTACACAGGGGGTAGCTACAGTGGCCCAAGCAACTGCCCCTTTGCCCACATGGGCTGAGGTGCCCCTCTGGGTGAAATATAGACTATAGGCCGACATTTATTAAATTATCAAATGATTAGTAACGTACACATCTGAAATTATGTGATTGTATTGTTGTGTTTTAATATATAAAATCTCGCTGTTTATTTTGGACTGGTTTACAACGGCTGTTAGATAATCGGGTCAACCAGACCTTCCTTATCATATGTAATCAGTCAAATATTTATCTGTTAGCACATATGTCATTGAACATCTTCAAATAATGTCTTAAAAATTTAAGTTCTTTAAACAAGTCATCAAACATGCCTCTACAAGTGATAAAACATGTGCGTTGGCACGGAAACTTGGCATTTCAGTTTAAACTGGACCCGAGTGACACAACCGACCAAGAAAACCACAATCTTTTCAACTTTAAAGTTTATTCGAGTCGTTTAAATAATGAAAACATAGACTGATACCAGGAAAAATATTGCAGGTAAAAGTGAAATTCATAATTGTTTTTCAGTTGTCTTCACGGAATGATTATTTCTGTAGATTTGATACATTAATATGTTTCTGATTTAATGCTATCAGACTTTGGGTCTGTACACTAAAATGAACAATTTCTCATCCTAATTTTGTGTTGAGTTTTAAAGGGTGTATTAAGTTATCCAGAAAAGAGCAGTAAATGTTTTTCTCTTTTTCAGTATTGTTGCTTGATTAATATTCCCTACAGTTTTATATGTACGAATCATAATCATTGTCTAAAGGACTGTGGTTGTTTATATAATAATTATTATATTAGTTGACAGCATGTGTCACCTTTGTTTTTCCTTGATATTTTTAAAGCATTATAAAATGAATCTGGACTTTATATGCGTCAAACGATCATGTCTTGTGTATGCACTCTTTATATGTACGGCAAGGTTTAACCATGGATTTAACAAATACAAAATATTTGTCCTGCATAAAGTGAGATTTTGTCCAATATATATTAGATGAAATCATGTTTAATGATCCTAAAACAAATAAAAATTATTTATTTCACAAACTACACTGCCTTCGTTTAAGAAAAGTTTTTTTTTCTTTTTCTAATGTACAATCATTTATAGATTTTTAATTTTTTTTATTTACATTTCACTTATTGTTAAGGTGTGGATTTGGCTTTGGGAAACTGACCAGCAGTTATGTGCCACTTTATCCCGAAGCAGAAATCGAAAGCAACAGGCGGTCGATTAAGTGAGATATTCCACTATGAAATTTTTACCAATCAAATGCTCAGTTGTACAATAGAGGCATGAAAGCAGAATGCTCCACCTGTAAATAAGGACACACTGATCTGCAAGATCATACATGTTTATTCGTTTTGATGTAGGGGTTTTTTCTGTTTGTGTTTGCCAGGATTCAAGGAAATATGATTTGCCAGTATACAGTATTATTAATCTTACATATTCAATTGAGGGTGCTCTAACGTTCGCAACTCTGCAGAACCGGGCCTGCATCTAGCTGGCAGCTGCACTAACATGATTGCAAAACAACAAGATACCTTACTTATCTATTAATTTATTATCGAATAGTAGTTTAGTCTACTAGCTCACCTTTTGCTGCATTACCATGTTCGTGTAGCACATCCTCGTGCTCTCTGGCAATTTGATGCGTAAGATTAAGGAATATTTGCTAACTCTCACACTCTCTCCACACTCCCTTTCGATTTCCTCGTTCTTAGCTTTGGTTTATACTTTGCATTTATTTAGGCTATAAGGTTTGCAACGTCACTAAAACATTGTTAGAGCTCCATAACATCAGGCCTATTGCTTTCTTTTGCATATTCCCAAACCAGCATATCATGAAGCTCATTCTAGGCTGAGCGAGTGGCATTAAGCGGCCTGAGCGAGCGGAGCGGAATCTTCAAAAAGGCGCTCTCCGCTCAGGTAAAATTATCACCGCTATGCTCCGCTCACATGCTCTGGTGTACACAAATAAAAGTAAACCCTTTATAGTTTCGAAAGATATCTTACTCTTATCTGCATGACAAAAAAATGACGGAGTATTTCTTTCTGCTGTTATCAGGGAAAAAGTCAGGTGATCGCGCCGGCGCCTCCGGTGACCACAGAGGATTGACTATGTTATGCTATCATTATGTAAACTATGTAATGCTATTTTGAGCCAACGCCTGATTAGCTTGCTTGTTGTTAAGCTTAATGGAGGGCTATTGCCTAACTTCTGCTGGCTCTATGGAGATTTTTTTATAGTGGTTTCATTTCACAGCACCACTTGGGGTCTATCTGTGCACGTAACTGCCTGCCTGAGTTTGGTCGACAGTCGGAGTTGGCACGAAATTTGACAGAAGCAGCCGCCTCATAATTCTCTATGCAGGAGACTGGTAAGTCTGGTAACTGGTCTTCCAGCCTGGCCTAGTTAGTGTTGAAGGTGTGGCAAACAAGGCTAGGAGACTAGTTAAGACTAGCAAACCATTTTATTCTGGTAAAAAAAAAAAATGTTTTTAGCAGTGTGAGTCTCAATATTTTGAATAGGCTGATAAATCATGTAAGGGTGGTTAATTTAACTGAATTGTGGAATATTGGGTTGCACTACAGCTTTTGAAGGCTCGCTCTGTTCCTTTTTTATGTGAATGGTAAAGGTATGCTAGTTAGGGTGTATGTTTTAAAACTGTTTTCTTAGCTTAGTCTTAGAGGATGTTATATTGGTCAGAGGAACACTAATTTTGCCACTTGAAGATGAACTGCTCCAGAAATGTGGGTTTGTCATTAGTTTGCCAGCCATATTGGCTTCTTCCTCAACCTGCTTTAGCAATTAATGGGCCTGTTCTCCTGCATTGGTATTTTCAGAGCTGTACATTTTTCGCCTTGAATTTTATAGCTGTTTTCAGAGTGAATCAAGTGGAATTTTTGGCAACAATGTTCCTGGAAGCCAATATTCTTCTTTTTGGTATTCCTTGCAAATTTTAAATTGTATGTATTTTATATTGTTGTCTGTTAGACATGTTGGGTTAATCTGAGTTGAAATAAAAAGACTTTGAGGATCTAGTGGGTCTTGCTCATAATAAGACAGGGTTGGTCTATAGTTCCTAGCTTTAATTCACAAACATCACTATTGCTATTGCCATTTAGTTTAGGTATTTGACAAACCCATAAACTTAAGTATTGAACATTTTCTAAACAAAACTAGTTATTATTATTATTATTATTATATGTATTGATGTATTGATTTATTTTGCTCAGACATAGCACATTTTCATTCTTAGTAATTTTGCCTGAATGCTAATATGCATCTGAAAGCTGTATTGAAAAACATCTGATGCTTTGAATGATTGTTTTTAATATTTATGATACAACATATGTACCTAACGGGCCAATATATAGTTACTCAAAGCCTTTTTGAGCTGTGGTGAGTAAAGTATGAATGTGGGTCTGTTTTCATAGTGTAATCCCTCCTGCCAGAGGAATTCACAGTAGCCTGACTGTCTGACACAAAGCAGGGCCTAAAACGCCACCTTTCAGTACCTTAAGCATTATATTAGGCTGCAGAGTTTAAGGTAACCAAATCAATACGCAAAATATTATTGACTATATTACTGTATGTTAAGCACCTTATGCTGTACAAAGAACATGAGCAGGTTAAGCCAAGTCAGGTTTGCATAGTAGGAGATTTATGAACCTTAATAAACACCTTGTGGTTATAGATTGCATCCATATGTTAGCAGAGACTTGATCTATAGGCACAACAGCACGTGGAGGGTTATGACTTCATGCATTTTTATAGTAACTTTAAACAGTTCCCTTAAAAAGTCCTTGAGAGACTAGTGTTGTTGCAGTGTTCTCTAGGTAGCTTTGCGTTAAAGTGTAGTTTTTGATGACCAAATTTTCTGCCAAAATGTTTTACTTTTGTATTTTTTCATTTAAAAAGGCCAACATGACAATTTACAAGACATTAGACTCCCAGGTTAGTGTACAAAAGGTGTAAACACAATCTTTTAGAAAAACTGTTGTGTTATCCTTACTGAGAAAGTAATTGTAATGATAGATAGTTCTCAGATTACTGTTTGTGAATAGGCTTTATTTTTATATAGTGATGGAAAAGTAGTATGACATCAAGCATCATACAGCTGTTCATTCCCTGTTTGAACTTCTCAACATTCAGAAGATATTAGGGGTGTTAGCTCTGTCTGGGTCTTCTGCTGTGCTGTGCTCAGTCAGACGGAACCAGTGTGGCTTCCCCCAGTCTGAGCAGAGGTGGAATTTAGAACGGATCAGTCATACTTGGCTAGCAAGACATTAGAAATGTCCTCATAAACCACATTTATAGCATAATACCCTTGTAATTACCAGTTTGTAACCTAAAAAAATGCCGCCCACACACACACAAACACGTAAATTACTTCATAGGACTAAGTCACTGAACAGTTGCACCATTTGCACAATCCAGTTCAAGCAGGCACAATCAGCACTGCATCTAGAGTATTTCTAGTCATTATCATTCCTTTACATGTCTCCTTTCTATGACAATTAGACTCATAAATTGTGTTTCATTCACAAAAATTTCCTGGCACAATTTACATCTCGCTATAACCGCCAGATGAAAGCAGGCGGTAAAATGTATTTAATGTGTAGATTTTCTTTTGATCATGGCTGCCGTAATTCCACAATAATAATCAAATGATGTAGAAGAGCATTATAGATGCACAGGATAGTCAAGTTTCAGCATGTTTAAGAGATGATTCAGGTGTCTGGATCACAGTGATGCTGTACAGTCCCAGCAGAGTGTGTGCGATTGGGTTGGTCTGATGCATCCTCCACTAAAAGTGCTCTGAATCAGCCCGCAAGATCGAAATGCATGCAAATTGCATTCAGCAGCAATTTTGCTCCATTGCCTGATCTGCATAATTCATTTAGTAAATTAGGTGCTAAACCAGTGCAGACAGCGCATGCAAATAACCGGAACTTTAACCGGCCGCAATTCATTCTTAGTGAATTCTCCCCTAGTCTGTTTGTTGATGCTAATGGCTAGATGGATTGCTTTAAGATTAACTTTAGAGAGACTGCAGGAGACCAAAGAGGAGACTAGAATTAATTTTGTGTTCAGAGATTCCACTTGATCATATGAAAGAGCTTCAGATCTTTCATCAACTACACTGATATACTGTATGTTTAAACATCATATTACTGAATAGTTAAGATTGGCTACCTTCCTCCAAGCTGGTCTGATAAACCAGTGCAGAATTCCATCTAGAATATATAAAAAATGAATACATAAATAAATAAAAATGGTTCCATCAAATCATCAGGATTTTTTATTTTATTTATTTATTTATTTATTTATTTTGAGGATGGGTGCCTAAATCTTTTCAAAGAAAGCATAAGTTGTTTCTTAACTATCCTAACCAGCATGACTTCCTTGGCTTTATCAGAAAGTCCATGCTGGGGTTGACCAGCTTCACCAGTGTATTGGTAAACAGTATAGCTAGACCAGCACCAAACCATCTCTAACCAACATTAACCAGCTTGGACCAGCAGGGAAATTATAAATGTTGGTACTGGTGATCTGTTAAAGCTTTTTTGGATAGGATTTCGATGGATAAACAGTGCTGGAATATCATAATTGGTTGCAATCATCCATTGAGCATTGCATACAGGTATTTGGCATCAGTTTATATGGCACAGGTTTTTGTTTTAAAGAGGACTTTCAAAATTCTTGCTGATGCCAATGGCAGGAGTCCTTTCTTAAGCACTCAAAATCTACATTTCGAGTGAGTGACACTAGTAATGACAGTTAGGCCAAAAACACACTTTATGCAAGTACGCATACACAAATGTTAGCGCTTGGCTAACGCATTGCAACAAGCGGTCCGGTTGAACATGCTTAACGTGCGTTCTTGCTTTACTGTGGCAGTAACAAACATCAGTACTTAAGGGGGTGATCTGTGCCATTTAACCGGATGTGTTATTCTGCAGGTAAGTTGCTAAATATATTGACTTTAACCAAATTCCCTTTCAAGGCAAGTCAGTACACTCTACTTCCATCTTTGGAATGCTATTGGGCAGCTATTTTTTTTTTTTATGTAAACAAGAGGTATACAAGTACACCCATCTACTTGAATGAGGAAAGTCTAAAATCTCCAAAACAGTCAGTCAAGACTACGATCAAAGAACACATTTCTAATCAACAGTAAAACCTGACAAAACTGGGATCATAAATTGTGCTTCTTTACCTCAGATTATGCTAAAAAATGCTATTTTCCTTATGTCTAGTTAATGCGTGCGTGTGTCCTTGACAGGTGATGTCTGTATGTAAAAGGTGATTGGCTCTTTTACCTGTAAGGTAGGACTTCCTTATCTACATCCGTTGGCCATTAGACATTCCAATTTCTCCCATTCATTATAATAGAATTGACCCGTCTCTGCCAAATAGTCTCTGCTTTAACTTACTTGCTAAGCAATATTGTCTTCAAACTATTGCTCCATCCTGACAGTAGTTGACCTGAAAGAGGAAACTCACCTTAAAAGCTCATAGTTTACACTAATGTCCACTATACTGCCCTTTGCGGCAACGCTGAGAATGCAACACATGCTTGCATTGTGTTATGAACTGCGATCTGACACATTTTGAAATGTAACAATACATGAAATCAATGCATTGAACTCTGCAATTTATAAACATTCTCCCCTTCAGAATGTTAATTTTAAACAGCACGAAAACTGATTAATTGTCAGAATGACATCTTATTTTTAAAAGCAATACATTTATTTTTGATCAAGCAATGGCCAGTTGTGCAGCCCAACAATAACGTTAGAGTGACCAGCACTAGGAACTCCAAAAAGCGACAAAGAGTGCAGAGACTGACGACCTCCAGCGATAAAATTGCTGGTATTGTGCATTGTAAATATGACTTATGATGCTGTCATAAGTTGAGACAACTTTAAAACATTATGGCAACCACCTTTAGGGCTTTTTAGTGTTTTCTCAACTTAAAGGCAAATAAGTTGCATCAACTTTACAATTTAAGTTGGTCTGTGCATTAAGTTAACCAAGTAAATTAAGTCCAACAAACTCAAAAATATAAGTGATTTCTGCACATATACAACAAGTTCAACAAGCTTGTATTTTTAAGGATAGCTGAGCATAAATATAGTTTTCCTGGTATAGAAAATATATTGTTTGGAACAAGATATTATTTGTTAAGCAGAGTTTAATAACCACTAAAGATCATGGGTCAGCCCAACAGAATACCAGTTATTTGGGCTGACATAAAAAGCAGTGTAGGTGATCACCACTAACAACTTCAAAAACTTAAGTCAACTGAAAAACTGAAGAAACTTAACCAAAGCAAACACTAATCACCCTGTTTAAAACAAACCTTTTTACAGCAAGACATCATTAAAAGCAAAAATATAGTTAAAACCATCTATTAATTCTAAACTACAATTAGTTACATGTCCTCATGTCACCATGCTTTGAGAAAACACACATAAATTAAAGTGCAAGGGATTATGGGTATTTTTTCTTGACAAATAGCTTCTCCAATTGGCATGCTCAGTAGGAGATGCAACAATATGAAGTTCATAAGTCTTAGCCTAACAGCGTTCCCACATCTTTTGACCTATGAATTGTAAGGACCTTCTCATGACTTTAAGGGATGTTCATGACTAAGTGGTATTTACACTTGGTCACTTCATGCTTTTTTACAGAACGGATGGCTATCCAATTAAATAAGCACATTCCATTAACACTTGGCCACATAAATGTGTCTCCACCAAACGGATATAAATACGATCTTCAATTCCCATGCTTTATACAAATAAAACTGAGTTAACTTCCGTGATAATGCTAATGCTGGGCAGCGAATTTAAAAGCTGTAATTTATTATTTGATTCCTTGTGACTTTGCCCTGTGCGCTTTTGTGTCTGTGTATGAGCACTGTGTATTTTTCACCTCGGGGCTTGTTGTAGTTAAGACATGTCGATGCACGTAAGCTGCAAATCGCTGTTTTGTTTCAGTTAGCGATCTGAATCAAATAAATGAAGAAAAAAGTTCTGTCTCCCCACAACGTGCATCCATTTCTAAATTTGGTATTATTTATTGCATGAAGCAAACCCAATAAAAAATCTCAGTAGCAGCTGTTATGTTTTGCATTTTCCCTATACTGATGCAGCGCAGTTTGGACAGAGTAAATTTTACATTTGTGGCTTGAAAATCCAGATGCAGTTACACTTGACTGAGTTTCATCTGGAATGTGTGATTGGATTTATATCCTTTTAATCTGTCTTGGAGGGCATTTACACATGATTTTTTCATAATCAGATAGCTATCCGATAAGCAAAAATGCATGAAGTGACCAAGTGTAAATATCCCCTAAGAGTAACTAAAATAAAAAAAATAAATAAAAAGAAAGATGTGTTCTGGGAACAGTTATCAATAGCACCTTATCAATAGCACATTATTTTTAATAACTATCAAATTACTATAAGTAGTGGTGTTTGGCAAGAATCATTTTTACAGCCTGATCTCATGAAATTTATGTGAACATGACAACATTTTTGCAATTCAAAGTTTACGTGCTGTATAAAACTTTTGGCTGCAGGTTTCCAGTTAAATGTCCAGCTGGGGGCGCCAAAAGCGAGTAAAATGGTGTCGTATTCAGACAAGGTTTTAAGGTGAATTTTAGATGGATGTTTTTAAAACATACCTCCCTAACGTAAAACTTTTGCCTGAACCCAACCAATAGTGTTTTAAAATATAAATGAGATGTTTAAAAAATACATCCTTACCAAATCAACGCCTAAACCTAACCATTAGTGTTTTAAAATGCAGAATTAAAATGAAAAATCACATTTTCTGTGATTTTCACAGCATTCTATGACTTTAATGAACCACAGTCCTCTGACTTTAAGTCGGACACCATATCAGGTGAGCTACCACACAAGCTAATCATATTGGAATAAGTGTATATAAGTAGGTAGGTCTGTAAGACAATCATTAAAATGCATAATATTTCAAAGGATGCGTTAGAGTAAAAGTGTGTCTATCATAAAATGGCAGGGTCTGAGTAATAGAGAGAAAAATAAGTATTTTTAAAGTCATAATCAGCCATTAAAGTCATGATCTGAGTGAAAGTGAATAAAACACACAGTTGTTGTAGCACGTCTAGTGTTCATTTCACCTGGAAACTGCAGGGAACTGCACCTGGAGACACGTAACAAGTTTTGCCAACATGCATATAGAGTCACGTTTTCACTATGAGACCAGGTTGCATTTTTACTTCTCATACTTAGGGTTAAGTATTTGAACAAAAATAAGAGTTGATCATTCCTTTTTGCTCATCAGATGAAAATGTATTTGACAGAAAGATGTCAACAACAATGCTTCCCTTTGTTATTTTCATTCACTGTGAAAGTGGTGCTAATTTACATACTAAAACAAAATAATCTTGCTCTGGTTCTGGAACATTGTGCCTATCACTCAGAACCCATAAAACTATTGACGATATGCAGCCACATCACAGCCAGATTGTGGGATGTGCGGTCTCGCTCTGGACACCATCTCCAAATACAAGAGTGCCATGGGACATTCTGTTCCCAGCTCATGCTGTGAAAGCTCCAGTCAGTGCTAAAAGAGCCCACAATCCTTGATCCTACTGCACTCTAACCGAGCTTTTGTTTCTGAACACCATCCAAGAATTTAAAGTGTTCTCCTCTGGTAAGAGAGTGCAAAGGCTCTGCTGTGGAAAGGAATGAGTTACTGAACTGAGTCTCCACCTGTAATTTACACATGTGCAGAAGAGCCACTGAGAAAGTGACTTCCAGTTGCCAGTCGCTTTAGATCTTTTATGTTTTTCTCATAGTCTGTAAACATGACCTTGACCCTCCCCCGGATATGACGCGGGGCATCTGAGGACACAGAGGGCCTCTTCTCTCTTTCATCACAGATGGGGTGATTACATCATGGAAGTGCCCTCTCCTGAGAGAGGAGGGGATATTCTTTAGATTTTAGGCTCAATGAGATGTGTGGATGGTTCACCCTCATCCGTTCGTTGATTTACAGAGGTGGCCAAAAATACTGGCACCCTCGGTAAATTTGAGTAAAGAAGCCTGTGAAAAAAAATCTGCATTGTTTATCCTTTTGATCTTTCATTCAAATTATTCACAAAAACCTAATCTTTAATTAAAGTAAAATAATTGAAAGAGGGGAAATGTCTCATTATTAAATAAATATTTTTCTCCAAAACACGTTGGCCACAATTATTGGCACCCCTAGAAATTCTTATGAGTAAAAAATATATTAAGTATATTCCCATTCATATTTTAAATGTTTTAGTGCACCTGGGTGACTAGGAACATTAAATTGTTCAGCCATGACTTAATATATAAATATGAGGTAACACACAGACCAAATTCCCTAAATCATCAATCACAGTGGGTTAGACTAAAAAATATAGTTCTGATGTGTGGTAAAAAGTTGTTGAGTGTCACAAAATGGTAAGTGGCTATAAGAAAATAGCCAAAGCATGGAAAATGCCCATTTCCACCATCAGGGGAATAATTAACAAGTTCCAATTAACTGGAGATCTTAAGAATCAGCCTGGAAAAGGATGTGGGTCTATGTTGTCTCCACTCATAGTGAGGAGGATGGTTCAAGTGGCCAAAGAATCTCCAAGGACCACAGCTAGAGAATTGCAGAAATTAGTTGGGTCTTGGGTTCAGAAAGCAAATAAATAAATAATAATAATAATAATAATAATAATTGTGTATATGTATGTATGTATATATATATATATATATATATAAAATCAGACATCACCTACATCACCACAAGTTGTTTGGGAGGGTTTTAAGGAAAAAAGCCTCTGCTCTCATCAAACAACAAACTCAAGCGTCTTCGGTTTGCCAGACACTACTGGAACTTCAAATGGGATCGGGTTCTATGGTCAGAAGAAACAAAAAAAAAGAGCTTTTTGGCAGCAAACACTAGAGATGGGTTTGGTGCACACAGAGATGAAGAAGTACCCAATGCCCACGGTTAAATGTGGTGCTGGATCTTTAATGTTGTGGGGCTGTTTTTCTGCCAGAGGTCCTGGACATCTTGTTCGGATACATGGCATCACAGACTCTATCAAACACCAACAGATAAAAAATCAAAACCTGGCTGCCTCTGTCAGAAAACTTACAATGGGCCCTGGTTGGATCTTCCAGCAGGACAATGATCCAAAACAAACATCAGAATCCATACAAAAATAGTTCACTGACCACAAAATCAAGGTTCTGCCATGGCTATCCCAGTCCCCTGACCTGAACCCCATAGAAATTCTGTGGGGTGAACAGTTCTTTCCAAACATGTTCTGTCAAACATACAGTACAAAAATGAACCTATACAGTATGTGCCTTCATGAACAATAAAAAAAAGTTAATTCAAGACACATCCTCTGAAATGACAGTTTTGTATCCCAAGTAAATTTAACTTGTTTTAAGGATCTTTAAATCTTTTTAATTTTCTTGGAAAGCAAGGCAAAATACTTACTGATTAGGAAAAGTTACTAATTTAATTTTAATTAACTGTAATATTTTAATTTATTTTATTTTATTTTATTTTGCAGTGTGGGTGTGAATGCTGTGGCTAATATAAAAATATGCCTTTAACATGACCACTTTATTGACCCTCTGTCTCAGCAGGGTAATGTAGACAAGGCTGCCAATCACAGACAAGCAGATCTGATTGAGCCAAGTTTTCAGCAGTCAACCAATCGAAACTCACCCAGCCATCAAGGTCAGTGAGCTAATAATTTGCATGTGCACTTCACTTACTTAAAATTAGGTTTGCTGGTGTATAAATTTGCCTTGAATGATTCTGTCACTGATCTAATTTTTGATTTATGTAACTCTTATGGTTATGCAGTGTTTTCAGATTATTCTGCTCTTAAAAGGATAGTTCAGCCATAACTGAAAATTCTGTCAATATTTACTCACCCTCATGTTGTTCTGAAACCATATGACTTTCTTTTTTCCTTGGAACACAAAAGGAGATGTTAGGCAGAATGTTATTCTCAGTTGCCATTCACTTCCATTTCATCTTTTTCCATAAAATGAAAATTAATGGTGACTGAGGCTAACAATTTGCCCAACATCTTTGTATGGAAGGAAGAAAGTCATATGTGTTTGGAACAACCTGGAACAAGCTTTCTGTCGTAGATGCCTTTTATAGTTGGAGTCTTGCTCATTAAGTTCAAACTGGGATCTATATTCAGGCCTCTTCTGCTGTAAACACTCCTGCAGTTCAAAGGCTTGATTTGTAAAGACACAGGGTGCCACTCATTAAGCCTCCAATCTAATTGTGCCATACAAAAATACAGAGGCATGATATTTGGAGCATGAGATTTAAGTACAATATCGCCTCAGCATGGGATGTAGAGTCTGAAGTTCTTTCCGAAAGCCCGATGCTGTCATTGAAGTTAATGGAGCAGAAACTTTGATTTTGTCTGAGGACTTCTCAGAGTGCACTGCATATCCTCTCAGCTGTGTGTACACTAAACTCTTGGCTGTAATAGTTCATGCCTCTTTTTATTTCATTTGTTGAATCGTAAAAGTTACTCAAAAAGAATGTGGTAGTTTCTGTCAAAATTTCTAGGTTTGTTTTTCAAATTACATGCTTTACAGACATAATTCCATTCAGTGCCATTTAGATTTGATTTGATTGTGATCATCAGATCACTAAATGAATGAGTGTGTGAAGAACTAGACATTTGGACCATCATTGTATAAATAAAAGAACATTTACAATTGTATTAATCTTATGTTTTTCTACTCAATATTTTTGCATTGTTTTCCAGTAAAAATATATTTCTAAACCAAGACAATATATATAATATAATAATTAAAGTTATTAAGTTAAATATTTTTTTTCTTCTGAGAAATAACAAAATTAGTGAAGTTTATGCTTAAGCCAATAATTTTTATTTTTTATTTTTTATTTTTTGCCTCTCACTAAATGAACTTGACATTTAGACCATGTCATATAAATACAAGGACATTTATAAGTTTTAGTTTTTGAATTTTTTAACATGCTTCTATAGACAACCTTGCTACTGCAAGTTAGGCAAAGACAGCTCTGCAAAAAACAATGTTCTTACTCTGTTTTTTGTATTGTTTTCCAGTGAATATATCAAAACATGCCTAAAACAAGAGACATTGACTTGAGAGGGAAAATTACATAAGTTATTAAGTCTTGTTTACAGAGAAATCTTACAAAGTTTAGTGAGCTTTATGCTTAAAACAAGAAAATGTATATATATATTTTTCAATATAAGGTTTGAGGGAAAACAAGTTGATATTTTCTACCCTTCACTATATTAATAAATATGTGCAACACTTGAAAAAATAATAATCAAAGTACACTCCCATGCCTGTCCTTTGACCCTGTTACAGTTTTCAAACTCCATTGAAAATAGCAAACTGTAAAAACAAAGGTCTTATTTTGGAAAGCTGGAATGCAGCTAAGAATAGATGAGAAGCATTTTGTGTACTGTATACATCAGATCTCAGAACTGGGCCAGGAATATTTGTTGCTGCAAATGTGACATTTATAGGTCTTGTTTTTACAGCTAAAAATTCTCACATACTTAGTCTTTTAATGGAGTTAAAGAGCACAGTCTGTTATTTGTTGTGAGGTTAATGGGCATATGTGGTGAAACTGAGGTGCTTTGTTGAAGTGTGTCATTTTAAGTTTTCAGCACAAATGGATTACATTTGATGGGTCTAAGTTCAAGTTTTGCATATCTAGAAGCATGTGAGGTCTTTAATCCCTTTCATGTATGGAGAAGTTGCATCATAAGTGAAATGATGTTATCATATTTGATTGAACTTAAAGTGGTGCCGAAACCCGGTATTGGAGGAAGACACACCGTCAAAGAGCCCTCGCCGCTGTTGGAGGATCGTGACGCTGAGGAGACGGTCCATCCGGTGGTACTGGACCGGTTCATCAGCAGGCTACCGGAAGGGATGGCTGAGGGTTCCAGTGCCATCGCCCAACGTCGCTGGTGGCGTGGTTGGGAACCGGAGTTTTTTATTTCTTTTTCGCTTCTCTTTCCCTCTCCCCTCCCTCGTCCTACTCATGTTACCAGGAGGCAGGGAAGACCAGCCGGCAGAAGGATGGCCATTCCAGGAAGGGAGGGGGGGAGTAAGTCAGGCCTGTTGGTTCCCCAGCTTGAATCGTACCTCCTCGCCAAACTCCGGTCAGGGAATTCCGCGTAGAGAGAGAAGAAAGCAGAGAGAGGAGAGAGAGAGACGGGCTCGCCGGCCCTGGACACGCCTTCGACTGGCCCTTAGCTCGCTGTACTGCTTCCGACCCCTCAGCCGTCCCTTTTGGTTGACGGTTGATGCAGTGCTCCAGCGCCACTGGATTGAGCACTCCCTCGGCGTTGCGATCCTCAGTCAGCGGCGAGGACTCCTTGAAGGCGCATCCCTCCCAGGTTTCAGCACCAGTGTAACAATTCAAGGTTGGCAAAGGAGGAAGCTGGGACCGGCATGACACAACACGTAGACATTTATTGTACACACACTTTTCAGTGTCACACAATAAGACTTTTCATCCATAACATTCAACGCACGTGCTGCTTTTCAGCAGAAACATTCAACATAACGTCACACACAAAGACATCGCTCATGCGTCTCTCTCTCCCCGTCTGCTGCTGTCTCCTCTCCTCAAATACTCCCACCGCCCCTCACTGGAATGCAAGACCTGTGGCACACAGGTGGAACTCATTCACCACTTCTTTGTGTTATTCTATGGAATTTTCAATGGGATCATTCACAAGTTACATGGCAAAGTTTAATGCTTAGTGTAGGGGTTTGTTCAAATCCTTAACCCTAAGTATGAGCAACAGTACTAGTGATGCTTGTCTTAACAAACACCACTAATTGACACTTTTCCAGTTAAGAGAGGCCACACCCACACCATCTCCATTTGGGATCCTTAGTAATCAAACTGACACATACTGTATTTTCTCTCCTGACCTTTTACTCTCTCTCCTCCTCCGCTCCTTCTCTCCCTAATTCTATATATCAATCCCACTAAGCCTGGGTATTGATACAGTTTTCCAGATTCAATTAGATTCCAATTTACAAGCTCTCAATTCGATTTTGATTCGATATTGATTCATATGGGTATATTTCAGTTATAATTTCCCTATTGCTTACATGTAAAATAATTTATTTTCCAGCTAATGCTGTTAATTATACAGGGGACCTTCTAACTAGGTACATTATGAAAATATGAATTTTACTTATTATATTTTATGTTTACATGATTTTGGTCACATTTTGGCTTTTTAAAAATGAACAAATCCATGCATTTAATCAATAAATAACATTATATTTCATATATATAATTTTTTTGTTACATGTTTATTGTTTAATTGCATAATTTGTACTATTTACAAGTACTTACATTGATTTGTTGAACACTTGCTAACAAAATGGGCATTTCTTCAAGAGCGTCTGTAAATGAGCACATGTTATTGAGAGAGACTCCAATGGCTTATCTCATCTGTGCCATGCATGATTAGAATTAAATGTTTATTTTTGTTGTTTTTGATCAACAACTGACTGTAGAGAACAGAAAGGGTATAAAAAGAGACATTATTCAATGACAAATGGGTCGCGTGGATCTCGTCTTTGGACATGCATTACACAGAACAACTTTTACTCTCAACAAGCAGTGAAAGGATCTCGCTGCTGAATATTCCACCACTAAACTACACAATCACTGGTGATTAAAATATAATTATGAGCATTTATCAAATACATAAATTTTAGCTGTATAGCAGTATATTTGTTTGCAAATGCGAGTGATTTCCTTGCACTGTAGTGGAGGGTTGGGCATAAAGTAAAAGATTGCTTTTGGGATTTAATCTCAAATCAATATCGAAATTGTTCAAATGAAGATCGCTATGCAACGGAAAATCAATATTTGTACCCACCCCTAATTCCACCTTATTTATCTCCATCCTTCCCTCCACATCTCTCTTTCTTGCTCTGAGAGACGCGCCCCTCCTCACTGGTGCATAATACTGTATGATAGCATTGTTTGGTCCATATGGGGATGCTTTACGGTGCTGTCTGGATCTGTGAAAAGACTAGCTCCGCTGCCTCCTTTCACATCTTTACATCTGTGTGCCTTCTTTTGAGTCACATATACCACCCACACATCCCCCACGGGTTCCTTCCGCCCAAGTCTTCAACAGGACACCCCTGTCCAAATGAATCCTCCACACCCCTCCTAGTACGCCTGTCCCTTTGTTCCCCTCTCAATTTGCATGTTAATTATCACAGACTGGATGGTCCCAGTTATAAACATTGTGCCATAAAGCATGTTTTAAAACTTTTTCATTTGTATACCAGTGCTTGCAAAGATGTAAAAGAATAAAATTAGGTTTTCGGCTTTGGTTCTGTGTAAATGAAATGCCACATGTAAACACTGCATCAAGTGTAAATCCGTCTATATATAGTTAAATTGATGTAGGAAAGAGAGACCATTCAGGATGCCAATAGATGTGACAGCACATGAACCATGGAGAGAGATGCAGTTGAACCCAAAAGCAGAGTTTATGCAAGATGAAGACAAATACAAACAGAAATAGCACTAGGAAAGCTGAAGATGATAACAAAGGAACGGTTTTAGCTCAAGGCACTATTGACGAGTCTAGACGTTGAATAATTGAACATGAATGTATAAATAAAGGTACAAAGGATGGTTAACGCAAAACAGCTGAACACAATGATGATGGAGGACAGGTGAGGATGATATCGGTGCATCTTGGGAAATGTAAGGAAGGCATGATTTCAACATAAGAGTCTCTAGAAGAAGACAGGGAGAAGTAGAATAGTTTGTGACAGAACCACCCCCAAAAGGGGCGGCTCCTGACGCCCAAATGAAGAGGATGATACTGAGGAAGGGATATCAGGTGGACAGCTGGGGCACCACGGGAAGTCTGACAGACAGTCAAGAGACCATGGAGGAGCTGGCAGATGGTCAGGAGGCCAAGGAGGAGTTGGCGGACGATCAGGAAGACAGGGAGGAGCCTCCAGGAAGGGAGCAAGTTTCGGCAGTTTGGGAGGTGGCTCCAGGAAGGGAGCAGGATCAGGAAATGAAGACTCTTGGGAAGGAGGCGGTGCCAGAGGTAGATCCCACATTGGAGCGGGCGACGCCTCAGGAGGAACTGGGAAGGGCATCTTTAGGGAAGAGACCCCAGGAGGTGGAGCCGGAGGCAGATCCGGAGGCGGAGAGGGCAGAGCCACAGGGATTTGAGTCCCAGGAGGAGGAGCCGGAGGTGGAGTGGACAGAGCCGCAGGAGGAGCAGAGGGTTGAGTCTCAGGAGAAGGAGCCAGAGGTGGAGCGGCTAGAGCCGCAGGAGAAGCAGGGATTTGAGTCTCAGGAGGAGGAGCCGGAGGTGGAGCGGGTTGATCCGCAGGAAAAGCAGGGACTTGAGACTCAGGAGGAGTAGCCGGAGGCGGAGCCGCAGGGGAATCAGGGAATTGAGTGTCAAATGGGGTGGGAGGAGTCACTGGAGGAGTGTCAGGAGGAGCAGGTAGAGTCGCTGGAGGAGGAATCTCTGGGGGAGCGGACGGGACCGCTGGAGGAGGAGCCTCTGAAGGAGCGGGTGGAGTCCTGGAAGACTCTGAGGGCGGAGTCGCCATGGTCAGAAGCGCTGGCAGCAACTGGGAAACGGCCCCCGTGGTCGTGAGCACAGGCAGTGACTATGGAGTAGGAGCCCTTCTCCTCCTCTTTCAGACGGCCGTGAGCACTGCTGTGGGAGGCTCAGAAGGTGGAGCCATGGGAGGCTCGAGGGGTGGAGCCATGTGTGGTTCAGGGGTGGATGAGGCTTGCAACACTAGCTCTGGGACAGACAAGGCTTCAAACGCTGGCTCTGGGATGGACAAGTCTTGTAACTCTAGCTCTGGGACGGACGAGGCTTAAACGCTGGCTCTGGGATGGACAAGGCTTCAAACGCTGGCTCTGGGACGGACGAGGCTTCAAACGCTGGCTCTGGGATGGCTTCTCTCATAGCGCTAAAATACATGCAATGAATGTCAAGATTTTGATGATACTTTTGGGTGCTTTTTCAAGCTTAAAGTGAGTCACTACCAACTGTCATTGTATTAAGAAGACAGACAGGAATATTTATTAAATATTTTCCTTTTGTGTTCTGCATAAGAAAGATATTCAGGTTTGGAATGACATGCATGTGAGTAAATTATAACAGAATTTTCATTTTTGGGTGAACTGTTTGAAATTAGGTAATTGCAGAAGTTAAAAATTTAGGATTATGGATTTAGGGGGTTAGAACAAACACTTACCAGAATTTCTGAGGAATATCATTAAAAGCAAATAAAAAGGCCAAACATGTTAGTAAAAGGCACTTCTCTTCAGCCTGGAGTCTTCATAGCTCTCTTAACTGTAATCAGATGCCAAAAAGAAAAATGCCATTCACATTAGTTTAATAAGCTGATTTGCCACACAGTCGGTTTTATGCATTATTCTCATTGCTGCTAAGTCATTGCATTCTACACTGAATGATAAGTATTGACTACAGGAGGAGCTTGAGCAGCAGTATTGAATCATTCATGTCTGAGAGATGTCCAGCTGACTCCCAGGCCCTCCTGAAAAACATAGCAGATTTACACGTTAATGATTTTACTGTAAAAACAACTAGCTTTCACAGTTCCCACCTCCAATTTCTTAATAGAACTGCTGACATTAAGGCTGCCTCACATCCTGACAGGAAAGGTTGATGATTTGTTTGTGTATTTGCTCTCTACAGAAGGTCTCTGGATCTTGAGGAAAATTAACAACCTCTCTCTCTTCACCTTTATATGTCTTCTTTCCTGTTACACCCAAAAGGCAAATGTGAATTTCTTCAGACCCTCCATCTTGGACCAGACAGTTACTCTTGTTCTCCTGTCTATAGTCCAGTGCCTGTTTAAACATAAAGTGAAGGTGTTGTTATTGGGAACTACTGTTTGCTTCCGTGGAGTGTGTTTAATACTTAGGTTCATTTATGTCTGTAATAGTCGTCTGTTTCTGCTTTTTTGTCTGGGAGAGCCATGCCTAACCCTCATCCAAGACACTTATTTACTGAAACTGGTTGCCTATGCCTGAATGTGTGGCTATGCCTCAGCACACTGATTGGGAACAGTGGATTTGTAGATTGGATGTTTTACATTTGGTTAAAACAGGAGGCCAAATACAGAATGAGCCCTGTGTAATGCATTTTAGCCAAGTCAAGTAAAATGTTATTTGTGTAGCACTTATAAGAACACACAAAGTTTCAAAGCAGCTTTACAGAAAATTATACTGTGATGTCTGTAATGTCTTAAAAGTATTTTAAAGAGATAGTTTACCCCAAAATGAAAATTCTGTCATCATTTACTCACACTCATGTCTTTTGAAACCTGAATGACTTTCTTTCTTTGCTTCCAAATATGGAATGATGCGGGGGTGTGTAAATGATGACACCTATTTGTATTAGCACCCTCTGCTGGACATGCACAAATGTTTTTTTTTTGTAGATGCTTTGATTTGCAGCAGGTCAGGTGCAGGTACATTTCATTTAATAAAGGTTTTGATGGATTTAAATAGAATTCTTAAGCACTGGAGCAGAAGTGCATCATAGGAGATATTTGCCAAAAATGTGGTTGAGACTGCCATTTTGTCATGCTGACAAGTCATTTTCAATTCAAATATCCTTTCAGTCACAGCTCGCTGGAGAGGAATAGACCAGTTTGTCCAGTTTTAAAACAGACAGTTTGGGTTCATGCTGGGTACAGTGGAGCACATCCCAAACATTTACTCCTTCACCCTTACAGTCAACCGTAAATCAAAATTCCCCCCATTTTCTTTTCTTAATGCACATTGAGAAAAATAAAATAAAAATGTGACACGAATTCTGAAAATGTGACACAACTTTACTTGTTGGTTGACCAAGCACTTTTATTTTTCAATCCCTTCCCTCTTATCACCTGGCTCTGCTCTGTTAAGCAATGCCCACTTTTCACAGTTCAGTCAATTTTAATGGATAAAATGTCCCACCCTACTTTACTTGATTGATTCAATACCCTATTTCACTCAAAAATGGGTCACATTATGGAAGTAAAATAGATTGTGAACAATGTTTCATGTTGACCAAAAATTACCCAGAAAATCCAAATCACCATTCATTCCATTCATCAGGTTGTTAGTATGTATTATTAAAGCACAATATACTGTAATTACAAATATGTTTTTCTGACTTGTCCGAAGGAATATTCTGAGTTCAATACAAGTTAAGCTTAAATACTTAAGCTTAACTTGTACTTAAAGTACTTTTTCGCACCGAAAGCGATCATATTGCTTTATAAGACATTAACCGCTGGAGTAGTCTGGATGACATTTATGCTGACTATCTGTTCTTTATGGAGCTTTAAAAGTCTGATCACCATCCACATGCATTTTAAGGACCTACTGAGCTAAGATATATATATATCTATTATTATTATTATTTTTTTTTTTATTTATTTTTTTTTTCACATGTGTTCTGCTGAAGAAAGAAAGTCAAACACATCTGGGATATCATGAGGGTGAGTAACTGATGAGAGAATTTTCAGTTTTGGGTGAGTTAACTAGAATATTCCTTTAAGGCTGAATGCAACAGACAGGCAGAAGTGGGTCATGTGAGAAAGCCCAAGCACCTTATCCCTTTTACCCATGGCATGACTTCACTCTCAACATTCCCACCAAGCTAAAGTGTGTGTGTGTGTGTGTGTGTGTGTGTGTGTGTGTGTGTGAGGGCGGGTTTGGGTGGTTTACGAGGAAATTTTTTTTAGGTTACAAACTGGTAATAACAAAGGTATTATGCTATAAATGTGGTTTATGAGGACATTTCTAGTGTCCCCATAATTCAAATTGCTTAAAAATCATACTTAACGATTATTTGTTGAAAATGTAAAAATGCTGAAAGTTTTTTGTGAGGGTTAGGTTTAGGGGTAGGTGTAGGGTTAGAGGATAGAATCAATAGTTCGTACAGTATAAAAATCATTATGTCTATGGAGAGTCCTCATAAGGATAGCCACACTAACATTTGTGCGTGCGTGCGTGCATGTGAATGAATCTTAGCTCTCCAGGATCTCTAAGCAGAGAAGGGGCTTACCTGTCTCTATTAATACATGGGGATCAGCTGATTACCTGATGGGTTTTCTCAAAGAGGTCTTGCAGAGGGCAACAGTAACTCAGCCTTTGGGTCAGGAGAGGAGAGCGCCACAGATAGAAAGGTGTGCCGTTCCGCTAAGTTTCCTAGGTGGTGTTGTCAGTCAAGAGAATTTTGAAAGTCACGTGCAAGTTATTTAGAATAGAATAGAATCTTTAATTTTCACCAAACATCTAGTGACGTTCACATGAAGTTGTTATAGGACTGTGCCATTACAGGGTTATTATAGTTACATTGTGTTTGGGGGAGATTTTAGGATAATATTATATATTATTATATTAAGAAAACTATTTTGTTGTGTTAGTTGTGATCACCACCATCTTAGAGCTTGTTTAGAACTACAACAAAAATAAAGTTATATAAAGAAAAGACAATTTTTCTATTAAGAAGTTAAAGGAATACTTCACCTAAAATGATCATTTACTCACCCTCATGTTGTTTCAGCATTCTTTCTTCTGTGGAACACAAAAGATGTTGGGCAGAATGTTCTTAGTCATCATTCGGTTTCATTGCATTTTTTTCCCCCCACAGAAAGAAAGTGAATAGTGATTGAGGCTGTCCTAAAGACATCTCTGACATGAGAGTAAATAAATGATGACTCATGATTCATTTTTTGTTGAACTGTCCCTTTAAGGGTTAATAGAACATAACTTTAATTTCAACCTCCCCACTGAGCTAAAGACTCTTCGTGTGTGTGAGTGTGTGAGTGTGTGTGTGTGTTTCTCTGTATTTTGTGTTATTCTATGTTGGAATGTGTTGTCTGTGCAAAAATGTTTGATATTTGTTCAGAGAAAGTACAAATAATTATACAATTATAATAATTATATATTATTAATTATACTCTTTTCCAAACACTAAGCTGGTATTATTGAAAAAGATTCTTGATAACTGAACCAGATATTTCGCCACCCTGTCTGGTTTATTTTCAGTAGTAACCATCGCAGACATTGAAGAGGACAAACCCCACCCAACATTCAGATTAATAGTCAATTAATATAGGGTTTCCATCAAACTTGTACAGATCCCCCCTTCAATCCCCCCTTGGAAAAAACTGCAAAAAAAAAAAAAAAAAAAAGTGTATATGTGTACATTTTATCACATTTAACCAAACTGTGCAGGTTTCCATCTTAAACTATAACCTTTCGTTAAGGCACATTTTTAACAATTTAAAATTTAAAAGTGTGTGCAGTAATGTGTTTGGTATGTACACCCTTTTATCACAGTATGAGAGTGTATTAAATCTTAGAGTTCCCTCTAGTGGTAGGAAGATTAAATTCATCACTGCAGTTACTGTACTGTAAGTTGCTCTGGATAAAGTTGTGATAAAACACCACTAGTTGACCAATAAACTCCACAGTTAGTATGTTTGAAGACAAACAAAGCAAGTACAGATGAATAAGAAATGTTTTCTCTGTGTTTCTGTCCCTATTAGAGGATGATGTGGATCTGGAGGCTCTGGTGAATGACATGAACTCTTCCTTTGAGAGTCTGTGCTCCTCCTGCAGTGTGACAGCTGAATCCACTCCCCTGTTGCACAACGGCCAGCCACACCGGCCCACCTATCTCACACAAGCTCAGCCCACCTCCCCACACCAGAGACTGCAGCGGTCTCAGCCTATGCACATCCTCGCTGTCAGGTACAAACCAAGTGCACATATGCACACACAGTGGGGTCTAAAAGTCTGAGACCACATTGAAAATCTGGGATTCTTTCACTGAAACCTGGAAATAAACTGAATGTTTTGGCATTCTTAAAAATGTTACTCAAAGAAATGCTTAATAAAGAAGAGAGATTTCAGATTTAAAGCAAAATTGTGATTTACCATTTACTATGTTAACTCCTTTGTACAGACGGTCAGATTTCCCTGTTTCTCTTGAAGCACACAAGATACTTTTTGAAGCATTCTCAAATCATGCTGGATAACATGGATCATCAGGTCTCAACTTGTGGAGTCCAAACCAGTTCAAGTGCATGCTCTGATTAAAGAAAAAGGGGGACATGTAAAATACTTAAAATACTTACCAAAAAAAAAAAAAAAGCAAGGTAACATTCAATTTGAACTTTCTATTTAAATTGTTATGCTGATAATTTAATTCATATAAAAGTTGTCTCAGACTTTTGGACCACACTGAACGCCTATACACACACACACACACACACACACACACACACACACACACACACACACACAAACAGACAGAGCACAATTTGCTCAAAGAAACACCAAAAAAGGAGTGCAAATTACATTAAAACTTTACAGATCAAAGATCTTTCCAAAACAATATCTCAAACAAAACACACACTCTTTAATCTTGTTCAGCTTGCACGCTTTCTTTGTCTCCACCAAGAGATGCACTATTGTTATTCCATTGCTATGTTGTACTTAAACCTCTGAGTATAAATGGTTTCCATTAGGTGAACATGTTTTTCCCTCTCAGCTGCGGATCAGAGCAGGAATTTGAGAGCGTAACAAGCTCGTGAATGAGGGTTCACTCAAGCAAAGGTTCATTGAGAGGTTACCGTTTAGATTTTAGCTCTGAACTCCATCAACACACTCCCTCATGCTCTGAAATCTACAGCATCAATGTGTGTGTGTGTGTGTGTGTGTGTGTGTGTGCGTTTCAGTTGTTCTCTGATGTCCCCACTTCAAAAGGACTCCCTGTCTATTGCCAGCTTCAAAAATGGCTCAAAATGCTAATGTTACCCAAAGCCACAAAAACACTTCAAGTCTGACAGTAATACTCTCAGTGAAAGCTTCAGAAAGTTGAGATTTTGCCTTGTTTCTCCAGAAGACTTCAGGAAGAGGAGCAACAGTACCGAACATCCTCTCTACCTGCCATCCCCAACCCCTTTCCTGAGCTCTGCAGCCCTGCCAGTTCTCCTACGCTCAGCTCCGGCTCTTTACCACAATGTCAGGCCACAGGCAAATATGTAAGACTCCCTTTGTTCTTATTCCCTTCTTACCAAAAATGAAAATTCTGTCATTATGTACTCACCCCCATATTGTTCCAAACCCATATTTTCTTTCTTTTGTGAAGCACAAAAGGAGAATTTTTGAAAAATCTTTACGCAGCTCTTTTCCAAACAATGACAAAAAAAGGAAAACAATAAACACATAAAAACATTACATGGCTTGTGCTCTATATTTCAGGTCTTCTGAAGCCATACAATTGCTTTATGTGAGGAGCAGACAGAATTGTGTTATTCAATTTTAAGTCGTAATTCTGCATTTTTTTAGGAGGTGCATCATGCTCGACTATGAGACACACAAGAGCAAATGACGGTTGGCATCAAGAGTAATGTTTCCATCCAAGTAACAAGTTTCATTTATGGAAATAATTATAAATTATATATATATATATTTTTAAATGAGCAAAGAAGCATTTCCATCCCATGTTTTTAAGAGAACAAAATGGTCACTTGGGCAAAATAGAACTGAAAATGGAAGTTGAAGCCACTGTGGCTCTTTTATTAAATGTTATGAAGTACTTGGGGTTTAGAGCATGCAGATGAAATGCGCTGAAGAGAGAAAGCATCTCAGACAGTTCTTGGAGGCAGTAGTAGCCAATCTTTTTGATGACATGCTTTGTGTCCAGCATTTCAGAATAACCAGAGCAACATTTCAGATGCTATGCAATGATACTGATGAACTTCTCATAGCGAATTATGTATTCACATGGCTTGTTGTAGGAAAAACTTTTTTATGTATTTTTTATGAGCATCTGTATTCGTTAATAAAAAAAATGCATCCACCTGCAAGCGAGAGTATATGTTTTTAATGCACATTTTTGAGATGATCTTTTTTGCCACATCCCAAAATTTGCATAAAAGTATGTGGATGGAAACGAATCTGGTGCAGTGCTTGTTCAGTCCGTTCCTCACACAAAGCTATCAAATGGATTAAGAAGACTTGTAACATAATGCATAAATCATACAGATTAATTTATGGTACTTTTATGGTGTTTTGAACTGCCACTGAATGAAACAGCATATGGGTTTGAAAAGATATGATGGTGAGTGTATAATGACAGAATTGTCATATTTGGGTGAACTATTCTTTTAATCTTTCTTTATGGTTACTTTCTATCATCTTGAAAGCCCACTGAAAGACTTTTTGAAAGGCAAATGTCAGACTTCAGTGAATGAGAGCTTTTCATCATGTCATATTTGGAGATTTAGATGTTTGGGCGAACATGGGTGTTCTTGACATTTAGAGAGTGCTAAAATACAGATTGGATGTGAGGTGTATTAAGTGTCCAAACACTTCCTGTACAGTGCGTGACTTATGCGCACTTACAGTAAGAATCGTAACACTTACAGTAGTGATTAAAAGTTATGTCCACATAAATATCCCCTAAACATGATTGTTTATTCATCCAAGATGTGATGACAGAAAATGTGTGCATGTGTGAGAGTATCTATGCGTGAATATAGTTATCTCTAAACCGCTGGCTGTCACGTGTGATCTGACTGAGGCCCCTGATATATTCCTGGAAAGCCCTGTCATTCCTGCAGGCTAACCACCTCCATATGGGTCCACGGTCTTTACCGTAACATGGGGCCTATGTTACTGTAAAAATAGCTACGGACATTAATCAATTACCCTTATTCTTCTCTCTTCACTTTTATTGTCCCGCGGATGGAACCCAGCAGGGGTCTACGTGCCAGAGATGGCTTTTGGTCTGACAGTAAGAGAGAGGCAAAAAAAAACACAAAAACCTGGAAGAGAGGCTGGAAGTCATTTAAAACAGCTGACAGATCTTGAGTGACTGATGATGTCCATAAATACAATCAAGACATCAAACACATTGTCTGTTGTTTGTATGTGAGTAGAAGACATTCCTGAAGAATATGGGAAACGAGAACATATTTATTGCTGAGAAGTGGTGGTTTACTGCATGTATGCAGTTGTTGTATGGTATGTAGTCAGGTAATGGCATCACATCGTGCCACACCATGTTACTAGACACAAATGTCAAAACTAAGGGTGCCTACATACTAGAGAAAGCTCTAAGGTTCATTTTGAGGGTGTGGAAAGGCTGTGTATGGAGGCAGGAGGGAATCAAGGCACTTTCATTGAATCCAATATTTGCTTCAACGTCTGGTCAGTTTTTGGTGCTTTGCTGCCTTTGATATCCTAAAATTCTGTGCATGTGATTCGCTGGTTGGTTGAAACCATAAAAATGGCATTTTAAAGCAGTAATTAGCTTAAATAAATGTTCATTTTTTCATTTGTTTTTCAACTTACGACCCCATTTCTACCCAGAAATAACTATTGTAGTTACTAAATATTTGCTTTACTGTGTCTGAAGCTCACTTGAATTTGTTTTACACATTAGCTATTAGAGGTGTGCAGCGAGGCCATTATCTGTATCTGTTACTGTGACAAAGTTATCTGAACCTGTATCTGTATTTGGATAGAACTGGATGTGGGTATGACAGAAGTGCGTCAAACCTAATTTATAAAAGTAACTCTCTTACATTTATAGTTTATGTTCATAAAATATGCCTCAAATAGGCCTTATCCCTTTCATACATACCATCACACATATGTGACGTTTAATAACTGGGCCCCGCAGAGCAGTGTCACACATGTTTCTGCAACAGCCAGTTACGTTACAAGTTGCCAGATTCAAATCGGCTTTCACGCTGACACAGGCTGCGCTGGTCAAGCTTCTATAATTTATATACCCTCAAACAGTTACTCATACAGTTTTTAAACCACAGAATTAGTTTATTTTATATACATACATCCAACTTGTCGCTATTATACGCACAGTCAATACATCAAATGCGATCTTCCTCCGATGCGTGCTGCCATTTGTTTACATTAGTAGCGGCTGTCATTCGTCAAACAAACAGCTACTCAAAGAGTCTTTTCAAGCACATAATATGTTTATTTTATGTAACAAACAGCCTAATTGTCACCAAGTACCACGGTAACAGTTCACAGCTTGTATATGCACAGCCATCATATCTAAACTCAATATTCCCATGCACGCAGCCACGTCTGCTTAGTATTAGGTGCAGATGTGGTTTTTATTCACACAAACAGCAACTCAGGCATATATTACAACAGTCTTTTCAGGCATATAATACGTTTGTTTTCTGAAACAGACAGCCAAACTATCACAAAAGTACCACTCCAACAATTTAAAACTCGTATACTCACAGTGAATACATGCTGATCGAGCGCGATTATCCGATACACGCAGCCAAGTCTGTTTACTAGCGCTTGACACACACACACACACACATACACACACACACATGTTGGCTCGGCTATCCTTATGAGGACTCTCCATAGACATAATGATTTTTATACTGTACGAACTATAGATTCTATCCCCTAAACCTAACCGTCACAAAACATTTTCTGCATTTTTACATTTTCAAAAAAACATTGTATAGTATGTTTTTTTAAGCAATTTGAATTGTGGGGACACTAGAAATGTCCTCATAAACCACATTTATAGCATAATACCCTTGTAATGACCAGTTTGTTACCTAAAAAAATATCCTCGTGAACCACCCAAACCCGCCCACACACACACACACACACAAACACACACACACGCACAGTGTCTGAGATGTCAAACAGTGCATATAGGCAAACTTGACTGCTACAGTACATAACCCATTTGTTCACATGTCTATATTATATACATTATTTTATTTTGTTATGACAAGAAATAATAAAAGAAAAATACTCGTCTACACTCTGCCCTCATAAAGTTTTATGATACACTCGAGTCTTATTTTGTGTGCACATATTTTAACTTAATGTGGAGGACATAATTATTTAGTTAAATTACATGTGCAGAATTAGCAAAATGCAGTGGAATAAATGGCAAGAGTAAGCCTCTGTGTAATCCTGCTTTTGAAGGAATATTCGAGACTGCGGCCATCCGATTTGAACTAGAAATCACCATTTTCATTCATAAAGTTTACACTGTAGTACCCTAATATTGGCTTTACAGACTCATCATTGCTTTGCAATTTTGGATATGTTTATTTAAAATATTGCTTTATACTTGTGCTTGGTGGATGTCTTCCGAATATTTTTCTATTATTTGGATTAATTCGTTTTTTGTTTTGAATTCATTATCTGTGCCTTTCTGAATAAGGTATTTGGCTTTGGGCACATACCTATTAGCTATAATGTACATGTGCACACAGCTAGAAAAGTTTGTGTTGTTTGTGCTGTCTTTCTTTAAAATAAGTGCCACTTTGTTTGAAATTTAATCTTGTGCAATGACATTCAGGCATGCCTAAGCAGACTGATCTCTCTGTGAATTTGGCGACAGAAGTTTGAAAGTTCTTCTGCTGAAATCGGTCTGTGATTACCAAAATCCGAACCACTGCCCCCAGTGGCCGAAGCGGAATGTGATGTGATTCTTTTTGGAAGTGGCACCAAAATAGGGTGGTCAGACGTCCCGTTTTTCTCATAACAGTCCAGTATTTAAGCACTTTTCCAGTGTCCTGACTTAAAAATCGTGTTTTGTCCCGTATTTACCCTCTCCTAAAATTTCTCTATCGCCTATGCGGCTTTCTCAGTCACGTGAGTATTCTAATCAAAGGTAGCCAAGGATACAGCTTGTAAAACCAATAAAATCACACTGTGTTATAATTGGATTAAACTATCCAATCACAATCCCCTATCAATAGACGTCCAGTTAGTGAAGTGATTGAAGAGTCAGTTTGATAGGGCACACAGATGAAATTGTAGCTGGAAAAATGTCAAGGAAGCATGCATGTACATTTAATGAGAATCTTCAAAAAGAGTTTACATTTCAAAAAATGGAGTCACAGACAGAGCCTAGGAAAGTGAGGAGTGAGATTTGTGGAGCTTGCTTTTTCATCGCCCATGGAGGCCGCACTGGCATCTCGCAACATGTTCATACAAAAAAGCATGTGGATGCTGCTAAAAGTAAAGTGTGCCACACCAAGTGTTGGTGATTTTTTTTTTGTGAAGCAAAGTTCCGAATCTGACAGGGTGCATGGAAGTGAAGGAATTTTTGCTTATCATTCGGTTGTGCACGGCCAAATCTTTACACATTCATGACCTGAGAAAAGTCTTGCAGGCCAGGCTGGACGAATCATCCATACCCTCTGATATTAAAAAGCAGTTGGATGCCCTGGTTGAAGCTGGTGACATGCGAGTGGATTTTTTTTGTGCAATCAGAAACTTTTATTCAACATCGGTAGAATGTTGTAGAAAGTCAATCTGGTGCATTTTGATAATCATGTGTGATATGAAGCTTGTTTCTGGTGTCTTTTACATGTTACTTTCCCACAGCTGCCTCTGGTTTACATCCCCTGGATAGTGTTTCTCAAATGTAGACTCATACAAGTATAAAAGTCTGCCGGCCTGCTTGCCTGGTAAGAAGCAAGACATTTTGTGTTTACAGAATTTTCCGAGCTGCGGGCATTTTCTGAGGCCCCCATTGCTCTCCCAGATCCCATGCAGAAGGCACGCGAACCAGAGCACTTCCATATGCCAGCAGGCTGTTTGACGGCATGGCTCAGCAAAGCCGGGACACATAGAAACATTGACCAGTATACTGTCATTTCATGTGTCTTCTACCTTATTTAAGTTTAAAGTTTTCATTGTCATTATTTACTCACATGCCATTCCAAACCTGTTTGACTTTCTTTCTTTCTTCCATGGAACAAGAAAGTAGATATTTTGAATAATGTACTGTTTTGTCTTTTTCATGCAATTATAATCAATGGGGACAGGAGTTTTCAAGCTTCAAAAAGGATACAAAAACACCATAAAGAATCATAAAATTGGTTCTAACAACACCATATTCTAAGTTTTTTAAAGCCATATGATTGCTTTGTGTGAGACACAGATAAATGGAAGTAAGAAAGTCATACAAGTTTGTAAGAGCATTATGGTAAATCATAATAGAATTTTTTATTTATATTTTTATTTTTTTGTGAACCATCCCGTTTAGATCTATTCTATTCTAGAACCTTCCAACACATTCTTATCAGAGACACAAACCACCCTTCAGTGACAGAGAGAGAGAACAGGGAGAGAGATATGCGTAGGCTTTAATCCATTTAAAGCACTCACTGACATTAGGTTCTGGCACCCACTGAGAAGGCCTGGAACTCAAATAAGGAGATGAGCAATATGTTTAATAGTATCTTACCTCACTTTAATGTGTTGATGCATTTTTACTCTAGGGTGAGGTAAGCTTCTGGAAATAACCCAGCACTGGGAAGGGCACTCTAGATTCATCAAACCCACACAAGACAACACAGCCTGAGATAGGCTGGTGTGGTTTTTGCAGAAGTTGCCAACTGGTCAGAGATGGTTAATGTGTTATTTTCTGTCATAGCAGGAGGTAATATTTGGGTTACGGTTGATGTTATGAGGTCAGAAACTCTGCAACAGATATGTTGCTTTGCTGCTTTGTTATTTTGTTGATGCATAGGCACTGGATTCAGTACTGATATTTACATCCACCTTGGGTGATCCAATTCCAAATAGTAATCTGAGACTGATTGCCGATGACACCTGCTATGAATAAGAGACCACTCTTGATTGTTATTTGTTAAGGGGAAAGTCTCTATTTCAGCTCTAAATACAGAATCTAATACATCAGTTTTTCACTGCATTTTTAAAGGTATGTAATATAACACAGCTGGTGCTATAGTGATATTACTTTACCATGGCACCAGCTGGGTTTCATCCTCTTTAGAACAACATGTGAAAGATCAGAATCAAAATGTTCTTGGGGGTATCACAAGAGGTTTCATTAAAATAAAGGTAGAAATGTAAGAAAGCACAACCTGAAATGTTTTCCATAAACAACTCTCTTAGTTTGCATCACTTCCATGACTGCCTGAAAGATGATGGAGAAACTGTATTTCCTGCTGTTCTATCAAACTAGTGGTAGAACAGTAAAACACATAATATTGTGTGCAGAATGACCTCTGGTCCATGGTACCATGGTACTGTATGACTATCATATTCATATACACATGATCACATAGCAAATCGACATGTTGCTTCCAAAAGTTTACATTTACCCTGATATCAACCTCATTCATCTGAATTACTTACAAGGCGCCATGCCCCGTTAAACATTATTGCATCAATTCAAAGTAAATACATTTTCCTCTAGCATTACAGATAGCTTCTTGAGTGAGCAAACGCTGTGACACAGGTTCAGAAAGTAATCAAGTTCACATAAACATGATGAGCTTGATTCAAAAGTTTCATTTTTGTGCTAAAAGGAAACTTTGACTCCACTGACGGTTAGGTTTAGGGTTGGGGTTTGCATTAGGGGAATAGAGTTCATACAATATGCATTCTTGTTGACTATTACATAATTTAAAACTAAAAATACAACAAGCTTTTGGCACCCCTCTGTGGACATTTCACACAAACTGAAGCTCACGTGTCCATATATGTTCAACAACACTTCTAGCTTCGGCCACTGAAGGGGTTGTGATTCGAATGTCGGTAAACAGACCGATTTCAGCAGCAGAACTTTCAACCTACTGTTGCAGAATTCTCAATGTGATCAGTCTGTCATATACCATAGTATTTATATTCATTGAGCTCTAAAGAGCTTTATAGAAAACCAAAGTATTACCATGGTACCATTCCAGGTAAATATGCATCTCAGGTGTTCCAGTTATATTCCTGCTTAATTACAGCACATAACAGTAGACAACTGTAACACATTAGTGTGTTGCACATAGTTGGGTTCTATCATCTTCACCTTGCCCGTCCCATGTGGCATGATACACTACGTGTTGATTTAAGCCGCTGGCGTGTGTACGTGTCATATCGCAAATCCAGGTAAGCTACTGTGTATAAAATCTGCCGAGTGGATTTGGTTCTCTCTGCTGGGTCTGATACCAGTCACAACAGAGCTCTTGACAAATGCTGGCTTGGAGACATGCCAGGCTGTGGTTTAGTCTAAGGCCTCTACAGAGTCAAAGAGCCATTTTTATCCTTTACCCTACTGAGCAAGTCACAACTTGCCTGGATTACCGGCTGCTGAGTACAACCGTGACCGAGAGCAGTGATTTAACCAGCTCAATCTGAAAAAATGCCAATTAAAACAAGCCGTGGTCAACACGCTGCCAGCCAAGATATTTGCTAATGCTGTCCTGCTGAGGTGCACTGCCATAAACCCATGTCCTAAAGGTCCGCTGACCCCAGTGAACCTTTTAACACCCCAGCCTGATTCCCTGACCCAGAGATCGCAGTTGGAAATATCATTTGTGTATCTTAAAGGGATAGTTCACCCAAAAATGAAAATTCTCTCATCATTTACTCTCCATCATGCCATCCCAGATGTGTATGACTTTCTTTCTTCAGCAGAAGACAAAGAAAGATTAGTAGAATATCTCAGCTTTGTAGGTCCATACAATGTAAGTGAATGGTGATCAGCATTTTAAAGCTTCAAAAAGCACAGACAGTCATAGTAAAAGTAATCCATTCGACTCCAGTGGTTAAATTAATGTCGTCTAAAGTAATATGATTGCTTTGGGTGAGAAACAGATCAATATTTAAGTCCTTTTCACTGTAATTGTTTACTTCCGGTCACTCTTTTAATGCACGTCCATGAGGGGAATGTTCACATTGCCTCTCGCGTGACATAAGCGCCGGTATGTTCAAATGAACGCAAAACCAATAAAGCTTGTAAACAAATCAAGCTGCACTTCCGGTTGTATCGCGTCTGTTCTCGCGTAAACATGCCAACGTACTTACGTCACGCGATTCCACTCATTGACGTGCTTTGGAGAGTGACCGGAAGTAAACAGTTATGGTAAAAACTGTTAATCTAGTAAAATAATTTTTTAAATATTGATCTATTTATCAAATAAAGTGAACGTATTGCTTTAAACGACATTAATTTAACCACAGGAGTTGTTCGGATTACTTTCACTACGATTGTCTGTGTTTTTTGGAGCTTTATATTGCTGATCACCATCCCCTTGCATTGTATGGTCCTACAGAGTTGAGATATTCTTCTAATCTTTGTTTGTCTTCTGCTGAAGAGAGAAAGTCATACACATCTGGGATGGCATGAGGGTGAGTAAATGATGTGAGAATTCATTTTTGGGTGAGCAGTCTCTTAAAATTGATGTTTAAAAGATCATTCCGTATCACAAACTGAATCTAAAACTATATCTTGAACTTAAAGGGGAAGTGTGTAATTCATGCGCTACTAGCATCGCCAAAGGAATGGAAAAAACACTTACTGTCTTGACAACCAGAAAGTTTCCAAATACTTTTTGTTCTAATTTTGTTCAGTTTTATAATTATTACTATTTTAGTAGTACTGTTTTACTATTTTATAATTTAAAACCTAATAAACTTTTTTTTGTGCTTTCTTTGATATTTTGTTAACTACTGCAATTACATTTATCAGTTTTTAAGTGTAACTTAAGTTCCTAAGTGCATTTTACAGTTGGGCCACTCTACAGATGGCTTACTTATAATTGTCTCTGTGTATTAAGCTGGGATAAGAGAAAGTATTTTAACAGAAAAAAGAAATATTAAATATGCTAGAGAAATATGCTTCCATATGTGTTAACAAGCACATATTAAATCACTCTATACTGACTGAAAGCTCCACACTTGTGCAGCATGTGGTTTTAGAAATAATATCTGCAATGTGGCTCTTAGCCCTTGGCCATCTTCTTTGTTGCTTTTAACCATTCACGTTCACCAGGATGTCGTGACTCTGCCCTGAACTGCTTTGTCAGCATTCTGAAGACTTATTGCTGAGGAGCTCAGCACAGAGCAGCTGGATTCATGTAGGTCACACAGACGGCACGTAGCCATTAGGCTCTCATCTGTAGCCCAGGAATGCCTGTCTTTCAAAGGAAGAAACTAGGACATAAGAAAAGAGAAAGCAGAAAATGCCAAAAAGTGCTAACTCCTTTTTTGTTAGCATGCAAGCATTTTAAATAGGAAACGCAAACTGACAACAAACTGTGTCTGTGTTTGTGGCTGTAATTTTGTCCAGAAAGAACAAGCGATAGGGAAGGGGAGAAAGCAAATAAACATAGGAGTTGGCAATCGCCCAGACGAGCCTCATTACGAAGACCCAGCGAGGCAGAGTGGACTGTACTGTACAGAAATCAATGTCTTAAATGTGAAAGCACTTTCACCTTTGGCCTCATTCTTCTGCTGGCTCAGTCTGAGAACCTCATTTCAGTCAGTTCCAGTCACACCATTCAAAATCTACATGCTTCGGTTACTGATGGTTTAGAGCAGTGCTCTGTGATTTTGAGCTGGGCTCTTCTGTGTGGTTCTGTTCTTTTATAGACAAGAGGTTAACAGTTTAAATCTTGGAGAAAATGTTGGAGGAATCTCAGTGAGCCCAGATGATATCCATGCTCAATACTTGGCCAGCACATGTTTCAGTTTTTATTAGGATTAAGCAGTGTGTCTAAAGTAGGTTGTCAAAAAATATACAGTATATATCGAATATGTAGTTACTACAGGATATGCAGATTGATGAATCAAATACATTTCAAATGATTGCATATAACTACTGTATATTTGCTGAGAAACCACCCACATGAAGAATATTACAAAACACACATGTAAACATGCAGAAGGACTTTGTTGGGCATTGTGTTGCTGTTTTTTCATCACCTCACACCATGAGTGCTGTGTTTTTGAGATGTGTCAAATTAAAAGTAGTTCAACTAAAAAAACACATCTCGAGAGTCCTGACTTCTATATTGTTGCGCTTTGTCTCACTGTTTTTGAATACAAGAATGTGACTAGTGTGAATGGCTCCAGCTCTTGGTCAAAGTTCTCATAGTTTGGTGAGGCATGTCGCTTGTAGTTGCACCTGCAGACATGCATGATTACATTTGTTGAATTTTGTGGAATTAAGAGCCTTAATCTAAAGTTAATGGATTTGCTTTGCCAATTTATAATTTCTCATCATCAGACATGATTTTTGACAAGTTGTAAAATATATTACTGTGGCATACAAGCCTTCGGTAGGGAAAGGAGGAAACAGGAAACGGATTAACAATCAACAAGACTTTAATTACAACATAAAACACTGAACTGAAACATAACACACACAGAGTGGCCATGTGCATCTCTCTCTCTCTGGCGTCCCCGACTCTTCCTTTATCTCTCTTCCGCTGATTGGGCAACTCAGGCCACGCCCTCCTCCTCGTCACAATTACCGTTTGAACCACTGTGATTGATGTGGTGCCTGAGCAAGACAAGCCAGTCATTTCAAATGTTTCATAGCTTTGTCCCACATCACAGTCTTTTCAAAAAAAGAACAACCAAATAATCCCACTGCCTGTCCTTTAAACCATTGCTCAAATCTCATTTAAAACATTTGCTAAACAAATCTTTAAACTATTTCATAAGCCAATTTTAAACAAGATTTCCGTGAATGCATCTTCTGTTAACGTGCACCCCCACTGTTTGAACATAAACTCAAGAAATGATATACCCAAACTTAAATAGTTGTAGTTAATGAACCCTTAACACTTACAATTATTCGTTTATTTGAATGCAGCGAAAGCAATTCATTCTAAGGACCCTTTAAAATACAGGCAAATGTACACTTGGGAGTTTGTTTCTGTCCAAAAAGTCTAAATTAATAAATGAACAAAAAAAAGAAAAGAAAAAAAAAGTTAGAAAATGTCAAATTTCAAAGACATTGTCAGGACTTCATTCTCTTCTACGTCCAAATATGTGTTTTCAAATGTTTACTGTGAACACCTCCCACTTTCTTGCTGGATAAGCTCATCTCTTTATGACACTATCAGCAATGCTTTTTATGTAGAGGTCAAAGTGGCATTTGAGTAGTTAAGCTGCGTTCACACTGCCAGCGACATCGCGCGAGACAGCAACACGATCCTATTCATTTTCAATGAGAGCACAGCGACTTCCGGCGACACAAGCTGCCGCGGCCGTTGGCGACAGAGATCGCCGTGGAGAGCGACAAGACAAGTTGAGAAAATGTAAACTTTATGCAAATGATGAGCAACATTCACGAGCGACTGCCAATGAGAGTGAAGACAGCAGAGCTCACGTCATCTGTCTCCTGGCAGACTGGGGATGAGTGCATGCAAGACAGAGGAGAAATTTCAGCGTAGTGAGGGATTTTTACTGTTCTTTATAATTTGTCTGTAACCACATGCATGGATATAATAAAACGATGCGTGGAAAAGCCTGCATTCCGAGTGAGTTTGATTCATTCATTCATGATAGATTGATTGTCTTATTAATGATTTAATACACTGAACACTGCTGCACATTTTATAAAACACTCGACACTGCAGAATGTACAATATTAGAGACAAGAGAACTGATTCCTTGTCAAACTGTAATGATATCTTAATTTAACCGGTATTAGGTCTCATCCGTGATCAAATCTTTAAATGTTATTGCCAGACGTGCAGTCCTCCAATAACGTTACAGCGACAAACAGTAGGAACGCCCACTAGTGACACAGATCACAGAGTCTAGCGACACCAAGCCACAAAGTCACTGGCAGTGTGAACGCAGCTTTATGTGGAAGCTCAACTGGTGTTTCTCAACTGGTGGGTCATGACTAAAAAGGAGACGCAGGTCTGTTCTGTAAGTGTCACAGACAGCCGGGAATAAAACAATGCTAAATGTGAATAACAAAATGCAAAGAACAATATAATCATGTCTATTGTAATATTTGCGGCAAATTCATCTTTAACTTGGGAATATGGCTAATGCATTTTTTATCTTCTCAAGAATGGATCATACATATCTAAATTCCTTTAACTGTAGGATGTAAAATCATCTGTGCCATGTTCCATGATGTACTAAGTGAATGGCTTGTAGTTAAGCTGGTTACGAAGAGGAGGAGTTAGAGTCTGGGTGGCATGAATGGGAAGAGTTAGTACAGTGCTGCTTGTCCTCAAATGTTTGTTAAATGAAAAATTAATGATGTCATCGCTTTGTGGGCTGTGTTTTCGTCCCCAAACAGACAATGATCTGCTGTTGGACTGAATGAGCATTCCTGCCACCCAAGGACACGGTTAAACTCCCTGCTCCTATTGGGGAAATATTTGGCTCTTCTTTGGTTTGATCTCAGTTGGACGCCACAGACCAAAGGGGCTGTCCATTCAAAAGTTGATTGTTAGTGTCTATGTGTGTGGCTTAGAGCGAGATGAGGGGCCAGAGGATCGGACAGCAGGAATCCATGCACACTGACAGTGTCGATGTGATCTATACTGTATATATAACCTCTCTGTTCCTCTGTTAGCTGGCCCAGATGAAAAAAGAAAGCTTTAGCCAAAGAAATACATCAACTGGGTCATTTAAGATTTAGTGTCTGGGAAATTATGGGTCTGTCTTGCTATGTGGTGTTCTCCAAATTAAAATCCATAAATTCAGAATCTCTGGCTTTCTTTTAATTTTAACTATTTTTTTTTTATTATTTTTTTTTTTTTATAGTACTTTAGAATATCTTTTATATTTTAAGTCATCAAAAAATACTATATTATACTTCATCAGTAGTTCAGTAGTTGATTCATATATGGATTAGATTGGATATACGTATTAAAATAATATATTTAAAATAATATATGATTCTGTTCACGAACAAATGAAGTGAAATGAAAGTTTTAAGACATATTAATTATTTTAAAGTGCATTAATTAATGATATGTCAAGCATATAAACCTGTTTAAGATTTTTAAACTTTTACAAGTAATTTTATTAATTTAATAAATCAAAACCAGGCCCTTACTCACAAAGTTTTGGTTCATTCACAAAAATCTACACATGTCCCAGCCCTTGCATATTCATTTATTAAATTATTTTGCTAATTAGATTTGTATTTTTTTTATTTTTTTTATTTAAATGCAGCAGAGTTCTTCTGGTCCTCGTTGTAACATTTAATTGTATGTATTTTATATTATAATACTTATCAATATTAATGTAATTAATTTTTAAATCTTTCTTTCAAGTTTTCTTTCTTTCTTTCCTTCTTTCTTTCTCCCATCCTCTGTGTGGGGGTGTTTTGATAATGATGATGAGTTGTTTCTGTGGTTCATGGAAACCTCAGTGTGGTGAAGACTGCAGTCAGAGCTGTGATGCAAACTCAGCACTTTGTTGGCCCACCAGAGACTGCACATGAACCAAAAAGCAACGCTGGGTTATTTTAGCTGAAGGTTAATCATATGGTCACAGTTACATTTCTGAAGTTCTGACATCTGATAGGAGTGTCCAAGTCACGAATGCTTTGTCACAATAGACAGAAGACATCATTATAATCACTTTAACATTTGTCAGTATTACCCAAAAGCGAAGGCTGATGGTGACACTTCTTTGATAATGTAGTTGCACATTTATTGAAGGTAAAAAGTGTTTGTCCAAAATGCTAATTGTCTAAATTTTATCAGTTCAGTTGAGTCTCAATCTTATGTTGCTCCAAACTCATATAGCTTTTTTTCCCATGGACCACAAGGGAGTTAAAAATTTAAAAAATGAGTTCAAAAAGCTGATATTTTACATACAACAAAATGCAATTTGAAAATTTGCTTGTATTTTTTTATTGTTATTATTTATTTATTTTTTATTCTATGTATATGTGTAAGGTCGGGATTTGAACTTGGGCCCCTTTACACATTTAACGAAAACTACTCCATCAGACTGACACTAACATGTCTTGCTATAAAGTTACTAATTCAAGTTTTTTTTCCCCCTTTAGTCATGTCTTATCACACCTAGACTGCCCTGCAAAAGAAAATTTTGTCAAAACTGCAAACTCTGTCCTATGACAGATGGGTTGGCTCCACTGCTCAGATTCAGATAGAATGAAGTGAGACTATTTTATAATCAACAAGATCACACAGTGTAATCGGCAAAGCTTCAGAAAGTTAATGTACAATGCAAAAACCTCATACTGGAGAATTATTGACAAGCGCCATCTCCCATACATACCATGGGAACTAGAAAGTAATCCACCATTGGCTAGACAATCAAGAAACTTTGCAGCCATTTTTCTCAGTTTCAATGTTGCCGTGGTTATGATGTTAGGGTACCAAGTGAGTCAGAACTGCCATTCCACGCATGTCGCCCCTGGATTCTTGGCAAATTGCTGAATAGATTTCTCATGTGTTCCTTTTATTAGTCTATTATAATTTTATGCCTTATACATGGTTCTTTTTACAGTGGTCATTTTAAACGGAGTTGATGCTGCATCTTAGTTAGACCCAATTTGACAATAATTAGATGCTCAACTCATGCTCAACTCATGAATCAGCAGAGTTTGCCAGGCAGGCAGGATTGATTAAGGGGCAAGCTAGCATTCCATGGTCGCCTGGCAGTGTCGTATAGAAAATGAAACATGGTTTTCTTGAACTCTCTGTTCCTGCTCTGGTTTTGCCTCTCTGTCTCATTAGAGGATAAGTCAGGCCTCGGCCCGGGCCACACAACAGCTCAGAGGAGGAGGAGTCCAGTCATTAAAAAGGCACTTGTAAACCTGAGGGGAGGAGGGAGGGGGGACCTGTCATGCTCATCAATGGGTGACTTACAGTCGATCATTTGCTGGACCAGCAGAGAATTATAAGGTCGCAGAGGCATTTTCCGAAGCATTGTAGGTCATCCTTTTGAGCTGGATTTTTTCTCATGTGTCATCTGCACACATTTTTTATTGGATAACTTGTTAAAAGATCACTGCAAATTAGATGTTAAATAAAATATTTAATACTATTAATAATATTGATAAACGCTGGCCTAGTATGCCATTTATCCTGCAAAAATTTGATACCATGTACATTTCTTCAAATTTGTCACTTTGAATCTGTGATCATACAAAATCATAGAAAGACAGGTGAGAAATTATTAGTTGAGAAACAGATCAAATCAGTAAAAGACTTTGGGGTGGATTTACTAAACAGTTGCCCAACTTTTGCGCGTGGTATTTCAGCACAAAAACCTGCGTTCACTAACCAACCACAGTCTAGTTTAAGAAGGCGCAATCAATAAGCAGAGGTGGGTAGAGTAGCCAAAAGCTGTACTCAAGTAAAAGTACAATTACTTTAAAAAAAGTAATTACTCAAGTAGAAGAAAAAGTACTAACATAAATAATTGCTTGAGTAAGAGTAAGAAAGTATCCAGTTAAAAGAGTACTTAAGTAGTGAGTAACTCATTACTTTCACAAATGACAATGGATGTTATCTCCCCTATATTCCATTATATAATACACATTTAACATGTATTACAGAATTATTATTATTATTATTATTATTATTAATAATGGAAATTCTGTCATCATTCACCATCATGTTGTTCCTAACACGTATGACTGACTTTCTTCCATGCAACACAATAAGGAGATATTAGACAGAATGTTTGCCTGAGTCACTATTTACTTTTAGTGAATGTCTTTTTCTCCATAATTTGAAAATGAATGGTGACAGATACTGTCAGTCACTAACATTCTGTCTAACATCTTTTGGGTTCCACAGAATACAGAATGTCACACGGGTTTGGAACAACATGAGGGTTGGGAAATGATGAAAGAATATTAAATTATGGCTGAGCCATCACTTTAAAGGGATAGTTCACCCAAAAAGATGTGTATGTCTTTCTTTCTTCAGCAGAACACAAATTAAGATTTTTAGAAGAATAGGTTCAGTAGGTCAGTACAATGCAAGTGAATGGGTGCCAAAATGTTGATGCTCCAAAAAGCACATAAAGGCAGCATTAAAGTAATCCATAAGACTCCAGTAGTTAAATCCATATCTTCAGAAGTGATATGATAGGTGTGGGTGAGAAACCAATCTTTGTCATTTTTTACTAGACATTGTTCTCCCTGCCCAGTAGGGGGCGATATTCAGAGAAGAATGTGAATCACCAAAAACACAAGAAGAAGAATGTGAAACTGATATGTTTCTCTGTTTCTCATCCACACATTCTCATATCACATCGCTTCTGAAGATATAAATTTAACCACTGGAGTCTTATGGATCACTTTTATGCTGACTTATTGATTACTTTTTTTTTAGCTTTAAAATGTTGGCATTCATTCACTTGCATTGTATGGACCAAAAGAGCACAGAAATTCTTCTATAAATCTTCATTTGTGTTCAGCACATGCAAGAAAGTCATATACATCTGTGATGGCATGAGGGTGAGTAAATAATGAGAATTTAAATTTTAGGGTGAACTATCCCTTTAAGGGCTCTTGTCAGATCTGGATGAATTTGTCAATAAGAAGAGAGGTTTGGAAAACTTTCTAGTAATTATTACGGTGAAAATGTGAAAATGTCCCACAGGGACATTATATATAATGCTGAAATATAAACCAAAGCAAGATCATGCTTTATTAATGCCTACTTTCGCTATTTCATAGCTTTTGAAGTCCTGCGTGGATTCTTATTTCAGTGTAGTTACAGTTTTTCAGTGTCGAAAGAATTTGGATCATTAGTTCTGTACAGCAATACCGCCACTCTCTAAACACAGAGTACAAATCCTGAGTGGGGCACCAAATTCGGTCTCGGGACACTCGCTGTGTCTGAAACCGCTCCCTATCCACTATATAATGAACTATTTCGGGTGTCCACCATTTTGTAAGAATGTCTGAATTCTGAGTGAGCCACTCGTTCCCTACTTTGGTTCACTCATTCTTCCCAAAATGCACTCTAATTTCAAGTGTACATTTGATATATATACTCAACGTTAATTGCCTATAATCCACCAAGAGGAAGATGTATGAGCTTGGAGTTTACTGCTTCCTTCACTCCTGCAGTGTTTTATTTCATGCCGAATGTATTAAATTACTTTTTGACAAATCATTACTTGATTAAAATGACAATAACATATAGAGAGGCAAAACATACAGATACATTTTAAAATGTACTCTTTATTTTATTTATACAGAATTTTGCCATTAAGATGAAGAATTCTTTATTTACTAAATAATTCACTGAGGTGATATTATTTTAACTCAGGAGACTGCACACAGTGGAAATGATAATTCTGTGGATGATTTAAATATTCAGTTATAACATGTAGGTTATGATAACTTTGGTGCTGTTTATGGTCAGATGAGGGTGCTATGCGCCCAGAAACGCTACCCAGCTTGTATTTGAGTTTTAAGATTCTAAAGCATAACAAATAAATACAATAATGTACATTTGATAAAATGTGTTTACTCTTTATATTAACATATATATTAAAAATGACAAACAGAATGAAGATTTATTGTATTAATATATTATTTAATAAGAATAACAAGTAAGGACCAAGAATTTTAAAAGTTCAAGTGTGACATTGTTTCTGTGACAACCCCAGAGCTCCGACACAGCATACCTCAGCGTCCGAATTCACTCACTCATTTCGTTCACTCACTGCTGAGATATGGTGCACTCACTGTCATTCACTATTTAGGAAATAGTAAATGAGTGAATGATTTCGGACACAGCCACTCTCATCGCCATACGATTGCTGGCGGTAAACTGAATTTTATTTGAAAGAGGTGTTTGTGCACATTTTCTATCGATCATATCAGCAGTAATTCATCAAATAATCATCAAATGATGGAGAAGAGCATTATAACCTGGCAAATATCCAGATGCACAGTGCAGTCAAGCGCACATTCGGCACATTTAAGAGATGATTCAGGTGTCTGGATCACAGAAGTTAGTGATGCTGTTCAGTCCTGACAAAGTGTGTCAGATCACTGTGGTCTGCTGCATCCTCCGCTATATAGCGCACAGAATCGTCCCGCAAGATCGCAATTGCTTGTGCAAATTGTGTTCTGCAGAGATTTTGTGTGCGTGTTCGCGCTTTTGCCTGATCTGCATAATTCCTAATTCATAATAGTGAATCGGGCATTAAACCAGCGCAGACAGCATGTACAATTAACTGCCGCTTTTATCGGGTGCAATTCTTTCTTAGTGAGTTTAACCCTGTATATTTATATTAAATTTCTCTATAATGGTTTTAGACGGGCTATCCCCCATTTTTATAAAAAAAATGTAATCTCTTCTTCAAACAGAAAATAATTTGATTTCAGATTAAATCCTTTGGGACTTAAAATTACTGTAAGATTTCCAATTTGAATTCTTGTTTTTCTGATTGCTTTAATGTAAACTTTAAAAAGCAAAACTCAATACTAATACTGATAATGTTTGGAATGCAGTAATTTACTACTTACTGAATACTTTAAAACAAAAATACTTTTTTTAAATACTATATCAAGTGAAACAATAGCCATTATATCACTATAAGCGTCTCAACAGTTGATTTCAGTGTGGGATACAGCGTTCCTCACAGTGTTAGCTGTGAGTAACTGTCTTTCAGAGGTTTTTGTGCTTTCTCGCACTGAGAACTTTAAGTCATGTCAAGTTCACTCGTAGGTGCAAAAGACTTTTAGCCCTTTGGACTTTAGAAAATTCAGCTTCCTTAAACACACTTTTCACTCTCTCACTTGTCTGCTAGCAATGTCCAACAGGGAAAATTACAGCTTGATTGGACACACAATAAAATATCCTCTTCACAAGTGATATTTTCTTAGATTTTTCTTTTTTTATTCACACATTTTTTATCTCAAGCAAGTTCTTCACTGGAACTGTTTTCTCCTGGGTAACCTAGTACACTAAATTCAGAAAGAAAAAAATATTAGTGGCAAAATTTTGGGTGTGGTGGAAATGAAGCCACAACTGTGGGACAAACACAATTTGTATAAAAAATTTATTGTTTTATGTTTTTTTTTTGTTTTTTTGTTTTTTCAGTCTTTCTTCAGATTAGTATTGTTTTAAATATTTCATAATAAATATTTTTATGATTCATTTTTATATTTTCGGGTTGAAAGTCTGGCACTGGTACAAGGGTGAAACTATAAGATCTTTACATAAAAGGCAGTTGAGTAGCAGAATAAAGGCATTGGAAGTTTTCAAGACAAGAAAGAAATCTGTTTTATGACCAACTGAAAAAGAGCTGACTTTTCACGCTGTGTGAATCAGAGACATGAGCACACTGGAAACAGGAAACAGGAAAGACAGGAAGTGTGGGTCTTACCCTGGAACTGAAAGTTAACACCATTCCTTTCCTCTAACAGCTTTAATTAATGACTGGAAAATTAGATGCTGTAATACGTCTTGGCTTAGGTAGCGCCCATTCTTTCGCAATGTAGTTGAACCACTTACAGTATTCGACTTATGAAATAACAACCTAAAGACATTCATTCTCACTGTGTGCTTTTTCAACACTGTCGGGAAAAAAAGTTCCTGTGTGACAATATAATTGTCTTATGTAACTGACTCTGTGTATTTTGGGAGGGTGTTGGACTGTTGCAGTCATTTGTACTCATAGCAGTCTGATTGCTTTTTTCTTACCAAATACGAGATTTGGCTTTAAAGGCTCTTCGGGGTTCTGAACAAATCCAATGATTTCCAGATTTGCAATGGAAAAAGTGCCTTTGCATTTTTAGACACAAACACTTGTTGAAGCTAATGTCTGGTGGTAATGTATGTGCTTCAACACATGAAAGAAATAGTTCACCCAAAAATTAATATTATGTTCTTATTTACTCATGTTGTTCCAAAGCCATATGACATTTTAGAAAAGGAGATGTTTTGAAGAATATTCACACTGCTCGTTTCCATACAACAAAAACTTATTGTGACCAAGATCTGTCAAGCTCCAAAAAGGTAGTATGACTTATATTCCAATTTTTCTTAAAAATATGATAGATTTATGTGAGGAACAGACTGAAATGTAAGTCTTTATTCACTAAAAAAACTTGCCCTGCACCATATCTCTCAAATCTGACATCCGTTTAGCAGATTGTTTCAGGTTCAATACAAGTTAAGCTTAATCAGCAACATCTGTGGCATGATGTTGATTACCATGTTTGACTCGTCCCTCGTTAATTTAAAAAATAAGGTAATACATTGTGGTTATAGTAAGGTACTTACAATGAAATTGAATAAGGACAGTTTATAAACATTAAAATACACACTGGCTACATTCACATTGCAGTGGAATGTGGCCCAAATCTTATTTTTTCCCTCACAAGAATCAGATCTGTTAATTGGATGACAGTGTGAACTGACACAAGTGCACTGAATCTGACTTTTTCCAATTCCGATCTGGGCCACTTTCATATGAGGAAGTAAATCAGATACATATCTGATTTTTCCCCCAATGTGCCTTCAGTGTGAACAGCCATGTTTGATTTAATGTGATTTTTACATAAATTTAACTCAAGATTAATTTCTTATTTCTTATTCAGTTCTTTTTCAAAGATAGAAAATAAAATTACAGGCTTCAACAGTTAGCTTCAGTGATTCATTTGAATTACACTTAGTAAAATATGCGCATGAAAGAAACAGAGATTTATGTAACAGCTGTCTTTGCTCAAATCATATATTTCTACTGTATATTTCTCAAACTATTTCAAAAGATCTTCTTCCAAACTACAGGCAGAAATTAAAATCAACCAAGCCAGTAGTAAGGACTGTAAAGAGATGGACCAATGAAGCAGAGCGGGAACTACAAGCCTGCTTCGATGGCACGGATTGGAGTGTTTTTGAGGCTGCAGCCACAGACCTAGACGAGCTCACAGATACTGTTACATCATATATCAGTTTCTGTGAGGATATTTGCATTCCTACTAGGACTTATTTAAAGTTCAGCAACGACAAACCGTGGTTTACGTCACATGGTCTTACCAAGTTTTGTCGGAAGTATGTCATGTGGAGAAATCCCGTGGTAGGTCCTACCCGAGGGGGGAGGAGCTCTACAGACACAGTGACCAGGGGCAGAGGAACCTCTGCCCAAGGAAGACACAGTTTACCAACAGGGAAACCATTTTGTGGAAGATACATCGCACGGGGTTACCTATGGGGAACCAGTGCATGTGGAGCACCTACCCCAGTACAGGGCCTAGTTAGCACATGTACTGGGCCTGCAGTGAGTTTCTCTGCAAACCCACTTGGCACAGGGCTAAGGAGGAAAGTCATCCAGGGTCCACAACTTTGTGGACATGACTGGGAGTCAAAGCGCACGTCTTCACCTGGGGGAGGGGAAAGGCACTATGCACAAGCGGCACACCCGGCCAGCTGTCCTGGAACTTACCTGTTTGTACCTGAAAACACACGGGACGAACCTGGCTCAACCCGGAGATTATAGAATCTCGCAAAGGTGTTGGGTGTTGCCCAGCCCGCCGCTCTGCAGATGTCTGCTAAAGAGGCGCCATTGGTCAGAGCCCAGGAGGCCGCCACACTCCTAGTAGAGTGGGCTCATAGCCCCAAGGGGGGCGGCACGTCCTGGGTGTGATATGCCATAGCGATGGTGTCAATGACCCAGTGGGCGATCCTCTGTTTGGAAACAGCGCTCCCTTTCCGCTTTCCGTCAAAGCAGACAATGAGCTGCTCAGAGCATCTAGAGCTCTGCATGCGATCCCAATAGATGCGCAAAGCACGCATCAGACACAGCAACAATAAGGCTGGGTCTGCCTCCTCCCGGGGCAGCTTTGCTTGCAGGTTCACCATCTGATCCCTAAACAGGGTCTTGGGAACCTTGGGCACATAGCCCGGTCAGGGTCTCAGGATCACATGAGAGCAACCTGGACTGAACTCCAGGCATGTTTCGCTGACAGAGAACGCCTGCAGTTCCCCTACCCTCTTGATGGAGGTGAGCGCCGTCAGGAGGGCAGTCTTCAAAGAGAATACCTTTAGCTCAGCTGACTCTAGGGGCTCAAATGGAGCTCCCCGTAGGCCCCGAAGGACCATGGAGAGGTCCCACGAGGGGATGAGACACGATCTGGGGGGTTTAACCTCCTAGCACCTCTCAGGAACCTGACGATCAATTCGTGCTTCCCCAAATACTTACCGTCTACTGCATCGTGATGTGCCGATATAGCGGCTACATACACCTTCAAGGTGGAGGGGGACAGCCACCCCTCCAGCCCCTCCTGCAGGAAGGAAAGCACTGATCCAACTGTGCATCTCTGGGGGTCTTCGTGTTGGGAAGAACACCACTTAGCGAACAGATGTCACTTCAAGGCATACAGGCGCCTCATAGAGGGAGCCCTGGCCTGAGTGATCGTGTCTACCACCACCAGTGGTAGGCCACTTAGGTCTTCTGCGTCCCGTCCAAGGGCTAGACGTGGAGATTCCAGAGGTCTGGGGGGGGGGCTTTTGTGAGGAGCATGAGGTCCTCCCTGACCTTGCACAACATCTGTGCTAGTAGGCTCACTGGGCGGAACGTATACTTGTGTAACCCCAGGGGCCAGTGCATCTGTGCTGAGGGGAGCCTCGGTCAGGAAATACCAGAGTGGGCAGTGGGAGGATTCCCGGGAAGCGAACAGGTCCACCTGCACTTGACTGAATTGACTCCAGATCAGCTGGACCACCTGAGGGCAGAGTCTCCACTCTCCCTCGAGCGTGACCTGCCGCGACAGCGTGTCCGCTGTGCTGTTGAGGTTGCTCGGGATGTGAGTGGCTCGCAATGACTTGAGTCGCTGGTGACTCCAGAGGAGGAGACGGCGGGTGAGTTGCGACATGCGACGAGAGTGCTACTGTTGACGTGTTGTCCATCTGGACCAACACATGCTTGCCCTGGATCAACGGCAGAAGCCTCCGCAGGGTGAGCAATACTGCTAGCAACTTGAGGCAGTTGATGTGCCAACACAGTCGCGGGCCAGTCCAAGGACCGGCGACTGCGTGCCCATTGTACAGGGCGCCCCAGCCACACTTGGAGGCATCCATCATAACCACGGCGCGCCTGGAGACCTGCTCTAGGGGAACCCCTGCCCGTAGAAATGCCAGGTCGGTCCAAGGGCTGAACAGACGGCGGCAGACCGGCGTGACGAGCACGTGGTGTGCGCCGTGGCCCATGCCCATCTTGGGACTTGAGTCTGAAGCCAGTGCTGAAGCAGTCTCATATGCATCAAACCGAGCAGCGTGACCGTCGCTGAGGATGCCATATGCCCCAGGAGCCTCTGAAATAATTTCAGTGGGACCAATGTTTTCCGCCTGAACGCTCTCAGACAGTTCAGCACCGACTGCGTGTGCTCACTCATGAGGCGCACCATCATTGAGACTGAGTCTAACTCCATGCCGAGAAAAGAGATGATCGGCAGAGTAATTCAGCTCGCTGAACACAACCGCTCGGCTCCGAAGAGAAAATCTGAATGAGTGGTTGCGAGCCAGCTCCTTTTATACCCGTATGTCTGGGGGAGTGGCATGCAAATTCCACTTGCCAATTCCCATTGGCCTTTTTTCAAAGATCCAAGGTGTTCGGGGCTCCCAAGGACAACCCCTAGTGCCACTACATCGACACAACTTTGAGTGAGTGACAGATAGGTAACCACTCTTCTACATTACATACTGTATATGTAATGTCATTTTTCCTGCTGTCCTTTTTTTATGGAGTGTTTCGCTCATAAATACACCTAATATTACATTCATAAGCTTCAATAATAATTAAATTCCATCATACGACTGCAAAGGTCTTTATTTAAAAATACTTCATTCATCAAGACAAGTCTTTCTCCATCACTTACTCACTTGCTTATATTATTAGATAGGCAAGTGTCTTAAAAATGGCAGTGTAGCGCGGAGGAGGGCTGGGCCGGGCGGAATGACAGACGCCGGGACCCCAGTCAGCCTGATGAGGCGAGCGAGGGACAAAGGCGACCAAAGACGGCAGCTTGAGAGAGAGAGAATTATGGGCAGCTGCCCTGTATGTGTTTGTGTGTCTTTTTATTTAATTAAATATTATTTATATTGTTAAGCCGGTTCTAGCTGCCTCCTTTCCCTTGTACCCCCTTTACAGACAGCTAATTAAAATTATAATGATAATTTAATTCATTATACATATTATGTAAAAACATGCCAGGGTTTGTTATACGCACGCTCAGGGAATGTTTTACACATGCGGGTCATGCTGAGTGAGGCCTACATCAAAATTATATTTGAATAACCTTTAAAAAAAAACATAATTGAGCAGAATATCAGATTTGGGCCACATTCAGCTGTTGTATGAACGTAGCAAAAGTTTCAAAATTATAGTATTAACAGTACAAGTTAACATGATCTTGGTTTAATAAAATCGTTTCCTAACTTTATCTGTGTAAAGTTATATCGAAAATGACAAAGTGATGGCAATGTAACGCTGGTAAACCCTGTAAATGCTGTTATGCCTCTACTGTAAATCTTGTGGCTATTGCCTACTTTTGAAACAGTGTGAATTTTAACATTCATGGACTGGCCCTTCATCACTTCCTTTCTAAGTGCCTTACTGGAATTCTTACTGGCTTTTTTTTTATTTATTTTTTTTATTTTTTTATTAATATTAATATTTTTAAATTATTTTTTGTGGTAATCAACATTATGCTGCTGTTGATTGATCTTAACTTGTTTTGAACATTCCATTCCATGTAAAATAATTATTTCCCAAAATGTGCACTGTAAATACTGAAAATGTCCAGTTTTAAATGAAGGAGCTATTTCTACCTAACCTAAAAGGTCTATCTGACCCTTAACATAACTTTCAATTATCCTAATGTTATCAGGTTAATTCTGTTGTATTAAATAATATTTTTGATTTCAATAAATCCAGTTAATTTAGATGTTTAAACATTACACCTTATACAAATGACAAGTAGAAGGGTTGCTATGCTCCTGACAGCTATTCAATGGCAAAAGGCCCAAAAAAAAAAAAAAGAAGGAAAAAAAAAAACACTTGGAGAAGTCTCGCCTTTAAACTGTTTTGAAACATCTACTAACATATTATCTCCCAGACACTATGTGATAATACGGGTCAGTAGGGTAATGATGGATGCTCTGTGCGTCGCATGATAGGGCAGCAGCTTATGGCACTATGAGATGGTGTGAGCACAAGTGTGACCTAGTGTTCTCCCCACTGACTGCTCTAAATGCTAGAGTGATGAGTGAAAAAGAGGAGGAGGAGGAGAAGAGGAGGAGCAGCCAAACCAGCTGGAGCACTGGAGAGTTTGCATACCTTTTATATTACCATCCCTACTGACTCTTTCTTCTGGCCTGCTTCCAGTACTCCCTCAAGCCCTCGATCCCTGACTTCCTCTCTCTCTCTCTCTCTCTCTCTCTCTCCTCCCCACCCCCATAACTGAAATAGTATCCTTAAGGATTGAAAGGGATTGAGTCATCCTTTCTGTCCAGCTTCCTGTGGTCACAGAAAGTAAATTTTTGCAGGGCTGGCTGAGCAGATATGCGTGCATGTGTCAAAACGAAGCGATTGAGATGAAACCGTTGCTTCATTAAAGAAGAAGCGACGAGTTCCACAGAAATTAAGCTGGAATGGGTGGGGCGTAGCCTCTTTGTGTCAGTCTTCTGTTAAATTAGCTGTCTGAAAGTTTGCGTCTGACTCCTTTCTTTGTTTGCTTGTGTGTGTGTGTGTGTGTGTGTGTGTGTTTGGGTTTGTGTGTGCGGATATTCAGCAGTCACAAATGAAGCCGCTGGGGTTTGCTTTCTGCTTTTTTTTTCTTGGGTTTAGTGGAGGAATGTTGGCATGAAGTTTGGGGGGGGGGGGGGGGTCGTCTCAAGTGCTGGCATTTGTTTCATTTCAGTTGTAATGAGTCTTGCCCTGTCGTGAGAGCAGATTCTGGCTTCAAACTACCAACTTCAAAGCTGGGCTTTTGAAAGGAAGACAAACTTTCAACAAGTCCTCACTTGAAACTTGTTCTAGACTCTGGAAAATTAAGGTTGAGACAGCCGATCGCACCTATCTCCTTTTTTCCACTTCAGAGGAAAATAATGACCTGGTAAAAACGAGCCGCTCAAAAAGAAAGCGAAGCTACACAGAAGGTGGGAGGGGGAAGAAAAGTTAAGGCTATGCGTGCATATGACTGCATGTCTGTGTATGTGTGTCTGACGAGGGGTGTGTGAGTGTGTGTGCGTCTGTGTCTGTGTGGGAATGATTACATCAGCTTGAGCTAGCCCTATGATTGGTTAGGGAAGTGTGGTTTGATTCACTACCTAAAAGCCTGTGGCTGTAACCCTTTGTGAGGGGAACAGAGAGAAGTTGTCTGCCAAGCTGGAAACAGTGCCATCTGCATGCTGTGTCCTGCGCCAGAGCTAGGTAGAGATAGAAACACAGAGATTGTGTGACAGGTAGAATACGTTGAAACATTGACAGCGAGGAGCATCTGCAAAGCATCAGACCTTTTTTGGTTTTTTTCTCTCGTGGAGTTGTGGAGACATTCGGGGAGCGGGTTCGTCACTCAGTGTGTGGAGGAGGACACAGGCTGCTGGGGAAAATGCCATCGTGTTCTCCTGACTGTTGCCTGCTCAGGCCTGGGGAGGTAAAATTGCTCCATTGGGATACTTTAGAGTGGCTCTCTCTGATTTGGTGCCCATCTAGAGGACTGGTGTGACAAATAGAACCTGTAGAATGAAACAGAAATCTAAAAAAGACCACGGTGGGCACGGTTATGGCAGTTTGACTGCACTTGATGGAATTCTGGAGAGTAAATGGCGTGTACGAGATGGAAAAGGTTGAAAAGCTCAAAACGTGTGTGTTATGGGCTTAAGTGTGCTGGATGCTTAATGTACAAAAGATTAGAACTGAATGAATGCAAAATGTGATGTTTCGAATAGTGAATAGAGAATTTTCGAGAAAGGCTAGCGTGTGAGAAGGGGGGTGGGGGGGTTTCAGAAATAATATTTTTGTTTGTTTAAAAAAGCCATTATGCCTAAAAGTTGCTGTGTATTGCTATCAGACACCTGCAAGTAAAAATTAACCTGTGACTCTTGAATGTTTCTCTGTACTTGAAATTTTACGCTTTTGTTTCAGTTCATTCTTAACATCGGATTTAAGTAACATTTGTTTTTCCATTTATTTCAGATTATAAAAATATTCAGCGAGGATGGGATGGGAAAGGTGGTGGAGATCCCTGCCGACATGACGGCGCGAGACCTGTGCCAGCTCCTCGTCTATAAAAACCATTGTGTGGACGATAACAGTTGGGCGCTTGTAGAGCATCATCCAGCCTTGGGACTCGGTAAGCTAGGCTAGCTAGTGTATGTGTGGATTCAGAGAGCTGATGTAGTGTGCGTCAACCACTTTAGAAGCAATAATTATAGGGTCTTTTGTGCTGGAGCTGAAAACAGTGATGACCATGTAAGAGAAGACTCCTTGGTTCATCCTTTTATGTTTCTGGGCTGAGGGTAATTGATTAATGGTCACCAGGGGGAAATCCCGTCACACAGAGAGACATAACAGGAAGTTAGGTTCTCATGAAGTACAACTAGTGTTATGACGTTAAAGTTACACAACTTACAATGTAATACATACTGCCCAACAAAAGAAAATGTCTTCTAAGTGTTTTTCATTACTGTGGTTTGCCTTGGTTTTAGAGTGTACTCTGTTGTGACTGCAATTTTCACACTCCGTTCTCTCTGAATCTGAGCCAAACCCATTTCCACCTGGTATTAAGATGTAATTTCGGTAGTCTGATCGCAAGTGGTTAGCCATGACGGTTTCCTGTTTCCATCTGGTATTACCATGAATCTCAGATATGTGTCCTGTGACCACTTTTGTTCAGATTTTGAGGGGAGGGTCTCTGATTTCATGACGACATACATCAATCACAATGTCAGTGTGTTACTGCATGATAATAAACCACAAAAAGTAACAAAAGACAAAGCGTGATAAAGGCAGCACATTGTTTCTCCCATACGCAGATGAAATTTGATCTAAGCAACATTTCAAGCAGAATTCTCCATTATTTTAGTATTAACATGAGCTTATATATGTGTGTACTTGCCATCTGTGTCTCTACATGTTGATATCAGACACTGAAAATGTTCTTGTGCTTGTATATGTAGTCACTTTTTCAAATTTTTTGATCAGACTGTTATTTCCTTTTAAAGCCACTCGTCAAGTTTACACTCTTGCTTTAGCTCAGAGATTGACTGACAGGTGAGGGATGGTGCTTCGCTGCTGTTCGGGACACATCCAGAATGGATTGTGTTTCACACCTCAAGTGCATTTTTGATAACCTGTGTATGTGATTTCAGTGATCCGATCACTAAACAGATCCCATTTCCACCTGTATTTAGCACTGACCACTTGTGATCGGATCTTCCGAAATGTATACCAGGTGGAAACGGGGTCTAAGAGACCTGATTTTGGTCTTAACTCAGTTTTGACAGAATGTGTAGTTATTGCATTATGTTTTTGCATGGCAGTATTATGGTATTAAATTGACTTGACTTGACTTAGAGTAGTGGTTCTCAGCTGGTTTTGCTTTAGGACCCAGATTTTACTTTTGATGTCAAGTGGAAACCCAACACAGGACCAAAATTGTTTATCATACAGAACTGAATTTTTATAGTTTCATGCTCCCAGAAGCCAATAATTCATCTCAGAAAACACAGCATAATAAAAAATGTTTATTCTCATTTCAAGCAAACTAGTATTTAATTAAGTGTGGGTCGTATTTTCTTTTACCTTATGTAGTTTTGTTCATGTTTATTGAGGATGATGGCATGTCATGGAACCTGTTTATGTTAGCATTTGCCTAATTTGGCTAGCTTCTACCAAGTTACAGATAAATGTATGGCAAATTACCGTAGAGTTTAATTGAATGCAAGGCCTTTGACATCCACAACAAGAGTGTGTTTTCTCCTCCCATTTAAAAATTGCTAAGCATATTTTGCTATCTTAACTATGCACAATTATATGGTTAGTTCCATTTTTTGATTTGCATTTAGCATTATTTTGTCCCTGCTGTCCACGACCCTATTAGAACAAGCCCATACTGACCAGTTGAGAGCTCTGCTTTAAAGTGCGAAAATGTTCTTAAAACTCAAACATGTTCAGTGGGTTTTTGGATGTCGAGGGTTGTTGTCAGATCATGCATGTTGTGGGCAAATCTCTAACTAAGCACATGCTGTGTGTTCATTGGTTACCTTGAATAACCTACGGCGTGAACATGAGGTTTGCTAGCGGCACGGGGGCAGAGTAATGATGTGTCAAGCTGAAGTCAGTCCAGGACAACGAGCCATACAGGAAGTTCAGCTGTCTGAGTACGTGGTCTGGAGACGATTTCTTTTTCCATTCCCACTATTTCTTTTGTCTGGCAAATGATGATTCTTGCTTTCTTTTTATTTTCAGTGAACATCCTGCTCTCTTTTTCTGCATCATCTGCTCCCACAATTTTACTTTCAGTTTTCCAATGAGTATATGAGATAAGGGTATTTCCATCTGAGCTTGTCTTACATAAACCCAAATTCTGAAAAGTTGCTTTTGTGTTGGTATGTTTGAATGCAGAGTTGTGCATGTTCAAAATGAGGGGGCACACTTACCCTCCGATTTTTGAGCCTAGTTGAGTTTTAATGCAACTTTAAATGCAAAAACAATAAAAATGCTTTTTTGTATATTTGAACATTATTTGTATAGTTGATTCAGTTGCATTAATATTGTAGTTAAGAGAGGGGTTTTGTCTGAAATCTACTGAAATTTTGTCAAAATCACCTATTCAAATTTTGTCTTCATCTACACTCCTTCATGTAACTTCAAACTCATCAGACTGTTTTCTTTAAGAACACTAAAAGTGTTATTATCAAAAGCTGCTCTTTTCCATACAACAAAAATGCATGGTGATCATTGGCTGTCAAGTTCAGTTGCAATAGTATATAGCCTATTATATAGCGGTTTGCTTAGTTCATTAAGATGTACAATATATAGCTTATGCTAGGTTGGGATTTGAATCTGGGTCCCTTTGCATGCTAAAAACACTAACTGTACCACTAGGCTAACACATCTGACACTAACTGTCTGTAATGAACAATTTTTTTCTTTGGTAATGTCTTATCTCACCTGGGGCACCAATTGAGCCAGGATTGCCACTGGTGTCCCTTCAAAAATTTAGGTAGATGACACCCCTGATGTTTGACATACTGTCATTCATTCATTATGTTTCAGATTTATTCAAAAAGCATTTCCTTGTGTCATCTGGTACCCTGTGGCATTTATGTTAAACACTGATTTAATTTTAATTGCTCTGATTCATGTCTTGTGATTACCTTTCTGAACATAATCCAAAAGTTTGCTTGCTGCATTTTAAAACAAATGTGAATGTCCTTCAGTTTGGACAAGCGCATCATTTTAGATTTGAAACAGGCTGCGCTTAAAACGTCAAAGCATGTTCGTTCCTCATTTGTTACATATCCACTTTGCTAAAATAGTGCGAAGTGCAGCTGAGCGAAAGCATGACATCATCTCTCTGCAATGCCTGACTCTCTCCTCACGAAGGCAAATATTGAATGGCTGGATGATGGAAAAGCTTGTCACTCCAGAGTACTGCTGTATCTCCAGCAGCAGTGCAAGATGGATGTGTTGTGGGAAAATGTCATAAACTGATCTCTGTTGTAAAGTGGATTAAAGCGCACATAAATTGATGCATATATACAGAATTGCTGTGAATGTGGATGTTAGGGTGAATAATTATTATGCTTTCTAGATACAGTGACTTGAGAAAAAAAGTGGAAAACAGGAGAGTTTAATGTTAAATTAATGAATCAAGTTGATACATTTTATGACCAATGAAATGTACAATGATACAATGAAAAACTGATTTTCTGCCTTGATTTATAAAATCTTGGAAATCAGAAAAAAAGCTGAAGTGTCTTAAGCTTTTTGCCCCACTGTGCAGTAGTTAAGACTCTGTCTGATATTGATGTATTTCTTATTGAAACATGAAGTTTTTGCTGGACATTATGAAAAGGCTTTTTCATTTTTTATTTTATTTTATAGCCAATAGGCTTTAGTTCATATATCATATCATATATGATGAATAGTTTTAGTCCGTTTTACTTAAAAATAATAACTGTCAATTGTAAATGTATGTATCAGCTTAAAGTAAATTGTTTCAACTTTTTGATGCATATAAATGGCTTTGAAGCTAAGTGGTTCCTTTTAAAATAGGAAAACAATAATGTGTGCAGGTTTTATACCTTTGGGTGAATGACATTTGTTGTTTTTTTTGCTTAGAAATGACATTAATAATATTAATGATTATGCTAAATGATATTCAATAAGATAAAACAACTCATTTCTGGTTTGGTGTTGTTTAAGTCTAACTGAAGGGGCGTGTACATACTGTAAGACCAAAAAGTTTTGTAAAACTGGAGTAACCTAGTGTAGTCAGGTCATATTAAATAGCCTAATATTTTTTCTTCAATAAGACCAGTTTATTTAGATTTTACCACATGAAGCACATATTTTAGGTTACCTCACTCTCTCTGTGTATATTGCTGTGGGTGTTTGTTAGGTTGAGTTGTTGGTTGACCCTACCCCCCATTGCTTCCTGTTACCAAACAAGCTCTCTGACCGGCTCAGAGTTGGATGAGGAACATGTGTCCATGAGAGAATTCAGGGTCAGTTTTTCAGCGCTTATGACCAGTTCTATACCACACTGTAAAATTGTTGTCAGATAACCTGAAAATGTGCTTCATGAACTGTAGTAACATCTGAATTAACTTGATTTAATACAGAGTTATTATTTAAGATGACTATATCATCCTAATACACCAGGTTACTCCAATGAAAGTGTAATATTACTGTACATTAAGTACAACTATATCCTTATGGGAACAATTGCAAGTTACCACATTTTACAGTTCATCTTTCCTAAGAGAGAGCTTTTGAGAAAGAGAAAGCAAAAGAGGAATCCAGAGAGAATACATGTATGCATAGACCAGACGGAGGGTTTGTTAGTCAGTAAGTCCCTGTGCTGTTTAAGCTGAACGGGGGTGGGGGCATCTCTCCTCCAGACAAACTCTCTTTTCATGCAGCAGGGATTGCTCACCCTGTTTATTTTTTGTCTGCCTGGATGAATGCTAACAGACAATGATGTCATTCAAGATGCAAATATTACACCATATTTCAGTCTTTGGTTACAAATATGCATTTTTGTCATAATGTCTATTGATGCAGATCATTTCATACATGCTTTTGTGTGAACCGGACTCATTTTGCCTGATTCTGCTCCCCCATCATTCCACAGAAAGATGTTTAGAAGACCATGAGCTGGTTGTCCAAGTGCAGGCTTCAATGACCAGTGAGAGCAAATTTCTCTTCAGGAAGAACTATGCCAAATATGAATTCTTTAAAAATCCTTTGGTAAGTTAATCAAAGGACTCATTTAATAATTTCATAATATATTTTATTTTTTTGTTTTATTCTCTGTGCACGGTTATACAGTAGGTGTGTGCATAAATGAAAAGTGAATCTTCTGTAAAACACAAAAGGAGATCTCAGACAGAATGTCCTGCTGTATTCAAAGACAGAATGAGCTGCTCTTTTCCAAACAACAAAAACAGACAAAAAAAGCACCATTATAAAAGTATAAAAAATATATATATTGGTTCTCGGGGGTCACATGACTAATTGCAACATGCTTGAAAATGTGACTGCAAATGTATTTGAGAGGAAGATTATCAGAATGTAACATCTAAAATGTTAATCTGTTCCTCACACAAAGCATGAATTCATAAAAGCTTCATAAAACAGACCAGCTGTACAGACTACTATTAGGATGCATTTATGGTGAATTTGTTGTTTTTTGAGAGGGCTTGACATCCTCTTTCATTATGGTGTGGATAAGAGCTCCTCGAACATTCTGCCTAAGAAAGAAACAAAGAAAGAATATATATATATATATATATATATATATATATATATATATATATATACAGTTGTGCTCAAAAGTTTGCATACCCTTGGAGAACTGGTAACATATGTACCATTTTTAAAGAAAACACGAGTGAGCAGGCAAAACACATTTCTTTTATTTCTTATGGGATTCATATTCAACTGTAGGTTATAACAGAATGGCACAATCATAAAACAAAACATAGCAACAAATAAAAAAATGAAATGACCCCTGTCCAAAAGTCTGCATACCCTTAGTTCTTAATTCTGTGTATTGCCCCCTTTAGCATCAATGACAGCGTGCAGTCTTTTGTAATAGTTGTCTATGAGGCCCCAAATTCTTGAAGGTGGTATAGCTGCCCATTGGTCTTGGCAAAATGCCTCCAGGTCATGCAGAGTCTTTGGTCGTCTTGCATGAAGCACAAGTTTGAGATCTCCCCAGAGTGGCTCGATGATATTAAGGTCAGGAGACTGTGATGGCCACTCTAGAACCTTCAACTTTTTCTGCTGTAACCACTGGAGTGTCAACTTAGTCTTGTGCTTAGGGTCATTGTCATGCTGGAAAGTCCAAGAGCGTCCCATGCGCAGCTTTCGTGCTGAAGAATGCAGATTGTCTGCCAGTATTTTCTGATAACATGCTGCATTCATCTTGCCATCAATTTTCACAAGATTCCCCGTGCCTTTAGAGCTCACACCCCCCCAAAACATCAGTGAGCCACCACCATGCTTCACAGTGGGGATGGTATTCTTTTCACTATAGGCCTTGTTGACCCCTCTCCAAACATAGCGCTTATGGTATTATACCATCTATTTTGGTCTCATCACTCCAAATTACAGTGTGCCAGAAGCTGTGAGGCGTGTCAAGGTGTTGTCGGGCATATTGTAACCAGGCTTTTTTGTGGCATTGGCGCAGTAAAGGCTTCTTTCTGGCAACTCGACCATGCAGCTCATTTTTGTTCAAGTATCGTCGTATTGTGCTCCTTGAAACAACCACACCGTCTTTTTCCAGAGCAGCCTGTATTTCTCCTGAGGTTACCTGTGGGTTTTTCTTTGTATCCCGAACAATTCTTCTGGCAGTTGTGGCTGAAATCTTTCTTGGTCTACCTGACCTTGGCTTGGTATCAAGAGATCCCCGAATTTTCCACTTCTTAATAAGTGATTGAACAGTACTGACTGGTATTTTCAAGGCTTTGGATAGCTTTTTATATCCTTTTCCATCTTTATAAAATTCCATTACCTTGTTACGCAGGTCTTTTGACAGTTCTTTTCTGCTCCCCATGGCTCAGTATCTAGCCTGCTCAGTGCATTCACGTGAGAGCTAACAAACTCATTGACTATTTATACACAGACACTAATTGCAATTTAAAAAGCCACAGGTGTGTGAAATTAACCTTTAATTGCCATTTAAACCTGTGTGTATCACCTTGTGTGTCTGTAACAAGGCCAAACATTCAAGGGTGTGTAAACTTTTGATCAGGGCCATTTGGGTGATTTCTGTTATCATTATGATTTAAAAAGGAGCCAAACAACTATGTGATGATAAATCGCTTTATGTGGTCACTATCCTTAAAAAAAAGACATTTTTTTTGCATGATCAGTCATATTTTCAAAATCAATGCCAAAATTTCAAAATTTCTGCCAGGGTATGCAAACTTTTGAGCACAACTGTATATATTTGGGTGAAAACATATTTGGGTGAAGTTATGTGCACAATTTTCATGCCATGGTTTAGTGCTGAAGGTTCCTTACATTAGTGGAATGTTTTCATTCTTACTTTGTAGACACAGATATCAAGTGACAGGCTTCTAGTTTACTGAGCTGCTCTCACACCCTCTCTCACACAATCCAAAAGAAAACCATGTCTTACACTGTTTGGGCTGGTAATCAAACACTTCAAACATCAGTGTTCCTGCAAATTCAGCTGGATATAGAGATGGGAGGGAAGTCTCTGCTGTAAATGTTAGATCTCAGCCACTAAACTAGAAACTTTCTGATATTTCTGAGATTTTCTGTATGTCTGATTTTTAAGTCCAAACCTGACCTGTGCTGCTATGTTTGAGGTTTTCTTTACTGTATTGTAATTAGCAAAACTTAGAACCTGGGTCCCCATGAGTCAACAACTTTTACTTATTTGCAAAAAAACAAAAACAAATTTCAAGTCTCATCGCTAGTTTTCTTCTCACATACTAAAACCAGTTAGTAGTTCATGTCCATTTATTTATTTATTTGGTAAGAAGCAGTATTAAATAGACTCCTTCAGTATAATACAAGACACAACACCCTGTCAGGATTTATTTTTTCGATAGAGACCAGCTGATTGTAGATTATTCCTTTATTATAATGCATAACAGATTGTTGATGAAAATGGTAAGATATGTCATGGAACTTTGATTAATATGATATTTGAATGTACTTGAACTACTGATGCATTATATTATATTTGGGTAACACTTTAGAATAAGGTTCCATTCGTTAACATTAGTTTATAATCCATTAGGCATCATGAACAAACAATGAACAATATTTTTTATTTACAGTATGAATTAATCTTTGTTTGTGTTAGTTAATAAAGATACAATTGTTCATTGTTAATTCATGTTAGATCATAGTGGATTAACTAATGTTAACAACTTATGAATTAAACTGCACTGAAAAAAGAAATTAAGTGCACTGGAACTCACATTAGTTAAGTAATTTAACAATAAATCTTTGGACCTGATTTCCTGAATTTCCTCGTGGTGATAAAAATCATTAAAATAAAGGCAATGGGTGGCAGGCTTACATTGTTAAATTATTATGTAATACTCCATTGTTTTTTATTTTCTCCCCTTTTCTCCCCAATTTGGAATGCCCAATTCCCAATGAGCTCTAAGTCCTCGTGGTAGCATAGTGCCTCAATCCGGGTGGTGGAGGACGAATCTCAGTTGCCTCCGTGTCTGAGACCGTCAATCCGCACATCTTATCACGTGGCTTGTTGAGCGCGTTAACGCTGAGACGTAAAGCGTGTGGAGGCTTCACGCTATTCACCGCGGCATCCACGCACAGCTCACCACGCGCCCTCCGAGAGCGAGAACCACACATTATATAACGACCATGAGGAGGTTACCCCATGTGACTCTACCCTCCCTAGCAGCCGGGCCAATTTGGTTGCTTAAGAGACCTGGCTGGAGTCACTCAGCACATCCTGGATTCGAACTCGCGACTCCAGGGGTTGTGGTCAGCGTCAGTACTCGCTGAGCTACCCAGGCCCCCATTGTTTTGTATTTTTAATCTTTTAGAATGATTCAGAATAATTGCTCTTTTTTTTTCTCAAAAGAAATTTTCAAGAACATTACAAAATTTTCTCTTTATTGACCATTGCGCATTGAACAAACACAGCAAAATTTTACACAAGCAAATTTAATCTCTCATATAAAAAAACACAGCTTCTAACAACTCTAGAAGCTCTTAATCATGTCATCAATTTAAGTGTGTTAACCAAGTGTAATTTCTACTACATGAAGATATGAAAAGAAATAAGAAATAATAATTTTCTTATTACTTTATTATAAAAAAGCTCTTAATTTTCTATTTTAAAAATGTATTAATACGTCAGATTATTTCAGTGATGTTTCAGAGCATTTATATACAGTTTTAACATTGCATAAAACTAGTATTAAAAAGTGAGTTATATTAAACAATTAATTAAATGCCATTTTTTTAGCTTGGGATTGTATTTAGTTTTATTACAATAAAAATATGATGATGGGGATTTCATTAGAGATTACTTTTTCTGTAAATACAGAAGCATCATAAAAATAATAATTCTACTATGCATATAGTGAAGTACAACATGTTTTTATTCATTTATTTATTTTTTTCAATAGAACTTCTTCCCAGAGCAAATGGTGGCCTGGTGTCAGGAGACCAATGGGACCATCCCCCCATCTCAGCTCCTGCAGGTATGGCACGTGCATGTGCTCTCTTTCCCATCACCCCCTTATCTACCATCACCCCACATATCTCTGAATATTTACCAGATAAGACCCCTCTCAGGTCGTCTAGTTGATAGCTGTGTTAGTGAGCAAAGATATGCAACATATGTTTACATGCACATGCACTAGACTAAATTTCTATTCTCTCACACACACACTCTGATACAGTGCTTGTATCTCTGATCCAGAATATCTTTCTTTGATCGGTGGTTCAGTGGCACGTTGGACCTTCTCATATCCTGGAGATAAATATTTACACTGGAAGTAACTTGGTTAAAGGGATAGTTTCCCCAAAAATGAAAATTCTGTCACCATGTTGTTCTGAACCCGTTTGACTTTTTTTTCAGTGGAACACAAAAGGAGGTGCTAGGCAGAATGACTTTGTCACCATTCACTTTCACTCTATGGAGAAAAAGGTGCAATGAAAGTGAATGGTGTCCAAGGCTAAAATTCTGCTAAAATCTTTATTGTATAAGAAAAAATGTCATATGGGTTTGGGTGAACTATCCCTGTACTGCCTAAACTTAGTTGACCATGTTCTTGATTACATTTTTGTCCTCTTGTTTTGGTCTGCAGAACTTTTTAAACTCCAGCAGTTGTCATGAGATCCAGGGATTTTTGTATGTGAAGGAGATGGGCAGGAAATCATGGAAGAAACTGTATGTGTTTTTAAGGCGGTCAGGATTGTATTTCTCAACGAAAGGAACATCAAAGGTAAGTTACCTTTCCTGTCTGCTGATAGAAATGAATGGCTAAAGTTGACTGGTTTCTTTCTGGAAAAACTACTCATGTCTGCAATTTTTATGCAGTTTGTTTCATAGTGGTCTGTTTTACCAGTCCTATGTACAAGCCTCTGTTAATACCATCTGGTGCTGGCTGGGCCCCGTTCTTTGAGTGCTCTTTTAGTACCCTCTCCCCTCCTTATCCATTAAATGACATGAGCTGTTGGCTGATCTTTCACAGGAGCCCAGGCATTTACAGCTACTTGCAGACCTGGAGGACAGCAATGTCTATACAGTAATAACAGGCAGAAAGCTGCACAATGCACCGACTGACTATGAGTTCTGCATAAAAGTAAGTTCATGTGGTCTGTTAAGTGAACTCCAAAAGTAAATAAGTATAAGTAGCCTAAAAGTAAATAAAAAGAAATAGCCTTTAGAAAAGTTAAATGGAAAACATAATAGCCATCGATGGAGAATATAATCCTTTGAGCATTGTAATGCCTAAACTGAAAAGCACAGTTGAACGTCTAACACAGATGAATTTTTGGTTAGTGGAGAATCTAATGGTGTGCATTGATGATTTGCAGCCTAACAAAGTGAGGAATGAAGTGAAAGAACTGAGGATGTTGTGTGCAGAGGACGAGCAGAGCAGAATGTGTTGGATGACAGCCTTCAGACTCTTTAAGGTTGGTAGTGGAACCCCTTTTCCCTAGCTTTTCTAGAACCGGCACCCTTTTGCTGGCTGATCTAGAACCTGCACCAGTTCATTGGCCATTCTAGAACCTGCACCATTTTACTGACTGATTTAGAATCTGCACACTTTTCCTAGCTGATCTAGACCTGAACCCTTTCACTAGTCAATCTAGAACCTGCACCCTTTCATTAGCTGATCTAGAACCTGCACACTTTTCCTAACTGATTTAGAATCTGCACCCCTTCACTAGCCAATCTAGAACCCATGCCATTTGACTGGCTGATCTTAAACCTGCACACTTCCCCTAGCTGATCTAGAACATGCACACCTTCAGTAGCAAATCTAGAACCTGCACCCATTGACAGGCTTATCTATAAATTGCCCACTTTCCCTAGCTGGTCTAGAACCTGCACCATTTGACTGGGTATTATAGAACCTGCACCCTTCCACTTGCCAATCTAGAACCTGCATGCTTTTCCTAGCTGATCTATAACCCCAATTAAAAAAAAAGTTGATACAGCATGCAAAATGGCAATAAAAACCGTAAAGGAGTGATTTGTAAATTCTATTCACCCTGTGCTATATTGAAATCACTGCTAAAACACATTATTTGATGTTTTACCTTTTTTTTATTTACAATCATCTGAACTCACATGATTGCAACATACTCCAAAAAAGTTGCGGCAGTCAAGTGTTTACCACAGTGGAACATCGCAGTTGCGGCTTGCTTTCGTAAGGCTCCCCGCCTAGGTCCTTCTTCCTACGGGTTTGAGGCCAGCGTGGCTAGCACTGGGGGCGATTTGGGGACCCCAATGGGACCGCCTCCACCGGGTATCCCCCCGCAGACCTCCCATTCCCCAGCACGCTCGTCTGCCCCGATCGGGCTTCTGGATGAGTCCGCTGGCTCGTCTCACGGCGAGTTTGACCTCTTGTTCAGAGCCCGCGAAGCTGATGAGCTCTCGAGCGCAGCATCGGAGAGCAGGCTTGTCCAGTCGGACGCAGAAGCCTCAGCTGGGCTCCCCCCTTCGGGGACGATTGCCCAGTCACAGGCTGATGCAGAGATGACGGACATGCTTTCTCGGGCGGCCGCGTGCCTCGGGCTAGAGTGGAACCCTCTGCTCTCCCCTGAACCCTCGCAGCTCGATGATTGGTTCCTGGGCTCGCGGCGCCGCTCAAAGCAGATGCGCCCCACTCCAGTGCCTTTCTTCCCAGAGGTGCACGAGGAGCTGACAAAATCGTGGGAGGCACCTTTTATTGCCCGGTCCCGATTTCTCATTGGCTTTCAAGACCTTGTCTCGGCTCCTCAGCATAAAACCTGAATGAGTGGTTGCATACCAGCTCCTTTTATACCCATATGTCTGGGGGAGTGGCATGCAAATACCACTCGCCAATTTTCATTGGCCTTTTATCAAAGACCAGAGGTGTCTCGGGCTCCCAAGAGTGACCCCTAGTGTCACTACATCGACACAACGTCTCGTTCCCTCAATCAGAGAACGGAGTTTATGCAAGTAACCAGGACATTTTTCTTTGCTTTTTAGAACCTAAGAACTCTTAAATTTATAACACTTTTTTTCTCTTTTTTTTTCTTCTAGTATGGAATTCTACTTTATCAAAATTACAAGATTCCTCAGCAGCGAAAAACATTGCTTTCACACTTCTCAGCACCTATGGTAAGACTCTCGCTCCCTTTTACCCACCCACTTATCCCCTCTTTCTTCCTTTCTACCTCACAGATGGAGCATTAATCACACATTTGTCAGTATGTGGGCCATGATGTCACATTATGGAATGATTGTTTGTGTATTGTTGGCAGCGATGTTATTATAACAACTTGTCCTATGGATACTATGCAATACAGATTGTTATTTTTTTTTTATACAAATGCAGCAAATAGATGCAGAATAATACTAATTTAAAGAAAATCATAAATTTGGCAATTAGCATGAAAAACCACAACCATCATTCCTGACTTATGCTAGGGCATGTTAAAAAAAAAGGTTTTGACTATTACATTTATTAGTGGTATATCTCGTTTCGTCTCGTATTTTGCTTTCCAGAGGAGTGTCTCAGAGAACTCTCTAGTTGCCATGGATTTCTCAGGGAGGATAGGCAGAGTGATCGACAATCCCGTTGAGGCTCAGAGTGCTGCTATGGAGGAGGGGCACGCATGGAGAGTCAGTAATCATCAATAATAACCAATAACCATCTTTTTGTTTATTTATTATCAGAAGTTTTTACTCTGTTAATTATTATCTCTATTTTCCACTGATGAAGCCACTTGGAACAAAAGCAAAATGTCTTGAAATAAACTGATAAATAACCAGACATTCAATGATAATCTGAATGAGTAAGATGGGTTTACCAGTAGGACACTGAAATGAATGATTTAGTGCAACAATTTCCACCAATGAAAAGAACTGTATAATTTGTCAGTACCATGTTTGAATGAACCAAATGATTTTGAAACTTTATAGTTGATTGACTGTCTGGGTCTTTTTTTTTTTTTTTAGAAGCGAAGTCATCGTATGAATATCCTGGGGAGCCCCAGCCCGCTACACCCCTTATCATTAAGTGGAGGTACTGCTTATTTTTTATAATGTTCCATGTTCCATTATGTCTTATGCTGAATTTTACAAATAAAATTACTTGTATTTACAATACCTGACAATACCTACATATTCCTTTATTATTACTATTTTTCACATAAAGTATTAAGATAATATAAAGTAATTTAAAATATGAAATAAAACAAATGGAAGTATGAGAATTACATGATTAAAAATATAAAACGAATCAAAACTATTATATTTAAGCTTCTTTAAATTATCCACTATTTGTTTAGATTTGTTTAAACAGTCTCATTCTCTCAACCTACTTCATAAGTTGCATCCTGGAATGATTTATAAACACTATTATTAAAGGAGTTCCCATGTAATCTTGACACTTTTTTGGCTGCTTTCAATTTTTCAATAAACTCATCCATTTAAAAAATAATAATTCATAATTTTGTAAAGAAATGTATACATAGGCACAAGTTATATTTGTCAACAAAACTAAATTCAAGCATTTCAGCATAAGCCTTTCGACTGGTAGTGTATTCAAGTGTTAAAATTGTTTTGGTCCTCACCTGTCAATTGAATCAATTACCATCATACATCATTGTCATAATAAGAAATCTTTTTATTTTATTTCAAGTAATAAAAATACATTAATGCATACGGGCTCTGCAACATATGCTTTCAAAGTTAAGATTATAATCAATGTGCGCAGCATTCTGAAGAGACATACTCACCATCACGCTTTTCTTAAAGGCACTTTGTATCTCCCCTGATCTAGTCATCCACAGAACTCAGCTGTGGTTTCATGGTCGTATTTCACGGGAGGAATCCCATAAGATGATCCATCAGCAGGGCAGAGTGGATGGGTACAGATCAAAACTCAATACTTGTTCTCAAATTATGCTGCAAGGTGCTACCATCCAATAGCTGATACTTAATTGTCTTTTGTCCAACAGAATGTTTCTCTTGCGGGATAGCCAGAGCAATCCCAAGGCGTTTGTACTTACACTGTGTCACCACCAGAAAATCAAACATTTCCAGATTTTACCGGTGAGCTTACGTTTTTCTACACCAAGAACATACAGAATATTAAATCTAAAGTGTGTGACTTCTACGGCACTAGCGCCACCGAATGGAATTGCAAAAATGAACTTTGTTTTCCAACAGATTTCCGAAAATGCCCCATCTGCTTAAAACAAACAGATAGTCCCGCCTCCAGCTCCTGCCATTGGTTGAATCAATGTTGTTGAGTAGGGTCTACACTGGTCACTTAAAAAAACAGAGGAACTTTACAATGACACAGAGACTGTGTTTACAGTTGTAGTGAAAATTAACTTACAAATGGCTTACTTAATGTCATATCTGAATATCAGTATAGACTAGGAGGAAGAAAACGTTCTGTGTTGAAGGATATATTGCCAAGTATTCATTAAAACAAATTGAGATTAGATTTAATGAACACTATATATTGCTGAAAATGCATGTAGTGTTTTTTTGTACCCTAAGACCACACACAAAAAAATAAATGACATTTTTAAGATTTACACATTTACATTGTATGAAAAATTACCATCAAACTGAATTGAGTAATCCTTTAATAATGTATTATGAATTAAGCAAGTGCCTAAGAGTGCTTCACAAATCCAACCCAAAACGCACACTGCAAACGATCATTGTCTTAATCAATATTTTGTCTTGTTTTCCAGTAAATACATCTAAACAACCTAAATTAAGATAAATGTACTTTAGATGAACAATTGTGGGAGATATTAAGACTTAAATATATATCTATATCTTGAATTAAGTTAATTGTCTTAACCCCTTTTTTAAGCATGATTCTAACAAAATTTAGTTAGCTTACATTTGCCAATGCTGTAAGAAAAATAAACTTCATTCAAGATATATTTTACAAAACAAGTCTTATTACCTTGCACAATTCTGAAGTAAATTAGTCTTTTTTTAAGGGAATTTTTACTGAAAAACAAGACCAAATTACAGATTAAGAAAATGACTTCTTGCAGCATCAAATTGTTTTATAATTTGCTGACTCATATACCCTCTCGTTTTCCAGTGTGAGGAAGATGGTCAGATGTTCTTGAGCCTTGATGATGGTGCCACCAAATTCACAGACCTGATCCAGTTAGTTGAGTTCTACACGCTGAACAGAGGAGTTCTGCCTTGCAAACTGAAACACCCCTGCACCACTGTGGCCTTATGACCACCATTTGCCTGATTCCACCTAAAAACAAACACTCAGACGCTTTGTGTGCTGTGGTGTAATGCCGTGCTGCTGGGCTGGTGAAAAGCACACTGCGAACAGAGAGAGAGGAAATCAAAACAACAAACACAAACAGCAAGAATCTACTGGAGGAGATAAAGCTTATGTGTAAGCTGCAGAAGAACCTCTCAGGCACCTGCACGCTCTTCCGTGGCCAGAGCCGGTTCTCAGGACAGTCATCCGAAGGGAGTCTTCAGGATCCACGGTCTTAATCATACAAATGTGTTAGTGGTTTTGGGAAGGCCAGCAGAACACTCTTAAATCGTACTCTTTGATTTTATTTTTGCACTCATGAACCAGGATCTACCAAGCTATGGCAGTTGATCGCCTCTTTGGATCTCCTAGAAAGGCCTGTGAGATGTGGACTGGCGATCAGTGGATTCAGTACTGTGAAAAGACAATGCCGTTAGACTCATGCTTTCTATCCTTTCTCACCAGTGATCAGTTAAATTAGGATTTTGGACAGGTTTCTTTTACAATTGGTTACTTATGCGTTTGTAAAATTTGGGGCTATTTGCTCATCTTCTTGAGCATAGAACTCTCATACTTAAATATCTTTTGCTGACTGTTAAATAATTGGTAGGGCCTGCATCCATTACGAAATATAAGCTGCAGTACCCTCTTCTGGTCTTACCAAGAAGTAACATGTCCTGCCACCCCTTAATAGGATAGTTCAACCAAAAACAAAAACTCTGTCATGTACTCGCTCTCTCTCATGCCGTTCCAAACCCGTGAAACACTAAAAGAAGAATTTTTACACCGCAATTTTTTTGCCATACAATGACAGTTTATAGTGACTACGGCTGTCAAGTTTAAAAAAAAGAATAAAACAAAACACCAAAAACTTCCATAAAAGTATTCTAAAGCCATACAATAGCTTTGATGCAATCTTCGGGGAAAAGCAAGATTATCAGTCAATAAATCTCAAGTAATTTTATTTATAAAGCACATTTTAAAACAGAAGCTGAGTCAAAGAGTCTGGTCAGCTAAAAAAATATTATAAATATAAAGGCATGTATAAAAATATTAATAACTACTTAAATGTTAAAAAATTTAATTAAAAAAAATCTGAAGGTTTGGATTATATTGCACAATTCCTATAGACTTTTATTTTCTTTTATGGTGCATTTTATGGTTTTTTCTTCTTTTTTTCTTTTCTTTTTGCCAATAGCTTGACAGCCCTTGGTTATAGTATATACATATATATGCTATATATAATAATAACATACGGGTTTGGACCAACATAAGGGTGACTAAATGATTTCAACATTATCAGTTTTGGGTGTACTATCTTTTCAAACATGGGTACGAGCAGAACATGGCTTCTCTGCTGACATCACTACCACATTTATCAGGAATGGTGCCTTGATTCAGAAGAGGAGTCTATTAAGTTGAGTGAAAAATAACCACTAAACCCTCTGCTGGGAGCTCCTCTCTGTCTGCAGTCCATCTGGAGCTACACCAACAAACTGGAATCTTTCTCCGTGCTTGGACGATTGTCTTGAGGACAGAACACTGTGAAGCCTGAGCTACAGAACACCCACAGAACGGTGGGGTTCCAATTTCTATTCTGCCTTGTCCATGGTAGCAGTAGATACAAACCGATTTGCAAAGATATTTTTTGTACTTGTGACGCAATGTAAAGTAAGAGCCATCTTTTTAGTATGTACCTATAATGTATTAAGCTAGATTGAGAGGGCATAGCCACCATGTCTAAAAGTTCACCCAAAAGACCATTACATAGAGAAATGCAGATGAAGCAATCATTTTTATGTTTTGTTTTGAAAAATGTATTTATTTATCTGGATTTGAATGATTACTTGAAATTTAGTTTCATTTTTTTTCTCAGCGCTGTTCACTTGCTAATGTTTTTTCACATTTATATAAACTCTTTGGACCTCAGTTAACTAGGTAACTAGACCCCTTTTCTTGAACCGTCTAACAAAGAATCATTTTCTTAATCTGTAGTTTTGTCTTGTTTTCCAGTAAAAATATCTAAACATCTTTAAAACAAGTCAAATTTACTTAATTTTTCTTACCCCATTGACATATAGGTTTTTCTTTTCTTGTTTTAAACATAAATATGAAAAAATGTAGTGTGGTTTATGCTTAGAAGACAAAAAATATATATATAAACTTGACCCTCAGAGACTCAGGGTAGCTTCCAGACGTGGCACAGGGGAAGGTAAACACACTGGAGCCGATGCAAAAATGTCTGATAGGAGATGGCTCTTGTCAGTGAGTAGGCATGATGTGGCCGATCCTAGGGCACCGAAACAATCGGAAACAACATGCCAACTCCCGGTGTGATTATATTGGAAAAATCAAGATTTTCCTGTAGACTGCCATTGTTCTCTGAAGTCACACAAAATGTATCCCAAAATAAAATAAGCTTAAAATTCATGATTTTTATAATCAGTGGCTTTGTAAAAACATGTTCAAGGAGGCTTCTCAAGTAAATGTATCTTGTTTTGTGCAGATATTGGTGTATTTTTGAATGAGATATTTTACTGGAAAACAATTTTAGTTCAAAGTTTATGTTCAAAAGTGGGGTGCAGGGTAACGTCAAGAAAAAGACGTTTTTTAGTTGCTATAATACTTTACCAACATCTTCCTGAACTCTGATAATCTTATCTTGTTTTAATTCCCAGCAAGTTAAAAAAAAAAAAGCTACTAAAAAAAAAAAAAAAAAGAGTAGTTTAGTTAAGGATATGACATCATTCTCTCTTAATACTTCCTCTTTGAATGATTTAGCCACAGAAAGAGACTGCAGGGCTTAAATCAGCACTATTATCATTCACTTGAAAATTTCTGAATATTTTGCTCAGTGGTCCGTGTTAAGTGCTCAGTTAATTCAAGCCTTTTTTGAGATTAAGTGTGTGTGAATGTTGATTTAACTGCAGTTAACTGTGTACTCTGCTTCGGGTGGGTCTTAACTTCAGCAAATTAACACAGACATACACAAGCTCTCTTTTATCTTTATTTTTCAGGGTTTGATAAGTTAAGCTATACAATCAGCCAGCCAAGAACTATACATTTCAGTTATTATGCTATTGATTAGTATATTCTGCAACCAGTTTTCATATACTGTAAGTCTAGTGTGACGATATATCAGAAACTTGGATGTATTTATTTGAGAGATAGAAGGTTTTGTGAAAAGATTATGATAATGGGTTTTGCCAGATAGGAAGTTATAGGTTACCTAAAGTTTACTTTGTTACTGGTGAATCATTTGTGAGAAAATTCACCTTATAGGTAGTTTGAGTCCATCTAGCTCTTAATCAGCCTGTAAATTAGTCCGTTTTTCAGTTTACAGTGATTGTGAGCATGTTGGGTATGATGTCTTTTCACATTTCCAATCTCTCTGGACGTCATTTCTAAATGAACAGTAATGCATTGCAATCACAGGTCCTTTGTTTCGTCTTTCGTCTTTTCATCTTTTTATCTTTTACTATACCATGTAACATGCAGCTCAACAGGACACAGCTTACGCTCAATTCATATACAGTTTTCTTACTCTGTGGATATCACACTGAATTTTTGGATGCAGATTTATTTTCCACAATGGCATATAAAATGAAGAAACTTGACTTCTTTTAGTGCATTTTTGTTTGGTTACATGTGTAAATACTGAATCTATTCCATTTTATGTTGCTTTGTCATGCTAATTGAAAGAATACACTATGTTGTGTTTCGATCAAGCTGACAAAAAACTGGACTCATCTGAAGGTCATCATTAAGCTAAATTGCTGTTTTAAAATCACAAATACAATTATTTTTGAAAATGCTAACAAATGTATGCCTTGTAGATACTGTAGCATATGTTGCTTTAATATGAATCAAAGATGGAATCTTTTGGCATTTTCCCACCATTGTCGAAAGAAGCTGGTTGCATCATATGCGAAATGTGTGAACTGAGAGTTTATCGGTGAAAGAAAGAAATGTCATTTTTATATTTAAAGGAAATGAATGTAACTGGGTTGCTCAGGGTTGATGTGGAGGCTGTTTAAAACTGGTCCTGTGGACCAGGAGGACTTCTCCTGTATTTTGTCTTTTTATTAAACTAACGGTGTACTTCTTTTTATTGAGTCTTTGAACACACCAAACTGTTTGTTCAACACTGTTCATTTCTTTCCTTTCTTAGTGAGTCGCTGGCCTTCAAAATACAAAAGAAAATGACTGGATAAGATGTGATGTGTTATAATGCCATCTAGAGATCAACCGATACAATACCAATTACTTTTATGTCAGATAACCGATTGATTGTTTCATTTCTGTACTTACCACAATAATGGCTAAATCATTCATTACTATCTTCTAAAGATGAACAGCCTGCTTTATGAAACTAATTTTGTGCATATTCTCTTCAAATATTTTATTAATTAATTAACTCTTATGGATTCTTACATTTTGCACAATTTAACTTCCACTTTGTAAGTCCTTCTTTGTTTTGGACTATATCTAACTTTTATCAGTAAACCTGACATTAAAGAACCAATAACAGATTACGTGTCGGTAAAAATGATCAGTCAAACAGATTATCGGTCTATTTCTGCTTCCATCTCCACAGTCTGTTTCTTAAAGCTTATGAATATCAGTTGCCTCAACCATCCTTTGTTATTCTCTTTACTAATGTAGACCTGAGAGGTTGTTCCTACTCAGGGTTTGGTTACTGATCAAGGGTTTGTGATCATTTAGTACCAGTTTTGATTAAGGAAGAGGTCATGCTTTGCATTAGTGTACATGTTATAATTATACACGGCAGATGCTGCGTAATTTTAATGAACAACATAATTATAATTGTATTATAATTATTATGTGGCTCTAATTTTAACCATTGCTATTGAAATTCATAATAATAATAAAAAGGTGTAATGTGTAACATGGGTACTGTAATGTAAAGCAAGCAGACCTTCTGCTCTGTGAAAAGATACTCAGCATCACAGTTTATCACAATCTTTTCACAACTATCAGTTTGCGTATGTTTACTAAATGCAAAAAAAGATAATGACCGAGAACATAAGTTGATATACAGTAAGTATATTCAATTTCAGGGACTGAAACACAAAAAAAGTTTCTCCTTTTCTTATTCTGTGTTCATAATGTGTTCTGCTTGCTTCTGTAAACAGCTGAATGGCTTACAAATCCTTATTGTAACCTTTTCAGTTATTTTTGTACAAATAAGGGACTGATATATTCTGTTTAGAATAAAACATTAATTCATTGCTACTGTATTTTTCAAGGTGTGTTGATATCATCTTGGCAAACAAGCATCACAAACACTTACAATATTCATATAATTAGGAGGCCTAAAAACGACACGTATTTAGAAATGAGCAGCATATTATATTTGGAAGTGTTGTAGGCCTTTGTAAGATGCTAAATTTTAAGGGAACAGCTTTTGGTCAGCTCCCTACCAAATATCCTCTAGCAACGCATGGCAGTGATAGGCAAGGGAGTTATATCGTACATGTTATACACAGTGGTTCAAAAGTGCTCTGCACGGGTGTAACAAAGAACAAAATAAATACATAGGCATTTAAAATCAAATTAAAACCATTTAAATACATTATTTTAAATCAAATCTAAAATCAATGGGTAAAAAAAGGAACAATTGAAAAGTGAAAAAAATAAATAAAAATGAAATGAACACAAAATAAAATAAATCTAATTTATCATTCATAAATTATACTGGTAACTCCACTTGGATAGCCCCCAAGAAGTGATTAAATTACTTAAAATGTGCATATAAAATGAATTTAAAATGTGGAGGGAAAAAAGCCCCTGATCTTTGAACTAGAATATGTGTGATTGCATTGATTTATAATTATGTTGAAAATTTCCTTACAACAGAAAAAAAAAAAAATCTCTGAAGGTAAAATGAATATAGAAAATGAAATTAAGATGGCTTTTAAACTTTGGTTTCCAACAAGATCAGATGCAACAACATAACTGTAGACTTTGTCCATGCTTCTAAGTAATCTTAAAAGTAACAACTGAACTGCAGTCAGTGTCAGCCAGCTTTTCAACACATATACACAACAGTGAGTGTATATAATAAACGTCAGTAGCTAATGCATTACATTATATAATATTCTGACTTCTGTAAGACTTCTGCTTTATTATATTGTAGAACCACGTGACAGTGTGGTGCAAACCTTGTGCATTTCCACTAGATGGCAGACAATCTTATAAAAAGTACATTATTTCAATGAATTCATCCTCACTTGATGTAGATTATTTTTCTGTGTTTAAGATCTAGTAACTTAATTAGTCCTGTACATCCTGTATTTATGCTTTTTATAGTAACTGTCATCAATTTGTCACTGTACACCATAAAACTGTTTTGTCAAGTAACCTTAAAAAAGTGCTCCATGTGGTGAAATTTAAATTCACTGGTTTTATTCAAGTAAAAAATACAACTTGACTAAATCAACCTTTACCAACACATGTAATGTTTGAATGTCTGATCAGGTGTAAGTAAAGGGTTGTACTTGCTTGTTTTGATTATTACCTTGGCCTTGTACTTAGGGTCATTTTCGTGCTGGAAAGTCCAAGAGCGTCCCATGCGCAGTTTTCGTGCAGAAGAATGCAAAGTGTCTGCCAGTATTTTCTGATAACATGCTGCATTCATCTTGCCATCAGTTTTCACAAGATTCCCCGTGCCTTTAGAGCTCACACCCCCCCAAAACATCAGTGAGCCACCACCATGCTTCACAGTGGGGATGGTATTCTTTTCACTATAGGCCTTGTTGACCCCTCTCCAAACATAGCGCTTATGGTTGTGACCATAAAGCTCTATTTTGGTCTCATCACTCCAAATTACAGTGTGCCAGAAGCTTTGAGGCATGTCAAGGTGTTGTCGGGCATATTGTAACCAGGCTTTTTTGTGGCATTGGTGTAGTAAAGGCTTCTTTCTGGCAACTCGACCATGCAGCTCATTTTTGTTCAAGTATCATTGTATTGTGCTCCTTGAAACAACCACACCATCTTTTTCCAGAGCAGCCTGTATTTCTCCTGAGGTTACCTGTGGGTTTTTCTTTGTATCTCAAACAATTCTTCTGGCAGTTGTGGCTGAAATCATTCTTGGTCTACCTGACCTTGGCTTGGTATCAAGAGATCCCTGAATTTTCCACCTCTTAATAAGTGATTGAACAGTACTGACTGGCATTTTCAAGGCTTTGGATATCTTTTTATATCCTTTTCCATCTTTATAAAGTTCCATTACCTTGTTACGCAGGTCTTTTGACAGTTCTATTCTGCTCCCCATGACTCAGTATCTAGCCTGCTCAGTGCATCCATGTGACATCAAACTCATTGACTATTTATACACAGACACCAATTGCAATTAAAAAAGCCACAGGTGTGGGAAATTAACCTTTAATTGCCATTTAAACCTGTGTGTGTCACCTTGTGTGTATGTAACAGGGCCAAACATTCAAGGGTATGTAAACTTTTGATCAGGGCCATTTGGGTGATTTCTGTTATCATTATGATTTAAAAAGGAGCCAAACAACTATGTGATAATAAATGGCTTTATATGAACACTATCTTTAAATAAAAGACAGTTTTTTTGCATGATCCGTCATATTTTCAAAATCAATGTCAAAATTTCACAATTTCTGCCAGGGCATGCAAACTTTTGAGCACAACTGTGTATATATATATATATATATATATATATATATATATATATATATATATAATTGGAGTCAACTGGAGGTGTACCTGTGGATGTATTTTAAGGCCTACCTTCAAACTCAGTGCCTCTATGCTTGACATCATGGGAAAATCAAAAGAAATCAGCCAAGACCTCAGGAAAAAAAACTGTGGACCTCCACAAGTCTGGTTCATACTTGGGAGCAATTTACAAATGCATGAAGGTACCACATTCATCTGTACAAACAATAATACACAAGTATAAACATCATGGGATTACACAGCAATCATACCACTCAGGAAGGAGACACATTCTGTCTCCTAGAGATGAATGTAGTTGATGCGAAAAGAGCAAATTAATCCCAGAACAACAGCAAAGGACCTTGTGTAGATGCTGGAGGTAAAAGGTGCCTCCCACGACCTTGTCAGCTCCTCGTGCACTTCCGGGAAGAAAGGAACTGGGGCAGGGCGTGGCCGTGAGTGGCGCCGTGAGCCCAGGAACCAATCATCGAGCCGCGAGGGTTCAGGGGAGAGCGGAAGGTTCCACTCTAGCCCAACGCTCGCGGCTGCCCGGGAAAGCATGTCTGTCATTTCCGCGTCTGCCTGTGACTGGGTGACCGCACCCGAAGGGAGGAGCCCAGCTGAGGCTTCCGTGTCTGACTGGATGAACCCGCTCTCCGATGCTGTGCTCGAGAGCTCATCACCTTCACGAGCTCGTGAGACGAGCCGGCAGACTCATCTGGAAGCCTGATCAGGGCAGACGAGCGTGCTGGGGAATGGGAGGTCCGTGAGGGGATACCCGGCAGAGGTGGTCCCATTGGGGTCCCCAAATCGCCCCCAATGCTAGCCGCGCTGGCCTCATACCGTGGGTAGAAGGACCGAGCCGGGGAGCCTCTGGGGTGGCTTGCTTTCTTACGAAGGCAAGCCACGACTGCATCGTTGCCATGGACATGTTCTCACAATGAGTACATGACCCATCCACGAACGCTGTCTCCATGTGGGCAGTGCCCAGATAGGCGAGAGATAACGACCGCAACCAAGAATAACACACAAACGGAAAGGCGTCTTTAAAAAGACGCGTCTTTAAAAAGACGTTCCGTGTGTGCCGCTCTTTTAGAGAAATATACTCTTTTATTTCAGCCGAAGCACCCAGGGGTGTTCTCTGCAGTGCACCAGTGCAGAGGGGAGAGAAGCCGCTGAAATGCACCGTCAGATCCAGCAGAGGTGAATGAACAGCTGTGGGAATTCAGCTCAGTGAGCATCGGCCGTTCGGCTCCGAAGAGAAAATCTGAATGAGTGGTTGCATACCAGCTCCTTTTATACCCGTATGTCCATGGAATGTAAATACAACTCGCCAATTTTCATTGGCCTTTTATCAAAGACCAGAGGTGTTTTGGGCTCCCAAGAGTGACCCCTAGTGTCAATACATCGACACAACGTCGAGTGAGTGACAGATAGGCAAAGAACGATAGCGTATATGGCTGTCACGTGACAAAAGAACGAACGACTCGGACAAGAAGATTCCAGAGATTAACTAATCTTTCTGTTTCTCACAATTTGTCCTTGGCTGCATTATCATTTTTTCCTTATTGGGACTATAATCAAAGTTTGCGTAAGTAGACGTGTTGGGGGGGGGGGGGATTTGCCTATTGAAAATTTAACATTTTAATTTAATTCTGCTCAACTGAACAAAATGAACGAAATGGCTTGAATAAAGATTCTTTCATTTTGCTGAACGAGACTCAAAGATCCAAGTCAATAAAATGATTTCCCACTATCACTACAACTGATGGCACTGGCAAGACAGACAGTCCGACTAAGCTGATCCACCAATCAGAACGTTCATTTCAGACGTGACTGGATATTTGCTAACCAATAATATTTTCTGTTTCAGTAAGGGGCGGGACACTGATACACAAGCATCTCTGGAGTAATCATAATTTGCACTGTAAATTTATTTCCCTACTAAACGTGTGTGTATATATATATATATATATATATATATATATATATAAATTTAACTTAAGCAATAAACTTTGTGAAAATACTGCATGTTATTGCACCCCTGCTAGTTTTTTATGCTTTTTTTTTTTTTTTTTTTTTGCCTTTTATTGCTGTTGATGGTGCCTTTTTCTCATGATATCAAATAATTACAGTTTATATTTCTAAGTAGGAAAGCAATTTCACTATACACAGAAAAGCACATAATAGTACACAAATAAAACAAATAACCATTCATTCTTATGTAGGCTATATAGGCCTACATATGGTATGTCTTGAGACACTGCTACACCACTGCCCCCTTGTCACTTTTAGTTTTAAATGATTTTAAACCAAAACAAAAGCAAATTTGCTCCATTAATATAAATATTAGTAATCAATGAGTAATTAGAGAAATAATTTTATATCACAATACACTTTCCTTTAGCTTTGTTGCACCTATATGTATAAGAATATACAGTACAGTACAGTATATAACTATTTATATATGTATTTTTTGTTTATTTTGACTTAAAAGGCACACTTGATTTCATTTTCTCCCAAAAGATTAAATAGCAACAAAAACTACCACAGTACTTTCACCAGTTTGTCTCTATTCCTTGCAAAACATTCCTGATCCATGAGATTATGTGTGTAATGTCTAAACATTGATTTGGAGGCAATTTGATCTAACAGTTTATAATTTTTAAATGTTACAAATGTATGTAGCTAATAATTTTTTTTTTTTTACCATGTATTTATTATTATTATTATTATTATTATTATTATTATTTCAGTTTTGTTCAAGGTGATTTAATAAAACATTTTTAATAGCTGTCCAGTAAGTGAAAGGATAGTATTTGGGGTAAAAACCCTCCTGTTGCAGGGGCTAAAGGCCCCCATAAAACATTTTGTTTTTCTTAAGTGAGGCGAAGAGAATTTTATGAAAGATGTTCAAAGTAGGCTCACATTGTCTGATCCAATCACAATGGAGATTGATTTTTTTTATTAAATTCTTGAGATGTTATGAAATGACAAATGTGTTTATCCTTTCTGAAGTGGTTATTCTGAATAAGCATAATCTTAATTTGTTACTCAAAAAAGTATTTGCATAAATTGACAAATTTCACACTATAACAATTTCCCCAGTATCTACACTTTATCAATATAACCCCATCCTGGGGGCCTTTTACCATCGATTTTTATTTCATTTATTTTATTTTGTATTTATTTTTTTGATCTTGATACATTTTGTGACCATAAAAACTAATTTCCCTTAAGGTGTGCATTTAGTCCCGTTGTGCCCTACATTGTTTTAATAGAAACAAAAAAACTGAAGTTTAATTTTGGCATACATATTTGGCCAACAAGCAATTATCTTTTTTTCAGTGATAAAGTTTTATTGACCTCATTAATTTTAATGTGTGGCTAGACCTCAGTGATATATTGAATGTATAGCTCTTGTTCATTATACAGTATACTGTGTTGCATATGTAATCTCTGAGCTTTTCACTCATATACTGGAGTCTGTTTATGTGCTATGGACTTTGGTTTCAGAGCTAATTTTCTCAAGATGTGCAAGGGAAACCTGTGATCTAATGACTAAGTTTACAAGAAAGCACATTTATTCCACTATACAATAAGGTATTGGTCTATTGTTGAGTTTAAATGTTAAATACCCATAAATGTCACAGAGGCACTTCAGATGCCCCTAATAATGGCACAAAAACAGTTATAAACCAGGTAACACTAGGATTATCTGTGTGAGCTTTGTCAACTAATTTGAGGTTACAATATGCTATTATGATTATTGTTTAGAGTGGCATAATAGAGACTACCTCGTTGTACATTACGGAGGCAGGTGCCCTTTACTGTGCATGTTTGTACTGCTGTGCGCTTTGTGTGTGTTTCTGTAATTGCATTTGTGTGTGTGTGTGTGCAGAAAGTGAGCAGGCTTTAATTTACTCCTTATGAATCAGCTCCTCTTGCCCTGCTTGCATGTGTGTGGTGCTCTGAATGAAGCTTCACTCTGATTGGCTGTCTGAATGGTGGTCGGGCTGATAAACCCTCAGACTCAGTTGCACATCACTCTGCTTTGCTCTCTGTGTGTGTATGTGTGTTTATATATGTGTGTTTGAAACAAACACAGAGCGTGTGAGGACTGACGAGAGGGAGGATTCTTCTGTTTTGCCTGACAATGTGAGTACAATGAATGCAAAAGGAGGAAAAAGAGAGATAGAATGAGTGTAACACTTGTTGAGAGGTTAGAACAGTCCAGGTGCAAGGTCCAAATACAGGAAGGACTATTATGGGATTTTGACAGGTTGATGACACTTATAAATGCTGAGGTATATTACGATTACGTATCTTTAATAAACATAGATTGTAAAAAGTGAAACTGTGCAGTTGTTACCTTAAAAAGCTATTTCTAACTGATCTGACCCTTGATTTTTTTTTTTTTTTTTTTTTTTGGAGTAACCAAATGTAGTCAGGTTGTTAAATAATATTTTTTTGATATTACCACAATAAGCACATTTTAAGGCTATAAGATATATATGTTTTTTATTATTTTTATTTATTTATTGTATTTATTATTATTATTATTATTATTATTTTTTAAGTGCACTTATTTCTAAGAATTAAATTGTTGAAGCTGGTCTATAGAAATGTCAGCACTTTTGACTTTACATCATTTTTACAGCACCTGCTTTATGCCATAAAGATCCCTGCATGTGACAAAATCATTCAGTGTTGTCTAACATGTGACCTGTTGCTCTACAAATCAAAGGTTGATTTTGGTAAACTAAGCTTACGTCTTATGTCTGCAAAAACCCTCTCAAAATGTGTCACTATTCATAATGACTGTCATCGTCATTGCACCTTGTTTGCAATATCTGGACAATGATTTATTCAGTTTAAACTGCCTCTTTGAATTTGCTGATTTTTTTATTTATATATATTTTTTATGTGTATTTACACAAAGACTTACTTTCAGGACAAAAGTGTGTATTGTGCATGCATATGTAAAGATTAACAACTTTAATATAGGCACATAATCAATGAGACGAGGCACATTGTGGATGTGTCAATCACATTGATACTAACAAGCATACACACACACAGACACATAAACTACATCAATCCATTTGTATTACCTGGATTAGGGTGAAGAGAATTATAAGTAACAGGCTTACAGTACAACTGATTAGTAGTAGTCACTTTTACCAACAGTACTGATACATACAGACCTCTTGTGGGAAAATGGATTCACTGAAATAGTCTCTTTAATCATTTCTTTTTATTAAAGGGGTAATTCACCCAGAAATTGAAATGTTGTCCTCATTGAAGTAAATAATCACAAATGTTTTGAGTGAATTTCTTTAACATAAAATTCAGTTAATCATGTAACTCCAGATCAATGTAAGAAATTTACTTTTCCATTAAGGTGTAATATTTGCCCCTTGGTTTTTATTATCTGGGGCATATATTTGGAAACCATAGTAAAATATTGTGCTTGTCATCCTTTTATGCCAATTGGCCTTCCAAATTGAATTCAGTCATTAACATAAATTCTTAAAGTGAATAATCCTGTCTAATATTTTATGTGGACTATGGAAAACATGAGGGTTAAATACGTGACATGGGAGAACATAAACCAGTGAACAAACAGAAATCTAAACAAGATAATTAAACAATAAACCAATGAAAACAAGACACATGAACATAGAGGGAAAACAGGACATCACATGACATGAACAGGAACTAGAATTTCAAAATAAAAGACATGAAAAACATGGATCAACAAAATACACGACATATCCCCCCCACTAAGGGGCGGCTCCCAACGCGCCAACACATGAAAAAACACAAAAAACATGGTTCAACCCAAAGTTCTGTAGGGAGCTGGGGGGGGGTGGGGGGTCTTGAGGCATGGCTTGGCAGGGCGTGGAGCATGGGATCAGGGCGGAGCCCATGGGGGGTGGAGCCATGAGAGTCTCTAGGGGCGGAGCCATGGAGAACTGGATACCCGAAGAGTAGCCGAAGACTCGAAGGGCCAGGGTGGAGCCGATGGCAGGGAGGACCAAGGTGGCGCTGGAGACTCAGAGGAGCAAGGCGGAGCTGGGGAATCGGAAGACTGAGGCGGAGCCGGTGGGACTAAGGACAAAGGTGGGGCTGTAGGGAAGAAGGTCCCCGGTGGAGCTGACAGATCGGAGGGATGAGGCGCAGCCAGAGGATTGGAGAGCCAAGGCGGAGCCAGGTGACCGACAGACCAAGGTGGAGCCGGAGGGACGAGGGACCCAGGCAAAGCTGAGAGGCTGAAGGACCACAGTGGAGCTGAGGGAACGCAGAGCCGAGGCGATGTCGAGGGACCGATAGGCCAAGGTGGAGTCCAGAGGTTGGAGGGTTGAAAGTTCCCCTTGCCAGCTCAGGAGAACTAAGGGTGGGTACAAGGGCGGGAACCATCTCCAGGGCCAACTGCTCAGATGAGGTCATGACATGGAGCAGACTCAGGTGTGGCTGTGACATGGCATGGAGCAGGCTGAGGTGTGGCTGTGACATGGCATGAAGCAGGCTGAGGCGTGGCTGTGACATGGCATGGAGCAGAAGATGGCGCTAGCTCAGCGACCATGACTAGGAACTCTGGCTTGGCGGCAATGATGTGGAACTCTGGCTCGGAGGTGGCCATGACGTGGAACTCTGATTCGGCGGCGGCCATGACGTGGAACACTGGCTCGGCGGCGGCCATGTCGTGGAACTCTGGCTCGGCGGCGGCCATGTCGTGGAACTCTGGCTCGGCGGCGGCCATGTCGTGGAACTCTGGCTCGGCGGCGGCCATGGCGTGGAACTCTGGCTCGGCGGCGGCCATGGCGTGGAACTCTGGCTCGGCGGCGGCCATGGCGTGGAACTCTGGCTCGGCGGCGGCCATGTCGTGGAACTCTGGCTCGGCGGCGGCCATGTCGTGGAACTCTGGCTCGGCGGCGGCCATGTCGTGGAACTCTGGCTCGGCGGCGGCCATGGCGTGGAACTCTGGCTCGGCGGCGGCCATGTCGTGGAACTCTGGCTTGGCATCCGCCTCCCCCACAGTGAACGTGGAACCAATGATCTGCAGGGCGAGGTCGATATATTGAGCCAGGCTGAGGGAACTGCGACCGCCAGGCATCAAGGAGGAGATCGGCTCACTTAATCCCACCTTAAAAATATCCTTGAGGGCGACCACATTAAAATCCACCTGGCTGGCCAGAGCGCAAAATTCCTCTATGTAATCCTCCAGGGGACGATTCCCCCGGCATAGCCGTATGAGCTTAACTGCTGTGTTCATAGTTGGCCAAGTATTCGGTAACGATGTGCGCTGGCAATGACGAAGACGATGACGTAAAGAGAACCCAAGTGCAGTTTATTTACAAGGTGCAGTATCCAAACGTGTGTATAAAACAAAACATAAACATAAACGACTTGACTTGACAAAACTGACCGATCATTGAAAATGAATGGGAAAGAACAAAACACAGAGCATTATTTTTATCTGTTAAATACAATCAATAAATCAGCCACAATACTGAAAAACACACACAGAAATTAAAGGGTGAGTCTATAAAACATTCAGAGTGCAAAATATATCACACACACAAAATATTTTACTGGTGAGACAATTACACAGACTTTTTTTTTAAATTGTCAAATAAAACCAATAAATCAGCTGCAATGCTAAACAAACATGAGGGGGTGAGACAAAAAAACACCCACAATGCAGAAAACGCACACACGCGCGTGCGCACACACATGCACACATGTTGGTGCGGCTATCCTTATGAGGACTCTCCATAGACATAATGATTTTTATGCTGTACGAACTATAGATTCTATCCCCTAACCCTACCCTTAAACCTAACCCTCACAAAAAACGTTCACATTTTCAAAAAATCATCGTTTAGTATGTTTTTTTTTAAGTGATTTGAATTATGGGGACACTAGAAATGTGCTCATAAACCACATTTATAGCATAATACCCTTAGTTTGTAACTCGGGCCCTAGATTTCCTATTGAGGTATACGTCTTGACCATGCAAACAATCTCAATCAAACAAATATATTTACTCCTCTCCTCATTTAAGGACATTGAGAGGAACACAGAATAAATTTTGGGACTGTCCATTCCTCTCCATAGCCGAGAAGATGGAAATTGCAGAGTTCCGGAGGCGGGGGAAGGAGATGGTGGACTATGTGGCTGATTATTTAGAGAACATTGAGCAGAGGCAGGTTTACCCTGATGTGGAACCTGGATATCTGAGGTCATTGATTCCTGAGGAGGCCCCGGAGGAGCCGGAGAGCTATGAAAATGTGGTCAAAGACATTGAGAGGGTCATCATGCCAGGGGTGAGTCAGACCAGCCACAAGACCAGCCACAACTTACAATTCTAAACACTTGTGGCCATGACAGTTGTAGTTTGACGAAAGTAGTAATGAAGCAATAATGATATACTATGGTTCTTCTTATTTCAGAAAATGCCATTCTTTTACTGTATTAGGTAAAAACAAAAATAAGTAAAAATATATTTAAGAAAAACTCACATTTTGAACTCCAGTTCTGTCAGTATGTGCATTACATGTTTGAGACAATTCTCCTCTATTAGACCTTGGAAAGATGTGCATTTAATAAGTAAATTTGGTATGTATACTGGCAGCCAAAAGTTTGGAATAATGTACAGATTTTGCTCTTATGGAAGGAAATTGGTACTTTTATTCACCAAAGTGGCATTCAACTGATCACAATGTATAGTCTACTTCAAAGAGTTCTCAAAAAATCCTCCACATGCAGCAATGACAGCTTTGCAGATCCTTGGCATTCTAGCTGTCAGTTTGTCCAGATACTCAAGTGACATTTCACCCCACACTTCCTGTAGCACTTGCCATAGATGTGGCTGTCTTGTCGGGCACTTCTCATGCACCTTACAGTCCAGCTGATCCCACAAAATCTCAATGGGGTTAAGATCCATAACACTCTTTTCCAGTTATCTGTTGTCCAATGTCTGTGTTTCTTTGTCCACTCTAACCTTTTCTTTTTGATTTTCTGTTTCAAAAGTGGCTTTTTCTTTGCAATTCTTCCCATAAGGTCTGCACCCCTGAGTCTTCTCTTTACTGTTGTACATGAAACTGGTGTTGAGTGGGTAGAATTCAATGAAGCTGTCAGCTGAGGACATGTGAGGCATCTATTTCTCAAATTAGAGACTCTGATGTACTTGTCCTCTTGTTTAGTTGTACATCTGGCCACATCTCTTTCTGTCCTTGTTAGAGCCAGTTGTCCTTTGTCTTTGAAGACTGTAGTGTACACCTTTGTAGGAAATCTTCAGTTTTTTGGCAATTTCAAGCATTGTATAGCCTTCATTCCTCAAAACAATGATTGACTGACGAGTTTCTAGAGAAAGTTGTTTCTTTTTTGCCATTTTTGACCTAATATTGACCGTAAGACGTTCCAGTCTATTGCATACTGTGGCAACTCAAAAACAAACACAAAGACAATGTCAAGCTTCATTTAACAAACCAAATAGCTTTCAACTGTGTTTGATATAATGACAAGTGATTTTCTAGTACCAAATTAGAAATTTAGCATGATTACTCAAGGATAAGGTGTTGGAGTGATGGCTGCTGGAAATGGGGCCTGTCTAGATTTGATCAAAAATTGTTTTTTTTTTGTTTTTGTTTTTTTTCAAATAGTGATGGTGCCATTTTTTTACATCAGCAATGTCCTGACTATACTTTGTGATCGGTTGAATGCCACTTTGGAGAATTAAAGTACCAATTTCCTTCTGAAACATCAAAATATGTATATTATTCCAAACTTTTGGCCGCCAGTGTAAATGTAATAGGATGTTTCATTTTAAGCTTAAAGTTATTTTTAAACACCCACTTTAAAGTATTGAAAAAAAGAAAAGAAGAAGTGTTCATCAACACTGAACACTTGCAACAGATACAATTTATTTAACACATGTTGACCATTAGTGACAACATGCCCCTGTAGCATGGGCACTGATTTGAAAAGAATACCTTTTTTGAAATATGAAATTCTATCTCAAATATAAAGTAATCAAAACCAAAACAGCAGTAATTATTGTATAAAGCTACAATATATAAAACAGAAACACAACATTTGAAATGAGTGACAGCATGCCACAACCTGACATTTATTAAAAATACCCTTGCCCTGAGAACACAGTTACCTTTTCTTTTTTCTTTTAAAATCTACCTTCACTGTGTAGTTGACCCTTGACCTACTGTATGCCAGTGTGGATTTACTGTGTTCAGTTATTTACCCAACAGCTATAGCAAAAGATATGAATATACTGGTATTTTAGTATGAAAGACACACTTTACATAAATGATTCTAATTTACAACAGCTTTGCACTAGGTGTTTAAAATCAACATAAAAATCCACTACTAGAGAAAACAAGCATTAGTGCAATTTGGTTGTTTAACTCAAAACATTTTAGTTACTGAGATATAGCTCTTGCAATTTTAAATGAATCAGTCTCTGTGATCTTTGTTTTTGTTTGCTTGATTTTTTTTAAACAAATTTACAATCAGGAAATCGCAATAAACCTCATTTGTTTGCTTTTACCTAAAGTGTATATTACAGCTACTTCTACACATTGTCAGCAGACAGGACAGTATTTGTTATACACTGTTGAAACCGCGGGATGGTGTATGAACAATGCAAATATTCATAACTCTAACAGTGAAATTTATCTTACACAGATAAAAAAACAACAACTTTTATTTCACTGGCCACATCAAAAGAACATCAAGGTTTTCTCACATTTGGTGAGACATGCTCAAAGTTCACCACTCTCTGGTCTGAAACTGAGTGTTAGGAAATTAATCATTAAACTCTGACCAGGGTTCAGAGAGAAGCCTTCCCCACATGTTCATTTCATAGCTCATAGGGAAAAACAAACACTTTAATTCAGTTAAAGGTGTTAACCATCCCCTGTTTGACCAATTAGACCATTTGTTTCCCTTTCAGAAGTGCTGTTTTTATAGTGCTTCAAGAGCATGTGTTGGAGCAAATAAATGATTCACAATAGGAAAATTCCACAAAAGAGAGACAGACCCACAGCGCCTCAAGCTCTCTCCTCTGCTAAACACATGGAATATTTTTTTTATTTTTTTTATTTCTAACCTTTAAAGTTCTCAGAGAAAAGTACTCTGTCACTATTACTGAAGTCATCATCCTTGATCAAATGAGCAAAGGTAAAGAAAAGCAGAATGACCTAAATATGTCTGACAGATGACAGTAGTGCCCTGTATTATAACTTATTCTTTAGTCTCAAAACCTTATAAAACTACCAAACTTTCCATGAATGGAAAATACTGATGTTTGTAAAAATGAAGGTTTGAGGAAAGTTTAAAGGAAATTAAAGAAGAATTTAAATTGAATGTTTTAATATATGTGATTTCAGGTGACCCACTGGCACAGTCCATATTTTTATGCATATTTCCCTTCGGCCAACTCTTTTCCTGCAATGTTAGCAGACATGCTATGTGGGGCCATTGGCTGCATTGGATTCTCTTGGGTATGTCCATCCATCCAGTCATTCATCCATGCATCTAGTCAACTGTCCATCCATCCATCAATCACGCTTCTTCTCTCTTTCTTTTTTTCTTTCCTTTAGCATTACCAGGCTGTTTAAGGGTTTGTTGTGTGTTGTAGGCAGCGAGTCCTGCCTGTACAGAGCTGGAGACAGTGATGCTGGACTGGCTGGGGAAGATGCTGAAGTTACCAGATGATTTCCTTGCTGGCACAGAGGGTAGAGGAGGAGGGGTCATCCAGGTTGGATAATTATGAAAATATTTTTGAAAAGTTTTTATCACTTATATCCAGATTTTTCAACCAGGTGTCTATTAAGGTAGTGTATGGGGGTCTGTGGAGAAGATATTCAGAATATATAAATACACAGTTGTAGAGGGTTTGTTGTCTGGGCAATGAAGGAGTCAGGAGGCAGCGAACTGTCAGTGTGAGTATTTTAATTACTCTTCAGTGTCGCTCATAAAACAAACAAAAAGGCTCTCAGTGGCCAAGTAGTCAAACACTTAAACAAGTAAAGGCTTCTATCAAGCACACACACGGTACAGTCTCTCTCTCCCTGGTCTCTCTCTGTCACTCTGACGCCTTGTGTACCTTTTTACGGGTCCGTCTGTCATCACTACTACAAGAAACAGGTGTTAGAGATAATGACAACCCAGGTGACCAGCCTTACCGCTCTCTCTCTCCCGCAGACAGACACACGACCACGCCCCCATCACCACATATCCCCACCGCCTGACTCAGGCCAGGGCAACATCCGGCCTGCCAACTCCCCCCCCCTCCATTTCAGGAAAGAAAGTCAGCCACAGCCATCTGCGCTCCTGGTCTGTGGATCATCTCAAATTTGAACAGCTGAAGTGCCAGGTACCAACGGATGATCCGTGCATTGGTATCCTTCATGCGGTGGAGCCACTGGAGTGGGGCGTGATCTGAACAGAGGCAGAAGATCCACCCCAGCAGGTAGTAGCGGAGAGTGAGGACGGCCCACTTAATCGCCAGACACTCCTTCTCCACAGTGCTGTACTTAGTCTCTCTCAGCTTATGACTAATGTACAGCACCGGTCGCTCCTCCCCCTCCACCTGCTGCGAGAGCACTTCCCCCAGCCCTCGTCAGATGCATCCATCTGCAAAATAAAGGGGATAGAGAAAGCCCCAGAAACTCTCACGTCCTTTTTGGTCTTGGGCCTCGGAGAGGCCGTGATCGCTGTGGTCTTGTTAACCTGGGGACGCACCTGCCCGTGGCTCACATGGAACCCCAGATACCGAACTTCCACCCGCCCAATTGCACACTTCTTTGGGTTGGCCGTGAGCCCTGCCCGTTGCAGCGACCTCAGGACAGCTCTCAGATGCTGCATGTGCTGCCGCCAGTCATTACTATAGATATTAATATAATCTAAATATAAGGTGGCATATGCTGTATGGGGTCTGAGAATTTTGTCCATGAGACGCTGATACGTGGCCGGGGCCTGAACAAACCGAACGGAAGGGTCACAAATTGCTGTAAGCCGAACAGTGTGGAAAAAGCACACTTTTTTTCTCAGGAGATTGGAGTTAAAGGGATCTGCCAATAACCCTTTGTTAAGTCCAGTGTCTAATAAAATTGAGCCGTGCCCAACCGATCGAGCAATTCGTCAGTCCGAGGCATTAGGTACAGTATGCATCAAATTTGGACACCACGTTCAATTTGTGATAGTCTACACAGAAATGGACCGTCCCGTCGCTCTTAGGTACAAGAACCACTGGGCTTGCCCAATTGCTGTGAGACTCTTCTATTGTGCCCATATCAGGCATCACCTCTAATTCTTCCTTAATGACCTTTTTTTGTGTTCAGGAAGGCAATAGGGGTTGCTACGAACCACCACTCCTGGGGTGGTCTCGATGTGGTGCTCTATGAGGTTAGTGCGACTGGGGAGAGGTGAGAACATGTCCACAAATTCCGACTACAACTTGGCCATGTCTGAGAGCTGCGACGGTGAGAGGAGGTCTCCACATGGGACTGGGGTGAATGAATTTGGTTTGAGAGTCACCTCCAGCCCGAGCTCTGCTGTCTCGGGCACTACCATCTCTAAGGCCAGAGGGACCGCCTCCCTCCATGATTTTAGTAGGTTGGGTAAACTTGATGTGCTCTGCCCCTATCCATTCACTTCACCTCATAATCGAGATCTCTGATTCTCCGTGTGACCTCAAAGGGCCCTTGCCACTTGGCGAGTAATTTAGAGCACGAGGTGGGCAGTAATACAAGCACTTTATCTCCTGGTGTGAATTCCAATAATCGAGTGCCCCCGTCATACAGCTGGCTTTGACATTCCTGAGCTTGGAGAAAATTCTCCTGTGTTAATCGACCCAAAGTGTGGAGTTTTGCTCTAAGATCAAGAACGTACTGAATTTCATTTTTACAGTTTGAAGGTCCCTCCTCCCAAGCTTCCCGTATGACATCAAGCACACTGCGTGGCCGACACCTGTACAACAGCTCGAATGGGAAAACCCTATGGAGGCTTGTGGGACCTCTCGCACTGCAAATAACAGGGGTTCAAGCCACTTATCCCAATTCCTAGCGTCCTCGTGTACGAACTTACGAATCATATTTTTTAATGTTTTATTAAATTGTTCCACCAACCCATGTGGGTGATAAACACTGGTGCAAATCGATTTAATACCTAACAATTCGTATAGTTTGCGTAGTGTTTGTGACATAAAGGTAGTGCATTGATCAGTGAGGAATCCCCACTCAGGAGATTATTCTGAAGAGTGCCTCCGCAACACTATGTGCTGAGATGTTGCCAGGGGCACTGCTTCCGTATATCGCGTTGCACAGTCCACCAGAACTAATACAAAGCGATGCCCACATGTGGTCCGTTCTAATGGCCCGACGAGGTCCATGCCAATTCTCTCGAAGGGGACCTCGATCAGCGGCAGAGTGCACAATGGCGCTTTTGGTGTGGCCAGTAGATTCACCAACTGGCATTCCCAGCACGCCGCACACCACTTGCATACATCCCCGTGAATGCCTGGCCAAACAAAATATATTAATAACTGGGTTGTATTTTCTTTTGTTTGAGTGTGTAAAAAGGGGTAAAACCAAACTATTGGTCTGATGTTGATTCCAATAGAATGGCCCCTGAAGGTTTCTGCATTGTTCTGTCTTTTCTGAGCACTGAACCAAAAACACTTATCAATTTGCACTTTATCAATTGACTCCATTATTAATTTTATCTGACTCCAATTTTATATTAATCTGACTCTAATTTAAGTTGAACCTCTAATTTAGATTTAAGCTCTAATTGATTTCTGATCATTCTTTTAGTGTAATCTTTTTAAGTTATTGATTACTCTGAATCGTCCTAACTTTCATTATCCTTTCATTCAGGTCCTGATTGTCGCTCAGAGTCATATGCCGGCCGATTAATTGCATAGATCTCACAGACACAAAATCGCCAGTCCCGTTCATAGTAAGCGGTTGCAGGGTTTACTAATATCATCTGGTTCGGCTGCCTACTGCTTGCTCATAACCAGATGATAGTTTTATTTAGTCACATTTCATACAACTTGCTAAGACGGTGATAAGCAGTGACTGGTAGTTTTACGTGGTTCTCTCCTATTCATAAGCTCCAGTAATGATCATTATCTTGGACATAATTTGCGGTAATAAAAGGCGTTCCTCGAATCTACCAGTGATAAATGATTTCGGAGGAATACAGAATAAATAAAAAAGTAACAATTTATTTGCCAGGTAGGATTTAAAACGTAAGTTACAAAATCAATCAATGCCAATTTCACACATGATCAGAATAAACAAACATTCCTAAAAATAAAAGACAAGTCAAAGAAACATACCTAGCAATGGAAAACTACACACAGCAATTGTGTGGGATATCTTACTACAGACTCCCTGAGCTCCTCTGCCATCTCTCCTTAAGTACCAAACGATTCTACTGTTATTTCAGATGTGTTTGTTTGATGTTATCCAGGATTTGGTTTACAATTTAGGGAGTTGTAAGTAGACCTTTGAAACTTGTGATTGAGTAGGTCGTTTGATGTTTACAAAGAATGCACCTAGTCTGCATACAGCATCTGGTCCCCGTGAGAGATCTGGGAGGGGGGCATGCCCCTGATAGAATACAGCATTTTACTAAGTTCTTAAATCTTACTTGTGATTTGACTTTGCTGAAAGGGAATGAGACCGTTTTACCAGTTGCACTGAGACCTCTTGAATGATACCAAACATGTATGATAAAAAAAACCTTTTACATTACAGAACAGGATAAGTCATAACTTGGTTTTTGCTGACCCGAAAGTGACCTGAGGTGAGAGAGGGGGCAGATGTGAGTGAGATTTGCATTTTATGGTCCTTAATCAGTAGGGTGTGTTGTCTCAGGTGGAGATTGTCTTCTGTGTGAGAGTTTTATGACGTTGGCACAGCCTTTTGGGTGTAGACATCCTGGTGCCAGCCTTACAGTGTCCTGCGTCACTCGATACAACCGATCTTTAATAATTGAAAAATATGGGTACGTGAGTGCGACGCCAGGCAAGAGCTGTTGACCATCGATGACTCTCACTTGGTCAAACGCGTGTTTGAGGGACTCGTCATGTGACTGCTCCAGAGGGACATCCCCCCCAAGGAACCCCCTGATGATGGGAATTCCCTCTCTTGCTTCATCTTGACACGGAGCAGACATAGACGGCCCTGGCACCGCCTCTCCAGCAATAGCATCACACATTACACACCTAGATAACATTTTATAGGACCCATCCACACATATTTCCCTTAATAAATTCTTAAAATCAGGCCAATTTGTTCCAAAAATCAGTGGATGGGTGAGGTGGGAATTAACCGCAGCCTCTACTCTATGCTTTTGTCCCCTGAATAATATCTCAATGGTAACCACCAGATACATGTGAATATCCCCATGCACACACCACACCCTCACCCATTTATCCATGCCTAATGCTCCATCTTACACCAAGCATTGGTGAATAGAGGTTTGAGAACAGCCTTAATCCACCGAAGCTTGGTTTGTATCACCTTTTAAACTCACCGGTATATGATACGTCCCTGCCTGATCGGGGGTGGCCTGTGGATCGTCAGGGATCCAGACCAGTGTCACCACTTCCATCGCCGAGTACTGATCCTGGAAGTGCCCAACTTCCCCACAGCCCCAACAGACCAGCCCAGGCTTCCCTACCTCACTCGTGGGGGCAGGAAGTCCCATCAACCTGGGGAGGAGAGCAGAGAGAGACAGGAGAAGTGGAGGACACAGACACGGGGAAGGACCCCCTAGGTCAGGGAAGTTTCCTCCCCACTGCCGGGGGGGTCGGAACAGGATGGAAAGGGAAGGGGCGGGGGCGGGGGGGCCCTAGCCCTCACCCTCCGATCCAACAGGTCCCAGACGTGCTCAATGGGATTGAGATCCGGGCTCTTCGCTGGCCATGGCAGAACACTGACAGGAAATCACGCACAGAACGTGGCAACAGTGGCATTGTCATGCTGCAGGGTCATGTCAGGATGAGCCTGCAGGAAGGGTACCACATGAGGGAGGAGGATGTCTTCCCTGTAATGCACAGAGTTGAGATTGCCTGCAATGACAACAAGCTCAGTCCAATGATGCTGTGACACACCGCCCCAGACCATGACGGACCCTCCACCTCCAAATCGATTTCGCTCCAGAGTACAGGCCTCGGTGTAATGCTCATCACCATCACCCCTGGTGAGACAAAACCGCGACTCATCAGTGAAGACCACTTTGTGCCAGTCCTGTCTGGTCCAGCAAAGGTGGGTTTGTGCCCATAGGCGACATTGTTGCCGGTGATGTCTGGTAAGGACCTGCCTTACAACAGGCCTACAAGCCCTCAGTCCAGCCTCTCTCAGCCTATTGCGTACAGTCTGAGCACTGATGGAGGGATTGTGCATTCCTGGTGTATCTCGGGCAGTTGTTGTTGCCATCCTGTACCTGTCCTGCAGGTGTGATATTCGGATGTACCAATTCTGTGCAGGTGTTGTTACACGTGGTCTGCCACTGCGAGGATGATCAGCTGTCCTTCCTGTCTCCCTGTAGCGCTGTCTTAGGCGTCTCACAGTATGGACATTGCAATTTATTGCCCTGGCCACATCTGCAGTCCTCATGCCTCCATGCAGCATGCCAAAGGCACATTCACGCAGATGAGCAGGGACCCTGGGCATCTTTCATTTGGTGTTTTTCAGAGTCAGTAGAAAGGTCTCTTTAGTGTCCTAAGTTTTTATAACTGTGACCTTAATTGCCTACTGTCTGTAAGTTGATAGTGTCTTAATGACCCTTCCACAGGTGCATATTCATTAATTGTTTATGGTTCATTGAACAAGCATGGAAAACATTGTTTAAACCCTTTACAATAAAGATCTGTAAAGTTACATATATATATATATATATATATATATATATATATATATATATATATATATATATATATATATATATATATATATATTTATTTATTACATAACTATTTTAATGTACATTAATGAACTGTTAAAACAATAAGGTAATAGAGCTTGTGCTACATTGTGAATATAATCTTAATATATCTACATTATTCTGTAGCTTGACTTGATTTCCTGATTACTTTAATAAAACAGCTCCTTCAGTATATAATAATAATATTAAGGACTCAACATTATAGAATGTCATTATGTTAATGTTCTTATGAATGCTATTTAAAAATCTAGCTTTTTCACATTGGAGGTATAGGTATCCCTGTTTGCAAAGGTTGAAAACCTCATTTATTTTATCCGGGGCATAAACATTGCACCATTGCACTGTTTTGAAACAAGAGTATACACATTGAAATGTAGTATATACTTTAAAAATGGCAGACACAGGGGCCTGGGTAGCTCAGCGAGTAAAGACGCTGACTACCACCCCTGGAGTCGCGAGTTTGAATCCAGGGCGTGCTGAGTGACTCCAGCCAGGTCTCCTAAGCAACCAAATTGGCCCGGTTGCAAGGGAGGGTAGAGTCACATGGGGTAACCTCCTCGTGGTCGCCATAATGTGGTTCTCGCTCTCAGTGGGGCGCATGGTGAGTTGTGTGTGGATGCCACAGAGAATAGCGTGAAGCCTCCACACACGCTATGCCTCCGCGGTAACGCGCTCAACAAGCCATGTGATGATGCGCGGATCTACGGTCTCAGACGTGGAGGCAACTGAGATTCGTCCTCCGCCACCCGGATTGGTTTGATGCTCTGTCATTAAGGCTGCTTTGGAGTTTCTGTCCTTCTCCTGGATGGTTTTGTCTCCTGGAATTTCAGAGCGGCTCACTATGGCAACAAGCTGCATTATTTTGCACTGATAGTGTGCACTAAAGAGGGAGTTTGTGGGGGTTTATGCTGTTAAGGTGGGCAGAGTTTGTGGGGTTTTAATGCCGAAAAGGTGGGCATAGTAGAGAAGGGGAGAGAGAACAAGTGAAAGGAAAATAAAGCATTTGGTATTTCAAATCGCCTAAGTGCAATATTGACAGCACAATTAGTGTAGTTGACGCATAACATATCTATGTGGACTTGTTTTATCAACTTGTTTATGGCTAGAGTTTTCTAGGTTATCCATTTAGTAATTCATAATCTGGCTGTGAGTGTTTGCTGTCTGGATGATGAAGGGAAATCAAAGAGAGTTCATGCTTCACAGTGAGCTGATGTGATTTGTATTGAGGGGCTTCGAGTGGATGTCTTCTCATTCACTTAATGAGAACATACAAAACAAAGCCAGAGAGCTGATGAAAATTCATCAATGCTCCATTTATAATGTCTGAGCAGCTTCAAGTGTATTAATTGAGGCTGTTTTTCTTGATGCAGTATTAGAGATGAGGGAATATATTGAACATGTCAATTGTGAGACCCATTCAATATGCACTGTTTTTGCAATTTTATAAATAGCTGTCTGCTTTGAGATACAGTCTCAGACTCTAAACAATATTTAGTGTACTTGTAGAAATGTTTGAAATTTTATATTAAGGTTTTATTCGTAATGATTCATAATAATAGGCATAAACATATTATATAAAGATTTGCAATGTAAAAGTAAAACATCTAATGTGTTGTTTGTCTTCAGGGCACTGCCAGTGAAGCCACGCTGATAGCTCTTCTTGCTGCTCGTTCCAAAATCATCAAACTGATGCAGACTGGCTATCCTGACCGATCTGAAGCAGACATTATATCCAAACTGGTGGCTTACTCTTCCGACCAGGTGAGAAAACAAGCCCAGATTAGATATTGCCGGGGAAGTACGGTGTAAAAATATTTTGTCAGGTAAATATTATATCTGAAATTAGAGTAGTTGGTCATGAGGGAAATAGTCCATGCTGTTGTTAATTTGAAATGTATATATTTCCTAAGAAATAAAGAAAAATAGTTGATTGTAGTGGCTTTGTTGATATTTCAGGCACACTCATCAGTGGAAAGGGCAGGGTTAATAGGTGCAGTGAGAATGAAGAAAATCCCCACAGACAGTACGTTTTCAGTGCGAGGAGATGCACTGCAGAGGGTTTTGGAGGAAGACAGAGCTGCGGGACTCATACCATTCTATGTATGTGTATCTGATGTCTACATTTCACAGTTCTGCCTCTTTAATAACATATCATCAATTTGATTGAAGTACATAATTACAATTATAAAATAAACCAGTTATTATTGTAACTTTTAATATTACATGATATTATATAAAATACTCTATGGCTATATAGTAATACTAGTATAGCTATATTATTACTGTACTATTACTTGTCTCTAGACAGCATTTCTTTTCAAAGATTAAGCCTTACTTCAAGCCATATATCAAGCACTATATCCCTGTTTGTACACATTTTGTTCTAATGATGGAATATTTTATTTATTGTTTGATTTTCTGACAAAACATAGCTATATATATATATATATATATATATATATATATATATATATATATATATATATATAATAAAAAATTTGGAAATGTTGCAACTCTGTACTACAATGGAAATGGTCCAAAAACTAGTTATCCTTAAAAGTTGTCAATTTCTTCTTGAATTGATATTTCTTTAATAATTGATGAATTTATAAACTTGGCACTCCCACAAACTAAAATTGAGTAACATTTATACAACTGAAGCATTATTATGATGCATTTTTTAATATTGTTTATTATCAATATCATTTTCACTGTCACTGTAGCCTAGCTCATACTCACTGTTGTCATTTGGAAGAACTAACTGTTTACTCTTCTTGCCATTTCCACAAAACATTTCTGTGTTTATTTTTGACTGAAAGGGAGAAATAAAAATCATGTTTGTGTTATATTTGCATAGATGCAATTATTTTATGGTAAACATTTCCAAATAAATAAATGCAATAATATAATAGAAGCCACTATCTATAAAAATTCCCAATTAGAAACTGCATTAGTGCAATCCCATTGTTGTACAGAGTAGCCACAAGGCAACATGATAATGTTAATATTTTCTCAATTTTCTGTAAAACTTTGCTCGATAAAGTTTATAAGTTGACAGCAACATCTTATTAACTCATCAAAGATGCAGCAAAAAAAAAAATAAAAAATAAAAAAATAAATGTAGAAGAAACATATCAAAATGTGTTTAATAGTGCAAATTGTGGAGCACTTCAGTAGGTGTCTGTCCTGTAAGGGTGACCCCAGGAAAATGTTGTCATAGAGACAAAAAATTAAATGCCATGTGGCTTAAAAACAGCATATTGTTAGTTACTTTAAAGACATCCCTTTTATTTCCAACAGTGCATTATGTTTTAGCTATTTCTGTAAGAAAATAAACTGTTGCCATATGGCTACACTGTACCATAGAGGGATATATGAAAATGCAATATCACAGGATGAGTCAAGCAGGATTGCATACACATAGCAATCATTCAGACTGTAAGAGTACAAAAAGAGAAATGAGTACAAATAGGACATTTGTGTCTGCTTTTCCTCTGGTCCTATCCCTGGCGGTCTGCATGACGGCTAATGCTGTAGGGAAAGTCTGTTTTTTTAAATTTCTTAAAAATTACTGCGTAATGACAAACCAACCAAGAACAAATCATTGTGATTAGAACATATTGATTACAATAAATGTTTCACTGAACACTGAAAATTTGCACACATTGAATAGTGTAAATAAGTAAAACATGTTTTAAAGTTAAATGTGAAATCAAAATTGACCCTATTTATTTTCTTAATGCACATTCCTGGTCTTATTGTGAATGATTTATCAGAGCATGTTATTCCACAGAAAAAAGTTTGTGTTCGAAATAATCAAAATCAATTGAAATCTAATAACTTGCTCTTAAACGACTTTCTTTTTCTACTGATGTCTCTGAGGCCATGCGGTCTTGGATTATGTAAAATAATGTAAAATAACAAGCTCGCATTTAGGTCTGGTTCCATACTGATATGTAACGTACACTATTCATGATTCAGTCAATTCTCGATCTGGATAAAATCAAATATGACCTATTTTCTTGTTGAATATCCAGTTTTACTCAGAAACTTGTCAGATAACAGAAGAAAAATGGGTTACGAACAGTAATTCATGTTGACTTTACACAAATGCATAATAATCCTTATGTTCTGTATGTTTCTCTCAGTTTTGTGCAACTTTGGGGACGACTCCGTCCTGTGCATTTGACTGCATCACTGAGCTTGGCCCTATATGTAAGATCAATCACAGTTGTTATTTTCATTTAAGTCTTATTTACAGATATATAAAAAATGCAATTTCTATAATAATTGTGATAAATTACATTAATTATATAAACATATTTACTAAATATATATTTAAATGTAATTATACAACTAACACATATATAATTACACATAATACAATTATTTAAAACAATTCTAAAAATAATGAAATTTTTTACTTTTTAAAATTGGGCTCATTGTCTTTGCGTTCATCTCAGGTAATGCAGAGAATATCTGGATGCACATTGATGCTGCATACGCTGGCAGTGCATTTATCTGCCCAGAGTTCAGACCCCTCCTGAATGGCATTGAGGTAAGATAACACTCAAATCCCACTCAAATTCTCACATTGTGTCTTAAACACACTTCACACAGGCTGCTCTTAAGGCCCCGAGGGGAGTGCATGATAACAGAAGAGTGATCTGTGCTGGACTCAATCTATTGATCTCATTACTGTCAGACCAGCATGTGCAGAGTCATGTGTGTGCGAATGAGAATATTTAAATGTCACAAATAATGTGAGCTGGCATGAGCGATGTCTTGTAGAATGGGTGGGAAATTAGAGATCCTCAATCGTCCTTTGAGTTGTTGTGGTGCCCAGCTGGGTGTCACAGTGATAAGGGTAAAATAATTTCCTGAGGCATAGGGAGACCTTTAGATAAGTTCCTTTTTTCCTTCGCTAAAGAAATATCACTGTTTATTAGCAGCATGAGTTCAAACAATGGTGGAGACTGTGCTCCCCTGTACATTTGATGGTCTTTATTATTGACCTGAATGATAGTGGGCTGCTGTTTCCTGTGTGTTGTTGGTTGCCAGAAAGTGAAAGACAGGCAGAATCCAGCATGGCAACAATCAGAGTATTGTGATATTGTCTGCCTGCTTTATTGCAGCAGATGGAAAGGATATTGAAAAGGGGAGCAAAAAGATTAGACTTTGAGATAGTAAATCTCTTTGAAGGCTCATTGGACAGATGCTGCAGCTGATTGTGAGTTCGATGCATAATATGTTTTTTTGCGCCAGAGTCAACAATAGTTTCACAGACTGTACCAACAGGTCGAGTTATGATAGGTGAGTCACCTTTATTTTAAAGGAAATCCAAGTTCCTTTTTAAATTCCAAAAGCACAATTTTAATATAGTAGTTAAAATTAATTAAATTCTCCTCATTAATCGTAGTCTCTTAATAGTTCTCAAAATATGTAATATAATCTTTATATATAGGGGAGACCAGGGCTGCCTCACAGTGAAGGTGACACAAGTGCTATAGCAGTGGTGATGTTGGTTTCAAACACCTATTTAAAAACTGACTTAAGGCAGATTTTAACTGAAAGTTTGAATGAAAGTGAAACTGAAAGTGAAGAAACTGAGAAACATTCACTTGAGTAATATAGCCCAGATTTCCCCAAAATATATTAAACATTTAATTTCTGTATCATTTTCTTATTTTTATTTATTTCTTCTTATTATTATTATTAAAACGTGCATTCCTTTCAGTTTGCAGACTCTTTCAACTTCAATCCACATAAATGGCTCCTGGTTAACTTTGATTGTTCTACAATGTGGTGAGTGTTGTTTATTTATTGATAGACATTATCAATAAAAATGATTTTTAAATGATCTTATGACCCTACACAGAACCTCTCTGCTGTGTCCAAGCACGTTTTGGATGGGCTCTGTTTTCTGTCAGAGCCAGACAAAGGGATATGGTTCTTTATATAGAAAATAAATGACAGGCACATCTCTCTCTCTCTCTCTCTCTCTCTCTCTCTCTCTCTCTCTCTCTCTCTCTCTCTCTCTCTCTCTCTCTCTCTCTCTCTATATATATACAGTATATATATGATATAGCCATAACAGCTGCCTGAGTCACTCACAGCTTTTAATATAAAACAATTGCTTTGCGGGACTCCCAATTCTTTTAATGACAGCATCCTCAAGCTAGAATAGACTCCACAAGTTTGGGAAATCTGAGATAGCATGAGAAAAGGATATTACATGGCCAATGTCACAAATTTGCTTGCTTGATTAGTGACCTAGAAATAGTACAGAATTTTTTTAACACTTCAATTCATAATTTTTTTTTCCTTTTTTTCCAAATTCTAAAACTTTCCGTTTATATCCAGGTTTAAATTTGAATTTGAAGCTCAAACTTTTGAACCCCACTGTATATATAAGTAATATGTCTTTCTCTGTCTTACAGTATATATACTGTATATATCTCGATTTGCCCATATACAGTTGTGCTGAAAAGTTTGCATACCCTGGCAGAAATTGTGAAAGTTTGGCATTGATTTTGAAAATATGACTGATCATGCAAAAAACTTTTAAGTCTTTTATTTAAGGATAGTGATCATATGAAGCCATTTATTATCACATAGTTGTTTGGCTCCTTTTTAAATCATAATGATAACAGAAATCACCCAAATGGCCCTGATCAAAAGTTTACATACCCTTGAATGTTTGGCTTTGTTACAGACACACAAGGTGACACACACTGGTTTAAATGGCAATTAAAAGGTTAATTTTCCACACCTGTGGCTTTTTAAATTGCAATTAGTGTCTGTGTATAAATAGTCAGTGAGTTTGTTAGCTCTCACGTGGATGCACTGAGCAGGCTAGATACTGAGCCATGGGGAGCAGAAAAGAACTGTCAAAAGACCTGCGTAACAAGGTAACGGAACTTTATAAAGATGGAAAAGGATATAAAAAGATCTCCAAAGCCTTGAAAATGCCAGTCAGTACTGTTCAATCACTTATTAAGAAGTGGAAAATTCGGGGATCTCTTGATACCAAGCCAAGGTCAGGTAGACCAAGAATGATTTCAGCCACAACTGCCAGAAGAATTGTTTGGGATACAAAGAAAAACCCACAGGTAACCTCAGGAGAAATACAGGCTGCTCTGGAAAAAGATGGTGTGGTTGTTTCAAGGAGCACAATACAATGATACTTGAACAAAAATTAGCTGCATGGTCGAGTTGCCAGAAAGAAGCCTTTACTGCGCCAATGCCACAAAAAAGCCCAGTTACAATATGCCCGACAACACCTTGACACGCCTCACAGCTTCTGGCACACTGTAATTTGGAGTGACGTGACCAAAATAGAGCTTTATGGTCACAACCATAAGCGCTATGTTTGGAGAGGGTCAACAAGGCCTCTAGTGAAAAGAATACCATCCCCACTGTGAAGCATGGTGGTGGCTCACTGATGTTTTGGGGGGGTGTGAGCTCTAAAGGCACGGGGAATCTTGAGAAAATTGATGGCAAGATGAATGCAGCATGTTATCAGAAAATACTGGCAAACAGTTTGCATTCTTCTGCATGAAAGCTGCACATGGGACACCCTTGGACTTTCCAGCACGACAATGACCCTAAGCACAAGGCCAAGTTGACCCTCCAGTGGTTACAGCAGAAAAAGGTGAAGGTTCTGGAGTGGCCATCACAGTCTCCTGACCTTAACATCACTGAGCCACTCTGGGGAGATCTCAAACGTGCGGTTCATGCAAAACGACCAAAGACTTTGCATGACCTGGAGGCATTTTGCCAAGACGAATGGGCAGCTATACCACCTGCAGGAATTTGGGGCCTCATAGACAACTATTACAAAAGACTGCATGTTGTCATTGACGATAAAGGGGGCAATACACAGTATTAAGAACTAAGGGTATGCAGACTTTTGAACAGGGATCATTTCATTTTTTTCTTTGTTGCCATGTTTTGTTTTATGATTGTGCCATTCTGTTATAACCTACAGTTGAATATGAATCCCATAAGAAATAAAAGAAATGTGTTTTGCCTGCTCACTCATGTTTTCTTTAAAAATGGTACATATATTACCAATTCTCCAAGGGTATGCAAACTTTTGAGCACAACTGTACTATACTTTATTGAATAAGATGTGATTTCACTAAATATTTCAAGTATCTCTACTCTCTGATATGCCAATATGCTCTAGTTAGGTGTCACAGAATTGGTAATAATGGTTACACTGCCCATCTCTGAGATGATATCAGTCCTTCCATGTTACTTCACTTCCTCATTTTGTGCCAAGTGAAGCATTGTGTCATTTTAATGTTTTTTTTTTTAAAAGATAAATTATGTCTGTCGGCCAAATGGATGAGCAATTTACGTGCTTGTAAACCACTCCAGAACAAATATCATAGGTGTTTAGGGGAACAACACTTGATTCAGACACACACATACTAGGGCGTCGAAAGTGGGGGAAAAAGGGTGACTGAAATTGCGCGTATACCGCGTCTGTGCTGCTTCTCTGTTTGTTCCTCACCCGTTTGACAAGCTCAGGCACACGTATGTGTACACGCCTCCCACGAGCACAATATATGCGCAATTTGCATTTAATTGGTTTTCTAGGAGTGATGCCAAAAGCCAACTGGCTGTGAGGAAAAGTGGAGAGAAGCAGTCATCTGAGTGTGGTGATTTTTCAAGTTGTGACGCGCACAATGTCCAAACAAAATTCGGGATACTAGAAAAGAAAAGAAAGGGAGGAGATGAAGAAGAAAAAATAAAAAACAAAGTGAGGGGAAACAACTCCTAACAAATTTCTTTCCAAAGAGAGCAGGTGAGAACAAAATTGTTCCAGGCGACCTAATATGCTGTTATGTTGTGTAAATAGATGCTGCGTGGTAGTCTGCATTTTGCTACATGTTGGTGTGGCTATCCTTATGAGGACTCTCCATAGACATAATGATTTTTATTCTATATGAACAATAGATTCTATCCCCTAACCTTAACCCTACTCTTAAACATAACCCTCACAAAAACATTGTTTAGTATGATTTTTAAGCAATTTGAATTATGGGGACACTAGAGATGTCCTAGTAAACTACATTTATAGCATAATATCCTTGTAATTACCAGTTTGTAACCTAAAAAAAATGTCCTCATAAATAACCCAAACCCGCCCGCACACACACACACACACACACACACACACACCAAATGTGTAAGTCTGTGAATGTCTCTACTGTGCAGGGTGAAGAGAAGATCAGATATTGTTGGAGCATTTAAGATGGAACCACTTTACCTGAAGCATGATCACCAAGAGTCAGGTAACCAATCAGCACCATACAGCACAGCTAATACTCCATAATAATTCCCCTGTAGGTTTTTCTAAAGATCTATTATCTTACATACAATAATAACACAAACGATTGAGAGACAAATAGGTGTAAATAGGATTATTCTCATTATGACATTCTGTTCTGACAAATAATCTACGCCACACAAAGAGCTCGATCAGATTATTCACATTAGTGCTCTGCTGTGTGCTGTAAGTCTCTCTGTGTGCCAGTAAACAACAGCTTTTTGAACCCCTACTGACCCCAAGCAGAATTAATAGCAACAAGTTTTCAATTTGAAAACTATAAGTGACATACATTAGTTATGTTTATCTATATACAGTATGTTATTTATATATATATATATATATATATATATATATATATGTATATGTTATGTTTATACAGTGGCCCAGAAAGTATGTTGGACACTTTAACCACACTTAAACATGTATGAAAGTCAATGCATTAAACAACAAAATATCAAAGTGACATTTATTTCACAGTAAAGAAACTCATTTTAAAGTAAAATGACTTGGTAACACTTTACAATAAGATTCCATTTGTTAACAACATTACTTAACATGAACTACAATGAACAATACTTTCACAGCATTTATAATGTTAATTTCAACATATACATTTACATTTTTACAATCAGAAATGTAAAGTTAAAAATGTATTGTTTGTTCATGATATCTAATGCATTACTAATGTTAACGAATGGAACCTTATCGTAAAGTGTTAACTATTTAGAAAGAAGGTTTTAAATTATCAAACAATATTTATACTAATTAAATTAAGGCAAATGTCATTTGGACACTTCCTACAATGAAATTTAGTGAAACATTTCTATAGTTAATGTGATAACTATTAACAAGATGTTAGATCTCTAACAAGATAATTAAACACTCACCATCTGTTTGAACTTGAGGGGAGCTGACGTCTTACATCCACTAAATGGTTAAAAGTAATTGCAAAATTATTAGAAATGTGAAGTTAGCTCTGAAAAAACAAACAAACAAAAAAATGACACAGTAACAATTTGTTTGCAGATGCCACATCAGAAAATTCCACTCTACATTTACATTTATGCATTTGGCAGACACTTTTATCCAAAGCAACTTACAGTGCCTTTATTACAGGGACAATCCCCCCAGAGCAACCTGGAGTTAAGTGCCTTGCGCAAGGACACAATGGTGGTGGCTGTGGTGATTGAACTAACAACCTTCTGCTTACCAGTTCAGTGCTTTAGTCCACTACACCACCACCACTAAGATAATTCTTTTCCATTATCTGTCATCTGGACCCTCCACTAGTTCTGTTAGTTTCCTCAAAGCTGTCAACCAATGAGCTGCCCGTTGCATGTTGGCCATATAAATGTAGCTAAACAAAGGCATTTCCTCTGGTGATGTATCTGTGGGCATTGTGCAGCTGTACAGACGATTGTAATTGTGCTGACAACAAGACAAAATTGCAGCCCTGTCTCTTAGCCCACAGACACACATATACGCACACACACTTTAAAGCCATTTCCATCATGAACAACTTCCTGATTAAATTACCAACAGGCTTGACCAGATGGAGGAAAAAGTCCTATGTTAGTCTTGAACAGTTTATTGCTTATCATCTAAAGAATCGTGTGTCCTTTTCTATTCAAATGTGCCCATGGCATTATTTACACCTGAGCTTACTGAGCTGCCTTGTTGATTCACCCATAAAAGCACACAGCAAATGCTGGTAAAGCTTCAGCTGCTGATTATCATAAAAAGTATTCTGCCTTACATGATTTAGTGCTTCATAACATCACTACTTATGTTTTATATATATGATGACTAAATATTGATTTACTTCTCTGTATTTACAGGCAATGTTACAGACTATAGAGTAAGTATACTGCTTGAAAAAATGTGTATGTGTATACGAGACATAATATTATAGTCATTAGTTTAGTTTGCTTATTCTCTCTAAACCTATAAAATGTGGTAGCAGTGTCAAATTAATAGTTTTTATTACAATAAGTGGTAGTACTTGCTACCATTTTATGAGCAATTTTTATTTTTAAAGGGATATTTTTTGTCAAACGTTTAAATTGAATTCATAACAGTAATTTAAAATATAAGATTTATGTAAGTTTATTAAGTATGGCTGTTAATTATAAAATCAAATAAACATCAAATACAAAAGTAGCTGTAAACAATGCACAACATATCTTAACACAATACCCACAGTGCTAGAATACACTGAATACACTTTTGATTTTCTCTCCAATTTTGGAATGCCCAATTCCCAATGCGCTCTAAGTCCTCATGGTGGCGTAGTGACTCACCTCAAGCTGGGTGGCGGAGGACAAATCTCAGTTGCCTCCACGTCTGAGACCGTCAATCCGTGCATCTTATCACGTGGCTTGTTAAGCGTGTTACCGCGGAGACGTAGCGCGTGTAGAGGCCCACGCTATTCTCCGTGGCATCCACGCACGACTTACCATGTGCCCCACCAAGAGCGAAAACCACATATTATAGTGACCACGATGAGGTTATCCCATGTGACTCTACCCTTTATGGCAACTGGGCAAATTTGGTTGCTTAGGAGACCTGGCTGGAGTCACTCAGCATGCCCTGGATTTGAACTCACGACTCCAGGGGTGGTAGTCGGCGTCAATACTCACTGAGCTACCCAGGCCCCCCATGCTAGAATACATTTAAAATATTTGGTCTTTTAAATAATGAGCCCTTTTCACAGACTGTGATGCGAGTTTCTGCCTTGTTTAGCAGCGTAAATCTAAATGTGAAATGTCCAGCTGTCTTAACTTTAATAGAATGTTATTTAAATGAAAATGTGAATCTTTACAAATTAAATTTTGCTAACTTTTTCAGCTTCCCTCAGAAATATACAGTATATACATTATATATTATATATATAGCTCTGGGAAAAATTAAGAGACCACTGCAAAATGATCAGTTTCTCTGGACTTACTATTCATAGGTATATGTACTGACAGTACATCACAGATCCTCCACCTGGTTGTCTAATGGTTAGACGGAGACCTGGAGAGGCCTTCAAGCCACAGTGTCTCGCACACCCACTCTGAAATTTGGTGGAGGATCGGTGATGATCTGGGGGATCTTCAGCAAGGCTGGAATCAGGCAGATTGGTCTTTGTGAAGGACACATGAATCAAGCCACCTACAAGGTAATTCTGGAAGAAAACTTGCTTCCTTCTGCTCAGATGGAGTTCCCCAACTCTGAGGATTGTTTTTTCCAGCAGGACAACGCTCCATGCCACACAGCCAGGTCAAACAAGGTGTGGATGGAGGACCACCGGATCAAGACCCCGTCATGGCCAGCCCAATCTCTAGACCTGAACCCATTGAAAACCTCTGGAATGTGATCAAGAGGAAGATGGATGGCCACAAGCCATCAAACGAAGCCGAGCTGCTTGAATTTTTGTGCCAGGAGTGGCAGAAAGTCACCCAACAGCAATGTGAAAGACTGGTAGAAAGCATGCCAAGACGCATGAAAGCCATGATTGAAAATAAATGTTATTCCACCAAATATTGATTTCTGAACTCTTCTTAAGTTAAAAAATTAGTATAGTGTTGTTTAAAATTGAATTTGAACTTGTTTTCATTGCATTATTCGAGGTCTGTAAACACTGCATATTTTTTTTGTTATTTTGACCAGTTGTCATTTTCTGTAAATAAATGCTCTAAATGACAATATTTTTATTTGGAATTTGGGAGAAATTTTGTCAGTACTTTATAGAATAAAACAAAAATTTTCATTTTACTCAAACACTATAAATAGTAAATCCAGAGAAACTGATAATTTTGCAGTGGTCTCTTAATTTTTTCCAGAGCTGTATATACAGGTGCATCTCAATAAATTAGAATGTCGTGGAAAAGTTCATTTATTTCAGTAATTCAACTCAAATTGTGAAACTCGTGTATTAAATAAATTCAATGCACACAGACTGAAGTAGTTTAAGTCTTTGGTTCTTTTAATTGTGATAATTTTAGCTCACATTTAACAAAAACCCCACCAATTCACTATCTCAAAAAATTAGAATACATCATAAGACCAATAAAAAAAACATTTTTAGTGAATTGTTGGCCTTCTGGAAAGTATGTTCATTTACTGTATATGTACTCAATACTTGGTAGGGGCTCCTTTTGCTTTAATTACTGCCTCAATTTGGCGTGGCATGGAGGTGATCAGTTTGTGGCACTGCTGAGGTGGTATGGAAGCCCAGATTTCTTTGACAGTGGCCTTCAGCTCATCTGCATTTTTTGGTCTCTTGTTTCTCATTTTCCTCTTGACAATACCCCATAGATTCTCTATGGGGTTCAGGTCTGGTGAGTTTGCTGGCCAGTCAAGCACACCAACACCATGGTCATTTAACCAACTTTTGATGCTTTTGGCAGTGTGGGCAGGTGCCAAATCCTGCTGGAAAATGAAATCAGCATCTTTAAAAAGCTGGTCAGCAGAAGGAAGCATGAAGTGCTCCAAAATTTCTTGGTAAACGGGTGCAGTGACTTTGGTTTTCAAAAAACACAATGGACCTACCCCAGCAGATGACATTGCACCCCAAATCATCACAGACTGTGGAAACTTAACACTGGACTTCAAGCAACTTGGGCTATGAGCTTCTCCACCCTTCCTCCAGACTCTAGGACCTTGGTTTCCAAATGAAATACAAAACTTGCTCTCATCTGAAAGGAGGACTTTGGAACACTGGGCAACAGTCCAGTTCTTCTTCTCCTTAGCCCAGGTAAGACGCCTCTGACGTTGTCTGTGGTTCAGGAGTGGCTTAACAAGAGGAATACGACAACTGTTCACCCAAATTCTTGAATCGATTTTGCTTGACAATCATAAGGCTGCAGTTCTCTCGGTTGGTTGTGCATCTTTTTCTTCCACACTTTTTCCTTCCACTCAACTTTCTGTTAACATGCTTGGATACAGCACTCTGTGAACAGCCAGCTTCTTTGGCAATGAATGTTTGTGGCTTACCCTCCTTGTGAAGGGTGTCAATGATTGTCTTCTGGACAACTGTCAGATCAGCAGTCTTCCCCATGATTGTGTAGCCTAGTGAACCAAACTGAGAGACCATTTTGAAGGCTCAGGAAACCTTTGCAGGTGTTTTGAGTTGATTAGCTGATTGGCATGTCACCATATTCTAATTTTTTGAGATAGTGAATTGGTGGGTTTTTGTTAAATGTGAGCCAAAATCATCACAATAAAAAGAACCAAAGACTTAAACTACTTCAGTCTGTGTGCATTGAATTTATTTAATACACGAGTTTCACAATTTGAGTTGAATTACTGAAATAAATGAACTTTTCCACGACATTCTAATTTATTGAGATGCACCTGTATATATATACACTGTATATACTGCATATAAGGAAATCTATTTTAAAGGGGGTATATGGGCAGTGTTGCCTTAAGAATGTTTTCCCCAACACTGTGAGAACTTTTTATCTAATAGTAATAATACCAAAATGATGTTCAGTTAACAGTACTGGAAAAATGTTTGTTCCTGAGCTTTATATGATGTTAGCACAAAGTTGTTGGAACATTTTTTTTTAGGTGCGATAGGGTTTCTAATACAGCTGCTATTTTTTGTGGTCTCCCATTAACCTTGCTATATAGGATACTTTTGCATTAAAAACCCGGATATGTGAAAGGGGTCCATTGGCACTAAACCCACAGCTAGATAAGTCTAGAATAAGACTGAATATATCAAGTGTTAGCTAACACATAAAAAAGAGGAATTCAATGCATGATTTTTTTATGGCCCCACATTTTAAATATCTGTGTCATTTTTCTTTTTCTTTTTTTTTTTTTACTTTTGCTGGAATGTAATCATAGACATTTAATTTCTGACTGTCTTTATGAATTGCTCATATAGAAGTTCTGTTCTGATAATGCATCATATTACCTGTTATATTTCTGTAATTGAGTAGTTTCATGGTCTTTGTGAGTACTCCGTAAAGATGCCAGTGAATTGTCATTTAATCTGTTTTCAAAAGTTCTTTCTATAGGAATAAATGGATATTTGAATCTGTATAGTTGGCAGTATTACACATATGCATTTTCCATTGAAGAAAGAGAGGACATGAGTACTAGAATGTGTATGTGCACTGGTGTGTGTCTGTGATTCATGTGTACCTCATGTATTAATGCTTGCATAGTTCACATGTCATGTCTCATCTCATCTCCCTTCAGCACTGGCAGATCCCGTTGGGTCGCAGGTTCCGCTCTCTGAAAATGTGGTTTGTGTTCCGCATGTACGGACTCAAAGGTCTGCAAGCCTACATCCGCAAGGTAAGTCCCTTTAAGCCAAGTTGTCAATGAGTTTAGCCATGCCAATCACATCTTATTTGGCTCCACAGCCAATTGAGTTTGATGCAAACCAGTCAGTCATTTAGTATGCGCTCTTTCTGTAAGTCATCGTCATTTAGATGATGTTCGGTGCATGCACTACAAGCAATTTGATCCAGAGTCTATATGTGTTAAGTTAAAGGAGAAGTGTGCAATTTTTTCAATGTTAAAATACTTTCTCTAATCTCAGCTTAATATGCAGAGGCAACCATAAGTAAGCCATGAGTAGGTTAATTCCCTGTGTATCTGTTTGTTTGAGCATCAGCCGGACCCAGCAAGTTTGCCTGAACCAATGGCATGAGTTTGGGGCGGGACTATCATTATTAGTCTTTATTTTTGCAAATTTCCATGTGCTAGTGGCACAGATATTACCTTACATTTAAAAAATTCAGTGTGAGCAAGACATGTTCTGTACTTGGTGCACTTTAAAGCAGGGGTTCCCAAGGTTTTTATTTATTTATTTATTTTTACATTTAACAAACCTATTACATTGCTTTACAGCAACTTGTAAACATTTGATTTTAAATGTATGTTTATTAAGAATTTGTGAACTCAGAGGTAATTCATTGTGTTTTATAGTGATAATTCAGATAGAATCACCCTTAAAGGTCACATGTTTCCAACCTGCTTCTCATTTCTGTGTTCTTAGTTTCTCAAAGACTTTTTTTCAGGTTTAGTGGTCATTTCGTGGTCAGCTTTGAAGTGTTGGCCAGTAGCTATTACGAATAACTGTCTGAGAATGAGGAAATTGTGAAATTACTGATAAATGTAATGTATGACAATCTCTTCTATGATAAGTACATGATTAGTTACTGCTTTGGCATTCTGAACAACAGTTTTAATTTTTAAAGACTGCCCCTGCTGGTGTGAAATGTGTACATGTTTAAAGAGATAGTTCACCCCAAAATGAAAATTCTCTCATCATTTACTCACCATCTCAGATGTGTATGACTTTCATTCTTCTGCAGAACAAAAACGAAGATTTTTGAAAGAACATTTCAGCTCTGTTGGTCTTTACAATGCAAGTGAATGGAGACCAGACCTTTGAAGCTCCAAAAAGGACATAAAGGCAGCATAAAAGTAATCCATATGACTTCAGTGGTTATATCCATATCTTCAGAAGCTATACAATAGTTGTGGGTGAGAAACAGATCACTATTTAAGTCTTTTTTTACTATAAATCTGCACTTTCACTTTTACCTCCACATTCAGCCACCTAGTGGTTGGGGCTCGTCAAAGGTGGAGATTTGTAGTAAAAAAGCACTTAAATATAGATCTGTTTCGCACCCACACCTATTGTATCATATCGCTTCAGAAGATGTGGATTTAACCTCTGGGGTCTTATGAATTACTTTTATGCTGCCTTTATGTCCCTTTTGTACCTTCTGAGTTCTGGTCACCATTTATTTGCATTGTAAGGATCAACAGAGCTGAAATATTCGTCTTAAAAATTTTTGTTGGGATGGCATGCATGCATTTTCATTTTTGGGTGAACTACGCCTTTAAAGGAGTTCACCCACAAATAGAAATGCTTTCATTATTTAGTCAACTTCATGGCATTCCAAACCTGTATGCTGTTGTTGTTGTTTTTTCCCCAGTGGAACATAAAAGAAGAATTTTTGAAGAACATTTACCATAAAATGAGTTCATAGTGATATTTTCTGTCAACTTCAAATGTACTAAACAGCACCATAAAAGCACTATAAAAGTTGTCTATACAACTTGTCTTCAGAGGCCATACGATTTATTTAAGTAATGAACAGAGCAAAATTTAAGTCATTATTCACTAATATTCCTCCTATCTGCCATAGCCAATAAAATAAAAAATGGTGGTGTAAGGGGTGTCGCATCAGGTGTGAAGACAATGTACGGTCATGAGACAAAAGAACTAGTGATTTTTGAAAAAAGTATTTTACTGTTCGCATAAATCATTTCTGTTTTAAAATTAATCGTTGTTCATCATACTGATTATTATGAATGACTAGCATTCAGCTCGAACAAAACTTGCATTGGTTGTCTCTGATCTAATGGGTCAGTAGCAGGATTTAGGATATATTTCAAATTTCAAAATAATTTTCATGTACCTCGTGTACACATTGTCGTGTCACATTTTTACACAGATTAGCTGTATGTGTCACATATCTAAAATATATTGTTCATCTCTTTCAGCATGTAGGACTGGCCAAAGAGTTTGAGTCTTTGGTAAGAGCTGATCAGCACTTTGAGATCTGTGCTGATGTTGTGCTGGGCCTCGTCTGCTTTAGACTCAAGGTCAGATGAAAACACTCTCTCCACAGAAACAAAATCACTTCCAGTGGTTATAATAGACTCTGGAAGGTGGTTAACCTTGGGAAATTGCTATGTGACTTATTTTAGTTACTGAAGATATTGCTAATTGCAACAGCAATGTATAAATACCCTGTGTATACAGTATGCATTTGATTGCGCATGAATTGAATAATACTCAAATTAAAATACGCAGTAAACAGCACTCAAAATACAATATTGAGTAAACTTCAACCAGAGCTAAATTTAAAAATCTAAACTTCAGCTAAAAGTTTCATTGTGTAACGAAGCTTAGCAATGACAGGCAGACGAAGACGATGAAGTGAAGAACCCAAGTGGAGTATATTCCAGAATGTGAAACCTGGACATGGACATGGACATGGACATGGACATGGACATGGACATGGACATGGACATGGACATGGACATGGACATGGACACAACGTTACACCAACACAATACCTGACAAAAGCAATGGCACACATGAGGGCTTAAATACATGGACATGGGTAACATGACAACCAATCAACAGACAGAACTGTAAACAAGATAACAAGACTAATAAAACTAATAAACTTTAACCAATGAAAAGACAAGACTGCTAACAAGAACTCAAACAATGAACCAATGAAAACAAGACACATGAACGGGGGAAACACATAACAAGATCACATGAGGGAACAGGAAATCACATGACATGAACCAGGAACAGGAACTAAACTTTCAAAATAAAAGACATGAACACAAAACATGAACAAAAATACATTTAAACGTGACACATTGTCCCTACCATATTAAAATATATTAAATATATATTAAATATAATGTAAAATTTAAATGTGAATAGCTTTTCAATGTAAGCATCATAAAAAAAGTATGTAAATACCTACTTTTTTTACTTAATTTTTGCTAACTTATTTTAACCTGACTTAACAATAGAGGCGCTAAAATAATAGTGACATTTATTCTCTTTCACATTAATCACAAATAAAAGGGCAGATTATCAGTTCATAAACACTAACTTTTTGCCCTGTTCCCCACACAATGCTACTGTATTTTATGGCATTAAAACAGTTTAACTATAGTGCATGACTTGTAAGATGATACATTTTAGCATTTGCATTGCATAACCAACTACATTTACAAGCTTGTTCAAGAGCAAGTAGCTCAACTAAAAGAGTGTTGCACTAGCAAAGCAAAAGACCAAGGTACATGTCCTGAAGTGACCTCGAGTCGACACATAAGCCAAAAGTGTTGTAGAAGCACCACAAAATAATGTGGTTGCTTTAGGAATTGTGTTTTTCATCTTACATTTTATTTTTATGACCCTATTATCATAAAGATTTAGGTTTAGGGAAAGGAGGTAGGGACATACCATTAACCTTAAAAACCTCTTCTGTTTTTTTGTTTTTTGTTTTTATGAGATCAGGCTTGTAAATACTTAAAATGCAACACTATTCCAATATTCCAATAAACAATATGTAACAGGGTCTCACCAAGCAGTCATTGGCCTGAAAAAGGTTAAAGAAAATTGCTATAATCAATGGTAAACAAGTTTGACCAAGAGGTTTTGGTGAATAAACTTAATTTTATATACAGTGAATAAAAATTAATTTCGATTTTCTATTATTCTAAAATAAATGTAGCTTTTTATTTATTATTTTGCAGGTTGATTTACTTAAATCAGTGAATATATAGTCATATTAAATTGTAATGCAGTTCTAAATATGTTGAATTTGACAGTCATACACCTTAATCGCAATGTCCTTACTGAGCTGTGTATTAAACTCTACAGGGCTCTAATGAATTAAACGAAACTCTGTTGAAGAGGATCAACAGTTCACGTAAGATTCATCTGGTACCGTGCCAGCTGGCAGGCAAGTTCGTGCTGCGGTTTGCAGTGTGTGCACGTACTACTGAGCCACGGCATGTTCAGGAGGCATGGTGCCACATCAGTCACCTGGCATCAGAACTGCTTCAGGAACTGCCTCACTGACCACTGGGCATCACGTTAATGAGTCCAGTGAGCAATCTGTATCACACCTGTTAACCACACAGTCTTATTTTCACACTACTGCTGCGATTTTTCTGCTATTTATTGTCAATGTGTGTATATATGCATGTCACAAAGGTGTGTCTTTATGAACTTGATCATTTGTGTCACCTTTCTGTGAGCAGTGCAGAGAAAGATTTCAGACTACTTTACTAGTGCAATGGCCTTAATTTGTCAGCTGTCAACATACTGTAACATACAGTAAATAAAAAATTTACTGAATGCACCTTTATACTTACTAGTGATGTAGATGGTCAACCAATTAACTACCATTAACAACTTGTTTGACTGATGTTATTGGTAAAAAAAAATTATTTGTTGTGTTTATTAAATATGTTTTTTGTTTGACAATAAACAACAAATGAGATTTTAATTGATAGGTTTATTATCTATGGTCAGTAACATACAGTATGTACATGTGAGGGTGCTATGGGTGTAAACCACTGAAAATATAAAATGTAGAGCTAAAAGGAGAGTAGTCACACATAGCCAGACCTTTGACTAAAACAGCAAAGGTCTGGACAATATAGCAGCTTAAATTGGCCAAGAACCACCCACAAATAAAAAAGTCTAACTGACATGTAAAACCATCAGTCACAGTCGGTTTTGTCATTACGTACCATTTGTGGGTGGGTTATCAGAGATATTTCATACCATAATAAAAGTGCGAGTGCGAGTGCTCATCTGTGTTCCACGACTGCTTGCGGGACTAGCAGTGCAGCTGGTGGAGTTTCTGGTGCCCCCCATGGTGTTGGTCCCCTATGCAGACTGAGTAATATGTGTACAGGGAGTGGTGGCACTGAGAAGGTTTATTTTTATAGGTGAAAATATTAATTTGTGCTTTAATAAATGTACAGAATTCAGGTTATTTGAGAAGAGTGGGATTGAGCCTCCACCTGTACGTCCCTTTTGTTTTATTTGGGATGGACAGTGACATTACAAGGGGAGAATGGTCACTCAATAAACGAGGAAGATATTCAGCATCTAGTACTTTATATAAGAGTTGGGTGGATAATAAAAAATTATCTATGCGAGTATGTGTATCATGTGGGTGTGAATAAAATTAATCATCTCTATCCTCTTGTAATGAGTGCTGGCTGCTGGCAATGATGATGACGACGATGTGAAGATGAAGAACCCAAGTGCAGTTTATTTACAAAGTGAGAACCAATAACCCTGACTACAAAACAAAACATGGACTAGACTTGACTTTGGCTTGGCTTGGCTTGGCTTGGCTTGGCTTGGCTTGGCTTGGCTTGGCTACAAAGTTACATTCAATACTTGAAACACTAGACAATGCAAACATGAGGGCTTAAATACAAGACATGGGGGAACATAAACCAATGAACAAACAGAACTCTAACAAGATAGTTAAACAATAAACCAATGAAAACATGACACATGAACATGGAGGGAAAACATGAAATCACATGACAAGGGAACAGGAACTAAACTTTTCAAAATAAAAGACATGAATCAACAAAATACACATGACACCTGTGGTTGGCGTTGCCTCCAAACATCAGGTAAATTTAAATCTTTCATGAAATTAATAGTAAGTTTAGCTGATTTACAAAGAGAAGATGGTTTAGTTGAAGATCTGTCCAGCATTTCAAGAAAAATGTTTTGCATAAACAAATGATCATCAAGATTTGGCACATAAATATTCAGTATAGTCCACTGTTCAGAGCACATATGCCCTTGTACTAAAACATTTCTTCCCATGGGGTCAAATACAGTTTTGTAAACACTAAATGGGATGTTTTTACTAACCAAATATAGCAGTTTCCCTTGCTTTGGAATTAAACGACGATGCAAAAACCTGATCCACCCACTCTCTTTTTAGTTTCTTATGCTCGGAATCCGTTAAATGCATTTCATGCAAATAAACAATTTCAGCTCGTAACTTTTTAAGACATTTATAAACTCTCTTCTTATTAACTGGGTTATGTAGGCCTTTTACATTAAATGTTGCAAACTTCAGAGGTTTTATCATATGTAGACTACTCTGCCTGCTTAAAAAAATTATGGTCCTCCCCTTCCCTGTGTAACCCTGACCAGATCGATTTTTCATTGGCGGAACAACATGAATCCATGTATCTCTCAAGACAAAAAATTTAAACATGACAAAAAGACATGTATATAAACCCGATTCCCCCTGATTGCTGGTCCAGAATGCCACTGACAATCAAACAAATGAACTCTGTAGAGAAATGCAACTGCTCATTCTTCATCTTCCAAATAAACAATAAACACCAAACAATGAGCTTCTCATATCATTAATAACAATCGCTGTTTAGTGTAATAAGCAATGATCTGAGTAAATTGATTCCCAATATTTCCACAGTTCTAGATTAAATTCCCTGGCAATTACTCGGTATCTAATAACAGATAGCACAAAATTGGGAATTAAAAGGGTGCCTAAAGAAGAAAAAAAAAAAAGGCTGCATTTAGAACAGTCTTGGAATGAAATTCCACCGTCCAACATAATTTGGCTAGTATTAGATGGGCGTGTTTCAAACCTTGTCCTGTTCATCCAGAGCGCCTCTCTGGGGGTGTCAAAAAAAGCGGCCTTTTCCGTTCCCAGTCTGGATCTTCAAGCGAGCAGGATAGACAAGATAGCAGGTGATTTTCCTCTCCTTCATCGCCTTCAGTGCTGGAATCATCTGTTTATGATGTTTTGATAGCTCCAGCACCCATATCAGGAAAGATACTAATTTTCTTCCCCTCAACAATAATTTCCTCCTCCTCTTTAGTGAGCTGCAGTACTTTTTCCCAGTCTTGGAGCAATTGGATGGAGACGGATATCGGGGGTTTATCTGATGTCGGCACTCAGTTCGGAGTACGGTGAGCACACTCAATGACCATCGGTTCGTGAAAGTGATAAGCGCCCAAGAAACTGGATAGACATTTAGCAAATAACTTCACAGGGTTGTTTCCCTTCAATCCCACTATACAAATGTTACTTCATCTACTGTAATTCTCCAAGTAGTTCACTTTGTTTTTAAGAAGCTCATTATCCTCGGTATTGCCGATACACTGCTTGGCCTTCATCACTCTCCCTAGAAGGCTACTCATAGTGGAGTGCAAACAATCAATGGAGTTTTGAAGGTCAGTGGTTTTAGAGTCTATTTTTCATGATAAAGCTTTGTTGCCCTCTTTAATTTTTTATAATCATCATTTATTAAATTAAAAATTTAAATCTGACCTGGGTTAAGGGAAAAGCTTTTCCCACCCTTTAATTTCATAGCTTAAGGGGGAAAAAAAACATGCATTTTATTCTGGTAAAGATGTTAACCATCCCCTATCTGTCCAAATGACCCATTTTTCCTTTCAGAAGTGCTGATTTAATAGTGCTTTAAGAGTGTGTGCTGGAGCTAATAAATGACTCACAATAGGAAAATCCCACAAGAAAGAGACAGTCTCACAGCACCTCAAGCTCTCTCCTATGCTAAACATATGGAATAATTTTATGTACCCTTAATATTTTAATCTAACCTTTAAAGTTCTCAGTGGAAGAACTCTAAAATTATAATCCCTGTTAAAAAGAGCAGGCCAAAAAACCACAACCAAACTACGTATTTCTGACAGTTAAGAGTAGTGTCCTATATGACAATTCATCTTTAGCAAAACCTTTAAAAAAGAAGAGAAAAAAAGAAAAGAAAATACAATGCCATGAAAAATGCTGTGAATGAAAATACAGAGATTTGTAAATGTGAAGGTTTTGGTATGTTAAAAAATTTCCATGTATGTTTTTTTCTGCTCTCTTTGAGGTGACCTACTAGCACAGCCTGTAATTTTATGCATATTTCCAAGATGCCAACTCTTTCCCTTCAATACTGGCAGACATGTTGTGCTATGTTGGATTCTCTTGGGCATATTTTTTTTATCTGTCTCTAGTCACTCATGTCCAGGGTTTAAAACCGGGAGTATGTGAAGGTAGGCCTGCAATTTACCCTTCGCTAAGCTCCGCCCCCCTTGTCTACCGTTGCTCACTCTTAGCCTTTTTCCACTGACATGGTTCGGGGGCGGGATCCTGGGCCAGTGCACATTCTTGAACTGTTCTGTGCATTTCCACTGCAGAAAAGGCAGTTCCGGGGTGGAAAAGTTGGTTCTGCACCAGCTCAAAAAGATTGCTGGTCTCTGTAGAGGAACCAATTACATCAGGGGGCGGAGGACGGAATAATGTGTCATCACCAGGTAAAGTTTTCTCAAACAAAAAGAGTTTGGATAGCTACCATCTGCAGCAAGGAGTACTTCTTTACTCTATATAAACAATAAAAAACACAAAAATGTCAGACATCAAAAGCGTTCAGGAAACATGGTCAAAACAGCACTCTTCTTTGATATGGTCTTCTACAGAGATCCATAATAAACTAGAGAGATCGCAAAGAAAAAAGTCTACGAGGAGATACGGCAATAAATGATGCATGCCGGCTTTAATCGGATGACTGACCAAATTATTAACAAATTGAAAAAACAAAAACAAAACTTAAAAGAGACAACAAGTGACCAAAAGAAGGACATAAGCCAAAGCGGCAGTGGACGGAGCAATGATATGCTCAGACACTGACAAGCCAGCTAACCAACTTGGGCATTGAATTCATTCAGTCATGCTTGAAACAAACACAGGATCGCTGGTGTCTTCTGTAGCTGATCTAGGTAAGTTATTAAATTAGCCAACGTTGTTAGCTTTCCTTACACTCTTCTCATCTGATTTTGTACATTGTTTTGTTCAGTAAGGGGATGTTTGGACAGATGTTCTGTTAGGAAGATTGCTGCTATCTGTTAAGTAAACCGATGGAGATTCTCTCTCAAGACATAAAAGTTAATATTACATGCTATGGCAAAAATCCAAATACAGCCTAACCATCTGCTACACCAATGTTAATCATGATTCCTCTATTACAGTTTATTGTACTTAACAAGTTAAGTCACATTGCTAGTGCTAGGGCTGCCAGGGTCAGTTGCATTCCCACATTCACTTCCAGGACTTAATCGTGCCTCCTCAAGGCTTATTCGGGGCCAATGGCCTTTGGCTCACTGATTACCCTTGGGCCAAAGAAGGCCAACTGGGGATTGAGGTGGGGTCAATGTCAAAGGCAGAGTTCAGCGAGATAGTCATGCATGCTGCGTTTCATTCAAGTGAGATGTGGGATATTCCTACTTGAATTCTCCGATTTCTGACCTTAAAGGAATTCCATTACTAGACGCTGGAAAATGGTGTTTAAACAACCAAAACTGCAATGCTTCCATCAGCTTCACAGGGGTTTGACTGTCACCAGAGATGTCTCCTAGCAACCCAACTGATAAACAATGCTGCAATGCAAGCATTTGTGCTACAGGTGTATGATCATCAAAAGAGAGTTAAATTTTGTCTTGAATATGTTTGCTAATGTTTGCTAAACAAGCTTTAATATATTGTAATGTAGGAACTTTGACTCATTGATCAATATCATTTAAAAAAGTGAATGCTTATCACTAACTTTGTACATCTCTGTGCGCTGACATGTTTGTGTGACGTCACGCACCTGTATCTCAGCTAAATAAATTGCGGACACGTTACAAATCTGTGAAGATGCACAATGGACAAAGCGATTAAGGAAGAACTTTCCATGGTTTCAAGTTTATGGATGGTTAGCTGGGACATTGTCCTTCTGTTAGTGGAGAGACCACTCGGAACACAATGGCAGTTAAAGTTTGTGAGTTGTCAGTGCTAACTTATCTTGCTATCTAGCTAGCGTTTACTTACGATATAAACTTGATATTCTAGATACAGTGCATTCAGAAAGTATTCAGACCCCTTCATTTTTTTTTTCTCATTTTGTTATGTTGCAGCCTTATGCTAAAATGACTTAATTTTTTTTCCATATCAATCTACATTCCATATAGTCACGTAATCCCCCTGTTTGCACTGATTCTTATTTTGAAATTCTTGTTCAGTTCCTGTTTCCTGTGTCAGTTTTGTAGTTTTTTCATGATTGGTTCTCCCTGATTGTTTCCCCAGGTGTTCCTCATTCCCTGATTGTTTCCCCAGGTGTTCCTTGTCTTCCCTTGTGTATTTAAGCCCTTGTTTCCCCTGTTTAGTTTGTCAGTCTTTACGTGTTGACATGTTCTATGCTTGGTTTCCCGTGTTTTGTTTTTTATATTCTGAGTTTCTTTGTTTATCCTTTTGTTAATAAAGCTGCATTTAGATCCTCATTCCTCACCTGCCTCGTCACACATACCCCATAATGACAAAGCAAAAACCAACCTTTTCAAATGTATTAAAAAGAAAAACATGAAATATCACACTGACATAAGTATCCAGACTCTTTGCTATGACACTTGAAATTTAGCTCAGGTGCATCCCTTTTGTCTGGTTTTTTTTTTTTTTTTTTTTTTTGTCTTTGAGATATTTCTACATTTTGATTAGAGTCCACTTGTGGCAAATTCAATTGATTGGACATGATTTGGAATGGCACACACCTGTCTATATAAGGTCTCACAGCTGAAAATGCATATCAGAGCAAAAAACAAGCCATGAGGTCAAAAGAACTGCCTGCAGAGCTCAGAGACAGGATTGTGTTGAGGCACAGATCTGGGGAAGGCTACAAAATTTCAGTTGCATTGAAGGTTCCCAAGAGCACAGTGGCCTCCATAACTCTTAAATGGAAGAAATTTGGAACAACCAGGACATTTCCTAGATCTGGCCGCCTGCCCAAATTGAGCAATCAGGGGAGAAGGGCCTTGGTAAGAGAGGTGACCAAGAACCAAATGGTCACTCTGGTTGAGCTCCAGAGATCATGTGTGTAGATGGGAGAAACTTGCAGAAGGACAACCATCACTGCAACACTCCACCAAGCTGGGCTTTATGGCAGAGTGGCCAGACATAAGCTTCTCCTCAGTGCAAGACACATGAAAGCCCGCTGTCTGTGAGAAACAAGATTCTCTGGTCTGACAAAACTGTTTGGCCTCAATTCCAAGTGTCATGTCTGGAGGAAACCAGGCACCGCTCATCACCTGCGCAATACCATCCCAACAGTGAAGCATGGTGGTGGTAGCATCATGCTGTGGGGGTGTTTTTCAGCGGCAGGGACTGGGGAACTGGTCAGGGTTGAAGGAAAGCTGAACACAGCAAAATAAAGAGATATCCTTAATGAAAACATGGTCCAGAGTGCTCAGGACCTCAGACTGGGCCGAAGGTCCACCTTCCAAAAGGACAATGACCCTAAGCACACAACCAAGACAATGCAAGAGTGGCCCAGACATGAACCCAATCGAACATTTCTGGAGAGACCTGAAAGCAACAGTCCCCATCCAACCTGACAAAGGATCTGCAGAGAAGAATGGCAGAAAATCCCCAGATCCAGGTGTGCAAAGCTTGTCGCATTATACCCAAAAAGACTTGAGCTGTAATCGCTGCCAAAGGTGCTTCAACTACTGTAAGTACTGAGTTAAGGGTCTGAATACTTATGTCAATGTGATATTTCAGTTTTTTCTTTTTAACAAATTTGCAAAGTTACCAAATATCTGCTTTTTGCTTTGTCATTATGGGGTATGGAGCGTAGATTGATGTGGAAAAAAAAAATATTTAATGTATTTTAGCATAAGGCTGCAACATTTTTACATTGCAAATGTAAAAAAAAAAAAAATAAAAAAAAAATGAAGGGTTCTGAATACTTTCTCAATGCACTGTAACTAAATAACATGCGTATTTGGTTTGGCTTGTGAAATGGGTGGGGTATGTGAAGTTTGCACCAGGGCGGTGTATTCAGGGTGGGTTTTAGGGCAATGTTTTGAAGCTTGTGGCTCAATGGTAGGAATGCAGAGCGATTTTTGTCTCGCTGCTCAAAGTCCAAGGCTGCTAACCCTGGCTGACCAGTTTATGGCCCTGACTCGCACTGGCCCAATAGTGGAAAAGTGGCTAATGATCTACTTAAACCACAACACAAAAAATTATTGACAGGCAGAAAGTGTCAGAGACCGCAGCCTGGAGTCTAGAGCTGTCATAGAGACCGGTCAGATATCTCAGGACATTTATTTAATTAATATCTTTCAGGGAGTAGGAACATGTTTTGCAAACCTTTCCATGAAAAAAATCACTTACAGCACCTTTAAGTTATTAGCTTTAATTTACCTAGGAGCAAATGTAGGAGTCCTTGCTGATGTTATACAGTATATGATTATTTGGGAATAAGGAATGACACAGTTTAATCCATGGCATGCTCTTCTTGATATGTATTTAAAGATTTTTTTAAAGAAAGTAAAAACAATGCATATATCTTCTCTTGGTACCTTGTGTCACTATTACAAAGGATCCAGCAACAAAAAATTTTACATTTTGTGGATCATTTCTATAACACAAACACTCCCAAAGATTCTTGTTGGAAAAAAAGCAAGCGCTTGTCAGAGAAATGGCGTACGGCAACAGTTGCTAAGATAGGAATGGTCATTACATTTTAAGGCGGTGCTCAGTGAAGCGTCAATTGTTGAACAAATACATAACAGATATATAGTTATATTGAAGTAAATTTGATGCATTTGATGCATTTTAATAATCACACTAGGCCATAAATAATTCACTGTTATAATACAGTAATAAAACATTAAAGTTTATTTACATCATCAGTTAAAATTGTTCATAGACATCCCTGCATTCATTAATAATGAATTGTTATTTATTTGAATGTATAAACCAATTTTTATATGATTTAATATTGATATAATATTTATATTATCCCCACTTTGCAGACAAGTGGAATCTGCAATATCTATATTAGAAGCCTAGACGACAATCAATGGCAAAGCCCTTTATAACTTATTCTATGTCTTTGGGGACATCCTGTCCTGCAGAGTCACTTGCGATGAGAATTGGTCTAAGTGTAAAAAAGGAGTATTGAGAAGCAAGATGCAAATCTAAGTGCAGCTTCAATATTAGGTAAACAACAAAAGAAACTAGAAAACAAGAAACAAGAACACTCCAACACAACAGCCTTACAAGGACAAGAAAGAACTGACAAAGACAGAGAACATGAGGGAAATAAATAAACAAAGACTAATAAGACACACCTAGGACAAATCAACAAGGAAAACAGGATACAAGGGCAGAACTTCAAAATAAAAGACACAATAAACCTAGAAGGAGACCAGGGGTGAACCAACAGTGGAGCGGTAAACCACATAGGATCAAGAGAGGGTGGAGACCACAGGGGATCAGGAGATGGCAGAGACCATGGGGGATCAGGTGAGGGCAGAAACCATGGGGAATAAAGAGAGGGCAGAGACCATGGAGGATCAGGATAGGGCAGAGACCACGGCGGAGCCAGCGAATGAACAGGAGACCAAGATGGAACAGTCAGATGGGCTGGTGACCAATGTGGCTAATAATAATAATAATAATACATTTATTATATAGCGCCTCTCTTAAACTCAAGGACACTTTGCAAAGGAGTAAATACATCAATGAAACAAATACACACAAATATGTACAAAAAAATAACTAGGAGCCGAAGATAGCACTAAGAGAAGAGATGAGTTTTTACTTGTGATTTAAAAGAGGAGAGAGTAGTGAGATCCCAAGGAGGTTATGGGAGAGCATTCAATAGTCAAGGAGCAACAGCCATGAATTACCTGCCTCCCATGGAAAACAACCTAAACTTCGGGACAAACAGGAGATTTGTACCAGTGGATCGCAAAGTGCGAGCAGGAGTGTAAGGGCTAAGCAGATCAGTTATATATTGTGGAACAAGTGAGTGAAGAGCCTTGAACTGTCCAAGTATGGGAGAGATATGTGAAAACTTTTTGCTGGAAGTTAGAACTCTAGCTGCAGAATTTTGAATGTACTGAAGACAATTTAGTATTTTAGTGGATACCCCAAAGAAGAGTGAATTACAGTAATCTAATCTAGAGAATATGAAACCACGGACTTCTTTTTTGCATCTTTCATGTTGAGTACTGAACGGAGGTGGGCAATTTTGCTTAGATATAAGAATGAAGTAATTATAACATTATTTACATAAGGGAGGTGCCACACAAGGCACAGCATGGATGGAGTACAGGTCAATCCTGGGGACTCAGGCAGGGTCAAGGTGGCCAGTGACTCGGGCAGGGTCACGGCACTGGGAGACTCAGGAATTTTCAAGCCACTGGGGGACTCTGGAAGATTCGAGGCACTGCGGGACTCAGGAACACTGTTAGAAAGTGCTGTACATTTATGAGAAAATTCCACAGCAAAAGTACTGTCATTCAGTTTTACAATATTTTTGAATTAAGCAATGCACTGTAGGACATTTGATGTACAGATACACACTTCAGTTGTTGTTGTCTCTGTGTTTATACCCGCATCTCCCGCTGAATGTGTTTAGATGCAATCTACAATATGGAACAGCCTTTCTGTGGAACCCCCTCCAGTCCGGACCCCCCTCAAACCCGGGCCCGGGACAAAAGGTCAAAAGGTCTAAAAGGACAAAAGTCCAAAAGGTCTGTGGAACCTGTTACCCACACCGCAACAGTTTAATCAGAGCCCTTCTAAGGGAAGCCTACAAGCTTAGCATAAAATAGCATAATGTGTCAATTCCATAGACCTACTATGGGCGGTACACTGGCGATGAGACAAAAGACAGTTTTATTTTTAATGGATGTCTATGGAGCAGATGCTTCAGTGTTTTAAATAAACTGCTCTTGTGAGAAAACAGCACATCACTTAATGAATTGACTGTCTGTCCACTAATCTTCAACATGTTTTACATTAAACAGTCCTTTTGGAATGAACTATGTGTGGAGTTTACTACAGTAATTTGTTGCTTTATAAGAGAAGACATGGACAATTTTGCGAAAGGTAGCTTTCTCCATTCATTTGTATGGTATCCGCAAATGGTAACTACCATAATATGCTAGTTGACCGTTACACTCTCTCTGTGACATATCAGGCGGACTCACAGGATTAGGATCCATGTGCTGGAGATTTACTTAGCAAACAAACAAATCCAAAGGGTAACCCAAGAGATAATATCCAAAAAGACAGGCAGAGGTAAAAATACATAGTCAGTCCACAAAAAGGCAAACCATTCCAAATCACAAGACAAAGGGCAAAATGGGTAAAATGAAAACAATGGTCAATAATCAATTAAATACAACTGATAATAAATGCTCAGAATTGCAGACATGATGCTGGCAAGACTTTGCAAGGAACCTAACAAACATGTGCTCTATTTATTTGACATGAAAAGTGATGAAACAATCTCAATATTCAGGTGAGGGCTCCCTCTGGTGATTCAGAGGAGCAATAACAGGTTCAGATGTTACAGAATTCCCCTCTCTAGAAATGCCTCCAGGTGTCGGGGACATCCTCTGGGTCTGGGAGCAGGGCGATCAGGATGTGCCCCATGAAATTCTTGGATCAAAGAGGGGTCCAAGATATGATCAGCTGGAGTTTTCAAAGAGTTTTGCAAAGCAGGGTAAGAATCTGCTCCACTGATCCTCGTTCTGAATGCAGTATGATCGGAGAAATCTTCTAATTTCCTGGTTTAGGTGCTCCACTTGACCATCAGACTGAGGATGGTACCCTGAAGTCAGACTAACATTGACAGTAAGTTGTTTGCAGAAAGCTATCCACAGCCTGGACGTGAATTGTGGCCCCTGATCGGAGACAATATCATCAGGTAAACCATAGATTCTAAAAACTTGGTTGAACAGTACTTCTGCTGTCTCCATGGTTGTAGGAAATTTCCTCAATGGAACCAATCTGCAGGACTTCAAAAATTGTCAGTTGTGACAGAATGGTTGTGTAGTTCTCCAATGGGGGAAGGTCAGTAATAAAATCAACAGCAGTATGAGACCAGGGTCATTGGGGTATATGTAATGGCTCCAACAGACCAGCTGGCAATTGGTGCTGGGTTCTGGACTGTGCACAGACAGTACAATAATTAACATATTTCATGACATCCTGCCAAATAGTAGGCCACCAGAATTTGTTTTCTTGTAAATATAGTAGTCTTATGAATACCTGGGTGACCTGAACTCAGGGAGGTGTGTACCCAGTGGAGGCCTTGGTGTCTCAGCGGTTCAGGAACATACAGCTTACCTTGTGGACATTCTGCTGGTGGTGGGTCAGTTTGATGAGACCACTGGATCTCCTCCATTAGTTCCCATCGAATGGGTGCAACAATCAAAGAGGGAGGCAGGATGTTCTCTGTGGAATCTTGGCAAGATTCACCTTTGTTTATGCTTCAACCTCCACTACAAAAGGCAAGACAGGATCAAGATGCTTAAGAATGGGTGCAGTGGTAAATCATTCCTTGAACATCTTGAAGGCTTGTTCTGCAGCCTCAGACCATGGTAGTTAGGGGTGCAGCTGTGGAATTAAAACCACAGATAAACCATTGGTAAAAATTGTCAAAACCAAGGAATCTCTGTAACACATTGACAGTAGTAGGGCAGGCCAGTTGGTAACTGCATTAACTTTGGTCTCATCCATCATGACTTTTGCATCACTCACCACATATACCAAGAATGAGATGGTACTTTTGTGGAACTCGCACTTCTCTGCTTTGACGTTCTGTAACGTCTGTGTAAGATCAGTGATGGCTAATTACACTTTGTTTGAAAAAAAACCTTTTAGCCTTTTGACATTTGCATATAAATTACTGACCTGGCCTCCGCGTTTACATTTATATGGGTGCTAAATTGCAGATGGTCTTTATCACTATCAAAAGGATGCTAAAACAGGTCGCCTCTGGAGTGTCTCCATCAAGCTTCAAACACATTCCACAGAAAGGGGGGTGACCCCCCACCGTGCCAGGCACCAGAGCAGTTGTCTGTCTCCAGTAATTCCAATACACGTCACACACACACCTAAAGACATTTTCTCTATTTAGGCCATAGTAAGCAGTTATAAATGTATCTGCTATATGCATGTGTTGTATGTATATTCCCCTATCATATTAACTTAGTTAAAACCCTTTACTTGTATTAGTTAGACGTTAAATGCCTATATTCAAGTGTATGAGTGTATCTCTGCTTTAATATCGTCTGGAGGTTACCTTCTTGGTATCAAAATGATCTTCCCTTTATTTCTCACACAATAATGTACACCATGTGATCGTGAAATGCATCGAACAATTCTTACTATGTTTTGAATTAAAAGCTGCACTAGCGTTCCAGATCAGCAATAAAATGCGAATGGGCCATAAACGGAGACAAAGGATGTTTCTCCCGCTCAAAATGCATGCCTCTGATTGGCCATTCCACCCACAAAATGGGTGCGGCAATGAACTATCAAAACTCCAGAGCGCAGACTAATCATCGCTCAAAACTCTTCTTCTTGAGACCAACACACTCCAAAACTCTCTCTTGAGTTTAACCTTCTGGCAGTGTTTACCTTCAAGTAACTTTGTGGATTTCCTGTGGACTTCTTCAACTCACTCCTAAAGAAATCGTCGAGAACCTCGTCTACTGCATCAAGACTCTTATTCAGCAACAAACTAATGCAAGTAACCATTTAAAACTGATTAGATGCGCGTTTAAGTTTGAACCCCTTTTAAGGTGAATTGTGCCTCTGATGATTCTCATTTAGGTTGTGGTTAACTGACGTGAAATACTGCCATTCTCTGCTCTTCTCTCTCTCTTTTCCTTACTTTCTTTCATTCTATATATGTATGTTTTGCTTAGTTTGTTTGTATGTTAGTTATAGTTTCATTTATTAAATCCCTTATATTCACAATTGATTGTCTCTGTGTTCCGCTCACAATTCAATGTCACTGAATGTTGCTCCTTGCTACATGCTAAACTACTGCTAGCACTGTATAAGTAGGAAGGCTATTGTTCCTTGGCCAGGAAAGTAATCTTCCAAGAGTTGATAAATAATTATATTGTCTGCTCGCTGGACGGACAGATCAAGTAATTGTAATATCGATTCTGCTACAGTTAATTCTAAGATCTAATCTAAATATTTATTATTAATTATAACCAGTTATAATTAATTATAAATAATTCCCTTTTAAGCTAATTTGCTACATATATTAATGGTGGAGAACTGCGGGCACATTCAAACTTTGTGTGTGAGAAAACTCAGTATCAATTTATTTGTGTTTTTGTATTATGCACGCTCAGAGTGAGACAAGTCGCAACGCGGACTCACTCTTTTGATTGGATGGTTAAAGCCACCTCCAGTACTGTATTTTTAACAGCCTCTATTTGTCTAACATTTAGTCACTGTTAATTGTAATTGTAAAAGTAAACTGCAGTTCATAATATTAAAATCGTTCTGTAAAGACGAAGAAACCTCTTTGCAGTACATTTTAATATTATCAAAATCGCCTGTTGGAACGAAGAAAACTTCCTTCATTGCGATAAAGATGGATTTGAGCGATGCTCCTCTTATCATCTTTTAAAGGCCTTAGGTGATTGTATCGCTAGACTGAAGTTATTTGTGTTGCAAATTTCATTCAACTAGATGATCGTTACTCTCTGGGGTTAACCATTAACGTACGAATGGGTGCCTAATTCAAATCTAATCATATCTAATTGGTATGTAAATGAGAATTTTAAAAACCTTGATCAAGTGATAATTTGTGTAATAACAGCGAAGAAATCCTGTTGTTATAATTGATAATTTGTGTAACAACAGCGAAGAAACCCTGTTCGTTCATAATTGATAATTTGTGTAATAACAGCGAAGAAATCCTGTTGTTATAATTGTTATTGTGTAACAGGCAGCGAAGAAACCCTGCCACACACCTTTGTGCAGTTAATTTGCACAAACTAAAATTCGGTTCGGATCAAATTGTATTGTACTTGTGATCGTTGCAGTAAATCAGCCGCTAGAGCGAGAGCAATCACACTAGACGCGCTCAGATTTAATCACAGTACCTTTGATTAACACTAGAGGGCAGTTTAGTTAAGTGTCTAGCACTTCTCAAATTTCACCTCTACCCTTTTGTTTTCCTCTGAACCTTGGGTGGCTCACCCACGCCACCTTGTGGCCATTCTCAGTAGGTTGGTTTTCCTTGGTTAGCCCTGTCATTGCATTTGAAAAACTTATTCCAATTCTTCCTTGGTTTGTTTTAATTTATTTTATTATCATAACTTTTATTCTTCTCATTTTATTTTCTTATTTTTTTTTTTAAATTTAATTTTTTTATTTTAAATTTTTTTTTATTTAAAAATATATTTTTTTTTTTTATTTTTTTTATTTTTATTTTTTTTTTTATTTTTTTTATTTTTTTTTTATTATTAGTATCATTCTGTATTATTCAGGCCTCTTTCTCTCTTGCCTTAGCCACCCACTTTTAAATTTAGTTCAAACAGTGTTTGAATTTAAATGTAAAATTAATCTCTGTATTCTAGCCATTTGTGTGCACCTATAGGTAACACTCCCTCTAGTGCTTAGTTGGTGAAGCGACGGTGGCCCCCACGGCGGATCACAGTGAGCTGCCACGGGATCCCGACTGGATCACCTCGATCCATCACTAAGCCTAACCCATAGAATACTGACCCTTCCAACTAGCGAAACCCCAAAATCAGGTTTCTCCTCAACCTTTAAGAGACCGAACCTTTGAGAATCATCAGAGAAAGCCGAGTAATAGATTGACGACCCAAGCTGCCAAAGTCTTTAGATGATCACGCCGTCAACAATCTTTTGTTAGATCCTTTCCGGTGCCCCACAACAATTAGACTCACCTTGCCATTCACGGCTGAGATAACAGGTGCCAAGTCTACCCTCCGTTAACTGTTTGTATCCATCAAACAGACCGAGCATAGAACATAAAAATTACTATAATTGTAGCCTGCTAACGCTATAAGAACTTGCATTGGCCTGTGTGCTGTCCCTCCCCCTCTCTCCCTCTCTCTCTCTCCCTCTCTCTCTTCACCAGTGAGCCAACATGTCTCGATCATCCAGCCCTGATACCCACTGGGATCGACTAGAGACCTGGCTGAGTGCCCTGACTAGCACCCTTATTCCTGAAGCCGCCGGGGACCTGCAGAACATGAGCCGGGAACAGCTCGACGACAACCTGAGCACCTTGATGGCCCACGATCCGACACAGGACTACAGCCACAAAGAGCTGGCCAAGATCGTCGGGTCCCTGGCCCATAACCTCCTCGGCCAGGCAAAGCTGAGTGAAGCAAGCATCTCCCGCCGGGAACAGGAAGCAGCAGCGCTGAAGCTCCAGGCTGAGGAAGCTCAGAGAAACTGGATGCGCGCTCAGAGTCAACTGGACCAGCTAACCTCGGAGACTCAGCACGAGCACAGGACAGCGGACGAAAAGGACCCAGAGCTGCAGGAGGAAGTAGAGAGACTCCAGAACGCCCTGACTGATCTCCGTGTAGATACAGCACGACGAGAGCAGCAGGAAAAGGACACCAGAGAGGAGCTGAGTAAAAAACTCCAGCAAGCTGAGGCTCTCCTGAGGAGAGCAGAGACTGAACTTAAAGAAAGAGAAGCCAGGGCCAAGGCCTGTGAGGGCCACCTGCAAAGTGCCCGGGCTGAAGTCAGTGCCCTGGCCCAACAAAGAGACTATTTGAAAGAAGAACTTGACACAGTTCACCGAGAGCTTACACATTCATATAGACTGCAAAGTGACTCTGAAAGGGAAATGCACACCACAGAATTTCCCCTAACCAGTAGACTGATACCTCCTAGACAAGAGAGCCCACTGCTCAAGACATCACCTGCCAGCATTCCAGAACCTCCAGCAGCAGAAAGGGGGTGGGAGCCTTTCCAAAGGCTGTCTTCCAGTCACGGTGTGTCACCTAAAGAATTGGATAAGCTGGCTAGAAACATTCCCACTTTCACTCCAAGTCCTGCAGGAGGCCACGATGTGCACGACTATTTAAAAGACATTGATTTTCACTTGCAAACTGTTGCCAATGTTACCACACGAGACAGACTTTACCTGCTCAGAATCACCGCCAGCCGTGAAGTCCGGAGCTTTCTAGACCGACAGCCAGAAACAGTCAAAGTGGATTACCAGCAACTGCAGCAGGCTTTGATTAAAGAATTCTCTGACCCAGAATCAGAGCAAGGGCTGATTACGGCCATGGACCTTAAACAGGGCAGACAGGAAGCCACGCAGTCTTTCTACAACAGGCTCAGACAAGCATACTTCGGAGCACGGAATGAGCCAGGAATGGAAGAAGAATTCAATTTCAAAACTCTGTTCCTCCGGAACCTGCACCCAACAGTGAGTCACCATTTGGGGGTTCTGGCTTGCCCACGGACTATGTCCACCCAACAGCTGCGAGACTTAAGCCATAAGGCCTATGCCAAACAAAGAACTGCTTCTGAAAAGATGGGAAAACCCCCCACAATCTATCCTGTCACTAATCAGAGTTCAGAACTTGCCCTAGAGGGTGCCGAGCCTCGCCACAGCAATTGGGTACACCCTGACACTCGGCCTTGCCTTTGTCCTGTTTAACAGAGTCAACGGGGTGCAAAGGTCCATGAACAGGTGCACTGCTGCCTTTTAACCTTCATGATCCACCTGCCATCTAACCATCAGGATCCACCTGCCATCCGGCCTTCACCACCCACCTGCCATTTAACCATCATGATCCACTGTTGTCTGATGATGTCTCAATTCAGAGCATCTTCAGCCAAAAAGGGGGAGTCTGTAACGTCTGTGTAAGATCAGTGATGGCTAATTACACTTTGTTTAAAAAACAAACCTTTTAGCCTTTTGACATTTGCATATAAATTACTGACCTGGCCTCCGCGTTTACATTTATATGGGTGCTAAATTGCAGATGGTCTTTATCACTATCAAAAGGATGCTAAAACAGGTCGCCTCTGGAGTGTCTCCATCAAGCTTCAAACACATTCCACAGAAAGGGGGGTGACCCCCCACCGTGCCAGGCACCAGAGCAGTTGTCTGTCTCCAGTAATTCCAATACACGTCACACACACACCTAAAGACATTTTCTCTATTTAGGCCATAGTAAGCAGTTATAAATGTATCTGCTATATGCATGTGTTGTATGTATATTCCCCTATCATATTAATTTAGTTAAAACCCTTTACTTGTATTAGTTAGACGTTAAATGCCTATATTCAAGTGTATGAGTGTATCTCTGCTTTAATATCGTCTGGAGGTTACCTTCTTGGTATCAAAATGATCTTCCCTTTATTTCTCACACAATAATGTACACCATGTGATCGTGAAATGCATCGAACAATTCTTACTATGTTTTGAATTAAAAGCTGCACTAGCGTTCCAGATCAGCAATAAAATGCGAATGGGCCATAAACGGAGACAAAGGATGTTTCTCCCGCTCAAAATGCATGCCTCTGATTGGCCATTCCACCCACAAAATGGGTGCGGCAATGAACTATCAAAACTCCAGAGCGCAGACTAATCATCGCTCAAAACTCTTCTTCTTGAGACCAACACACTCCAAAACTCTCTCTTGAGTTTAACCTTCTGGCAGTGTTTACCTTCAAGTAACTTTGTGGATTTCCTGTGGACTTCTTCAACTCACTCCTAAAGAAATCGTCAAGAACCTCGTCTACCGCATCAAGATTCTTATTCAGCAACAAACCAATGCAAGTAACCATTTAAAACTGATTAGATGCGCGTTTAAGTTTGAACCCCTTTTAAGGTGAATTGTGCCTCTGATGATTCTCATTTAGGTTGTGGTTAACTGACGTGAAATACTGCCATTCTCTGCTCTTCTCTCTCTCTTTTCCTTACTTTCTTTCATTCTATATATGTATGTTTTGCTTAGTTTGTTTGTATGTTAGTTATAGTTTCATTTATTAAATCCCTTATATTCACAATTGATTGTCTCTGTGTTCCGCTCACAATTCAATGTCACTGAATGTTGCTCCTTGCTACATGCTAAACTACTGCTAGCACTGTATAAGTAGGAAGGCTATTGTTCCTTGGCCAGGAAAGTAATCTTCCAAGAGTTGATAAATAATTATATTGTCTGCTCGCTGGACGGACCGATCAAGTAATTGTAATATCGATTCTGCTACAGTTAATTCTAAGATCTAATCTAAATATTTATTATTAATTATAACCAGTTATAATTAATTATAAATAATTCCCTTTTAAGCTAATTTGCAACAGTTCAGATGATTTTCCAGTAGACGTTGGAGCACCATTCTAACATGAGAAACATGTTCGGCCCTGGAATGAGAGTTGATGAGGATGTCATCAATATATACAATAACAAAATGGTCAATCATGTCTCTTAGGACCTCATTGATGAATGATTGGAAGACAGATGGGGCATTAGCCAGCCCATACAGCATAACTTGGTACTTATAGTGCCCCCTAGTGGTGATATATAGGGACACTATGTCTTCCACAAAAGTCTTCCATTCGTCTGCTTCATTAATTCTAATCAGGTTATAAGCACTTCTCAAATCCAGTTTAGTGGAAATGTTTGCTTCACGTACCTGTTCCAAGGCTGATGGGTTCAGAGGTAATGGATAATGATTCTTGATATTTACAGAGTTCAATCCATGATAATCGATGCACGGTCAAAGACCACCATCCTTTTTTACCACAAAGAAGAAACCCACTGTTGCTGGTGAGCTGGATGGCCGGATGAACCCCATATCCAGTGCTTCCTCCACATACTCTTCCATGGATTTACTCTCAGGCAAGGACAGGGCATAAACTAGGGTGACTTCCTGATTTCCTGTTCCGGTTGCTGCCGGCATGCAGCACGAGTCTGTGTTTGTAGCTTGCTAGCCTGCTTAGCATTGCTTATTCTTCTAATATATTCATTGTTTTATCCTTTGCCATTTTACCGCGTGCTTAGTTTTTTTCAGATTTTCTACTGTTTCAACTGTGTGTATTTTACCGTGCGCACCCGTTTTCTGTCTTTTTTTTTCTTTTTTCCCCCCACTTGTCTACATCTCGCTTCTTGACTGTGTGGATTCATTTTCTCCAATGTATTTTACACAGATTACTACATCAACCTCAAACCTCTGCAGATCAGGAACCCAATCAAACCACATCGATCTCAAACCCTCGCCGCTCAAGAACAGCCATAACAACAACGACAAACAATTGTGTTAAGTCATGGCATCTGCTCATGTTATTTCTTCCTGCATTGCATGCCAAATGTTTACTATAGCTTCTTCTGTCAGCAGTGAGTGATTTACATGTGATAAATTTAAGGCTGACGGAGAAGGTTAATGAGTTAGAGACAAGCATCCAAATGCTAGTGGAGGTCAGTGAGAAAGAGAAAGAGTACTCTTTCGGATGTGGGTAGTACAGCGAGCAAAACACACACTTTGGTTCCAGCTGTAGAGCCCCTGCAGCAGGGCGTTTGGGTGATGTCTTGGTGGCATACTCGCTCAGCAAATCGACACCACTCTCCCGTTCCTGTTAGGGTTTCCAGTTGATTATCCCCACTCAGTGATGCACCCACTGAGAATAATTTTGAAAGAGCCTTAGTTAGGTGATTCTATTGTAAGGAACGTGGAAATAGAGAATCCAGCCACCATTGTTAAATGCATTTCCAGGGCTTGAGCGTCTGATATCAGAGTGCTGGCTAATGCTAAACATAGACTTTCTAAAATTTGTATTCATGTTGGTACTAATGATGTCTGGTTTCACCAGTCGGAGACCACTAAAGATAATGTTAAAGAGGTGTGTGAACTTGCAAAAACTATGTCAGACACTGTAATATGCTCTGGCCCCCTCCCTGCTCGTTGTTATGATGAGGTTTATAGTAGATTAGTGTCACTGAATGGCTGGATGTCTGAGTGGTGTCTGAAAAATTGCATAGGATTTCTAGAAAATTGGAAGAGTTTTTGGGGTAGACCTGACCTGCTAAAGAGAGACGGACTCCATCCCTAAAGGGAAGGTGCCGCTCTCGTCTCTAGTAATTTGGCTCATAGTCTAAATAGTTATAGTATTTGACTAACTGGGGCCCAGGTCAGGAAGCAGACAAACTGGTTAATCCGAACATCTGCTAGCAACCTTGAGACATCACACAGGTCACATAAACTACAAAGAGACTGTATCACCTAGATATCATATAGAGACTGTGTCTGTTCCCCAAACTACCAAACACAAACCCCTCACTATATAATTTAGAAAACATTTGATTATGGTCAAACTTGAAAAAAAATAAATAAATAAATAAAAAAATTGAAGATAAAAATCATATAAAAGTAGGGCTACTAAACATTACATCTCTTTCAACCAATGCACTAATTGTAAATGAAATTATTACAGATCATAATTTTGATGCGCTCTGCTCGACTGAAAACTGGCTTAAACTGGATGAATATATTAGTTTAAATGAATCTACTCCTCCAGGTTATTGTTATTAACATGAGCCTCATCTGAAGGGTCAAGGAGGAGGTGTTGCTACAATTTACAGTGAAGTTTTTGTGTTACTCAGAGGACAGGATATAAGTTTAAGTCTTTTGAACTAATGCTTAATGTGATACCGTCAGATATAAATAAAAGATTTCTGTCATCTTCTGCCCTTGCTACAGTATATAGATCACCCGGGCCTACTCAGATTTACTTGGTTTTGTGATTTTGTGGTTACTGTAGATAGAGCTTTAATTGTTGGTGACTTCAACATTCACATAGATAACGAAAATTACACATTGGGATTAGCATTTATTCATATTCTCAACTCTCTTGGAGTCAGACAAAATGTGACAGGACCAACTCATCGCCATAATCATAGCCTGATTTAATTCTGTCATATGGAGTTGATGTTGATACTATAAACATTCTACAGCAGAGCGATGACATATCAGATCATTACCTCATCTCTTGTTTGCTGCAATCAGCTAATATCACTCAATCTACACCATGCTATTGTTCAGGTAAAACTCTTCTTTCAACCACAAAAGATAGATTCACTAATAATCTTCCAGAATTGTCTCACATACTCAGTAAGCCAAAAAGTCTCTAAGAACTTGATGTAATAACAGACAATATAAATACAGTCTTCTCTAGCACTCTTGATATTGTCACCCCCCTTCAATTAAAGAAAATTAAAGAAAAATGTCCTGCACCATTGTACAATGGTCACACTCGTGCTCTCAAGAGAGCAGTTTGGAAAATGGAGCTGTAGCAAAACTTCACACAGGGAGGGAAGGAGGACACAATGAACTGGGTTTCTTCAGTCTCAGGTAAGGCTTTTTAATTGTCAACTTTCTGATCTTACAGCTTCACAATAACTCAATAGCTTCACAATATCTCATTAGCTTCACATTAACACATCAACTACCCAGCGGGACTCTAGATCTCTGGCTCTCTCTCTTGATCTGGCTCTGGCATAGTCCTTTTATGCCGCTCTCCCAATCTCAGTACAATTAGAGACAGTTGTTAGTCATAATTTGGCTCAGGTGTATGCCCATCCCAGCAGGTAGTGCCGGAGAGTAAGGACCACCCATTTGATGGCAAGACACTCCTTTTCAACGGTGCTGTACTTAGTCTCCCTCAGCGATAGCTTGCGACTAATGTACAGCACCGGGCGCTCCTCCCCCTCCACCACCTGTGAGAGTATGGCCCCCAGCCCCCTGTCTGAAGCGTCCGTCTACAAGAAAAAAAGGAGAGAGAAATCGGGTGAATATAAAAGCGCAAGGGGGTGCAATGGCGCTTTTGGGGTGGCTGGTGTGAACCACCTGCGAACATCGCTGCCAATGCCCGGCCAATAAAAATGGGATATTAGTCGGTTCAGTGTTTTTCATTCCCCTAAGTGACCCGCCATCGGATTGTCCTGTGTCACTCTATACATCCACTCATTTATAATTGTGAAATAGGGATCACTCTCACTTGGTCAATGGCGTGCTTGAGGGTTTCGTCTCATGACTGCTCCAAAGGGAAATCCCCTGAGGATGGGAGGAGCCGCAGCCTCTCCCCCCTCACGTCATCCAGATGTGGAGCTGACGAAGATGGCCCCGGCTCCGCTTCCCCTGCCAGAACATCGTACATTTCACATCTCTTCGCTTTTTTGCAGGACCCATCCGCACATATTGCCTTTAATACATTTCTGAATTCAGGCCAGTTAGTCCCCAAAATCAGCGGCTGGGTGAGGCAGGAACTAACAGTGGCCTCCACTCTATGTTTTGTTCCTCGAAATGTGATCACAAGGGTCATCATGGGGTAATTGTGAATATCCCCATGCACACACTTCACCCTCACACTTTTGGTTGTGCCCAAAGCCTCGGGTTGAATCAAGCATTGGTGGATAGTGGTCTGGTTACAATTTGATGTGTACTCCCCTTGACTCTTACCTGTACCCTCCAGCCTGATCAGGGTCAGCCTATGGAGCGTCGGGGATCCGAGCTACATTTCCCATCTCCATCACAGGACACTGATCCAGGAAGTGTTCCGGATCCCTGCAATGCCAGCAGGCCGGCCCAGGCGCTATGCCCGCACTTGAGGGGGTGGGTGCGTCCACCTGAGGGGGAGAGCGGGTAGGCACTGAAGTCACCAGAAAAGGGATGAACCGGCGTGAGGAACCGGCTTCGGCGGTGGGTTTCCACGTCCCCCGGGGTGCAGGAACAGGGCCTGGAGAGAGGACAGAGTGAGAGGGGAGGGGGAAGTGGGAAGAGATGGAAGCACAGGGAGAGAGAGACAGAGAGGGCTTTCTGCCCTTGGGCACACCGCCATATGGTCCTCCGCCAGCTGGACCGCTTCCTCCAGAGACGCCGGGCGATGGCACTGGACCCATTTTGGAAGCCGGCAGATCAGCTGTTCCAGCACCACTTGGTCGATGATTCCCTTGATGTCGCAGTCCCACACTAGTAGCCATTTCCGGCAGGTGTCACAGAGACGTTGAGAGAAGGCAAATGGGTGGCCGGTCCTTTCCAACTTCATCAACCGGAAGAGCTGGCAGTGTTGTTCTGGGCTCCGGTCAACCTGCTGCAGGATGGTTTTCTTCAAGATGTCGTAGGCCAGGAGACTAGCCGCCGCCGGCAGTTGTTGAGCTGCGAGCTAGGCCTCCCCGGACAACAAAGGGATAAACCGGGCCGCCCACTGAGCACGCGGCAAACGGCAGATCTCCGCAGGCTTCTCGAACAGGTCAAGGAAGGCTTCGGGGTCATCTTCCGTGCCCATCTTCATGAGTGAGGGCGGGTGCAAGGGACTAGTGTTGTCCGGGGTCACAGCCGGGGCTTTCTCCTGGCTTCGGATCCTGGTCCTGACGGAGCTCAAGCTGGGCCTGTTGGTGGAAGTGGTGCAGGCCGGCCAGGGACTTGAGGACTTCAGCCAGTGGCAAGGACTCCATGGGGCGTACTTCCTTCGGTTCCATGTTCCCGGGTTTCGGCGCCAGTGTAGCAAAACTTCACACAGTCAGGGAAGGAGGACACAGGGAACTGGGTTTCTTCAGTCTCAGGTAAGGCTTTTTAATTGTCAACTTTCTGAGCTTACAGCTTCACAATAACTCAATAACTTCACAATAACTCATTAGCTTCACATTAACACATCAACTACCCAGCAGGACTTTAGATCTCTGGCTCTCTCTTTTGATCTGGCACTGGCATGGTCCTTTTATGCTGCTTTCCCCATCTCACTACAATTAGAGACAGGTGTTAGTCATAATTTGGCTCAGGTGTATGCACCCTTACCTCTCTCTCTCTCTCGACGGACGCTCGACCACGACCCCGCTGCCACAGGAGCGCAAGTGGAAGAATACAAAATTAGAGGCATTTCATGGTGCATGGATGGATAGTGTCTGTAGCTACAGACAGGCATGCCAGGTCAGCATATTATAGCAAACTCATAGAAAATAACCACAACAATCTTAGGTGTTTATTCTGTACTGTGGCTAATTTGGTTAGGAATAAAGCATCGACTGAACCAGATATTCCGTCGCAGCACAATAGTAATGACTTCATGAATTTCTTTACTGATAAAATAGAAATCATCAGAAATAAAATTGGAATTATGCAATCACCTGTCACTGCACCTCAGAAAACAGTGTCTCATAAATTTCCTCAAGAGCAACTTCAATCCTTCACTGCCACAGGTCATGAAGAACTAACAAAACTCAAAATATCAAAATCCACAGCATGTATGTTAGGTCCAATACCAACTAAGCTCTTAAAAGAGGCATTCACTGTAATCTCAGTGGGGGTAATCTGAGGGGAAGGGGGCATCAGCACAGCTATTGACCAGGAAAATAAAAAATGGCACTCCATGTCAAAAAGGTTGTCGACCCCTGGTATATATGAACAATTTCAGTCAGGATTTAGGCCCCATCACAGTACAGAGACTGCACTTATCAGAGTTACAAATGACTTGCTCTTATCATCTGATCGCGGCTGCATTTCTCTTCTACTGCTTTTAGATCAGTGCTGCCTTCAACACAATAGATCACGACATTCTATTGAATAGGCTGGAGAATTATGTTGGCATTAGTGGACTTTCATTAGCATGGTTTAGGTTCTATTTATCCAACCGCTTCCACTTTTTATGTGTAAACAAGGAATTGTCAAATCAAACAAAAGTATGGAGTGCCACAGGGATCAGTTTTAGCCTCTGCTTTTCTCCTTATTTATGCTTCCCTTGGGAGATATTATCAGGAATCATGGAAAAGTTTCCACTGTTATGCCGACAATACCCAACTTTATATTTTTTTAAAAACCTGACGAAATTTCACAATTCTCCAAATTAGCAGAGTGTATCAATGAAATCAAAGATTGGATGGCCAGAAACTTCCTTCTAATCAATTCCGACAAAACAGAGGTAATAATTATTGGACCAAAAACCTGATGGATGATCAATGGATGTATGGTGATGTCATCTTCTACAGCGAAGAACTTAGGTGTTATGTTTGATAGCAGTCTGTCCTTTGAAAATCAAATTTCCAATATTTGTAGAACAGCATTCTTCCACCTCAGAAATACTGCTGTTACGACACATGCTCCCTGTTGCTGATGACGAAAAATTAATTAATGTGTTCATGACCTCAAGACTAGATTATTCTAATGCATTACTGGGAGGATGTTCTGCAAGTTCAATAAATGAACTTCAATTGGTTCAAAATGTAGCTGCCAGAGTGCTGACTAGAACCAAGAAATATGATCATATTAGCCCCATTCTATCATCTTTACATTGGCTACCTGTTAAATTTCGTATTAACTTTAAAATTCTGTTAACTACATACAAAGCTTTGATTGGTCTACTGTACTAATGGTACAGTACTTAGGTTGTAACTGTTTCACTGTCACATGAGTCCCAGTGGCCTCTTACTTTCATATTTAACCATAACGCCAGGGGGCACTCCAGAGTTAATGAGCCACCAATCAGTCTATAAAAGGGAAGGAGAAGAAGCATTAGGTAGGAACTCAGACTCTATGCACATAGAGAAACTTTCTCACTGGTGCTGGCTCATGCTCTGTTTTGAGGAACTTGTTTGTTCTTATGCTCAAATGCAAGTACTATTCTGAGTACTCTTTCTTTGTATATATTCAATGTTTGTAAATATGGTTTATTAGCATGTTAGCATGGAGCACACGTTTATTGTCTGTTTGTTTGTATGCAGAGGGATTTTTATATATGTGTGTGAAACCAGCACAACCATTATTAAGGCCAGGACTAAAATGATAATTTATTTTCAATCTGCTATCTTCATCCATCAATCATCCATCTCCTATCTACAATCATCGTAACTAAACAGTGATTGCATTGTGGATTACTCTTGAATTACTAAGGATTCAACAATACCAAACTTAAGTACTGTTTTATCTCATTCACCACACCAAAGACTGAGCACTTTGTAGCTAAGCGCTACTTATTGCAAAGACTCTTATTTGAGAGACTGTGGAATATTTGAGATCAATATTGACTTTGAATGCTTTGTATGTTTGTTTGCACAGTTTATTTATCACACTGCTCATTATCTTTAAAGTCTCTCTTGTCCCTCATTTTCTAGCAACACCAAGTAAATTCTCTGGATAGGTGTTACAAAGTGACCTTCTGTCACGCTATATTCCATCACGTTCATTACAATCACAAAATTCTGGCCTCTTAATAGTTCCTAGAATATCAAAATCAAAATGTTAATCCAGGATGGACTTCAAAGACATTAGTCATTAATCTTGCAGTTCTTACAAAATCTGTTTAAACACTGGACCTTAACACTTTCTTGGTTTACAAATTTTAAACCATGACTTGCACTGCACACAAATAACTAATATTGACATTATATTTGTGCTGTTTAGCCAGAGGGGAACTGGCCCCCACAATGAGCTTGGTTTCTCCCAAGGATATTTTTCTCCATTAACCAACATCTTATGGAGTTTTATGTTCCTTGTCACAGTCGCCTTCGGTTTCTCACTGGGGTTCTAAATACAATTATTTAATTATTTTTTTATACACTGTACAATAATTTTTAATAAAATTACACAATGATGACGAAGACTTTAACAGACAATGAAACTGTATTATCAATAAAGTTTGATTTTCTGAAAAGCTGCTTTGAAACGATGTGTGTTGTGAAAAGCGCTATACAAATAAATATGACTTAAAACTTTGCTCTTGAGAGGCGCAGTCCCTGGTAGGAGTTCAATTGTGCAATCCCAGGGTCTATGAGATGGGAGCATTGTAACTTTGGTTTTGCTGAACACTTCCACAAGGTAATTGTACTCCTCTGGAATATCCATCTTCATCTCAGTTTCAGGACTATCTATACTTGTAGACCTGCAAGGAAGTCTCATAAGAGGAAATGAGCAATGGGGTTCCTGGGAGAAGTAATGACATAAAAATAAATGATTTCTGTATGAAAAATTCCAATTTGCAGTTTTAAAGGGAAGGTTTGCTCAACTATGAGTCCATCTTGTAATGGTGTATTGTCAGTGGCCGTTATTTCCAAGAGAGGGTAACAGGGTGTTTTCAATAATTGGAGATCACAGTCAAATGAGCAAAGTCCCAGTCAATGAAATTGGCTACTGCTCCAGAAAGGACTAGGGCTGTTGTATATAAATCTGAATCCTTAGAAATGATAGTAACATTTAAAATTGTATTCACAAACAAAGGTATCTGATGATTACTCACCCTAGTCACCTTCCCAGATGCAGGAGCTGATTTCCTGGGACAGTTCATGCAGCAGTGGCCAGAATCTCCACAATAAAAACAATCTTTCACTGAGTCTCATAGCTCTTTCTGCCTGTGTTGGCTTCATGGTATTTAAATGCATGGGTTCTTCAGAGTATTCCCTTGGAGTAGATTGGTTACTACTCTCAATGGCCCATAGCAAAGGCTGATTTGTGGGCTATTCTGTATTAGATTATCTAGGCAGACTGATAAATTGATATATTGGTTTAAGGACAAGGACTCATCGGGACATGCTAGCTCAGCCTGGAGCTGAGAGGTTAGACCCTCTCGATATGCCATTTTAAGAGCAACCTCATTCCAACCACTCTGTGCAGCTAGGGTACGGAATTTTAATGTGTGTTCAGCAGCAGTCTTTTTACCTTGTTTAAGCAGGAGAAGTTGAACCCCTACATCGTGACCTCCAGCTGCATATTTAAAAACTTCCTTGATTAACCGCTGTAAATGTGCATATGACATTACTCCGTGGCACTCACCCTCCGATCCAACAGGTCACAGATGTGCTCAATGGGATTGAGATCCAGGCTCTTCGCTGGCGATGGCAGAACATTCCTGTCTTGCAGGAAATCATGCACAGAACAAGATGTTTGGTGGTGGCATTGTCATGCTGGAGGGTCATGTCAGGATGAGCCTGCAGGAAGGGTACCACATGAGGGAGGAGGATGACTTCCCTGTAACGCACAGCATTGAGATTGCCTGCAATGACAACAAGCTCAGTCCGATGATGCTGTGACACACCACCCCAGACCATGACGGACCCTCCACCTCCAAATCGGCCTCAGTGTAATGCTCATTCCTTTGACGTTAAATGCGAGTCCGACCATCACCCCTGCTGAGACAAAACCACGACTCATCAGTGAAGAGCACTTTTTGCCAGTCCTGTCTGGTCAAGCGAAGGTGGGTTTCTGCCCATAGGCGACATTGTTGCCGGTGATGTCTGGTAAGGACCTGCCTTACAACAGGCCTACAAGCCTTCAGTCCAGCCCCTCTCAGCCTATTGTGGACAGTCTGAGCACTGATGGAGGGATTGTGTGTTCCTGTATATATATATATATATATATATATATATATATATATATATATATATATATATATATATAAAATTTATATTCTTGGTAAGTTCCTATTTCTTTTAGAAAATTTATCACAGCTTTTCTGAGATTCTGTGACTCACCACAATCTGGGTGTCATAGGACAAATCTCAGTTGCCTCCGCAGCTGAGACCATCAATCTTATCACGTGGCTTGTTGAGTGCGTTACCGTGGAGACATAGCACGTGTGGAGGCCCATGCTATTCTCCATGGCATCCACGCGCAACTCACCATGCACCCCACCAAGAGCAAGAACCACACATTATAGCGACCGAGGAGGTTACCCCATGTGATTCTACACTCCCTAGCAACTGGGCCAATTTGGCTGCTTAGGAGACCTGGCTGGAGTCACTCAGCACGCCCTGGATTCGAACTCATGACTCCAGGGGTGGTAGTCAGCGTCAATACTCAATGAGCTACACAGGCCCCCCTGTATATTTTTTCTTAATGTATTGAATAACACATTCTTTTATTGAAACACAATTCTGTTTATTTACCTTAATAGTTGAAAGTCAGTTAATGGCATTACAAACATCCATGGTGATACTGTGGACAGTGGGACAGTAGGACTATATGTTTTATTAACTAGACTCATTGATTGTGCTATTCCCTCTGCTGTCCATCCTATACTCTTAATGGTCCCTCTCTCTTGCTCCCAACATTCTGCAAACACCAACTTAGTTGGGTGTATATCCTTATGTCCTCTAAGGGAGACCCAGTATACCATTTCAAGTTGTTTACATTTATCCTCTAAAAGCATTTCTCCCATTTCTACTTGTATAGCAGCTATATGGGATGTTCTAAATGCCCCGCAATATAATCTTAAGGCCTGTGTCTGTACCACCTCTATTTTCTTAAGCACTGACTTACTTGCTGAACCATATGCCATGCATCCATAATCTAGTGTTGATCTAATAATGGCACAATAAATGTTCCTGAGTGAGTTGCGACTTGCACCCCATTCACATCCCACCAAGCATATCTTTACATTCAAAGCCTTCTTGATCTTAGTCAGCACCTCTTCTATGTGAACACTTAACGTCAATTTTGAATCCAACCAAACTCCAAGGAATTTTACCACTGCTACTTGTTTCAGAGGCTGATTGTAAAGTGTTAGGTTAAACTTAAAAAATGTTCTTTTTTTGTAAAACACATTACTTGTGATTTAGCTATTGACATAAGGAAACCCCATTTCTGAGCCCACTCCTCAACACTTCAATTGCCTCCTGAATTTTCTTAATTTTATATTGAATATTCCGCCCTCTATAAAAGTCCTATACTTTCTATTACATATGCAAGTCTATTTGTAATCATTCTTTCCATTATTTTACACGTTTGATGTTAATGTTATCGGTCTATAGCTTGCCGCTTCAGAGTGATCTTTGCCTGGTTTTCCAATTGGGAAAATAATTGAATGTTTCCATAATGTTGGAATATTGCCCAATATCCATATTTTGTTGAATAACTTCAATACAACTGAGAGTGCTTCGTCCGACAGTTTTGCTATCATACTATAACAAATCTCATCCTCCCCTGGAGATATTTATTTTGTTCTATGAATTGCTCTTTTAAGTTCAAATAATGAAAAATGCACATCTAGAGAACTTTCATTTGTGTCACATTTCTCCAATATGTCTGGATTTTCTCTTCTTAAATTTTCTCTGCATTTTTATGCCTCTTTGGTAAATTACTGCTGCTGTGTATTTTAGCAAATATTTTACCTAGTATTTCTGCCTTTTTTTTTATCTGAAATGGCAATTTCATCTCTATTTCTTAGAAGAGGCATTTTAAAACTCTTTTGGATTCCACCCATCTTTCTGATAATACCCCAAATATCTTAAATCTGTGTTTCCCGTCCAATACTATTATAGATCTCACTCCAATACTTCCTTTTTTCTGTTCTAATCGTTTTCTGACTATGGCTTGTGCTCTTTTATATTCAACAAGATCTGTATATAAATGAGCTGATTTGACTCTTCTAAAGACTCTTCTAAATGCTGTTTCTTTCTCGAATAGCTTCCCCACACTTTCCATTCCACCATGGTACTGCTTTCCTTTTTTTTTTTTTTTTTTTTCCTATTATCTCTATCGCTGTTTTATGAATGATGCTCCTTATTCTTGAGTAATGTTCTTCAGCTTCACCTTCCTGATCATCTAACTCAATTAATCTATTGCTACAGATATTACCGAATGTTTCCCAATCTACATCCCTCAGTTTCCATCTTCCTATATTCCTTTGTTCTGTTTTTTGATCCTTCATTCCTATTTTGCACCGTATTGGATAGTGGTCGCTACCTATGGTCGATTGCTTCATGACATTCCACACACTCATACTTGCCATATTTTCTGATATAATTGTAAGATCTATCATTGTTTCTTGACCACTCACAATATTTAATCTTGTGCCAGTGCCATTGTTAATACAAACCAGTCCTTTTTCATCCAACATATCCTGAATTATTTTACCATTATAATCTGTACTTTCACTCCCCCATAATATATTATGGGCATTAAAATCACCACACCAAACCATTTTATTGCCATTCGCACCTATAACACCTTCCAAGGTTTCTTTAGATAATTTTCTACATGAATTATACAGATTAATTACCTTAATACTACTCTTACCTGTCCATATTTCTACAATGACTAATTGCAATTCATCTTTATTTATTTCTCTATAATTCAAACTTTCTTCAATGAACGTCGCTACTCCTCCTCCAGTTCCTGTTTCCCTGTCTTTTCTTACAACTGCATATCCATGTAATACAAAATCAAGATGTGGTCTTAACCATGTTTCTTGTACACAAATAACATTTGGCTTTTGTTGTAAAACATAAAAATAAAAATGTCTTTCTTCCCATTCGCTATAAGACTCCTCCCATTCCACTGTATTATTTCCATCCCTATTACAAAATGATACACTGGGATTAGCATTTATCGATATTCTCAACTCTATTGGGGTTAGACAAAATGTGACAGGTCCAACCCATCTCCAAAATCATACGCTAGATCTAATTTTGTAATAAGGAATTGATGTTGATAATATAGATGTTCTGCCGCAGAGTGATGATATCTCAGATCATTACCTCGTCTCTTGTATGCTGCGCTTAGCAAAGTTAACTCAATCTATGCGATGTTATCATTCAAGTAGAACTATTCTTTCAACTACTAAAGATAGCTTCACTAATAATCTTCCAGACTTGTCTCAAATACTCAGTATGCCAAAAAGTTCAGAAGAACTTGATGTCAGAAAATATGGATACAATCTTCTCTAGTACTCTAGATAGAGTTGCCCCCCTTTGATTAAAGAAAGTTAAAGAGAAAAATCCCTCACCATGGTACAATGATCACACAAAATGGAGCATAAGTGGAAGAATACAAAATTAGAGGTATTTCGCGGTGCATGGAAGAATAGTGTCTCTAACTACAGACTGCCAGGTCTGCATATTTGAACTCATAGAAAATAACAACAACAATCCTAGGTGTTTATTCAGTACTGTGGCTAATTTGTTTAGGAATAAAATTTCTTTTGAACCAGATATTCCATCGCATCCGTCTGCCACAGCACCCCAGAAGACTACAATTGTTCCCTATGAGCAGCTTCAATCCTTCGCTGTTATAGGTCAGGAAAAGCTAACAAAATTGATCAAAACATCAAAATCAACAACATGCATGTTGGACCCAATACTGACTAAACTCCTAAAATAGGTTTTTCCTGTAATCTCAGAACCTCTTCTTAATATTATTAACTCCTCATTATCCTTAGGGCATGTCCCAAGAAACTTTAAAGTGGCAGTTATCAAACCGCTTATCAAGAAACCACAGCTTGATCCAGGAGAATTGGCTAATTATAGACTAATTTATATCTCCCATTTATGTCGAAAATACCAGAAAAGCTAGTGTCCTCCCAACTATGTTAATTTTTACAGAGAAATGGTATATGGTATGCAACTTCAGACAGGATTTAGGCCCCATCATAGTACATAGACTGCACTTATCAGAGTTACAAATGACTTGCTCTTATCATCTGATTGTGGCTGCATTTCTCCTCTAGTGCTTTAAGATCTTAGCGCTGCCATTAGCTTGGTTTAGGTCCTATCTCTCTGACCGCTACCACTTTGCCTGTGTAAACGAGGAACTGTCAGATCAAATTAAAGTTAAGTGTGCAGTGCCACAGGGATCAGTTTTAGGGCCTCTGCTTTTCTCCCTATATATGCTCCCCCTGGGAGACATTATCAGGAACCATGGAATTAGTTTTCACTGTTATGCTGATGAAACACAACTTTATATTTCTTCAAAACCTGATGAAATTTCACAATTTTCCAAACTAACAGAGTGGATAAATGATACCAAAGAGTGGATAAATGATACCAAAGAGTGGATGGCTAGAAATTTCCTTCTACTCAATTCTGATAAAACAAAAGTACTAATTATTGGAACAAAAACCTCAAAAAATAAGATGCTAAAATATAATCTGACTCTTGATGGATGTACTGTAATGTCAACTTCTATAGCAAAAAATTTAGGTGTTATATTTGAGAGTGATGTCTGAAGCATGGGCTCAGGATGGAGTTCACCAAAATTACCTGCGATAAGCTTCCAGCCAGACTGCAATGCTCCTCACTGAATGATACCTATATCAACTTGGTCAAAGGAGGCACAACACTCTCTTAAACTACATAGAAAATGAATAAACCACTAAAAAAGCCTTAATTGTCCAAAATCAAAGGACAATGCATCTACGTGTATTTCCTCAGTTAATTTGGGATGACTTCAAGGACTTCAACACTAAAACATATAGTTCATATAAGATAATTTTGTTTAATCATTGACCTACAACACTTAGTTAGTTTACTAATTTTAACCACTAATACTTCTAAACATAAATAACTAATATTGGCATTATATTAATTCATTTTCTGTTATAGCATAATTTCATGTACAGCTACTTTGAAACAACGCCTGTTGTAAAAAGCGCTATACAAATAAATTTGACTTGACTATGAGACAGAGGTGATGTTGGAACATGCTGAAGTTGATATTAGAATACTGTCTCTTGTCCTCTGACATCACACCTGCAAATATTAAAAAGTAATGTGACTTTGCATAAAAACTGTAGCATCAACTCACAGTGTTCATCTAAAAGTACCATTCTGTGTAACATTCTAAAAGTAGTATTCTGTGAGCAGTCTGGGTCCACTGACCTTGAGGTAAATGATACTATCTTTTCAATGTCATTTTCATAAAAGATACAAGCTGTAAAACTGAAAAGGACTATTTTGAAGAAAGGCATGAAAATGTACTATTTGGGCCCTAATGTTTGGGAAAAGGCAGAGAATGAATTTCCTGAGAGCTTGCATTTTTAAGGACTTTGGTAATGCTTATCAATGTGGCCTTGACGTCATAAATTAGCATGTCATGAGTCATGTGCGTACTGTGGGGCAAGCCTATTGTTTTAAAACACAGACTATTTAGAACGAGATGGAGTACTTGTATTAATATGAATTGGAGAATTTGGAACACCAAATTTGGCGGCTGTAGAAAAGGACATCCCACCTCACAGGTAAAAGGACCAATCATCTTTTAGATGGCAGTGAACTCGAGAATGTTAGCTGGACCAGAATGAAAAATAGAATTTTTTAGTGATCTAAACTATAAAAAAAAATTTAAAAAAAAAACATTTTATACCATTGTTTTCAAATTTTACTGCTGATTTGAAATATGTTATTTGAATGTAATATTGACCAACTGTTTAGGAGATTTTGGTCTATACCCATTCAAGTAGATAGAAGCTGTACTTTTAAGCCACTTGTATCCATACAAAAGAGCTGCCTGAGAAAAAGTGGACTGACTTGCCTTGAAAGGGACTTGGTTTAAAGTAAAATCTTTCAACAACATACAGTATTTTTAGATTTTTTTTTATTTTTTTATTTTTTATTTTTTTATTCACAAATATAGTGCAAAATGCATTAACATTTTTTATTTTGTGTCTCTTTGTCTTTAATAAAATCAAAATCCTAGTAGAGTCTCTTTTTAATTAACAAATATTTTACACACTATTTAGATAATTATGTTTTTAGGGAACTTGAAATTAAGCACTATTTATGTGCGATTAACATTCCACTCAGTGCTTTTGGGAGACAAAACCAGTCTCCTTTGGGATCCTGCTGTGCCCATGTTACAAAATAAATCAAGATAAAACAACTTTTGAAGTTGTTCTGGAGATAATATCAACAAGAATTTTTAAATGTAATTTCTGATTTTGGACAAAAATGCTCATGAATTATTTTTTGCTTGCAGAAAACATAACAAAAGCCTTTTTTATATTGTGAATTGGCACACACCTACATTAATAGTAATAGAATTGTTCTTTCTTTCTTTCTTTTGAAGAACTTAAAGAACTTTGTGTATCTGTGTGTTAGCATATCTGCCCCTCATATGATTGTTTGGTTAGGTGTGCACTGTGCATGTATTGTTTGTTTATTTGCTTATAGAGTACAAAGTATTGATTGACTAATAAATGAGCCGTATGGAGAGCTGTCAGGCAGTGCTGATGATCTCTGCAGGTGTTTAGTATTCTGCTAAGAGACAGAGATGATGTCTGAACATGTTGCTGATAGTAGAACACTGTCTCCAGTCCTCTGACATCATCATAATTCATATTTAATTTGATATTGTTCAATAGATGCACTCTAAAAGTGTTCTTAAGTCTTTTTTATTTTTCTTAAGGGGATACTGTAACTTAAGGCGTAAAGAGAGGCTGTTTTAAAACCACTATTGAATATTCCACTGTCCTCTGTTCCTCTCATGGTTTATTTGAGCTATATGTTGGAAATTGTTCTCAATACATGTGCAATTGCATTAAAGGAATTCAATAGAAAAAAAAAAAAAGAAAAAAAAAAAAAAAACTAAATAAAATATTTGACCCAAAAATAACAATTCTGACATCGTTCACTACCTATGCATAGTTCCAAACCTGTATGACATTATTTCTTTTGTGGAACACTAAAGGGGATGTTTTAAAGAAATTTCATGCTGCTCTTTTCCCTAAAACAAAAGCATATAGTGACCAGGGTCTCCCAAGGTCCTAAAAGGATAATAATCATCCTTCATGTTTGTGTATATTCAAAATTGGTGCATTGAGATCAGTTACAAGAAATGCAGGAACTTATGGTGTCATTAATGTTAAATCTAGAAACTCCATTGCTGTCCAAATGGCAATTAAATAATGTTAAAGATATTTGTTTTCAACATTGTTGCTTTAAATTAATGTTACTGTAATCACACATCAAGTTTGTGCATACATACAAGGAGAAAAAAAAAAGTTTTCTGTTTTCTTTTTTTCTTTTTTTTTGTGAAATGCCACAACGAAACACTTTCTGCCTTCCTCTGTTACTGGAACATTGAGAGTGTAATGGATTTGCATGCAAGTTTATAAGCTGAACTATCTGGCAACTATACAATACAAGTATACTACTAATTTCTGTGTAACAGTACAAGGATATAGAGGCATTTTCTAATGGGCAGAAATCATAATTCTTGTATTATTGCCACAAGCATATCTCAATAAATAAATAAATGTCCGAATTAAACACTCTGGACACTTTTGTCCATACCGAGTGCAAATGCGAGATAACGGGGTGTAATTTAACTTTTCCGATTAGTTTGATAGAAAGGCTTTGCAATGGCAAAATAGGGGCAAGAACTTCCTGTTCAATACAAAACCAGGGAGGGACTCTCTCAGGTGGAAGCGACCAGTGAGCCAAATGTCTTAGACTGAATGCATAATAATAAAACAAAATCTTGTGTAAGCCTAGCCAACCTTTGTCAATCGGTCTATGTAACCTATTAAAATGCAATCTAGGATGCTTGCCATTCCAAATGATGACTTCACTATGCTATCAAATTGCTTGAAGAGAGGGGGACATCTATAGGGAGAGATTGTAACAGGTAGTTAAATTTTGGAATAGAATTCATTTTGATAACATTAACCTTCCCAATCATAGATAAATGTAATGAAGCCCACCTGCCCACATCGCTCGAAAACCTTTTTATTAAGGGGTCAAAATTAACTCTAACTAAATCAGACAAATTTGCTGGGAATAAAATGCCCAAATACTTAATGGGCCGTCAGAGCCAAAGCTTCAGATTTAGACCAATTGACTCTGTATACTGAGAACTTAGAAAATGAATGAATAATTCTGTGGAGGCAAGGCATAGATCTAGTAGGGTTGGAGACGAATAATAAAATATAATCTGTGTAAAGGAAAAGCTTATGCGCCACACATCCTGCTATCACCCCTGGAAAATCATCCTCTTTTCTTATCGCGGCTGCTAATGGTTCCAGGGCAAGACAGAACAATAATGGGGAAAGAGGGCAACCCTGCTGGGTGCCCCTATCCAGAGTAAAATAATCTGAAATTAATCCATTTGTTTGTTCCGCCGCTACCGGGTGTCTATAAAGTAACTTGATCCATGCAATAAAAGTATTTCCGAACCCGTATGTTTCCAAAATCTTAAAAAGATTTTTTTGCTCAGTCGTCAGTTTAGGGAGTTCTAATGGTTCCACAAAGTTTCTAATATCTTCATTGGTAGATGAAGATGTGAAACTGTAAAGATCAAGATAGAATTCTTTAAAAGCATTTTTAATATCAATGGCTGAGATAGATATATCACCACCAGCAGATTTCACTGAGGGAATGGTAGAAAAAGACTCTCTCTGTTTTATGTATCTCGCCAAAAGCTTCCCTGCTCTGTCCCCCAACTCAAAGCATGATTGTCTTGCCCTGAACAGCCAAAACTCCACTTTCCGTGACAAAGTAGTATTATATCTGTATTTCAATCGGGTCAATTCTCTGAGGACATCAGACGATATTCAGCGCTTCAGCTCTGCCTCGGCACTTTTAATATTCCCTTCCTACTCCACAAGTTCTCGTGCTTTGGATTTTTTGATGAATGAGGCTTTAACAAGTTCTTTGGGGAATGGAGGAGACAGGAGGCAACGAAGCAGTGCAGGCAAGGTTTTTTTATTTCCTTTCGCCTCAGAGTCATGGTATTTTAAAACAGTCTTTTCACTCAATCAGGTCACACAAATACCCTTTTCTTGGAACACACAGTCAGATCGTCAGTAAGCATCAAGCTTATACTCTCACTCTCTCTCTCTTTCTGTGGTGAGCTGGTGGCCTTTAAGTCTCCCTCCGCCATCATTATAACAAGAGACAGGTGTTAGAGATAATTACAACCCAGGTGACGAGCTTTATCGCTCTCCCTCTCCTGCAGACAGACACACGACCACGCCCCCATCCCCACAGAGGCATCCGACACCTAAGAACAGCCCAGATGAAAAAGGAGGAGGGTTGGGCATAAAACACCCTGTAAAACAACTAACACTACAGAAACCCCCCACACTCAAGGAGTAGGCTTCATGCTGTCCAAACTGGCTCAGAGAGTACTGATTGGGTGGGAGGTGCACGGTCCCAGGATTATTACAGCATCCCTTAGAACTAAACAGAAAAAGCTAAAGATGAACATCATCCAGTGCTATGCCCCCACCAATGACAATGATGATGAGGAAAGGACCAGTTTTACAACAGACTACAGAAGATCATAGAGATCTACTCCAACAAAGATATTGTCATCCTTATGGGAGACCTCAATGCCAAAATTGGACCCATCAACACAGGATACGAGCATGTCATGGGCAAACATGGAATGGGAGAGATTAATGAGAATGGCGAGAGATTTGCAGACCTTTGTGCACTGAATAATCTTGTCAGAGGCAGTATCTTTCCTCACAAGCGGATCCATAAGAATACCTGGGTATCGCCAGATTACAATACAGAAAACCAGATTGACCACATCTGCATTAATTAGAAGTTCAGAAGTTCCCTCCTAGATGTTAGAGTTAGAAGAGGAGCAGATGTGGCATCTGACCACCACCTAATAGTTGCCAGAATGAAACTAATGTTAAAGAAGAATTGGATTGAAGGATCATACAGAAGAGTGAAGTCAGCCATTTAAATGTTCCCAATGTTAGGGAAGAATTTGTACTTGAGCTGAAGAAAAGGTTTGAGGTGCTACAACATCTGCAAGCTGATGATACTGTGCAAAGTAAATGGCAGACAGTAAAGGAGACCCTGAGAACAACCTGCCAGGAAGTTGTTGGAGCAAAGAAACCCCATCACAAAGAGTGTATCACTGCTGAGACATTGAGCAAGATAGAGAAGAGAAAGCAGAAAAAAGCAGCAGTTAACAACAGCAGGACGAGAGCCCCCGCGACAACTTTGCCATCGGATTGCAAAGTCCGGTGCTTCTATACAAAAATTTATTAGACATAATTACACAACAGAAGGTAATCTATAAAACAAACAAAAAAATCATTTGGGTACTTTATTTACTGTAGTGTATTGTATTGCTTTTCAAGTAGAATGTACCTAAATGAAAAAAAGCAGTGCATTCCATCTCCCTCTGCATTTTCTTTTTGATGGGGAGAGGCGGAGCTTAGCCTGCCTTTTATCTAGCTGTCAGTGCAGACACATTTCAGAACATCAGCCGAACGGATTCCATATTGGTAAGATGTTTATGGATAAGTTCATCACACGTGCCAAAAGGAGTTGTGGTGACGATGAGTCATCAGCACCAACCCCCTAAGAAGTGTAAAACATGAAAGTATGACATTAGCTATCTTTAGTTTGGCTTTACGGTGGCTGGGACAGATGCTGAACCACTGCCCCAATGTGTCATATGTGCAGATTTGCTGGCAAATGATAGCATGAAGCCATGCATGTTGAAGCGCCACTTAGAAACCAAACACCCGACGCTCAAAGACAACCCTTAGATTTTTTCAAATTAAAGTTATCTTGCCTTGCACAGCAGAAACGCAACATTTGCAAACACAGATCAGTATCTAACAGGTGTCTAGAAGCGTCCTACTACGTCTCGCAACAAGTTGCTAAATTAGGAAAACCTCACACAATTGCCGAGGCGCTAATCTTACCTGCTGCCAAAGATATCTGTCAAGTCATGTTTGGAGAGAATTTCGCACAACATATAACGACACCGTTAGCCACCGCATATCTGACATGGCAAGCGACGTTAAGGAGCAATTGCTAGCTAACATCATGCAAAGCCAGTACTATGCCCTGCAGCTTGATGACACAACTGATGTTGCAGGGCTAGTACAGTTGCTTACCTATGTCAGATATATCAAAAATGGTAATATTGAGGAGGACATTCTTTTCTGTCGGTCTCTTCCAGCGCACACAACTGGCGAGACATTGTTTGAAGTTCTGGATGGGTATATATGGGATGCAGGCATGTCATGGGATAAATGTGTTGGGATATGCACAGACGGGGCCCATTCAATGACTGGGAGGGTTAGCGGTCTGGTCACTCGTGTCCAGCATTTAGCCCCTTTAGCCAAGTGGACCCACTGTATGATTCATTGCGAGTCTCTGGAGTCAGTTTTAAAGCAGGCAGTGCAAATGGTCAATTTCATTAAAGCACGGCCACTAAATGTACGCTTGTTTTCCTTGCTTTGTCAGGAAATGGGAGCCAAACATGAGCAGCTCCTATTTCACACTGAGGTTCAATGGCTCTCCAGAGGTCGGGTTTTACATCGCCTCTAACGAATTGCGTTCAGAGGTGAAGACGTTTCTTGTTGATGTGAAGTCTGACCTTGCGCTGTACCTGGATGACCCCCTGTGATTTGCACAGTTGTTATACCTTGTAGACATTTTCGACAGGTTGAATTTGTTGAACACATTGATGCAAGGGAGAGATGCCAACATCTTGCTTCTTTCAGACAAATTCAGAGCATTTGTTGGCAAACTGGATCTTTGGCGTGATCGGCTGATTAATAAAAATGTTGACATGTTTCCCAACTTCGATGACTGTGTGCAAGAGACAGGGATAAATGTCTCTCCTTTGATTAACACAGTTGCTTAACATGCTGAAGGACTGAAACAACAATTCTCCCGTTATTTTAGTGAGGATTTCAGTTCATTTGCTTGGGGCAGAGAACCCTTCAGTTGCCTAGGAAAAGACCTTTCAGTTGACACGGAGGAGCAGTTAGTCGAATTAAAGAGCAATACCAGATTGCATCACCTCTATAGCTCTTGCTCTCTGCCTTAGTTTTGTTTGAGTGTGATGACTGAATATCCTCAGTTGTCTGATGCTGCCGTAAAATTACTTCTTCCATTTGCATCAACTTATCTTTGCGAGGCCGGGTTTTCAAAATTGACTGCCTTGAAAACAAAGTACCGAAATTGGCTCCAGGTGGAGGATGACATCAGGCTTGCGCTGTCCAACATTGAATGCGAATTGCGCTTCTTTGTAAAAAGAAGCAAGCGCAGGTGTCCCACTGATTGATTTAACAATGTCATGGCTAACGAGATGCGCCCTGCGTCCCAATTCACATAATTCATATGCGAATGTTTTTAGAATGCAAGACGAATGGAATGCAACATGTTTTACATGTAAAATAGTACACGTTATTACAACCTAGAATTCTCTTGTTCAAAGTATAGTGTTCAGAAACATTTTTGATCATTTAATCGCATGTTCCATACCTCTCCGTTATATAGTTTTATAAAAGTTATAAAAAAAATCATAAAAGTTAGGAAAATTAATTAAAAAAGTATAAAAACACAAAAGTTTAAAAAAATCTATCTATCTATCTATCTATCTGTCTATCTATCTAAAACAGATTATAGATTAGGTTATATATAGATAGATTTTATATAGAATAGATAATCATTATACCTGGTCTCCTCCAATATGGGGTGGAGTGGGGGAGTGCTACAAGATAGGGGAGGCTTGAGGGGGCTTTAGTTCCAAAAGGTTGAGAACCTCTGCTCTAGCGGAACCAGCACAAAAAACAAACAAACAAAAAAAAAACAGGCCGTTCAGTTCATCAGGCAGTCAAACTCATTCCAATGTCCTGCAAAAAGTATTGCACAGAACCAACTCCAGCCAACAGGAGGCATAAGCACCCAAAACGAGCAGATTCATCCACAAGCCGTCCCAAAGAAATGATATTACACAAAACAAACTCCAGCCGCTAGGCGGAACCAGTACAAAGCGAAACGAAAAAGGCGCCCATCTTCCTCGGGCAGTCGAGTGTATGTTCAGTGAGACAGGTCTACTAGATGGCAACATGAAAATCCCCAAATGGCTTACTCACTCCAATGTCTTTATGAAAGACAATGCTTGCTGTGGGCGTGTAAATTCTCTATGGCCATCCTTACTATCTGTTCTCAATTTGGCCGGAAACATCAGAGCAAAAGCAAACTTCTGTTGATGTAAGAGATTCTTGCATTCTCTGAATCGTTCACGTTTCTCTCTTGTCGAATTCACAAAGTCTGGGAACAAGAAAATGCTGTGGTTCTTCCAAGAAAGCTTACCTTTAATCCTCGCCTCACATGACACGAGATCTTTATTGAATGATCTCAGAAATTTGTCCAGAATTGATAGGTGCCTGTCTCCCTCCATGGATTTCGGAGCCGGGACTCTGTGAGCTCGCTCGATTTCCAGCTTATGGCCTGTTATGTCGAGCAGACTTGGGAAGAGCTCATCTAGGAATTTTACCACATTTCGACCTTCCTCATGCTCAGGAATTCCAACAATTCGGACGTTGTTTCATCGATTACGATTCTCCAAATCCTCCAGTTTTTCCCAAGCATGTTCGAAATCTATCTTGTTCACTTGCGGATTAGCATCTAATTTCCTCTCCGATGATGCAAGATAATCAATCCATTTCTCAACGTCCAACAATCTTATAACCAACTCAGAGAATTTCATTTCCATGGAAGTGATCGATCAACGTATTACAGCAAGATCCTCCAAGTCTGCAACAACCTTCATCAGCATTGCCGACATATTCATCAATTCACGCCGGATTTCTTTCAGTTCACTGTCCGAATTGAGTTCAGGGCTTTCAGCCTGCCGCTGAGGGGGATCAGCTTGAGCACGTAAGTATCTTTTAATATCTCCAGAGCCTGAGGATTTTGAATTCTTTGACATATTGTCTTCCTTGAACAGTTAAGAATCAGAGTGTATCGAATCTCACCGGTTTATGACACAAATAGTAATAAAACTAGCAACGTTCACAGAGCTCGGCGTTCACACATCCTCTCCTCGCATGGCGTCACGTGACTCACCGGCGGTTGCCATTCTTCTTCCTTTTCATAATCCTCATTATTCACCTGTTGGTATTGTATAAGAGAAAATTGCCCAGCTACTATTCCACCTACCCATCTATGTATCATTGCTCTAGCACAGGCTAGGGCACATGTGTAGAAACACAGGAAAAGGCCCAATACCACAGTCATAGGCAGGAAAACCTGCACTATTAATGGCCCCCAAAGCCCAAAGTTTTCTATTAGCCACCTATTAAAGCTAAACGCTGCAGATTCAGATGGGCCAAATTCATCCCTAATTTTCTCTAGGGCTGTTATCACATTAGTGATATTATCTGAATTATCTGGTATCAGAGTTAAAAATGGATCTCCTGTGAGGTTAAGCATTACACACAGTCCTCCGGTTTTGGCCAAAAGGTAATCTAAAGCCATTTCATACATGAGCAGTGTCGATGGGAGTTATCATTGTCTTTTAGAAGGCGAACCCTTTTATGGTTTCATTAGCGAATCCTGACATAGTGTAGGTGATATTGCCTATGTGGTTAATGAGGAATGTTACTCTATAGCACGGAAAAATCCCTAATCCCCATTTTTCCCCTAAAGATATTCGCAAATGGAATGACTCCATATTTTCAAATTGGGCCATGGCCTGCTTTAACCTATTTAATTTAATTCTTTCTCCCCTCAGCATCATTATATTGTGTAGTTTCAACTTTATCAAATAACAACATCCACTCCAATCAGTTGGTAGTCTATTGAATGTTTGATTTCCACACTGCCAATAATAGGAGTACATAAACCCTATTGTTTGCCATGACTGTTTTGCTATCAACTGTCATAGTTATATTCTTATCCGTGTTGCTAGTCATAGCCATAGACACCCCACCTTTATAATAGGATGGCTCATTATCCCTGTTAAAGGTGCAGTATGTAACAATTTTCATGTAATATTAACTTTTTTTTGCCAATGTGTGAACGGCTTGTAACGCAACTTAAAAAATGAGCCCTTCCTGGACTTCCTAGGTTGCCTATTAAAGCCTGTAGACTGATTTTCATGCGAAGGGTGCAGGTCGATTTTGCCGGGAAAATCCAAAGGATGGGACATTTATGCGTGCTCCCGAGAGCCTTGCCTCAGTAATAGCTTCTCTTCAGCTATTCAACAGCGACAACAAACTACAACACTAGGTAACGTTATCTTAGAGATGGAATCCAGCAAACGTCCGGCTCCCAGCACAACTCAAAAAAATTATCTACTGAATCCCATCTGGCTAAGCAGATGATTGTGGTCGAGCAAAAACAAGAGTGAACATTGGCAGGGCATTTGATTTCTGGAGGGAACTTCATTCGGTTTTTGGGATCAAAACCGATCCTGAATTGCCGTTCTTCTTATTGGACAGGTAAGCTTACATAACTGCAAAGCACGTGAAATATAGTACCATAAGGATTGATCTGTGTAATTTTAGCTAACTTGATCTTGCCTGCTAACGCTATTGAATTGCAAGCTACCTTGCTTCGTAACTTTCAAATAAATTCAACGATCTTCTCTTTATACTAAAAGTCAGGTATATAGGATAAATTTAAGCAAATACGCTGGTTTCTTGATCGTAGTACAATATATGACATACAAAACATACAATAGTGCAACATAACAGTGCAGTGCAACAGTAAACTGTCTGGTATAGTTCGGTAGTATGTAGCTGTATGTGTGTATCAGTATGCTATGTTAGCTGATAAGTAGTTTTACTTTAGTCTCAAAGTGTGTAGTAAAACAATCATAACTGTGTAATTTTAATTATGCTACCTCATCTGTCAGCATGATGCCAGTGAATGATGTTCAGTCTCTTTGTACGTTACGTCATTGTTTAGGCCAATGCTTGCTTGCTCGCGTCCCTATGGAGTGTGTGCACGAGCGCGAGCACAAGCAACAGGTAACTGGCTGCAGTTCTCTTAATGGCCACAGGTGTCATTAATAACAAGGGTTTCTGAATCTTACATACTGCACCTTTAAGTACTCTCGGCAGGTGGGCATCCCCACAAATTGTCCTGGCCCATTATTACAGACATATCTCAGATGTTCTGATTTCTTTATCCCAGTTGGTCTTTCTATTGGTGGAATGTTCTCTGCCTTTTCTATTAGTTGCAGGTTAAAACTGTCATTACAAAGAATTAGCCAACATTCAATGGTCTCTAGCGGGGTATTATTATTGTATGTGGCATCCAAGAACGCTTTGGCCGCCCTTCTGCACCCCTCCATGGTCTTCACCCCACTAGGTGTGTTTACCCTCTTGGTGATAATGTGTCTCGCAAATTCTATTGCTTCTCTTGTACAATTGATGGGGACTATTGTCAGATTGAATAGTGGATTCCAGCTGCCCTTTGCTAATACTGTCCCTGACACTCCTCTACTCAAATATTCTAGGAAGCCCCACCAAGAGTTTTGTTTCTCATGATCTTCAATTATCATTTCGTCTACTTGAGCTATTAAGTAAATTCAATTATCATACTTTTTCAGACAAAAAGTGAGCTAGTCCCTCAAATCCATCTGTTGAATTTACGTAAAGATCTCTTTTACACTATTTTTTAAAACATACTTGATTACTTGTTCATTCTTGACACCTCATGACCATTCAGATAAGAAGGGGAACCGTATACAATTCTGGGTCACACTTTGGACAGTTCCGTGTGTGTCCGAAAAGTTTACACTACCACGTCCTTGGTGAGTTTTTCCTTCTCTGTTGTGGTTGCATTGTGTTCTTGTCTGATCTTCACCCTACTCCCAATGTTAGGGATCCCTTAATTTTCCTGGCCCTCGTCGGTCCCCCTAGGGGACTCTTCTGATGTGAGCTGCATTTCCTTGGCCCTGCTGCTTAGCACTGAGGTGCTTGCCAATCCTTCCCATTCCTCCAGGCTTAATGGGGCCTTCCTGTATTGGCTGGCATGGATCCAGGTAACCCTCTCCGTGATTTTTACCCTCCGAGTTGGTCTCTAACAGCACCTGATAGGGCCCCGGTCCACCTAGGCTTCCTCCAATTTCTCCTTTTGCAGTCCTTCACCACCACCTGTTTCCTGGTGCCAGATCATGCAATTTCCCTTTCCTTCCTGGGGAGCACTGCTTTCACCTGTCTATGAATATCACGAAGTACAGCAGAGAGGATTGCACAATTACACAACATTTCATCCTCACACTGGTCAGTATTAGGCAACTGCCTTTTTTTGTGGTCCAATTCCCATGTTAAGTGGCCTGCCAAACAAAATTTCAAATGGGCTCAAACCATTTCGTTTCCTGAGCCTTGCCCGCATCTGCATTAACACCAGTGGTAATACTTGAACCCAGTTTAGTCTAGTTTCAACCAAACATTTGACCAATTTGCTTTTTAGTGTGCCATTTTCTCTTTCCACTGCTCCCCCACTCTTAGGGTGGTAGGCACAGTGTGTTGTCATATTAATTCTCAAATACTGACTGGTGTGACGTAGGGCTTGATTCACAAAGTGGGTTCCATTGTCACTGATAATTTCCCTGGAATGCCCCATCTGGGTATTATTTCTCGTGTTAGAATTTTTGCCACTGCACTTGCATCTGCCTTTCTGTGGGGTACTCTACCCACTTGGAGAACATGTCTTCAATCACCAGCCAATACTTTTTGCCTTCTTGCAGACTCAGTTTAATAAAGTCAATTTTAAGGTGGTCAAATGGCTTTTCAGGTGGCGGCTGTGCACTCATAGGCATCTCTTGCCCTCTTCATACATTAAATTTGGCACATATTACAAATTTTTGTTGGGCATAAATGGAAAACCCCTTTGTGAACCAGTGCCTATTTACAGGGTTGGGGAGTAACGAAATACATGTAAAGGGATTACGTATTTAAAATACAAAATATAAGTAACTGTATTCCACTACAGTTACAATTTAAATCATTGGTATTTAGAATACAGTTACATTCAAAAAGTATTTTGATTACTGAAGAGATTACTTTGCATTTTATGGTCATTTGTTTCATTTAATATTTAATCCTTTCAGATGGAAAACATTTATACATATAAATGATGCGATCCAAAGTGCATTTGAACAGCGGTGAAACACTTTCTTATGATGTGTTACATTCATATGAGTAGACAAAGAAGTAAGTTTGAAGTTTGGAGCAGAAGAAATAGAAATAAACTTTGTGTAAATTGTCAGCTTTACGCTAAGCTAAAATGCTATTTCTAGCCATTTTACATGCACGTTACCAGGCACAATCATATTTTTTATCAAGAAAATTCACGTTAGATCATAATTTCTTTTTTCTAGTAAGACCTTTGATATTAGGGCAAAAAAATGTATTCTTGATAATAATTTTTGTATTGTTTTCCTGTGAAAATTTCTAAAAATCCTTAAAACAATGTCACATATTCCTTGTTTTTTTGTAATGACTTTTATTTTGAAATTCTTGTTTAGTTCCCATGTTTCTGTTTCCTGTTAATTAGTAGTCCTTTTGTAGTTTCATTTTATGATTGGTTTTCCCCTGATTGTTTCCACAGGTGTTCCTCGTTCACTTGTTTGCCCCTGTGTATTTAAGCCCTTGTTTTCTCTGTTTCCTTTGTCAGTCTTCACATGTGTTGTTATGTTTTGTACCTGGTTCCCTGTGTTTTTTTTTTATTTTATTTTATTTTTTATTTAAATTATGAGTTACTTTGTTCATCTTTTGTTTCAATTAAAAGCTGTGCTTAGATCCTCCATCCTCGCCAGCCTCGTTACAAACAAGATCAGTTTGCTTTATCTTGTTTTAGAAACAACACTGCATAAGATATTTAGGTTTTTCAGAGAATGTATTTTAACATGTGTATTTTGTCTTACTGTACTGGCAGAGTTTTTATAATCAAAACAAGTGAAAAAATCTACCAGTGCTGTAGAAGTAATCAGAAGTATTTAGAATACGGTACTGACCTTGAGTAATATAACAGAATACATTACAAATTGCATTTTACAGCAACATGTAATCTGTAGTGGAATACATTTCAAAAGTAACCCTCCCAACCCTGCCTATTTATTTGTGAACCTGTACCTATTTATTTCGCTCAACACGTGCAAAGATGCATGAAAGCTGTGATTGAAAATCAGGGTTATTCCACCAACTATTGATTTCTGAACTCTTATGTTAAAACATTAGTATTATGTTTATAAATGAATATAAACTTGTTTTCTTTGAATTATTTGAGGTCTGAAATCACTGCATCTTTTTTGTTAGTTTGACCAGTTGTCATTTTCTGCAACTAAATGCTCTAAATGACAATATTTTTATTTGGAATTTGTGAGAAATGTTGTCAGTACTTTACAGAATAAAACAAAAATTTGATTTTACTCAAACACATGCCTATAAATAGTAAATCCAGAGAAACAGAACATTTGGAGTGGTTTCTTATTTTTTTCCAGAGCTGTATATATATAAGAAATATATTATATTTTATATATATATATATATATATATATATATATATATATATATATATATATTCATCAAATTAGGACATTTTCAGAGGCTCCATTTGAACAAAATGGGCCTTTTCATGAAAAATGACAAACATCGGATATACAGTATTTAACGTAATGACCTTGACACAGAGTTATGATGAGGGTTGTCATGGAAATTCTAAATACTAACCCAAATAGAATTAAATTCCCTAAACTACCTAGCTAATGCTGGTCTCCTAGTTTCCCAGCCCACTGGTACCTTTTCTTCAGTGCATTACAACTCAGAGTCCATTGAGAGGTTGGCAGCATCTTGCCCACAGATGATACTCAGTCAATCCAAAAATCTTGAATTCTGTAACTACACAATAGCGGTCTCACCATAATACCTATCTCATATCTAGATTTACGCACATTCCAGTACATAGAGTTCAACAATGCCAGGTTCCCATTTTTAGTTCCACTCAAACAGTTCCACTTGCAGTGACCCCTTTTGCTCCCTTTCTCAGCTATCTCTCATACTGAACGTTAAAATTTTATCACAGGGTCTAGAGGGTAATCTCTAATTTATCACAGAGACAACAAACATAACAATGTGGCTACCTGCATGTTATGCCACTTTGATTTTGATTTGGCAAACAAACGTTTTGCACTTATACATATTTTATTATTTTTATTATTTTTATTTAGACTTTCATTGAGATCTTGTTGTTTTTCACAATCTCTGGACAATATGTTATTTTTGTATGAATTTTTTTTTTTTTTTTTTAATTACATTTTCATGCATTTTTGAATAATATAATAGATCTAGACTAAAAAGTATCATATTCTTGACCCATATACAGATTTTTTTCTTCTCTGAATTAACCATGAAAGTGAACCAGACATGTTTGTCCCTCAACTGAATTCTTTGATGTTCTGCAAGTCTGTCGTGACCTCCTATGTCGTTAAGGCCATTGAATTTAACAACAACTGGGAAAATATTGGAGGACAGTACAGGATGTACTTTTATATAGTTTAACACAAAGTTACACAAAGACATGTTTGATGTGTGACTCCATCTGAATACTGAATAAGATAATTATTCTTTTTCCACGTTACAACACAAATTATCCTAATGATAGTTGCATGCAACACTTTCCACAATTCGGCAACCAGACAGACACAAGATTATATTGAATCACAGATTAGACCTCTTTATACACAAATGTGCAATTGTGCAAATGGCATATTCAAATCTACTCTCTGACTTTTAGGGTCTCAAGAACGAAAATTCATCTTCCAGTCTGACAAATGTCCAATTGTGGACCTACATTGATGAAAGTGATGTCACTCTTGAAGTATGGACACAGAAGGCACAATTAGCAGATGGGAAACCCTCTGGCAAGTCTGTTCAAAGGGCATCCCAAATTCAGACATTCAGGCTGTTGATCGCCACTTCGTAGTGGCTTCTGAACATGAGCACAAATGAACCCACAGAAGCCTGAATATGTTTTACTGCAATGTCTGTTTAAGTGTCCATTCTACTGTGCAATATATCTTTTGATTATGACAGGATATTGTCTGGCACTATTGTCTATGCACAATGTCCCAGCAGACTTAGACTTCTGTTGCTCACTTAATTGTTAAACAGATTAAAGATATGCACTCTGAGAAATGAGGGTGTACACCCCAAATATGACATAGAAACTTTTTAGACATAAGTGAGGGGAGGGAGTAATAAATTGTGCACAGTTAAGTCAACCTTGATCTCCAGTGCATTTCAGCATTCCTTACTCAGTGCTATTTGATTAACTGCTACAGATGTAAAACTGGACATTATTTTTCTCTGTGGCCAGTGTCTGTCAGCTGTATATTCAAAGAGCACTTGTTCTACTAATTGTTTTGCTCATAGAGGAATCACACATCTCACCCTTCGCTGTTTCAGATGCCTAATGGAAGCGTTAATGCATTCTGAAAGCATCTGGTGTACCACTCAGCCACCAATAGCATGAATGATACCAATAAACAAAACAATATTTATGCAACATCTCTGAGAGATGTTTGGCAGCATGTATGCATTTTATTGGATTTTTTTTTTTAATGTATTTATTTATTTTATAAATAATTACTTAACGGTTTAAAGAAATTAAAGAATCTTTATAGAAATTAGTGGTCATTTATTTCAATAGGCTGTAAATGTTATTACTGATGATAAACATGCATCACCTTAGTGTTTTAAATGGAGATCAAAGTTTACTGATAAGTAAAAGCTCTTTAGCAATCTTCTGAACACCTCATTTATCACAACAACAGGGATATTATGATGAATGAGTTAATTGTTTAAATCTGTTCACACTTATGCTTTGCATTGGCTCCTTATCTAAATGTGGATGATAATTCAATAAGCCAGTGCTGAGTTTCACTTAGAATTTAATTGAATGGAAAGATATTCGATTTTTCAGTGGGTGTATGATGTATTAATATAATTAAGGGAACACCTCTCCATTATATAGGATCACACTCATTATACCCTCATATACCATCGTAATGGACCGTGAACACTTTTCTGTGGTTCATGAATCATGAAAACATTCAAATAATGCTGATTATGCTAATGGAGGAATTTGAAAAGATAGTGTCAAGTGAAACAACGGTGAGAGAAGTGTCAACATGCATTGTGGAAAGAAGGTTTTAATAAAAGCATGTTGATGTGGATGGAAAATGATCAGGAGGATTTCTTTCAAATATGCGGTGGCCCCAAAAAGTCCTTGGATACTTCACTTAAAATATGAAGTTCATTGCATAGATAATAAAATATCAAAATATGTGCCAACAAATGAAGCAAGACCTTTTAGAAGAACTAACTTTACTTTTCTTTGCCATTTTGCACCCTTTACTTTTTAGCCAGCTGGTTCCAAGTCAGCTCTCCTCAGGTTTACTCAGAATTCTTAGCAGAGTAACCAAAGGTTTAGTATATCACATTACCTGACATGTTCCACTAATGTTTGACAACCAGATACTTCTTGTCTTCATTTTAAACAGTGAATCTATTGTTTCTGTTGTTGTTGTTGTTGTTGTTGTTTTATCAGTTAAAACCTAAGAAACGTATTTTTGTTAAATATTTTTCTTATAAAGAGTGTTTATATGTTTATGCCTTATAAGGTACCACAGCTGTCTCTCATTGTTCGTTATACTGCGTTGCTTTCACCCACTGCCTCCCTAACACCACCAGTTTAGGTCCCATCCTGCTGTAAGGGGTAAGCTCCTCTCCCCAGCCGTCATCGCCTTCCAGCAGGATCTGATGGTTCAAGTGTGAATTCTGACGCTGAACCGAAGGACGGGGCTTACGCCAAGGGAAACTAATCTATCACTAACTCATGTTATTCTATACTATCTAGTTTTCTGAGAGAGATCAAGATTATGCCACAAATGCTGTCAATTGAGCTTCACTTGTACTGAACCTGAAATATTCCTTTGAGCACAAATTATAAAGTAAAAAAAAAATAAAATAAGAATTTCTTTTTTGTTTTTCTACACAGAAACCACAAGCACGACATACAAACTTTGGGCTTACAGATCAGAAAAGGGGTGAAAGGCTAATCTTTATAATGACAAGTTCATTCATTAGTTCACTTTGCACACAAACATCAACACAATACACTGCAGTGAGTGATGCCATCAGCACTGTGGATCACGTGTATGATATTAAACAACATTGACAAGCAAGTGTATTTATAGGTGTATGGCCTGTGTACGTGGTAATGAACCCAAGGACTCCAAACCATGTTACAGCGTAGTGAGAAAGGCTTTAATAAGTCGTTTTTTCCTCCCTTCTCCATCCTAATCCAATTATGAAGGACTGACTTTCCGGCTCCTTCTTGCTAATGGAGTGTCAGATCACACTCCTAGCAGCTAAAAATACCTGTCTTCAACCCACCCTGTGATGAGGAGAACAATCTAATTCAGTTTGGTTGTCTTCATCTCCAGTCAGTCTTGAGGTGTGATGTATTCTCCCAGGCCACAGTAACTGGTGAAAAGTGTGAGGTTCAGTGATGTGTATTCCTAAACCAGACTTGCAAAAAACGAGAGTAGATGTTGCCAATATGCATTATGAATGTACACATCCAGTACTGTCATAATTACGGGAAATAAATACACCATATAGCCAAATGTATGTTTGATGGTCCTTTCTTTGCTGCTATAACAGCTATCACGTTTCTGGAAAGGTTCCTGAAAAGAGCATCAGTGTGGTCAGGCACAGATGATGCAGTGATGTAGGTGTTTCAATTCATCCCAAAGTTGTTCAGTGGGGTTCAGGTCTTTGTGCAAGCCAGTCAAGTTCTTCCACACCAGACTCAATAAACCATTTCTTTATGCACAGGGGCATTGTCTTGAATGTCATTGTATGTGGTAGCATTAAGATTTGTCTTGACTAATATTAAAGGGATAGTTCACCCAAAAATGAAATTACTCACCCTCATGATATCTCAGGTGTGCATGATTTTCTTTCTTCTGCTGAACACATTTGAAGAAAAATAGAATTTTTTTTTAGCTCAGTAGGTTCCTAAAATGCAAGTGAATGGTAATTTCTCTTTTGAAGCTCCAAAAATCACAGATAGTCAGCAAAAACGTCATCGATACAACTCCAGTGGTTAAATTAATGTCTTCTTAAGCGATACGATCACTTTTGGTGCGAAAAAAGGTCAATATTTAAGTACTTTTTAACTATAATCAAACGCTTATGGTAAGCTTCACAAGAGGGTGGAGTCCAAGCGGTCTCTCGTGTGATGTATTCACGTTGCCATGACACAGATGTAATTTCATGTTCTCCACTCGGTTGAGACATCTAGGATAAGCACAAATGCACCATTGTGAGTAAAGAAACAGATAAATATAGATCTAAACCAAAAACCAAGCTACTGTACAGCGTTCCTCGTTCTCACGTGCATCAGTTCTAGTGTGTTTCAAATGCCAATGCAATTACATCACACGCACGTACCACTGCTGACCAGAAGCATGATTTAGAATTAAAAAAGTACTTAAATAATTATCTTTTTTGCACCAAAAGTGACCGTGTCACTTTAGAAGACATTAATTTAACAGCTGGTGTCATATTGATGATGTTTATGCTGACTATCTGTGATTTTTGGAGCTTCAAATGAGAACTCACCATCCACTTGCATTTTAAGGACCTACCGAGCTAGATATGTTTCTGTTTTTCTTCAAACGTTTTCTGGTGAAGAAAGAAAATCATACACACCTGGAATATCATGAGGGTGAGTAAATAATGGGAGAATTTACATTTTTGGGTGAACTATCCCTTTAAGAAACCTGAGCAAACCAACAAGGGGGTTTCCACATAATTTTGCCTATTTAGTGTGTATAGCATACCAAAAGGCATAGGTGCATATACTGTTGGATTACATAAAGAACTTCAGTGTGAAAATGCCACCATATCAATAGCAAACATGACTGCTTATATTCGCCTATATCATTTCCTTTCAGACCCCATCTAACAACATCAATTACAATGCATTCATAGCTGAATATACTGTATCTCTTCACTTTTACTTCACTTGCATCATGCTTTGATCCGGCACCTTTTAAAAAATATTGGATGTGCGTGGATTTTCCCTCCTTTGTTGATCCATTTAAATTGTCACAATAACTACTCAACTTTATGGGTTTTATGGGTTATGAGTTTTAATCCGATTTTCTAAGTAAATTAGATTACTGTAAGATTCAAATCAGATTAAATTCAAAGTGTTCAAACTTATTCATTTTGTTATTATTTAAAATAATTTTAGTCGGGTGAATTTTTTACAGTGTGGTGGACCAACATAGTTATGCTGTAAGCTAAATTTATCTAAAGCTGGACTATCAGAATGGTCTTTATGGTTAAGCTGGTTGTCCAAGGAAGTTTTGCTCATTAAGCTAGCTAAGAAGCCTACAGGGCACACCAGCACATATCATACCATCATCATTCCATGCTGGGGACAAGCATACAAACTACACATATGCATATGACTAGCAATGTTAGTACAGTATTTGCAGTAGGTTTAGTTTGTTGGAATAGTCTTCAGAAATATTGATGGTTTGATTTTTTTTCCTAGCAATTTGCAATAATAATTTCATGTGTCAATAGAGAATCCATGTTGAAATATAATGATGCTAATTATGATAATCATTTCTTCATTTACTGTAATATGTAACAGTGTTGAAATGCAAGACCCATCGTTTGTCTTTCCGATGTCAACTCAAAATGTGTCTGTAACCAGGCTGTGTCTGTACAGCATTATACAGTAAAAATGTGTGTGCTGAAATGTTTCATAAAAACAAGCAATTCTGTATTTATCATAGCAGTTTCATGAATTGAGAAAAACTTTCAGGTTTAAGCATATATATGGAGAAAAACTGTATAAATAGCCATAAATGAGCTGAGAGATTTGATTATTTGCAGAGGCACAAAGGAGAAATTAAATTAAGCATTCATCTAAATTTTACATCGAGTAGTAAAGAAAGAAATTATTGTCAGAGGTTAAATGGATGGAAAAGATTATGTATAATGATGAAAACATTTTTTACAGTATTTTCTGCTAATGTAACATTTCATTTATGTGTTGAAAATAGATTAAGTGGGCTGTAGTCTTAATCAAATGGGTGGAGTTTCTGAAGAAATTTAATGGAAAGCCCCTACTTATTGGATGCTGAAAGACACGCCCTCCCATTTTTTCTCCTCAGCACACTTAGGCACACACAATCATATACACACACACTCTTGCACATACAACCAATCATACTCACGTTCATACTCTGGACAGAATGATCAATAAGGAGTCACAGTCTTCAGACCACCTCACAGCATCCTCACGCAGAGGGGTAAGCACATAAACCTTTTTCAATTAAACTACAGTGCATGAATACACTGCAACATGCATGAATGTATGGTACATATGATAATTGTTGTTAATAATTAGCAATAAGCATTTCTTGTGAAAGTCACATCAGATCATAAAAGTAAAAAATGATAGTTCATGGTAATAGAGAATTATATATATATACATATACATAAATAATTAAATATATATTAATTGTTTATGTATTGTTTTAGTTTAGACTGTATTATTAATTATTTGAGACATTTGTATAGAACAAATTTGTCGAAAGATTCAGTTCTTCTCAACTAAATTTTATCTGACAGTGCTGTCAATCAATGATTGTAAGATGAAATATGCAAATTGGTCAAAGTCTGTGCTTGCCTCTAAAAAAATGCTCTTTGAAATATTCTGAAATCATGCTGGATAACATGGATCATCTGATTTTGTGCAAACTTCTGTAGTCTACACCAGCTCGAGCCCATGCTGTTATTAAAGCAAAAGGGGGACATTCCCATAAAATCGTCAACTTTGTGTCAATTTTTCAGTTCAGCATTACACTCAAATTGTTGTGCTGATCATAACATTTATAATTCAAGAAAATATACTAAATTAGAAAAATGCAAATTAGAAGCAATTTCACCAGTGAAAATATGCTTCAGTGGGGTCCACTCAGATGAACCCTGTTGCACATGCACTTTAATTGCTTGAATAAGGTGCATAAATGGGAGTGTAACAGGCTAATTTTTACAGGAGTTTAGAGGTAACAATCCCATGAACGACAGAATGCCTGTGGGCTCAATAGTTTGTGAGAGAATTTGTCAAATCATAAAATATGGCAAAAGTAGCAGATACGTCTGTACATGTCAGTATGTCCTTCTGTGAACTGCCATTGTTGAAGCAAGGAGTGAAAGTGATTTGTTGTGGGAGTGTTATTATTTTAGCTCTTAAGCCAGCTGGATGGGATTCAAGCTTCACAGTAAGCAGGAAGTGTGATTTGTTTATCTTTTTGTTTATAGGTGATGATGACAAAAGTTGCAGTAGCTTTGGCCGCCTCCTTTCTTCTGGCCAGTATAGCGGTAATCATTGCCATAGCAGTTATTCAAACTCATAAGAGAACTTACATATCCCCTGGACTAAAGGTAAGATCATGTATGCAATTTATGCACTCATGCTACAAAAGTGGGAACCCAATAAATTAGGTTTAATTGGGTACCTTCAGAGGGTGTAAAATTATAAAAGCATTACGTTCATCTGACAGTCACACATGGGCATGCAAAAGAGTTAATTTTGCTTAAATCAATAATTTTATGTAATTATAATATGATTTTCCAATTGCACATGAAAGAGTAAAATAACCCTGTAAAAAAATTTCAGCCACTAAAATTGAACCTAAAGTTTCAATTCTGCTTAAATTTTACGTAAGTAAAATCAAAGTGATTTTAAAATTATGACCTGCAGTCCACATATTCATTGCAATTATTCAACCATTTTGAATGTTATTACTTAAGAAGAATATCGAGTTGAAAACTCAACATCAAGTAGAAATTGTCAGAGGTAAAATGAATGGAAAAGATGTTGTTATAATGATGAAAACATTTCTTGCATATTTTTCTTTAATTTATGTGTTGAAAAACAAACTCACACATTATGCCATAGCATTATGGCCAGTATTCATTTACAGGTGAAAGTACATGAAAGACTCCTGAATTTTGCTTTTTTATGTATTTATTTTCACCAAAGCAACCACTCTTTTTGTAGCACTGAATGGAAATCGATTTGTCCTAAAAACAGAAAAGCTTTCAGCGGACAATCACCATTGATGGAATTATTAAATTCTGCACAATGCTGCATCTTTGTCCAGGAAGCCACTCCTAAAATCTTAAGATATATGATCCTTTTGATGACTCATAAAGTCATTCCTCGCATATTTTCCCACTGGATGAATATGTTTTTATTTTAGCGTCTTTTAAAACAGCTGCAGGCAATTGTACTTGTCTGTTCTTGAGTGCCTTAGCCAGTAAAGACTACAGCCATGGCAAATAGCTATTCACCAATGTATTTTTCAACCAGTGTGAATGAATGAGCTCTTTATTATTTTGCAAAACCTTTTTGGACAGAAATCCTGACAGGGTTACAGTAATAATGTCTGTTGTTTCTGTCTCTTTCTCCAGTATGGTATTGTGTTGGACGCAGGCTCCTCCAGGACTACTGTGTATCTCTATCAGTGGCCTGCTGAAAAAGAAAACAACACTGGAGTTGTTAGCCAGACCACAAAATGTCAAGTTGAAGGTACAAATCAAGAGACCTATAACCTTATAATCATTTCAGGTTTATTTGAAACATGGAAGCCCACCCAGTCTATAAAATATTGGTACATTAAAGAGCAGTGGTGGGCCGTGCATCAAAAGTCTATGCCTTCAGTGTGATTCATGCCATTAAGAAAACACAGTTTCACAATGAATAAGACACCCTATGCCTCTGGGCATCATGCATTATGTTGCAGCTAACTAATAATACCAATTTACATTTTAAAACACGTCCACGCACGAAAGCCAGAACTTGAAACGACACTTAATGCTCAAACAAGCCTAATTTTAACTGCAGCATGACTGTTTTGTGAAATGAAAGTCTCCCAAACAGACATTCAAAAATCATAATTTTTCATATGAATCTACCAAGGAGGTCTATAATACCTGGAAAAATCTATCTAATAATATTTGTGATTTAAATGTTGCTTGCAATAAATTTGTTTCGTCAGGGTACACGGTTATGCTGCGTTCCATTCAAGTTGGATGTGGTATATTCCTACTTGATATCTCCGAACATAAATGCATTCCATTCCCTGATATTCGGAACTGCAACGCTCCCGTTAGCTTAGCAGGGGTTTGACTCTCATTAGAGATGTCTCCTAGCAACCCAACTGATAAACAATGCTGCAGCGCTAGCATTTGTGCTTCAGGTGTACGATTATCAAAAGAGATTATAATGTTTTATACACCTGTTTCTGCAGACGTTTGTTAAAGAAGCTTTAATATCATGTAATGTGGAAACAAACTCATTTATCGATACTACTTAATAAAGTGAATGTTTATCACTTACTTTGTATATCTCCCTGAGTGTCGACATGTTTGTGTGACATCATGCCCCTACATCTCGGCGAAATCGGAGTTGAGAATTTCTGCACGAGCCTAAAAGTTGTAATCCTGACTTAAAGATGCATTCCATTGCACTTTTCCTAGTAGGAAGTTGTAAAATCTGACTTCCCGAGTTGAATGGAACGCAGCACTACTTTTCAAAACTTGATCCGACACTGAATGCTCAAGCAGCCTAATTTACACTTAGAAAACTCCTGATGTTGCTATAACAATGCAAAAAGCACTTACCAATTTGCTTGAAGTGAAAATCAGTCATCCTTTCCTGTTTAATAAATTAAGCAATCACACCGTCATGCAGAACATCTCAGGTTTTTAAATCCATAAGGATCTCTTTCTCAATGGCTATAGCGGCAGTAATGACAGTCGACTCGTCAGCAAGATCTCGCGCTCTTGATTGCGTCACTCCAGGCCAGCTAGAAGGCCTCGACCGGGACATATCCTAAAGATCACACCCACCAAGAACAAATAAATCAATCTGATTGGCTGATGAATCTGACAATCTGAAGTTGCTCATTCATTTGCACTGTTGAGGGATTCTGTGGAAATTCTGAAGGCCTGATGGGGTGGAGCTCAGACTCATGCGCTGCTTCGGCTAAGGAGCATGGCTTTGGGCATGTGATTTGTGAAACAGTTGTCACACTTTGCTTGTAAGCATCAAGGAATAAATTATGACTGGATAAACTTTTCATTTTTCTCTATTTGTTTGTAGATTAATTAAGAGTGGAAAGCAATTAAAAATACATAGGCAAAAAGGTGATTGAGAAAAATATTTATTTATGCCAGCAGAGAAGGCTTTGCTGGCCCTGAGAATTCACCACTGTTGAAGACGTAATTGGACAAACTGGTCTCATACTAAAAATGTTACTATAATTATATTTTTGCAAAATCACTTGTGCCTCATTATACATATCGCTGCTGTTTTCTGGTGAAATTAACACTAGAGGCTCTACAACAGCACTGAGTTGTATTCACTTTCACACAAATCATGAGTAAATCTTTAGATTAAACAGCCTGGTCTCATGAACATTACATGACCATGGCAATATTTTTGCAAAACAAAATAACATGCTTCATTACTCGTTTGGCTGGAGTTTCCCAGTGAAATGTCCAGCGGTGGGCACCATAAGCCAGTGAAATAATGTCATAATCAGACTAGGTTTTTACTGTGAATCTTTGATGCAGCTTTTAATAAGTAAAGTAACTAATAGTGTCCTAAAAGCAAATGAGTGGTAGACCTTTTTTAAATGATGCATAAGAGTAAAAGTGTTTCGATATTATAACATAGCAGTGTGTGTAATAGAGCAAAAAATAAGTGTCTATAAAGTCATAATCAGCAATTGTATTCGTGATTTTGTGTAAGCACAGTTGTTGTAGCGCCTCCAATGTTCATTTCGCCAGGAAACTGTGATGAAATACAGAACGAGGCACGTAAAAGTCATTTAGCAAAAATTTTCATTCTGTGAGACTAGGCTGAGAATAACACTTCATAAACACTTATTTTTTGCTCCTTCCCCCAAACAATACTCTTTCGAAACATGCTTACTATAACGCATATAATTGTTTTGAAAGATTATACATTTTAACACTTGCATTACATAACCAATACAAGCTTCCTCAAGTGTGACTAACTGATAGAGAATTGGACTTAACACACAAGCCAAAAGTATCATAGAAACGCCACAAAATGACATGGCTGCTTCAGCTATCACGTTTTTCATCTCACATGCTTTTATCACACAATCAGTTCGGTTTAGATGTAGCATTTAGAGTAGGGATGTCGATTTTGTTCATTTTAAAAATAGAAAAAAATATATAATCTCACATTTGCTTTTTATGAAACTATTGGTTAGGTTTCTGTTAAAGGTCTAAGTTAGGGAGGTAGGTTTTATTCATTTAAAACTCCATAGAGCATTAACCTTAAAAAACCTCATCTTTTTGGGAGAACATTAAACTCGCTTTTAGCACCACTCAGTGGAAATTTCACCTTGAAACTGCAGTGTTACGTTTATTAAACCCCGTAATATCATTTTGCAGAAATGTTGCCATTTGAACTATTGTGAACATTTTTCATGTGTTCAGGCTGTAATTGATGCAGTAACCCAAAAAAACAACAACAATTCTGTCATTACCCTAATGCCATTCCTAACACATTTGGCTTTGCATCTCTTGCCCTACAACAATTCATAGGTACCAGCAGCTGTCAATCTCCAAAAAAGAAAGAAAAAAAAAAACGTAAAAGCACCACAAAAGTCCATATGACTCGTGCGCTATATTCTACATTTTCTCAAGCCATACAGTATAATAGGTTTGTGTGAGGAACTTACTTAAGTTCTTGACCTCAGCCGATGCTGCAAAAATAGCAAGTCAGTGTCCTTGGTGGCAAAAGGCTTTACCTGTGTAGTAACCAAATGGGATGCATCATTTTTTAAATTTAGGACAAGAATGCAGGCAAGCTTCAGGGGAGGCCAAGAGTGCCTTATCGTGTTTATAAAGGCATTTAAACCACTAATTGTGATCTTTCTAAAAAAAAAAAAAAATAACAGCGGTCAGCTATGGGTGCAGCACACAGCACAGTGATACAAATAGTTGCTTGATAAAAAGGTCACTGACCAATCAGCATCCAGGACCGAAACTATTAGTTTTATAAAACAGCATATGGATTTGGAATAGCATGAGGGTAAATAAGGATTTTGAAGAAAATGACAACATTTAAATTTTTGGGTGAAGCATTCTTTTAAGAATGAAGGACGATTAGTAATTTGGATTAAATCTTTTATCTTATCTCATCTTTGTGAGTGTAATTCTTTACTACACAATTTACTGTGGAATCTAGGAGGCAGCAGTAAAATAATGTAACTTTTAAGTGTACATATGTGCAATGTTATAATGAAATATGTCTTTTCAAGGCCCTGGTATTTCAGATCTACATATAAATGAGGCTCAGGACAAGAAAACATGGACAAGTTTAGAATCTTGCATGGCAGTGATAACCAAGACCATTCCTACCAATCAGCATAACTCCACCCCTGTCTTCCTCGGAGCAACAGCAGGGATGAGACTTTTACAGTAAATAATTTCAACACAATCAGTTACTCTTTCTGGATATGTTTTATCCAAATAATGTTTGGTTGTGCTTTGTTTAAATATATAATTTTTAAGTACAGTAGTGCAGCCATTTACTGTAACATTGAAAGATTGGAGAGTCATAAAGCATTAGACCATACAACATAATAAAACAAACATATAAAATAGAAAAAGATCAAACTATATATATATATATATATATATATATATATATATATATATTCAAACTATATAAAGATCAAACTATATATATATACACATACATACACACACACACACACACACACACACATATATATATATATATATATATCAAACTATATAAAGATCAAACTATATATATATACACATACATACACACACACACACACACACACACACACACACATATATATATATATATATATATATATATATATATATATATATATATATATATATATATATATATATAAAATATCACTTATTTAGCAGCATGTCTGGACTCTGGACAGGGATATAAAATGTTATTGTGTCAAGGTATAATTGCTCCAACAAAAAGCAAAAACAAAAAAATTAGATTTTTATTTCTGTTAATGCCTCAGCTAACCTGATGCTTTGAAACTGAAATTTTTAAAAAATATATCAGTTCCACAAGCTGTGATCTTTGACAGTACAACTTTTTTACACAGCTTGAAAAATGAAGAGATGTCCAACACTATCCTGAAAGACATGCAGAGGTACCTTAGCTCTCTTCCCTTCAATTTCCATAATGCTTCTATCATCTCTGGACAGGAAGAAGGCCTTTATGGCTGGATCACTGTCAACTACCTGATGGGGAACTTCCTGGAGGTACTTAGAAATTTTTGTTTTCATATCCTACTTTAATCTAACTGATCATCACAGAAATAATTTTGAAACAGTTTCTTCTGAATTTTAAACAGCATTTTGCTAATCCTTTTATAATTATTATTCATGCAGCTTTTATGACCTCATATTAATTGAGAGACTATATGGAATATTTGTATTTAAAAATGCATTTGACACACTACAGTACCATTTAAAACGAACTAAAGAATGCAAAAAGGTGATTAATTGGTGAATATATTAAAAGAAATAGTGACCAGTTACAGGACCCAAGGCATACACTTTGCCTTATATGTTTATATACATTTTCACCTTAAAGCCTAATGCTGATAAAAGTCCATGGACAAATTGTGATTCTACCCATTTGAATCATGTATTATGTTTTATAGAAAGATCTATGGAATGCATGGGTACATCCTCATGGAGCTAGGACAGTCGGTTCATTGGACTTGGGTGGAGCCTCCACTCAGATTGCCTTTGCTGTTACTGATGATGTCAGAGGAGAAGATATTATTAAGGTTTCGCTCTATGGCTATGAATACAACATCTACACGCACAGTTTTCTCTGCTATGGGAAAAATGAAGCTGAGAAGAGAGTATTGGCCAAACTTTCAAAGGTAGAACCTGCTCATGTTTTTATTTATACATTTCTGGAACATCCTCATTTTCCTTCATCCTATTTTAGCAAAGTATTAAATTAATTAATATATAGCGAGAACAGTGTCCCAGACATTTGCATTGTGCTTTCATAATGTCTCAAACAAACTACCAAAAATGGAACTCGCCTCAAAGAAATTATCCTTCCACTAACTGCATCCTCCTCTCAGGATATCAAGAACATTAAAAGAAAACAATTCTGCAATGGAAACTCCTTTCTACATCTGTACTTTGAGATCGGACAATGACTGTACCTATTATACAGTTTTTTATTTATTTTTTATTTTGCTCCCCTCAGTAATTGCACGAGGAAACTGATCACAAATTCTGTAAAACCTTTCTTATAAAATCCATTACTGCTGAAGCTGAGAGCTGCATTTAAACTTGTAGCTCATGCTTAATATTACCTCAAACAAGCCATGTCAATACTTTTACAGACTACATTGTCATCAGTAATTTAATGTAAGGCTGAAATGGAGGGATGACTTATATTACATTTTTATCTGATTTGATCTTAGGTGAAGGATATGACAAGAAAATTTCCAATCAGTTGGCTACTTGACTTTTTTTTTAAAATACTTTTTTAAATGTAGTTAAAATAAGTATATGTGAGTTAAAGTAAAATGTAGTTAAAATAAAAATATTTTATTTAAAAAAAAATACATTTGTAAATATGTACTGTATTATCATATTTTTATTATAAAAAAAAATAAAATTAAAAAAAGTAAAAATTGTTCACCCAAAAATGAAACTTTGGTATTAATTTACTCACCCATCTCTCAATCTACTAATTTACTCAACCATCACTTTCCAAATCTGTTTGATTAATTACTGTGAATCATGACTTGAATAATATGAGTCTTTATGATTCTGACTGACCATCCATCAATTCATCTGAAAATAACCATCTCAAATAGTGTTACCTGCTGTATCATAATAATTGATCTCATAGATTTGTTTTATATATATATATATATACTTAGGATTTCACCAACTGGAATTATGTGAAGAACCCCTGTTATCCTGCTGGTTACAATATCACCATGCCTGCAGAGGAGATTTTTGGAAGTGAGTGTACAAAGAGTAAGGCTCCTCCGAAGTATAGCCCACAGCAAAACATTGCTTTCTTTGGATATAGTGATCCTGAACAGTGCAAAGTCTTGGTCAGGAGCATCTTTGACCTGACGTCCTGCCGTGGAGCTGAGAACTGCTCGTTTGAAGGAGTTTATCAACCGCCAGTCAGTGGAGAGTTCATGGTAGGCATTGCTCTACAGCTGTGGTTCTTAACCTGGAGGTCGCAACCCCCCAAAAGGGTCGCTGGGGGGTCACGGGACAACTTTTATTTTGAACGAGTGTAAAAAATACTTGCATCATGGCACCACCTACCGGCGACTTGATATAAACTAATTACTGCTTATTGCAAGACATCACCTCGGTCTAGTAATTCATATATTTGTAGTCATCTTAGTTGGTCAGCAGATTAGTCATGGAATGATTTCTAACTGGTGCTGCTGTTAAAAAGTGTCCAACAGAAACAGAGTCAAATGGAAAGAAAGCCAAAAGCAGGAAATATGACGAAAAGTACTTGGAATATGCTTTCACTCAGTCGATGGGGATCCACGACCACAGTGTGTGATTTGTGGTGATGTATCAAAGAATGAGAGCCTTAAACCATCCGAGATGTTAAGGAACTTAAAAACTAAACATTAATCACAAATATCAAAGCCACTGGAGTTTTTCCAGCAAAATATTGTCTTTCTTAAAAGGGGGTCACACTTGCAAAAAGGTTAAGGACCACTGATCTACAGACTAGCTAAACGGTGTGGTGCCTATTAGACCAGTGGGTGTCAACTAAGACCCAGTTTACACCTGGTATTAAGATGCGTCTTGGATGATAACGCATCGCTGTTAACATCTGGTTGCTTAAATGCATCTCCTGTGACCAACTGTGTTCTGATTTCGAGGGGAGGGACTCTGTTTCATGACGACATACATCAATCACTATGTCAGTGTGTTACAGCATGACAGTAAACCCCAAAAAAGAAAGCACAAAAGAACCGACATGCTGTTTCTCCCAGATGCAGAACACAACATTTCAAACAGAATTATCTGTTATTTTACTGTATTACCTGCATTAAAGGAGCTTCAGATGTTCATGGTTCTCATCTTTGTCACTGCATGTTGATTTCAGACACACTGAAGAAGATCTGTGAAGCTCTCGTGCTTGTGTATGTATTTGCTTTTTCAAATATTAAAATTAAACGTTCATTTGCTTTTAAAGCCGCTAGTAACAGAGGGGTGGCTATTCACTGCTGTCTAGGACACATTAAGGAAGAATAAGTGTTTAAACCTCAAATGCGTTGTGGTCACATGTGTTTTTGTGATCCTAACACAAAACATTTCAGACCTCTTTTTGATCTGTAATTTAGCATTGACCACATGTGATCCGATCACCAAAAACACATCTTAATACCAGGTGTAAACAGGGTCTTATAGAAAATAAGTTGCAGACCTGTTCAGATAGGGTCATGGACAGCAAATAATAAAATGCAACTAATCATATAATTGTGTATGGATGGCAAACTGAGACGTTGTGTCGATGTAGTGACACTAGGGGTCACTCTTGGGAGCCCGAGACACCTCTGGTCTTTGATAAAAGGCCAATGAAAATTGGCGAGTGGTATTTGCATGCCACTCCCCCAGACATACGGGTATAAAAGGAGCTGGCGTGCAACCACTCATTCAGGTTGTATGCTGAGGAGCCAAGACAAGGTCCGGCCATTTCAGCGGGTAGTTCAGCGTTGTGGCAGGAGGGACACAACGTCTCGTTCCCTCCATCAGGGAACGGAGGTTACACAAGTAACCATGATGTTCCCTATCTGTCACTCACTTGACGTTGTGTCTCATGGTAGGTCCTACCCAACGGGGGAGGAGTTACTACAAGCATGGAGACTGTGGCAGAGGGGCCTCTGCCCAAGGAAGACACAGTTTGCCAACAGGGAAACGAATTTGCGGAAAATATACATTCTGTTTGCCTACAGGGAACCGCCACATGCGGAGCACCTACCCCAGAACAGGGCTTTTAGTTAGCACGTGTACTGGGCAGGCAGCGAGTCTCTCTGAAAACTCGACTGCCACAGGGCTCGGAGGAAGTCAACCAGGGAACATAGTTTGTGAACACTACTGGGAGTTAATGGTGCACGTCTTCAGCTCAGAGGAGGTGAAAGGCGCTATGTGCAAGCGATAAACCCGGCCGGCTATCCCGGCACGAAACCGGTTCCACCCGGAGGTTGTAGAACCTGGCAAAAGTGTTGGGTGTTGCCCAGCCCGCTGCTCTGCAAATGTCTGTTAGAGAGGCACCCCTGGCTAGGGCCCAGGAGGCCACTACACCCCTGGTAGAATGGGCTCGTAGCGCTACCGAGGGCGGCACGTCCTGGGCGTGATATGCCATAGCTATGGCGTCAATGAGCCAGTGGGCAATCCTCTGCTTGGAGACAGTGCTTCCTTTCCGCTGTGCACCAAAGCAGACAAAGAGCTGCTCAGAGATCCTAAAGCTCTGTGTGCAATCCAAATAGATGCATAAAGCGCGCACCAGACACAGCAACGACAGGGCTGGGTCTGCCTCCTCCTGGGGCAGCACTCACAGGTTCACCACCTGGTCCCTAAAAGGGGTCGTGGGAACCTTGGGCACATAGCCCGGTCGGGGTCTCAAGATCATGTGAGAGTAGCCCAGACCAAACTCCAGGCACGTTTTGCTGACAGAGAACGCTTGCAGGTCTCCTACCCTCTTGGTGGAGTTGAGCGCAGTCTGGAGGGCAATCTTCAAGGAGAGTGCCTTAAGCTCAGCTGACTGCAAAGGCTCAAAGGGGACTCTCTGTAGACCCTGAAGAACTACAGGGAGGTCCCATGAGGGAATGAGGCCTCACCCATCTCGACTAATTTGAGCCAAAGGTGCCGCCCTTGGACCACTAATGTGGACATTGCCCACCCGAGAGACCATGCCGTGATCTTCGTCGCCCAGAGAGTGAGGTCGGTCGCCGAGCGCAGTTCCTTAATCAGATCTGGGGTGGAACTACCCTTGTGCAGTTCTTTTAGCACCTTGGCTTGGTGGACCTGCAGGAGAGCCATGGCGTGAAGGGCAGAGGTGGCTTGTCCAGCAGCACTGTAGGCTTTGTCCGTCAGGGACGACGTGAACCTACAGGGCTTGGACGGGAGCTTTGGGCATCCGCACCAGGTGGCGGCGCTCTGCGGGCATAGGTGCACCGCGAGCGCCTTATCCACCGGGGGAATCACCGTATAGCCCCTGGCCGCCCCACCATCGAGGGTAGTGAGGGCGGGAGAACTGAGAAATCGGGACCGGGCAGTAAAAGGTGCCTCCCACGATTTTGTCAGCTCCTCATGCACTTCCGGGAAGAAAGGCACTGGAGCGGGGCGTGGCTGCTTTGAGCGGCGCCGCAAGCCCAGGAACCAATCATCGAGCCACGAGGGTTCGGGGGAGAGCGGAGGGTTCCACTCTAGTCCGACGCTCGCAGCCGCCCGGGAAAGCATGTCTGTCATTTCCGCATCAGACTGTGACTGGGCAATCATCCCCGAAGGGGGGAGCCCAGCTGAGGCTTCTGCGTCCGACTGGACAAGCCCGCTCTCCGATGCTGCGCTCGAGAGCTCATCAGCTTCGCGGGCTCCGAACAAGAGGTCAAACTCGCTGTGAGACGAGCCAGCAGACTCATCCGGAAGCCCAATCGGGGCAGACGAGCGTGCTGGGGAATGGGAGGTCCGTGGGGGGATACCCGGCGGAGGCGGTCCCATTGGGGTCCCCAAATCGCCCCCAGTGCTAGCCGCGCTGGCCTCATACCCGTAGGTAGAAGGACCGAGGCGGGGAGTCGCTGGGGTGACCGCAACGTTGCCATGGTCATGTTCTCGCAGTGAGTACATGAACCATCCACGAACGCTGTCTCCGAAAGACAGCGATCGTGACCGTCTGAAGTTGAGAGGTAACGACCGCAACCAGGAATAACACACAAACGGAAAGGCATCTTTAAAAAGATGCGTCTTTAAAAAGACGTTCTGTGTGTGCCGCTCTTTTAGAGAAATATACTCTTTTAGGAAAATATACTCTCTTTTGTCTGCTTAAGCACCCAGGGGCATTCTCTGCAGTGCACCAGTGCAGAGGAGGGAGAAGCTGCTGAAATGCACCGTCAGATCCAGCAGAGTTGAATGAACAGTCAGCTCAGTAAACTTCGACCATTCGGCTCCGAAGAGAAAATCTGAATGAGTGGTTGCACGCCAGCTCCTTTTATACCCGTATGTCCGGGGGAGTGGCATGCAAATACCACTCGCCAATTTTCATTGGCCTTTTATCAAAGACCAGAGATGTCTCGGTCTCCCAAGAGTGACCCCTAGTGTCACTACATCGACACAATGTCGAGTGAGTGGCAGATAGGGAACTCTTCCCATATGTTTTGTTTTTGATGTCAAAGGTTGTGCATCCAATCAGACTTCATCAGTCATTTAGTTCTGTAATATGGCTAATACTATATATAATGCAATATTTGTAGTGTTTGTGTGTTAAGCTGGTAAAACACAATTTTGCTATTGTATATACATCTACAAAATTGTCCAATGTCCATGCCATCTAATAATTTTTAAAATGATTTGCCTATGCTGTTCATGGTAATGCCGTTCACTATTATAAATGTTATGTTTGTTTTTAAGGGCATTTTTTCAATAACAATACACAATACGATTGTATTTGTCAATCTTATTTAACTACATTAGTGAACATGATCTAACAATGAGCAATACGTTTACTGCACTTATAAATCTTGGTTAATAATATTAATGTCAACATATACTAATACATTTTTAAAGTTAAAAATTGTATATGCCAACATTAGTTGTAGCATTATGAACTAACATTAACTAACATTGAACAATACTATATTTGTAAACTAACATGAACCAAGATTAATAAATGCTATAAATTGTTCATTGTTAGTCCATGATACCAAATGCATTTATTTATGTTCACAAATATAACCTTAATGTAAAGTGTTATCCATCTTTCTTGATTTTCTACGATAAACGATTTGCTACCTGATTTCCAATGTAAAATCTGTTTCTTGAAGCAAAACCATTGTATTTGAGCTAACTGTTATATAAATGTACACTATATTTCTGCTCTAACTTCTGTTAGACCCCAAATTTAAACTTACTTTAAGACCTAATGTAAAATGTGTTTAAAACAAGAGAGATATTATTTAATATTTGTTACAAAGTAACCATATGATGAGGTATTATTTTGCTTAGGCATATGCTGGGTTCTACTGGACTGCCTCGGCTCTTAACGTGAAGGGTTCCAAGAGTATGGAGACATTTAACCACAACATGAAGATATTCTGCTCGAAGGACTGGAAAACTGTGAGTGCTGGCTAACTGCTTCATAACAATATGCACTGGCAAAAGAAGTACTTCTTTGAATTATCTTTATGATTGATGTGTAAAATGAGTACACTTTTGTTTTTTATCTTTTTTCCCTCTTTAGCTCAAACAAACCTTAGACATCAAAGAAAACCATCTGAAGTCTTACTGCTACTCAGCAAACTATGTGCACACTATTCTTGCAGATGGATATAAGTTTAACACAGACAACTGGAAAAATCTCAATTTTCAGAAAGAGGTATACATTTCACATCATGTACTTTATCTCCATCTGATTTATCTAACAAGTGATGATCTTCTTAAAGGTTAAATGTGTAATTTTTCACCAATATTGACACCAAAGGTAACTGCAAAATATACAAATAAACAGGTAGTCTCTTCCAGTGATGGCCAATGATGATTACTGATCTATAGCAGCATTTTTATTATTATTATTATTATTTCTTATTTTATTTATTTTTTCAGATATAAATCAGGCTACTGTTTGCACAATAGTCAGTCTTTTCATAAATATTTCAAAACACAATGATAGTAAAGTGTGAGTGGCGGGCTCTGGTTTAATTTTACTCTAACATGTTTTGGAAAAAGGGACTCTCCACCATGATAAGTGGCTGCTTATGGCTGACTATAAACTTAGCTACACAATTTGTTAACTTCTTGGCCTGTGGTGAATCAATTAATATTTTTTTCCTAAGGTGCAAATCTTCCGCAATTGTAGGTTGTTCCTGTTTACAGCCTTTCGCTGCACTGCCCTGCCATTCACCATGATATCTGTTCATATCGGATATAGGTCAGCTCCATCAACCCAGAATCTGAAATTACTCCAAAGTTCACTTCTTTTGCCATTTCCCCAAAACTCTCCAATTTGTTTATCCGCCATAACATTACCCACAATGAAACACCATGCAAAACACCAGCTGCGCAAATGTAGGGGTGACAGAGGGGACAATAACTTAGTATTAAGTAGTAAATGTTATATCATCCCCTTGTGGTCTCGTAAAGCTATTATACCAGACTACATTAAACAGAAGTTAACTGACAGTGAGTTGGAAAGCACACAAATTAGGCCTCTAATTTAAATGCCTGAAAATGTTATCAATGCCTCAAAAAAGTATCAAGAAAATAATGTGCCCATCAGTAATCGATGTATCAATAATTTATGATGTTTTTATATACAATATATTGAGGAAATTAACTAATGCTTTACTGCACATTAAACTAGGAAAGAAGGAAATATTTTACTGTAACAGAAAAATGCACATTTCAATTTCACTTTTCAATAATGCAGTTATATTTAGTAATACTGTACATGGTTGACAATGTTTTAAGGGTTGTTTGTCCATTTAAGAAATATTAAGCTATCATGCAAACCTTCTTCTCTACTTCTTACCTCTATTTCCAACACATTAGCTGTGCCCTGTGACAGGAAGAACAAAGGGTCAAGAATAGCTTTTTTGTACCACTGGACTGAAAAGTAGGGCCCTGTAAAAACCTTCTCACAGTTACAGTAATGTATTTCTGAGCAGCTGCTTTCTAAGGAACATACACTATACGTCAAGCCTTAATGCATCTCATGTTTTTGTGCTTGTCTGAGATGCCAAATATCTAAAATACATCAAAAATACACACTGTTCCACTCTTTACTCTCACAGATCTGTTTTGCCTATACAGAATGCTGTAAAGCAGGGTTTCCCAAACTTTGTACACAGACCCCCTAGGGTTTTGTGAGGGGAATGCAGGGAAAGAGATGCCATTGTTGAATTAATTTAAAATATATAATAATAATAATAATAATAATAATAATACATAATAATAATAATAATAATAAAAAAAAGTTAATACAAAAAAAATAACAACATAAATATTTCAAATGAACACACAATCATTATATTTTAAAAAGTTAACATCACTAAAAATATCAGCGGGAACTTCAAGCAAAGTCAAAAATGAATGGGGGCACAAGGCAAATACCCTGTAATGAATTCCTTTTTTATTTGTAGCATCTGAAATATTTTAATATTTAATTCTATGCCTAGTTATAGGTCTAAATATTTATAAAATATAAAATATTTAAAATCGAACTTTATAGGTAACAGCCAAATTACTTTTAATTAGCTTTACATATACAATGATGAAACACGTTTGCCTTATTCATAATGTATGAACAGAACAAATTTCTATGTAAAACCCATCCCTATAGAAATTGTATCATTCAATGGGACAGTTTATTTGCAAATTGTTTTATGTATGATTTACACTGAAATTTGTTCTGCTTGTGTTTGAATATATAGGTATATTGTTAGAAAAAAGATTGAAAATCAGATCCATACAGGTGGCAAATATTGGCACCTAGTAAAAAAGTTAATTTCTGCTCTTTTCAGGCCATAAAGTTAGGGAACACCAGCAGTAAAGAATCCGACTGATTAATCTACTTTGCATTTGACTCTCTTTGTGTTTTACAGGTGAATAAGACCAGTATAGCCTGGTCCCTGGGCTACATGCTTGCACAGTCCAACATGATCCCAGCAGAAGGGAAAATCCTCAAGCTACCCATAAACAATGTTCTGTTCACTGGACTTCTTCTTATGTTCTCTGCTCTGACTATTATCACCCTTACCTACCTCGTCATTGCACTGGCGCGCTTTCTTTATTGAGGTTTTGTACTGAGTTCTCGCCAGTAGGTCCCATTTAGGGAGGTTTTGTTAGTCAGGAGGGATCCAGATGTGTCAATGCAGATCTGCCTGTTAGAGGAGGATTTAAAATTTTTGGAACCTCAAGCTACTGTTTTAAAGGTACAACAGTGCTAAGGTTGACAAGATACCTGGATCTTGTTCAGTGCATTGGGGAATTAAGCAGATGTTATAACCTGTAATAAATTTAATTCAAAAGAGCAAAATATCTATCCACAAAAGGGAGTGTACAGGTCTTTCTAGTCAGGCCATAGCAAGCTCTTATACTGTGGATTTGAATGAAGACACTGCAGAGTAACCCACTGCAGCTTATATAAAATGTATCTGCTATGGTCATGGCAATGTTTTGACTGTGTATTGCATCTACTGTTTGTCTCACTCCATTGCATCATGCCTTATGTATTTTATGTATCTATTTCTGCATGTGCTCTTCGGCGCACATTGTCTTTGGATGAAGTATGTAATAATACTCTAAATAAATGTTATAGTTGTTAAGTGACAGTGCAAATAGGGTGAAGGTACAGTTTACAACCAAAAAGAACATTATATTTTATATTCAATGTGTTTTGTGTGTACAGTATGTGTTTTACTGTTAAAAATAACATTTCATAATCCCTTTAAGTAGTTAACAAATATTACATAGTGATGATTTATTAAGCATTATACAATGTAGTAATGTTTGTTAATGTTATTAAAGTTCATGTAAATTCTTATAAATCTGATGACTCATTATGTCCTGAATACACAAAAAGGGACTACAGATCCTTCACATGCAGCGAACCAAATATAACTCTTGAACTCTGGTCCTAAAACTAATTTACTCTCTATTTAAACACAAAGGGGCTGCGTTGGTCTGCCACAAATATAAATCACTGTAAGATACGTGATGACATAGCAAACTTTAAGATCTCATATACAAGTTTGGTGTAAGGTGTAACACTAGTTGGAGTAGTTTGTAATAATAAGAAGCAAAAAAATTAATAAAATAAAAATAAGCATCACATCACGGATTAAATCTTCAGAAGCTATATAATAGGTGTGAGCAAGAAACAGATCAATATTTAAGTTCTTTTTTACAATATATCTCCATCTTTGACCAGCCCCATCTAGTAGGTGGCAATTTGCACAAAGAATATGAATCTTGAAAGAAAAGAAAAAAAAGAAGAAGAATGTGAAAGTGAAAGTAGAGATGTATAGTAAAAAAGACTTAAATATTTATCTTTTTCTCACCCACACATTTCATATTGCTTCAGAAGACATGGATTAAACCACTGGAGTTGTATGGATTATTTTTATGCTACCTTTATATGATTTTTGGAGCTTCAAAGTTTTGGTATCCATTCACTTGCATTGTGAGGATCTACAGAGCTGAGATATTCTCCTGAAAATCTTAATTTGTGTTCTGCAGAAGAAAGTCATATACATCTGGGATGGCATGAAGTTGAGTAAATGATGAGATAATTTACATTTTTGGGTGAACTATCCTTTTAAAGTTGGGCAAAATCTGCCATTTTACAGTGGACTTTTTAATAATTGGATAAAATGGGCAGATTCAATTTATATCAAGCTTTATTGGCAAGAGAAACTTTAGTGTGCATTGCCTTTGCATTATTAAACACTGAAAACCGATATAAAGCAAATGAATGCTATTCTTTTAACTTGGATCTTTCCCATCTCAGAATCCGTTGTTGACTCTAAAATATTGATTATTGCAATAAAAATGATGAAATGGCAGGTGTGCACATCCAGAACAAAGTTATGTAGGTTACAGCAGGGACATTATAGTGCACTAACCCCGTCTCAACCCTTACTGCAAGTCCCTCATTCTACCAGCAGAGGTCAGTAGTACTACAATATGTTTTCGAGAAGCGATAAATCATCTCCAGATAGACTCTTTGAGTTTGAGGACTGTGAAACGCAAATTGTTGTTTGAATACTTGGTGTAGATCATTTTCTTGGTAAAGTTCGAGCGAGACAGTATCTTAAAGTCCAAAGTTACTTCTCCTTACAAAAATGTACAATGGTGGAAACCATTTTCGCCATTGTTCGCCTACTTTTATTGCTCTTACTGCTGTGCTATTACTGTGAAAATAACACATTAATAAGGGATCTCCTTCAAACAGTGTTAGAAGCTTTTTGAATATTTTGTAATTTTATTATTTAATTTTTTTTTTAGTGGAGGCTAATACAAAGATACCACATTTTTATTGTAATGACAACTAAAGTATTTTAGCAGAAAACATTTACTGTTTAAGGGTCTTATGATTGTGAAGTTCACGGATTGTGAACACAAGAACTAATGAAAGGACTGATGTGAGTTCATTTGTAGCCTACTAACGGATCCATATAACTATGAGACAATAACATACCACGGTTCTTGTGTAAATAACTAGGTACTTGTAACTTATACGGAATACGGGATACGGGATAAGCTGAGGCGCTCAGCTCAGGACAATAAATTTCCTCAGGAAGGTGTTTTTTCCTCTCCAAACCTCTTCTCCACTTCTCAAGTCCACTAACCTCCAATGCGTTGCTATCAAAGCTTTGCTCTGAGACTAAAGAATAAACCCAGGAAAACAGAAAACCACAGAGCAAATGTGACTTTGCACATATCGTATGCATGCACTGGTGCAGTCAACATTGGAATAACACAAAGTAGGTATACAAACTGGAACAACAGTGTGTTGGCATGGATGTGCAGCACAGGAATGAAGATGATGTGGTGCTGAAGATGCAGGTTAACAGTCAAACGCATTGTGTTTACAATGGTAAGTTAGAAGCCAATCATTTTCAGTTCAGTTCAAAATGTTTTCACCTAAATTTCTTATGCACATGGACTGCTTTCCTGAGTTTACAAAATGGACCACATATTAGAAAGTGGTTCTTTGCACAGGTCCTGATCACTGATGGAATAGCAAACACTGAATGCATGAAAAAAAAAAGCTAAATAGATATTGTTTGAGACTTTCCATGCAAACTCTCACATTGCCAATTTGCCACCCAGAGAAAAGACTGAATGAAAGAGGATTGCTGTTTGAATATAAATGCATGGAGTTTTGTATTTAAATTCAGTAGAAGTTAATAGTTCTGAGACCGATCAAAAGAATTTGCTTCAGTGTCTGAGCTCTTTGCAGGGTAAAGCAATACAGCACATTGTGTGTATTGAGATCAGATCTTTTAAAGGATTCTTTTATACTCTGCAGAAATCTACAAGACTCTGTCAGCAATGCTTGCTGATGCATCCAAGAGTTATTCTACAACAATGCTTAATGTTTTTCCAGCATCGGCAATTCTCCATAGCATTCAACACAGCTCCAGCCCTCCCCATCAGGAGAGACCCCACTAAAATCCCCTACTCAGCAAACCCGAAGTTCAGTATGTTCTGTTCATGAGAGGTTGTTTTGCAGTTACTATGCATTGTGTTGAAATTATTTGCAGAAAAGACTATTGTGATTGTTTTCTGATTTCAGTTATACCACAGACAGAAATATAATCTCTTTTTTGTTGGTTAATATATAAGTCACACTGTATGCTGATGTAACTTTATTGAGTCATCTCATATAATGCTTAGTGCAAAATCATGCACATAAACAGAGATGTGAGACAAAATATTGAATGCCTCCTGGCAGTGGCAGCCAGATGCTGATCTGGACTTTATCTAAGGTCAATCTGGAGGTATTTTAACAAGATTACCAGGTCTTTTGAAAGAAATTACAACTATCATACCACACAGGGAGACTTGGTTCGTTTCTGAATGATCTTGAGTCTTTATGCACCAAACCTCTAATTTTGCAACCCTGGGCACTTACAATTTTAGTTTGGCAAGAGCAAAGAGCTTTTCTACTGGCATGCCTTTCACATGGATATGTTGGCATGGAGGTGGTGTCTAACTGCACGTTTAAGGATTGTTGACACGAGGATGCTAAAAGCTTGTGCAATTGTATTCTTCTGTGATCCTTGGTGAAAGTTCTGCTGATAAGATAAATTGATTTATCACTGCAACTGAAGTTGTTAGAAAATAAATAATAGTGGAGATGGAAAGTTTCAGACGTGACTGTGTTTTCTAAGCCATTGTCTGGTTTATCGAATTCTACAAGATTTTGTCTCATTTATTTTGTGTTCTCTTTCTTTGAAAAAGTGGTAATCTGTAATTGTTACCACAAGAATTATTTTCTACTTGATCTACCCCATGAACATTAGTTGGTGTAAATTAATTTAGCAGGTTTCTTAGGGTGCTTTCACACTAGCACTTTTGGTGTGCACCCGAGTTTGAATGGCATCAAAGTTCATTTGGGTGGTGTGAACGCTGTTTTCCAAACTCGGATGCGCACCTGCGTACCGCACTCAAGTCCACTTGAAAAGGTGGTCTGGGTACGGTTCATGTAGTTCAATGCAGTCGTAGGCTACCAAATCGCAGAACCGCTATTGCACATTCAATGAATCCGTAGCAGACAAACATAATTGTCATTTTGTGCATGTAAAGTTTTGGTGGTAAATCTAAAGCTATGAATACTTCAAAAACACAGCGAAGCTGATGTCTTCTTGAGTTGTTGCCTAGTTACAGCAATAAACAGCTACCGCTTGTACTCATGTTGATGACATAATCAGACCACGGTTCGGACCCAAAAAATATGATTTGAATAGAGACCAGTTGGGGCAGGAGGAGGGGGGAAGATACGAACTCAGGTTCGGTCCAAGCAATCGAATCGAATCACACCAAATGTGAAAGCACCCTTAGTCAGATTAAATAACATTTTTGACTTCAATAAAACTAGTTTATTTTGATGTTACCACATAAAGATTTTTTAGGTATTTTTTTACAGAGTATCTTAGTCATGTATTTGGTAGCCTTTTTTTTTTTTTTTTTGCCAGGAAATTCAAATAACACCCATTGCTACCCAGTTAAACTGGGTTTATGAGTTTTATCTCATGGAGTAGTCTGATTTCTCCCATGTTTTCAGTAACAATTCATAAAACAATGTTAAAGTCATGTCTGTAATGCACATCTCTACCAGTTCCTTTAATTGTTATAGGTTTATTTGTACAGTATGGAGTATGTATTTCTTCTTGTGACAGTTGGCTTAACTTTTCCACGAGTAGAAAAGCAAAACAGTTTGTGCACTTTAGTCACGTCTGGGGTTAGATTCTTGACAACCTTGGATAACTGCAGCTCTGTCCAAACAAACCCATGTTCGCCACAGATTTATTGATTATGTAGCCTACAACCCACATACAATTCCCATCCTTAAACCGGTCAGTCACTCCCATTACATTTAAAATATATATTAAATGCACCACCAAATCAATACTTCACTGGTGCAATCTTAAAAGTGTTTGCAGGTGAAGTTGAAGCTGTAGCATCTGCTAAATATGACTCATTTCTGAAAATCTTGTAAGAAGGGAACTATGTTTGAAAATACACTGTGCCATCTGCTCTAGAGTAGAGTACCCGTTTGCAAGTTACTGCTTGGCTGCCATAGTCACTCCTGAGAGAGCAGTATTTCCTACCAAAAACATTAAGCACTGTTGTCCCAGATTTCCAAGCAAAAGTTAATAACATCAGATGTATTTTTATTTATTTATTTTATTGCTTATTTTTTAGTTTTGTTTGTTTTTTTAACCATCTTTACCTGTACAAAATCACTTCAGTAGCAGCAGTGGTTGAATAACAAAAACATTTACAAAAAGTACCATGGTGATACCATGGTCATTATGATATCATGGTAATACCGTGGTATTTCATGAAGTGCCTCTGAGTATCTTGTAAATACCATAGTACAACAGTACACAAATTTGTTAATTATTTACCATTACATAGTTATATCAAAGTACCATGACATTACCGACTGAAACCGTCACTGCACCATGGTACCAAAGTACTTTTTGTAAGTGCAGTACCAGGGAGAAACTAAATGTAAACATTCAATAAATGTTATTATTTGTGTTTAGCTATGTGTATATTTTTGAATCAACTAAATCAATTAAATCTCAATAAAATTTAATCAGTTTATTCTGCATTCGTCCTTTCAGGCATGTTGCATGCTGAATTATAAAACAGATAGTTCTGGTCTTGGATGCTGTTTGGTAAATACAGCATTCCAACCATGCTAAAATGCACAATATATTTGTACCTACTGTGTGTATACCTTTTAGTGGAAGGGTGAAAATGTGCGTTGTTAATATTTTATTATGTATCACTTTTTATAAAAGCAATAAGAAACTCCCTGAATGGATGGGGGCAGTGGTGTAGTAGTGACTGAATAGGTGGGCATACTGTGAATTTATCGAGGACAAAACAAATTAAATAAAATAAAAAAAATGAACACACCTGGTCTCAAAAAGTCATATATTTACACTGTATTACTTGTTAATGTATTTACATTATATTACTGTATAAAATGTGTAAGAAACACTACATAAATAAATAATAATAACAATTTATTTTCCGTTGTAATCATAGTCTCAATTGAACTTACAAAATGTTTGTCAGGGTAAGACAGTTTCTTGCTGGCATGGTGTACAGTACACTACTAAAACTTTATATTAAATATCTATTTAAATTAATAGGTCTGATTAACTGTTCTTTTAATTAATAGTAAAATGGGTAACACTTTATACTTACTCTAATTAATAAACTAATACAAACATAACCTTGTTCATAATAAACTGTTAAGCACTGTATAGGTAATGACTAATTAGTGTAGTAATGTTCACGTTAACACATTTACTTATATTATGATATACAGTACATAAGCAGGGCCGTAGCAAGGTATTCTGGGCCCCCTGACTCTATATTGCTCTGGGCCCCTTTCCTATTAAAAAATATAGTTTCGAATTTGTTGTGGGCCCCTTTGGACCTGTGGACCCCTAGAATCATTACCACCTTCCACCCCACTAGCTACGGTCCTGTCATAAGTATTAATTATTAGGCTATTTGTTTTATTTTTGTACAAAAATTTTCTTTCCTGTGTATAGTGAAATAGCTTTCCTATTAAGAAATATAAATTAAGATGATTTGAAATCACTAGGGAAAAAGACACCACTGACAGCAGTAAAAGACAGAAAAAAAGATATTTGATACAATTACGGGACAACTTGTCATCTGCGAAGAGCATAAAAAATTAAAAAAAAAACTAGCACGGATGCAGTGACACTCAGTATTTTCCCAAAGTTTAATAGCATAAGTTATTATTTAAATGCATTAATATTTTTACTTTCAGCAGCAAAGTAAACATACAGCGAAAATTATGGTGACTCCAGCGCTGCTGGTGAATCAGCATTTCACTGTAGACGCTAGAAATGTCACGCTCCTTATTAAAACAGAAAATATGATTGGTTAAAAAATATCCAATCACGTTTAAAATGAACATTGTGATTGGTAGCTCAGCTGAGTATAACTGTCAATTCTGCCTGTGCCTTCAGATCAGCGCTCCCGCGGCTCCATGCGCAGTTAAGAGAGAATCTCTGTACACTAATGAAATAATAATAATAATAATCACAATTCACTCAACGGTGTTGCGGCATCACCTCAGTATAATAAAAAGTTATGGTCAAAAGCCTCCTCGCTGTTCTGGTGGCCATATGTATCATAATTCATTTTAGGTGGACATACGCAAAATCCTTTGAAAGATAGGTGGGTATATTGTGGCAATAGTTGCTGTGCGGCGGGGTTAGGGATGGGGTTATGCTGTAGTAAAGACACCTCTTAAATCTCTATACTCTTAAAGGCACCTCCGCTTAAAAGGGCACCTTTACATGTGTGAAGGCCACCTTTAGATTTATGAACGAAAGGGGCAAGGGCTTGCACCCCTGTAGCCCCATTCTGTGCACGTCACCCCATCTGTATCTACTGGCTCATTGACAAAACAAGCAAAATGTAAAGTTTGTTTGTGTATATTTTGGTATAACTATCTTGCCAAAGGTTGTGACACAAGAGCATGTAGAAGTCTTGTGATATTGGGTTATGCTGTGTGTGTGTGTGTGTGTGTGTGTGTGTGTGGGTGTGTGTGTGTGTGTGTGTGTGTGGGCAGGTTTAAGTGGTTTACGAGGACTTTTTTTAGGTGATAAACTGGTAATTACAAGGGTATTATGCTATAAATGTGGTTTATGAGGACATTTCTAGTGTCCCCATAATTTAAATAGCTTAAAAAAACATACTAACTGGTATACTGCACCAACGTGTGTGTGTGTGTGTGTGTATGTGTGTGTGTGTGTGTGTGTGTGTGTGTGTGTGTGTGTGTGTGTGAATACAAATGACTGCAGCAGATTGTCAGTGAAACTTTTTCATACTACACACACACACACACACACACATTGTAGGATGACACTTGTGTCAAAAGCAGCTGCATCATAACAAAGACACTGCACTGATGACACTTAGAGGTAGGACAGACACAGCAGCAGATGGCTGATCTCTCTTTCTCTCTCTCTCTCTCTCTCTCTCTCTCTCTCACTCACTCTTTCCCTCCAGTAACATTCCGTCCCCCCCAAACCATTCGCCTTCTCCTCGGAATGGTAAATATCACTGATCCTACTATATGGATATAGTGTATTGCTGACCTTTGCACAATGCATGAAAGATCACAGATCAAATGGATGAGTTTTCTTGCAGCTGGTTATAGTTTGGAAGATCTTGTTATGCTGGTATTGCTATTTTTGTTTATTCTCTTAATGCAGGCATCCTGATCTAAGATCTTTTTCTGTACTCACTAAACTATACAGTATAACTTGTATAACTTAAAGGAACAGTTCACCTAAAAATTATAATTCTCTCATCATTTACTCACCTTTATGCTGACTCAAACTCGAATGGCTTTCTTTCTTCTGCAGAACACAAACAAAGATATTTTGATTGAGATAAGAGGTGTTTTTGTCCAGACAATGAAAGTCAATGGGGTCCAAAACTTTCAAGCTCCATAAAGGACATAAAAACTGCATAAAGGAAATTCATATGATTTGAGTGGTTTATTCTATGTCTTCTGAAGCAATACGATCAGTTTTGGGTGAAAAACAGACCAAAATGTAACTCCTTTTTTACTCTTCTTTTTCATAAATCTTGCCATCTGCAGTCTCATATGTGTAAGCTTGATTACGCTTCCTCGCACACATGTATACATACACAAACAGATCAAGATCCATCATTTCTTGTTGCTATGACGGACAGTGCTGACAGGCTGGGGGGAAAAGCACACGTCTCCCCCTCCAGGAGGGGAAGGGCGCTATGCGCAAGCGGTACACCCGGCCGGTTGCCGCAAACTTACCTGTTCGTACCTGACAATACACGGAACGGAACCGGCTCAACCCGGAGATTGTAGAATCTCATGAAGGTATTGGGTGTTGCCCAGCCTGCTGCTCTACAGATGTCTGCTAAAGAGGCGCGATTGGTCAGGGCCCAGGAGGCCGCCACACTCATGGTAGAATGTGCTCGTAGCCCCAAGTGGGGCGGCACGTCCTGGGCGTGATATGCCAAGATGATGGCGTCAATGACCCAGTGGGCGATCCTCTGTTTGGAGACAGCGCTCCCTTTCCGCTGTCCTCCAAAGCAGACAAAGAGCTGCTCAGAGCGTCTAAAGCTCTGCGTGCAATCCAAATAGATGCGTAAAGTGTGCACCGGACACAGGAATGACAAGGCTGGGTCTGCCTCCTCCTGGGGCAGTGCTTACAGGTTCACCACCTGATCCCGAAACGGGGTCATGGGAACCTTGGCACATAGCCCGGTTGGAGTCTCAGGACCACGTGAGAGTATTCCAGACCGAACTTCAGGCATGTGCCGCTGACAGAGAACGCATGCAGGTCCCCTACCCTCTTGATGGATGTGAGCGCAGTCTTCAAAGAGAGTGCCTTTAGCGCAACTGACTCCAGGGGCTCCAACGGGGTTCCCCGCAGGCCCCGTAGGTCCATGGAGAGATCCCATGAGGGAATAAGGTGCGGTCTGGGAGGATTCAGCCTCCTTGCACCTCTAAGGAACCTGATGATAAGGGTCGTGCTTCCTGAGAGACTTACCGTCAACTGCATCGTGGTGTGCCGCTATAGCAACCATGTACACCTTAAAAATGGAGGGGGACAGCTGCCCCTCCAGCATCTCCTGCAGGAAGGAAAGCACCGACCCGACTGCGCATCTCTGGGGGTCTTCACGTCGGGAAGAACACCACTTAGCATACAGACGCCACTTCAAGGCATACGGGCGCCTCGTAGAGGGAGCCCTATCCTGAGTGATCGTGTCTACCACCATGGGTGGTAGGCCACTTAGGTCTTCCACGTCCCGTCCAAGGGCCAGACGTGGAGATTCCAGAGGTCTTGTTGCGGGTGCCAGATGGTGCCCCGTCCCTGAGAAAAAGGTCCTTCATCAGGGGAATTCACTGGGGAGTGGGGGCTGTCACAAGGAGTGTGAGGTCCGAGAACCAAGTCTGGGTGGGCCTGGGTGCTACTAGTACGACCTGCTCCTCATCCTCCCTGACCTAGGCTCACTGGGGGGAACGCATACTTGCGTAGCCTGCAGGGCCAGCTGTGTGCCAGCGCATCTTTTAGAAGGAAAATATACTCTTTCAGTAGAAGAATATACTCTTTTATACTGCTGAAGCACCCAGGGGCATTCTCTGCACTCCACTGGTGCACGAGGGGGAGAAACCGCTGTAATGCGCCGTAAATCCAACAGCTTTTCGAAGTGAATGGACCAGCAGAGGAATTCAGCTCGCTGAACACAACCGCTCAGCTCCGAAGAGAAAATCTGAATGAGTGGTTGCGAGCCAGCTCCTTTTATACCCGTATGTCCGGGGTAGTGGCATGCAAATTCCACTCACCAATTCCCATTGGCCTTTTTTCATAGATCAGAGGTGTTTGGGGCTCACAAGGGTGACCCCCTAGTGTCACTACATCGACACAACTTCGAGTGAGTGACAGATAGGGAACTGGAATGCCCATAGCGGTCCACGAATGTAGAAAAGGAAGTCTTATCTTACAGCTAAAAGAGCCAATCACCTTTAAGACACAGACATCGCCTTTCAGTCAGCTCGAGAATGCACGTGTGCATTAGCTTGGCAAGCTGGAAAAATAGCGTTTTTTTGCGAAATCTGAGGTAAAGATTTATATCACAGTTTATGATACAAGTGTTGTCAGGTTTTACTGCTGATTTGAAATATGTTCTTTGATCATAATCTTGACCAGCCGTTTTTGAGATTTCAGTGTTCCCCCATTTAAGTAGATAGGAGCTTCACTTTCATGACTGGAAATAGCTGCCCAGGAGCGTTCCAAAGATGGCTGTGGAGAGACCAGACTTGCATTAAAGAACTATGGTATAACCCAAGAATTAATACCAGGTGTAAAAAGGGCCTATTTTTTAAATGTAGGCCACAATTTGCCACTTTCTTAAAATATGTTTCACCCATTCCATTATGAAACAGTTGTTTTAAAGTAATACAAATTAAGCTCTATCAACATAATTTGTGATAGAGGCAGTACAGACAATAATTTAGACCCGTCACTCAGTTTGTAAAAACATAAACAGCATTTACAGTAAAGCACATTTTAATAGAAGTATATGGGGCAAGGCATTCTGGAGATGTCAAAGCAGAAACTTGTAGCTCGTATTTTTTTAAAGCACTTAAATTATTTATTTTATACTGAAATGTATATTTAGATGGATATTTGAGCTGTAAAGTTTTCTAACTCATCCTTTTAGCAGTGAGACTACGGTTGTAAAAGGATGAACTTCTGTTTATGCTTTATCGACATTGGCCTGTGTGTGAATTTTCTAAGTCGTGTTGCTATACTTTTCAAATAGCATGTATTTTAATGTTTATGCCAGTGCAATGCCTTGCCCCATAGACTTTGTAAGTATATTACTGTACATATTGTGCATTACTGTAGTTTTGTTTGTTTGCTGTCGATAGAGCTTAACTTGTGTTGAACCCGGAACATTTCTTAAACTCTGTTTTTTACCCTAGTGTGACTAAAATGAAGGAGCACCACCTGCAACTCAACCCAGCCAAGACTGAACTCCTTGTCTTTCCAGCCAACCCTACTATTGAACACAACATCACCACGCAGCTGGGTGCAACTGCAGTAACGCCTTCCAAATCAGCCAGAAATCTAGGGGTAACCATCGTCAACAGACTAAATTTCATAGACCACATCTCAAAGGCCACAAGATCATGTAGATTTACATTCTACAATATCAGGAAGATAAGACCCTTCCTCTCTGAACATGCCACACAACTGCTTGTCCAGTCACTTGTCATAACTAGACTGGACTACTGTAACGCTCTCATTGCAGGCCTCCCTGCATGTGCAATTAGACCCCTGCAAATGATCCAGAATGCAGCAGCACGTCTGGTCTTTAATGAACCAAAGAGAGCACATGTTACACCACTCCTTGTCTCTCTCCACTTGTTGCCGGTTGATGCACGTATCAAATTCAAGGCTCTGATGCTGGCATATAGAACAGTCACTGGGTCTGCTCCAGCATACCTAAAATCATTTATGCAGAGCTACGCGCCCACTAGAAGCCTGCGGTCGGCTAAGGAAAGTTGCCTTGTTGTACCAACACAAAGAGGCACCAAAACACTTTCCCGGACTTTCAGCTTCATCATACCACGTTGGTGGAACGACCTTCCCAACTCCATCCATGAAGCTGACTCACTCTCTGTCTTCAAAAAACGACTAAAAACACATCTTTTCCATGAGCACTTAACCAGTCATAAAAAATAAAATAAAAATCCTGTTGCACTTTATTCTGTTTTTAATACTATTATGATGCTAGTGAAACTTTGTAATACAGCACTTTTCATACCACTGTCTCCTTAAGATGATTCGCTTATGTTTTCCTCTTTTGTAAGTCGCTTTGGATAAAAGCGTCTGCCAAATGAATAAATGTAAATGTAAATGTAAAATGGGGTAAAAAGCAATCCAGAGAACTTTCACAGTACACCCAATTTTCTTTTTTTTTTTTTTTTTGGTCTAGTTTTTTTCCTCTTGAATTAGCCTTTAACAGTGAATGTGTGATATTAAACTGGTTTTCTTTTGATGTGCACTGTCATCCAAGAATAGCTTGATAAACATTGCTGTTTCAGAGAGAACAATCTCTCCTTTAGATGTCTGCATTGTGTTTTTAGGGTAATAATGAGTGACCCATTTTGCCCTGCACTCAAATTGGGGTTATTTTTAGGTTCAACTTAAAGGGATAGTTTACCCAAAAATGAAAATTCTCTCATGATTTACTCAACCTCCTGGCATCCTATGTATTTCTTTCTTCTGCTGAACACAAACGAAGACTTCTAGAAGAATATTTCAGATTTTTTGGTCCATAAAATGCAAGTGTATGGGTGCCAACATTTTGAAGCTCCAAAATCCATATAAAGGCAGCATAATTCATATGACTCCAGTGGTTAAATCAATGTCTTAAGAAGCGATATGATACTGTAGGTGTGGGTGAGAAACAGATCAATATTTAAATAATTATTTATCATAAATTTTCCTCCCTGCCCAGTAGGGGGCGATATGCATGACGAATGTGAATCACCAAAAACAAGAAGGTGAAAGTGAAGGGAAAAGGACTTAAATATTAATCTGTTTCTCACCCACACCTATCATATTGCTTCAGAAGACATGGATTTAACTTTTATGTTGCCCTTAAGTGGATTTTGGAGCTTCAGAATTTTGGCACCCATTCACTTGCATTGTCTGCACCTACAGAGCTGAGATATTCTTCTAAAAGTCTTTCTGTTCAGCAGATTAAAAAAGTCATACACATCTGGGATGGCATGAGGGTGAGTAAATGATGAGAGTATTTTTATTTTGGGGTGAACTAACCCTTTAAGTAAGGAAATATGTTTTTACCGCTGCGTTTCCATTGGCATTACAGGTGTCACTACAGGTAAAAATGGACCCAGATGTACAAAATGAATCAAGCTGATAAAAGAGACAGAGACTGTCATGTGTATTCTGTTGATTCATGTCTTTTATTTTGAAATGTTTAGTTCCTGTTTCCCTTGTCATGAGATTCCTGTTTTCCCTCCATGTTCATGTGTCATGTTTTCATTGGTTTATTGTTTAATTATCTTGTTATCAGTTCTGTTTGTTCATTGGTTTATGTTCCCCCATGTCCATGTATTTAAGCCTCATGTTTTCCATTGTGTAGTTGTCAAGTATTGAATGTGATGAATGTGTTTGGTACGCCATAGTCAAGTCAAGCCATAGTCAAGTCAAGCCATAGTCAAGTCAAGTCTAGTCTAGTTTAGTCCATGTTCATGTTTTGTTTTGTATTTAACGTTTCTAGTTAGGGTTTTTTGGTTCACATTTGTAAATAAACTGCACTTGGGTTCTTCATCTTCACGTCTTCATCATAGTCATTGCCAGCAGCCAGCATACGTTACAGAGACAGAGAGGTAAATGATAGCTATTGATATCTCCATACATTAAGCTGTGAATTTTTAATACTTGGTTTTAAAAATCTGCAGTTAGAAATAATTAGATTGTCATGGCATGACATGTATTACATTTACATTTACATCTATTCATTTGGCAGATGCTTTTATCCAAAGCGACTTACAAGAGAGGAAAACATAAGTGGTATGAAAAGTGCTGTACTACAAAGTATCACTAGCATCATAATAGTATTCAAAGTGCAACATAAATTATTTTTATTTTAGTTTTTTAATGACTGGTTAAGTGCTCATGGAAAAGATGTGTTTTTAGTCATTTTTTGAAGACAGAGAGTGAGTCAGCTTCACAGATGGAGTTGGGAAGGTTGTTCCACCAACATGGTATGATGAAGCTGAAAGTCCGGGAAAGTATTTTGGTGCCTCTTTGTGTTGGTACAACAAGGCAACATTCCTTAGCCGACCGCAGGCTTCTAGTGGGCGCGTAGCTCTGCATAAATGATTTTAGGTATGCTGGAGCAGACCCAGTGACTGTTCTGTATGCCAGCATCAGAGCCTTGAATTTGATACGTGCATCAACCGGCAGCCAGTGGAGAGAGACAAGGAGTGGTGTAACATGTGCTCTCTTTGGTTCATTAAAGACCAGACGTGCTGCTGCATTCTGGATCATTTGCAGGGGTCTAATTGCACATGCAGGGAGGCCTGCAATGTGAGCATTACAGTAATCCAGTCCAGTTATGACAAGTGACTGGACAAGCAGTTGTGTGGCATGTTCAGAGAGGAAGGGTCTTATCTTCCTGATATTGTAGAATGTAAATCTACATAATCTTGTGGTCTTTGAGATGTGGTCTATGAAATTTAGTCTGTTGATGATGGTTACCCCCTGGATTTCTGACTGATTTGGAAGGCATTACTGCAGTTGCACCCAGCTGCGCGGTGATGTTGTGTTCAACAGCAGGGTTGGCTGGAAAGACAAGGAGTTCAGTCTTGGCTGGGTTGAGTTGCAGGTGGTGCTCCTTAATCCAAGCCGAGATGTCCACCAGGCAGGCAGAAATTCGAGCAGTCACTGTGGTGTCGTTGGGCTGGAAGGACAAGTAGAGTTGCGTGTCATCAGCGTAGCAGTGGTAAGAGAAACCATGTGCTTGAATGATGGGTCCCAGTGATGTTGTGTATATAGAGAAGAGAAGTGGCCCAAGCACTGATTACTGAGATACCACAGTAAGTAGCTGATGTGGATACCACACCTCTCCAGGCTACCTTGAAGGTCCTACCTGAGAGATAGGAATTAAACCAGTCAAGCACAGTTCCTGTGATACCCAGCGAGGAGAGGGTAGAGAGTGAGATCTGATGGTTGACTCTATCAAAGGCTGCAGAAAGGTCCAGCAGAATCAGGACTGATGATCTTGATTCAGCTTTCGTCCGTCTCAGTGACTCGGTGAAAGACAGCAGGGCAGTCTTGGTGGAGTGTCCACTTTTAAAGCCTGACTGATTGTCATCCAGCAGCTTGTTCTGTGAGAGATAGGCATAGATTTGATTGAAAACTGCCCTTTCAAGTGTTTTTGCCATGAATGGGATGAGAGAGACTGGTCTGTAGTGTTCTATTTGTGTGGGAATAAGTGTGGGTTTCTTCAGAAGCGGGGTTACTTGAGCCTGCTTAAATGTAGTGGGAAAAGTGCCTGTAAGTAGAGATGTGTTAATTATGTGTGTGAGTGCAGGTAGGATGGATGGAGAAATGGCCTGGAGAAGGTGAGAAGGAATGGGGTCAAGGGAACAGGTGGTGGGGTGGTTGGAGAGGAGGAGTTTAGAGACCTCAGTGTCAGTCAGAGGAGAGAACATAGAGACAGAAGAGTTGCATACAGGAGACAGGTGTTTGATAAGGTGTGGTGCTGAGAATGTATTGCTGATGGTTGTAACCTTATTAGTAAAAAATGTGGCGAAGACATCTGCTGTCAGTGATGTGTCAGGAGGGGGAGGGTAGAGAAATGTGTTGAATGTTCTAAACAAGCTGCGACTGTCTGTGGTGCTTTTGATCTTGTTCTGGTAATAGGAGGTTTTTGCAGATTTAACATTATCTGAAAAAGTTGCAAGCAGGGACTGATATTTACCTAGATCTGCTGGATCTTTAGATTTCCGCCATTTCCTCTCAGCTGCCCTGAGGTCAGTCCGATGTTCACAAAGGATGTCAGACAGCCAGGGGCTGGGTGGTGTAGCACGTGCTGGCCTAGAGGAGATAGGACAGATGTTGTCTAGACAAGTTGTTAAAGTAGAGCTTAGTGTGTCTGTGGCAGTGTTTACATTAAGCGTGGTAAATACATTTTGTGTAGGAAGAGATGTAGAGACAGCAGTGGAAAGGCGAGAGGGTGAGAGGGAACGGAGGTTACGGCGAAAGGAAACCAATGGTGGAGTCTGTTTTAATGTAGATGGGAGGGTCATGTTGGATTGAACAAAGTAGTGATCAGAGACATGTAAAGGAGTAACAAGAATATTTGAGTTGGTACAGTTACGTGTAAAGATGAGGTCCAGCTGGCTGCCCGATCTGTGAGTTGCTGTGGTGTTTAGTTTTTCCAAGTCAAATGAGGCCAGGAGAGTATTCAGTTCAGTGGCCTGGAGCTTGTCTTGGTGTATGTTGAAATCACCCACCAAGAACCACAAGTGGCCTACCATACTCTGGCAAGGAGGACAGCAGGACATCCAACTCCTCAAGAAAGTTTGTCAGCTGACCTGGAGGGCAATAGATGACAACAACATGTATTTTTGTGGATTGCATTGTAGTAATAGCATGGAATTCAAAACTAGTATTGTTACATAGTGAAGAGTGTGTTGAAAAAGTCCAGTTGTTATGAATGAGCAAACCTGTTCCCCCGCCCCTACCGGTGTGTCGAGGGGTGTGAGAGAAGGAGAAGTTGTTGGAGAGAGCAGAGGGTGTTGCTGTATCCTCTGGATGTATCCATGTTTCTGTCAGTGCCAAGATGCTGAGGGTGGACTGCGTGGCAAAGGCTGGAATGAAGTCAGCTTTGTTCACAGCTGACTGGCAGTTCCAGAGTCCCACTGAGAAAGAGAGCGGAGCAGGTGCTGAAGTGCAAAGTGGCCATAGGTTGTGTGGGTTGCGTTTGGTCTTGCATCAATATCATGTAAACGGTCTGTAACAGATAACAGGGATGTGCTTGAAGGCATGTGTTATTCGTGAAGTAGACATGTTAGTATATAGAAGGAAAATAATAAGAGATACAATAACAAGATACTTATGTGCTATGTTGAGTGGCGCCTTGTCGGTGCCCTTGCTCAGTGGACTCACACAGGTAGACTCGCTGGTCTTCACACGAGGAGGGCTTTACATGAGGGCTACCACTTCCGCTTGCCGCTTCCGCGTCAGCATTCAAGTCAAATATATACGCGATGATAATGAGCCGTTTAATGAAAAAAGCAGGACACGCCTTAATGCTACTTAGCACAACAAAGCTAGTCACGTGGTCAACAGAAACTAAGGGTCGCACGAGGTGACAAGTGCGACTTCCGTGCACCGCAAATAAATTATGCTGCACTTTAGCAATAAATAATACCCTAAAACAAGTGAAGCACTGTTTATAAACACTAAAAAACATGATAGTTTTACACACACACACACACACACACACACACCAACCTTCGTATAAGCGATGCGAGTTCAAGACAGTAAACAAACAGCACAAGTCTAGCAATGAATACCACTCTTCAACAAAGTAAAACAATGAAATAAACACACTTACACGCAACTGCAGACTCCTGTAGATAGATTGCTTATCCTGGATGACTGTGGATCAAATGGTTTAAATATCTTACCTGGCGCTGGACACGCCTTAATGCTACTTAGCACAACAAAGCTAGTCACGTGTTCAACAGAAAGAATCAATCAAAACCCATGTCTTTTGGGGGTGTGTTAAGATCCAAGAATTTTGGTTGAAGATTCAGAGTTTTATGTGTGAGGTATTGGGCACTCAGATTTTATTTTGTCCCAGACTCTGTATTTTAGGCGATGGGGCGGTCATCAATATAGAGAATAAGCACAGTATTAATAGTGGGGTTAAATATTGATTTTGTTTGTATATGTTTTGCTTTTCTTTGTTTAATAAATGAATCAATAAAAAAATGTAATAAAAAAAATAAAAAAAGAAAGAAACAGCGGCATGACTGAAATTATTGATGGCTAAATTAGTCTGGTGTTTTATCAACAGCCTTTTTAATTAGCACTAGGGATGTTCATCATATCCTATGTATTCATGAATAGGAGCTTCCAAACAATGAAATTTATTCACTTAACACTGTAACACTGTGTGGGTTTGTGTGATTTAATGTTAATGGCAATATCAACATTAAACTAATATTAACAAGAATAATATTAGTCCAAGCTACTATTTCAAATTAACTTTTACATTTAGTTTGCAAAGACTGAGTTTGAATACAAATTTAATTTGTTTGCCTTTCACATATTTGCATTTAGTCATATTTTGCAATGTTTATACATTGTTTATACATTGTGTGCAATAAATGTTTTGGTGATCCTTTTTTTGCATTTTGATACTTCCACAAAATAAGCTTGATAATTAATGTCAGTTATATTGCAACACTAAGCGACTGATGTGTAATTAACAGGTGGGGACCAACATGATTGAGTACTTAGAAAACGCAGTGGCCAATCAACAGTTTCCGCACATTTTGTGCTTGGGGGATGAGACGACGATATGCCAAGCCTTCACCATTATTTCAGGCCACTCCATTGAAACAGAGTTTTTGCTTGGAGCTGTGGACCTGTGTTTCAAGTCTTTTTTTTTTTTTTTTTGTCTTTGACATTAACCAAGCAGTGCCTCCCCACATGAGAGTTTCTGCAGACCGTATTAATGGACATGACTCCTCTTCTATTAAGTTTTTGAGGACAACAGTTTGTTCAGCCCACATTTAGGGTGTGTGTGTAAAGTTTTTTTGTAATGTGTTTAAAGAGGTTATATTAAAATTTAAAAGGTTATTTAAAAGTTATTTTTTAATATAATTATGTGCTGTGTGTTGTTCTATAATGCACTGTTGATTTGATGTTTTTTTTTAAAGAAGCTGTTCTATAAACTGGTGTTTTTATCTATGCGGGGTGGGGAGGGGGAATTGTATTCATGCATGATTCATTTTGGAAAAAAAAAAAAAAAAGTTAAAATCATTAAATACAAATTTACAGTGGCCCCTTTTTGTATAGTGTGTGTTTGTATGATTATGGGAAATTATTATAAAGTACACAACAATAATTAATATATAATATACCATTATTATTATTATTATTATTATTATTATTATTATTATAAAAATATAAACGTAGCATGGCAATGAGACGGAAAAAAACGTTATGTGTAATTTTCACCCAGCAATAAAGTTCATTTCACTCACTAGGTTGTGTCAAATGAAATAACCCAGGGTATGTGCAATTTTAACCCAGCATTAGAGTTATTTTCACTCACTAGGTTGGGTCAAATGAAATAACTCAGGGTATGTGTAATTTTAACCCAGCATTAGAGTTAATTTTACTCACTAGGTTGGGTCAAATGAACAACCCAGCATTCTGGGTTAAATAGTAAAATCCAGCACTTGGGTCAAACTAACCCAGCACGTGTTCTGTCCCATAGTTACCCAGCGGTGGGGTTAAGGTTGGGTTATTTTTTAACCCAGCAATTTTTTGAGTGTACCATGCTATATTCAATCACGTTCATTACGATTGCAAAATTCTGGCCTGTTAATAGTTCCTAGAATATAAAAATCCACAAAATGAGGTAGATACTTTTCCTATTTGGCTTCTAAACTATGGAATAGTCTCCCTAACACTGTTCGGGACACAGACACACTTACTGAGTTTAAGTCTAGACTAAAGACTCATATATTTAGGCAGGCATACACCTAATTTATTCTTCACTACACAATTTGGCTGCTTTAGTTAGGTCTGCTGGAACCTGAAACACTGATCATGATCTGTAACTCAAAAATAATTCAAAAAATGGAATGGCATCTATGGTAATATTATTCTATTTGCTTCCATGTCTCAACATTGGGACTCCTATCCTATGCATCTATATGAACTTCTGCAGTTAATCCAGGATGAACTTCAAAGACATTAGTCATTAATTTTACAGTTCTTACAAAATCTTTGTTTAAACACTGCTCCTTAACATTTACTTAGTTTAGTCATTTTAAACCATGACTTGCACTGCACATAAATAAGTACTATTGACATTATATTCATGCTGAATATATAGCCAGAGGGGAACTGGCTCCCACAGTGAGCCTTATTTCTCCCAAGGTTATTTTATCTCCATTAACCAACATCTGATGGAGTTTTGTGTTCCTTGCCACAGTCACTTTCAGCTTGCTCACTGGGTTTCTAAATACAATTATTATTTAATTACTTATTTTTATACACACTTCATAATCATATTTAATCAAACTACACAATGATCACTCAAAGACTTTATAAATATTACGGTTTCATATTCTGTTAATGCATGATTTTCTGTAAAGCTGCTTTGAAACGATGTGTGTTGTGAAAGGCGCTATACAAATAAAAATGACTTGACTTGGATAGAGTTAATTAGACACATTTTACAGGTATAAAGCTTTGATACAAGTATATGTATGCCATAAAGCCAGTGGACCTGCTGTAATTAAAAGGTTAGTTCACCCCAAAATGTTAATTCTCTCACCATTTACTTACACTTATGCCATCCCAGATGTGTATGTCTTTCTTTATTCTGCTGAACACAAATAAAGATTTTTAGAAGAATATCTCAGCTCTGTAGGTCCATACAATGCAAATGAATGGTACCAGAACTTTAAAACTTTAAAAGGCACAGACAGTCATAGTAAATTATAATCCTTTTGACTCCAGTGGTTAAATTAGTGTCTTCTAAAGCGATTTGCTTTGGGTGAGAAACAGATCAATATTTAAGTCCTTTTCACTATAATTGTTTACTTCCGGTCGCTCTCCAATGCGCATCCATAAGGGGAATCAGTTCACGCTGCCTCTCGCGTGGCGTAAGCGCATTGGCATATTTTGACACAAGAACTGACGCGATACAACTGGAAGTGCAGCTTGATTTGTTTACAAGAGAACGCCGTTTACAAGCGTAATTTGTTTTGCATTCATTTAAACATGCCAGCGCGCTTACGTCACGCGAGAGGCAGCATGAACTGATTCGCCTCATGGACGTGCATTGGAAAGCGACCAAAAGTAAACAGTTATAGTGATTGGTCTGATTGGTCTGACCATCTAATCTATTTGACTCCAGTGGTAAAATGAATGTCTTCTAAAGTGATACGATCGGTTTGGGTGAGAAACAGATTCATATTTAAGTGCATTCCGGGCCGCATCATCAGAGCATGCGTGAACCAACTGGCTGGTGTTTTTATGGACATTTTCAAACTTTCCCTCTCCTTGTCCACCATTGTGCCTGTACCAAAGCAATCCAAATTCACTTGCTTAAATGACTGGCGTCCTGTTGCTCTGACCCCCATCATCAGCTAATTCTTTGAGAGGTTAATCAGAGATTACATCTGCTCTGACTCACTGCAATTTACTTACCGTGACAACCGCTCCACTGATGATGCCATTGCATCTACACTTACACTGCTCTCTCCCACCTGGAAAAAAAAGGAACACATATGTGAGAATGCTGTTTGTAGACTACAGCTCAGCATTCAACACCATACTGCTCTCCAAGCTTTATGTGAAACTCTGGGCTCTGGGCTTAAACAGCTCTCTGTGCAGCTGGAACCTGGACTTCCTGTCAAGCAGACGCCAGGTGGTTAGAATGGGCAGCAACATCTCCTCATCACTGACCCTCAACACTGGAGTCCCGCAGGGCTGTGTTCTCAGCCCACTCTTGTATTCCCTGTACACACATGACTATGTGGCAACACATAGCTCCAATGGCATCAAGTTTGCTGATGATACGACAGTGGTATGTCTGATCACTGACAGTGATGAAACAGCCTACAGAGAGGAGGTGCACACTCTGACACGCTGGTGTCAGGAGCACAACCTCTCCCTCAACGTCAGTAAGACCAAGGAGCTTGTGGTGGACTTCAGGAGAAAAGACAGAGAACACAACCCCATCACCATCAATGGAGCACCGGTGTCCACATCACTGAGGAACTCACATGGTCCGTCCACACTGAGGCCATTGTGAAGAAGGCTTACCAGCACCTCTTCTTCCTGAGATGGCTGAGGAAGTTTGGAATGAACCAACACATCCCCACACGGTTCTTCACCAGCACTGTAGAGAGCATCCTGACTGGCTGCATCACTGCCTGGTACAGCAATAGCACCACCCACAACCACAAAGCCCTGCAAAGGGTGGTGCGAACTGCCAGACACATCATCGGAGGTGAGCTTCCCTCCCTCCAGGACATATATACCAGGTGGTGTGTGAAAAAAGCTCAGAGGATCATCAGAGACTCCAGCCACCCGAGCCATGGTCTCAGTGCTACCATCAGGCAGGTGGTATCGCAGCATCAGGACCCACACCAGCAGAATCCATGACAGCTTCTTCCCCCAAGCAATCAGACTTTTGAACTCTTGATCTCTCACGATCAAAATACATCAGCACTGCACTTTATTAATCTCACACTGGACTGTCATAAATTATATTCTCTCTTAACAACACACTGGCAACCGACAGCCTGAATGTCAATACAGTACAATACAACCTACTGTATATTTTATATTTACTACAGTATATATACTATTTTTATAGTATAATGTGTATTCTATATTGTGTGTATGTGTATTCTATATTGTGTGTATTGTATACTGTAAACTGTATATTATTATTTGTATATTGTGTTGTGTGTAATTATGTGTATATTTGATATGTAAATTGTGTTGTGTAAATCTGATGTTTATTGTAAATTGAAAAGTCTCATCACTGTCATGACTGCTATGATGCTCAGAACTGCACCCAAGAATTTCACCCACTATTGCACTTGTGTATATAGTTTTTTTCCATGTCTCAACCTCAGGATTCATTTCCAGAGGTTACCAGAGCTTGCCGGATCCAGCTTCATTCCTGCTTGGTGACTCCACTGCTACGTGTCGCTGAGAGATGACGACAAACTACAGCTGATGCTAGTCAGACATCACTTCAGTTTTTTTACTTCAGAGGATGAACTGATGCCAATTCCAACTGTAAGTCATCGGATACCTCATATGCCACTGCCTGAACCTTGGACATAGGATGGACCCCACCGAACCTCAACGAAATGACCTGCAGGTTGAACTGCGATGCACCTCATAATTTATCTCTGCCTACATCACCTTTGTCTATTGATGGACTACACTCTTGAAATGGAATACATAGAGATTGTTGGGCCTCATGTATTCAGATATAAGACAAAGGCAGGCCTAACACAGTCGTAAAGCCTGACTGAGGCCTACACACACAGTCATAAATCTTACTGATAAAAAGCGCGCCAAAATCAAACAAAGGGAGTCCAAAACAGATTACAAATCCCATGAAGCCTTGCTCACTAAAGGATCAAACTCTCAACTCCTATTGGATGAGGCACATGACAGAACGCCCCTCAACCATGATGTCACCGGGTCTCTGAGTGATAAACTAACAGCTGCTTTCTCTCCCACAATCACGAAACCAGCTTCGGTGCCACCACTTTATTCTCTCTCTCTCTTGTACTAACCACACACACACGCAACCCCCTCACAAATATACCCGCACATGCATTTGGCTAGTAGATAACTTGTTGATAAAGCTCAGCTTTGTCCTAAGTTATCATACAAGCGGAGACACGCGGTACACGCCATTAACCGGCGTCTCTCTGCCCACATTTGCGGCCATATTCTCTGGCCAGAAACCTCGCGTAGTCACGTCCGCCATTTTGTGCATGTCATTCCTTACACACACACCCATTCACACACACATAACATCCTCTCATGTGTTATAGGGTTATTTTGGTTACCATATCTAATCACGTCACTGTTTAGTTTGTAGTTGTATGTCGGAAGTTTATTGACTGCATTGTATTGATTATTAATTGATATTACTTCATCAATAAACTTTGTTATATTTCAAAGAAAATTTTTTGGTTTGTTTGGCATACACCTGTGTCAAAGGCTGGCAGAGGATGTCAGTGCTCGGATTCAAGCCTTCATTGTTTCTTTTTGAATGTCAATGTTCTCCGGACATCGATTTTCCCAAGAGAACAATCTAATATTGAGACTGTTATACTGTCTGGTTATTAGTCCCTGATTCCAGGGTGTGTCCCCTACAGTTTGTTATTAACAGTCCAGACTGCGATAAAGAGGGAGAAGGAGGCATGATTAGTCAGTGGTAAGTTTTTAATTCTGGTTGGGACCTTTCTTTGTCTGCAACGCAATTCAAGCAATGAGTGACATGGACATGGAATATGTGTGGAGCTTTCTGAAACCCCAGTTGGGTTCAGAGTAACTTGCAAATAGTAGGATATAAGGAGTCAATCCTGATATCATGCTCTCATAAATTCTTAGTCATTAACTAACTTAAATGGCTCTTCCCTATTTGCAGACAGCTGAATATTTTCCTATCAATCATCTAAGGGTGTTAGAGGTGTAGTGTATAATGTGATTTGTCCATGGTGTAGTGCATGTGTGAATTTTTTTTTGTGGTACAGTGTATGTATGATTTGTCTGTGTTGCATTGTAAATTTTAGTCTAAATCAGCTCGTTGGGGTCCCCTCTTCTCTAGCCTAATGGAGCCTGTGTGCTTCTTGATCTGGTTTCGGTGGACTCATTTGAAGATTGGTTCTTTCTGTCCCCGATGAATCTTGATTTGGCAAGCAACTGGGGAGAGTTTATCGACAGTCTCATGAGGGCCAGTCCAGTGAGGCAGGAATTTCTGTGACAAGCGGTGGGAGGCTGTTTGGAGTGATTGTGAAAAATTATAGTACCAGACTTTGTCACCCCAGTTGAGTTCTTCTTGAGACTCTTTTTGGTCATAATAGGTCTTCCAGCCTTCTGCGCTTTTCCGGAGCTGTTGCTGGGCAAACGTGAAGGTTGTTCTCAAGTAGTGGTTCAAGTCTTCCAGGTACTGGTGGGTAGTCTAGGCTGTAACAAGGTTCATGTCACCTGCTGGTACAGCAGATGCATTGGCTTCAGTGGCATTTGTTTCCCAGTCATTAGCTCGAATGGACCCTCATTGATTTGTGTGGTGTCGACCCAGATGGCCATGAGTACCAAGGGGAGTTTGATGTCCCAGTCCTTTTGGTTTGCGTACACATATTTCTTTAGCATGCTGACCACTGTTCAGTTGGTTCGATCCACTTGACCAGATGAGATAGGGTGGTGGCTGATATGAAATTGTGCTTGTATGCCCAAGAGTTTCTAGATCTCCTGCATGACTTCAGCAGTGAAGTGGGTGCCTCTGTCAGAGTAGACCCTCAGGGGCAATCCAAATCTGGTGAAAACATGGCTCATCAGGAGAAAGGCTGTGGTATGCTACTTGTCTCAGCATTTCGTAAGTGGCCTTGGCACCATGGTGTCCAGCACATGGTGTGTTGTGGCCCCCCTTTGGCACTGAGGAACCACAAGCTTAGGCGCAATGAGGTCATCAGGGACATAGAGGAGTACACCAGCTTGGAGTCACAACATGTGCTTAATGGCATAGAGTTTCCTAAAGGATGGGCTTGCTGCCAAGTATGAGTCTGCTATAGGATGTGTGGTGGCATCAGACAATAAGGGTCATATCAAGTATCGCATCCAAGTCTTCCCGAACTATTTTCTTTTTGTGTTCGGGCAAGCGATGGGGACAGCTACGTACCACCACTCCTGGTTCAGTCTCGATGTGGTGCTGGATGAGGTTCATACAACACATCTGCAAATCTGGAAAACACATCTGCAAATTCTTGTTGCAACTTGGCAAATCCTGCGAGCTGATACAGTGAGAGGTGGTCTCCGCAAGTGACCAGGGTGGGATTGTATCTTCTTTTGTTTGAGTGTCCTGCAACTATACAACCACTCATTTATAATCATAAAATAGGGATATGAAAGTGTGACACTTGGCCGGAGTGGTTGACCATCAATCACTCTCACTTGGTCGTAGGCGTGCTTGAGGGTCTCGTCTCATGAATTCTCCAGAGGGAATTCCCCTTCGGGAAATCCCCTGAGGATGGGAGGGGCAGCAGCCTCTCCCCCTCACATCATCTTGACTTGGAGCTGTCGAAGATGGCCCTGGCTCTGCCTCCCCCGCCAGAGCATTGCACACTTCACATCTCCACACTTTCGTGCAGGACCCATCTGTGCATATTCCCTTTAATACGTTTCTGAATTCAGGCCAATCAGTCCCCAAAATCAGTGGATGGGTGAGGCGGGAACTAACCGCGGCCTCCACTCTATGTTTTGTTCCCCGAAATTTAATCACCAGGGTCACCATATGGTATTTGTGAATATCCCCATGCACACACCTCACCCTCTCCATTTTAGCAGTGCCCAATGCCTCGCGTTGAACCAAGCATTGGTGGACCGTGGTTTGATTACAACTTGTGTCCACCAATGCTTGGTGAGTACCCCCCTAGATTCTTACCGGTATCCGGTACACTCCGGCTAGGTCGGGGGTAGCCTGTGGGGTGTCTGGGATCTGGACCACCGTCCCCAGCTCCATCACTGGGCATTGATCCCGGAAGTGCCCCGGATCCCCGCAACCCAAGCAGACCAGCCCAGACGGCACGCCGCACCTGCGTCAGCGGGAAATTCCACCTGAAGGGGAGAGCGACGGGGCACTATAGAGGCAGGGGGTGGTGTCCACCTCCTCAGGTGAGGTACTGGCCTTGGTGGTGGAGCTCCCTGCCTCCGCGGGGCAGGAATGGGCTCTGGGGAGAGAGCAGAGTGAGAGGGATGGGGGAACACACGGGGAAGGAGAGAGAGAGGAGGGCTCATCCGCACTCGGGTATGCCACCAAATGTGGCTTCCTCCAGTGACGCCGGGCAGTGGCACTGGACCCACTCCGCTGTCCCCTGAGGCAGTTGATGAATCAGCTGCTCCAGTACCACCTGGTCGATCACTCCCCCGACGTCACGATTCCCCGCCAGCAGCCATTCTGGCACACGACTCAGAGACGTTGGTAGAAGGCAAACGGGCAGTCGGTCTTCCCAAGCTTCAAGGTCCGGAACAGTTGGTGATACTGTTCTGGGCTACAACCCACCTGCTGCAGGATAGACTTTTTTAGGTCTTCATAAGCCAGGAGATTAGCCACCAGCAACTGTTGGGCCACAAGCTGGGCATCCCCGGACAGTAGTGGGAGGAGCCTGGCCACCCACTGGTCATGCTGCCAGCCCCAGATCTCCACGGTCCTCTCAAATAAATCAAGGAAGGCCTCGGCATCATCTTCCACGGCCATCTTCAGGAGTGTGGGGGGAGGCAGTTGGCTGCGGTGGTCACCCTCCCTTGTGTCCTCCTGACACAGAGCTGACGTAGATGTCCCCAGCACCGCCTCCCCAGTCAGCGAATCACAAACAACACACCGATACACTTGGTTGCAGGATCCATTCAACCCAGAATTAATGGATGGGAGAGGCGGGGACTAACCGCAGCCTCAACACTATGCTTTTGTCCCTGAAATTTAATGGTGATTGTCAGTAAAGGGTAACTTTGAATATCCCTGTGCACACACCTTACCTTCACCCGCCAGCTTGTACCCAAAGCCTCGGATTTAACCAAGCCTTAGTGAATGGAGGTTTGGTTACAATCTTAGTACACCAAGGCTTGGTATGTACCCCCCTTAATACTCACAGGTATCAGGTACATTCCTGCTCAATCGGGGGCAGCCTGTGGCAGTAGGCGGGCCACCCACTGGGTGCTCAGCCACTTCCATGCTCCCACCATCAACGTGAACAGCTTGATGAAAGCCTCTGAAAGTGTGATGTGAGGCACGGCTATAGGTGGGTCCGGGGTCGCGGCTGAAGACCCCTCCTGGTGTACCAAGCTCCGTAGCACCTGCCGGTCCTCCGCTTGAGCCTGGAAGAGCTTGGAACTGCTGCTCCTGTTCCACAAGCAGCTCAAGCAGAGCCTGATGTTGGGGTTTGGTGGATGCTGGCGAGGGTCTTGATGAGTTCGGTGAAGGGCGAGGACTACATGATGGTGTATCTTCCTCACAAATCCTGGGTTTTGGCACCACTATAACACTTACCTGGTAGCACAGGAATGAGGAAGTGGGAGACAGTGTAACAAAAACTGCATACAGCGGATATTTATTTGAGTTTCTCGCTTTTCAGCTATCTTTGCCAGACAACATAATCACACACACACACACACAGCTCTGAGTGATGCACTGTCTGCATTGTTTTAGCACCCGATTCACTGAAGTAATCATGTACAGAATGATTTCACAGTGAAATCAGATACAGTATGTTCAGTTTTCTATAGCTAAAAGCTGTCTATTCTTACAGAAATTGGAAACACTGCCTCCAGTGGCCAAAGTGGTAAGTGTTGTTGGGCATATGAGGACATGTGAGCTCAATTTTCATGACTAAATGTACACAAAGGGGTACCAAAAGTGGGTTTTTATGTGAGCTGTTTTCAGCTGTACAGGCTGTAATACAGTGAAGAGGAATGCATATTTTATCAACGTTGCCAGCCCAACTCAAATCCCAAACTGAAACCTAACCAGGAGTAAAAATGTAATGCAGCCTCTCAATCACATTCATAAATGATTTTGCGATTCTGATTTTAACACAGGATCCGAACCCGAGTCTCCCATGCTGCTGATGCAACGCGATCCCCTAAAGGAAGGTAAATATACTGATGCAAAAATGTCTGATGGGACGTGGCGCTTGTCAATGAGTCGCCATAATGTGGCCGATCCTAGTGTATTGGAAATAACATGCCGCCTTCCCATGTGATCATGTTGTTGCATATCAGATAACACCACAAACACCGCCACAAAATTGTGCAGCTCTTTAAAGTGTGCTTGACTACATCATGCGTCTGGATATACAGTATGCCTGGTTATAAAACTGCATTGTTTGATGAATTACTGCTGCCATGATCAATTGAAAATGTACACAAAAATCTCCTTTAAACTAAATTGTGTTTGCTGCTTTCTTTCCATGGGAAGTAATAGTGCAAATAGTGCAGACTTTTTTCAAATAAGGCACAATCTGTAGTAAAGAAATTGCACAGCACAATACCAGTGCTATGTTAAACTGGATTACAGTGGCTAGTAAATAATACCAGACATAAAAGTGACACAACTTTATTGAATTCACATTGAGTGTCTTTTATAAGTGTTATATTTAATCAAATTGTGTTTAAGCAATACCAAAGACCCCTTTGATCTCACCCCTTGATTAAAAGCTATGCCAAATCAAGCATGAAAAATCGGACAAATATAGACTAGTTCTGTGCGTTCATGCATGTGTGCAAGTGTAATTGCATGTGTTCATGAATGTGCTCTATGGATTTGTGAGAATAATATGCAGTTGTGCTTGGATGTGTGTGTGGGTGTGTGTGTGTGTACTATGAAAAACAGGGTGTACGGATGAACCATGAATAATACATTAGATCTTAGAAGAAAAGTCAATAGCTGTAACATGACCAACAGCTAATAGCTTTGTATTGATTTGCTGAAATTTCTGGGACCCTTGAAAACTTGTTCCTCTCTATTCATTTAGCGCCTCTGATGGCACTGATGTGAAACCTCACACCAATAAGCACAGAAAAGTGTGAAGGACATGCTCACAGTCACCAGGGGAACCACAAGACCTTCTGTGTGGCTCACTGAAATCTAGATAAAGTTGTGTCATGGCTGCTGTCATAAAGCGTTATACATTTTATGTAAGCTAATACATTTTTTACAATGTGAGCAGATATGGTTAATTATGTGGTAGCGGGTTTTACTGTAATTCAAACAGGTCACAAACTTTTCAGCGGGGCATGACAATTAAAATGTACTATCATGTAAGAAAAGAAAATTAGTTTTAGGTCTGTTAGGGTTATGATGGTTTTAGGACCATTAAAGTTTTGGTAACACTTTACAAAACCTTAACAAAGAGAACATTAACATAAAGGGGTTTTTTAAAGACTAATAAGTCATTTATAAATGCATTATAAATCATTGATATGCAGATGTAACAACATATAAAGTTGACAACATAATTATATGTGACATTTATAACATGACTATAACAATGACTATTTTTTTTCCCATTATTGTCAAAGCGGGTTCTCATTACTGTAATACAATAATAAACTACTGTTATACAATTATTATTCACAACGAATACTTCCATTATGTAATTAAATTAATTGACTACGATGATGTAATTATTATATATAAATTATATAATATATATATATATATATATATATATATATATATATATATATATATATATATATATACACACACACACACACACACACACACACACAACACACACACACTATAATTATTATTATTTTTAATGAGATTATTATTTTATGTTATATTATTATTATTGTTATTATTTTTCAGTAATGAAAATGTGGGGGAAGGGGGTGGAGTACGGGGGGTTGTTAATTGTAAAAAGTGTCCCAATTTCGTATTTTTTCATTTACCGTATTTAGACTGACATTCTGCAACACAGAAACTGAACATGCAAACATCATATTTTGCTTTTTTACTTTTCTAAGCGAATTGATTATGAGTCTAAATACTTTTGCCATTGTCATTGGATATATAAACCCAATGCAACCCTACCCACTGGTGATTATGATTCTCTCATGGTTCAGAATACAATATTCAGGGGCTGCAGCATGGAAATATCTTCAACAGAAATGCTCTGTGGCATTCACTATGGTTCATTGGCAGCACTGGGTAAGGACATTATGTAAGCAAGCCCTAAGGTTATCACAGTACTGGCAGGGTGAGGAGAGAAAGCAGGATTGAATCTGATGTACGTGAGGAACAGTTTGTGTTGACGGCTGTTTACTGCTGAAACTGTCATCTGACAGCAGCTGTCACAGACACTGATCTGATGTTAAAAATATTATTATTCCTATAATATCAGCATATAGACAAGAGTCTGAAGCATAATTCCTGGCTGTTTCTAAGGTTAGGATTAGGACTTTTCTTGATTTGAATTGGCAAAGGCTTTTCCAATACTTACAATTCTGGCATATTTTTTAAAGGAATACCTTTATTATTTTCTTTCTTCCACGGAACACAAAAGGAAATGTTAGGCGTAATGACCAAATTGTTCTTTTCCAAACTACGAAAATGGACAATGATTCAAAAAGGGACACAAAGGCACATTAAAAGTAGTCCATACTACTTATGTGCAATATTCCAAGTCTTCTGAAGCCACACAATAGTTTTTTGTGAGGAACAGACCAAAGTTGTTGGTTGCTGAAAATGTTCCTCTTCACCCCTTACGCTCAATTCTCATTTGCTAACATTCGTTAGCATTATCACTGCATTGTTTTTAGCACTAAACAACTCAAGTTCTCAAGTGAAAATGCAAATCACTGTGAACAAATTTCTCTCATATAGCTCAAGAATGCAGACATTAACATTTTCACAGAAAAATGGCTTACATTTCGAGTTGTTTCCCACAAAAAAAAAAAAAAAAAAAAAAAAAAACATATCATATGCCGTTGTAAGATATGGAATGTGACACATGAATGGAACATGGAATACTTTTATGATACTTTTAGGCCCATTTTTAAGCTTTAAAGTGTGGCTCTATTCACTACCATTGTATTGAAAAGATGAACCCCAATATTCATTAAAACATCTTTTTGTGTGTGTGTTCCGCATAAGCCATGAAATGACATGAGGGCAAGTAAATTATGACAGAATTATCCAAAATCAGTTCCCAGCTATTAAAATCATAAGCTTAACTATCATCAATGGATACATAGAGCTATTCTGAATTCAGAACCAGTTCTCTCTACTGTGTGAAATATAGCAGTGATGTGTCATTGAGGTCTGTGGAGTTTGGGAGTGAGGGAGAGCGTGCTAACTGAGAATGAGCTGGTTAAACATACCTACAGCACCGCAGGGTCACATTTCACCTCAGCTACACACACACAGCCTGGTATATTCACTCTGTGTTCTTCACAGCACACACATGAACCAAACAGGAACAATGTTTGTAGAGATAGACCACAGTATTGAACAATCAAAAATAAATTGCAACAATCAAAAATAACTTGTTTAAATGACTGGCGTCCTGTTGCTCTGACCCCCATCATCAGCAAATGTTTTGAGAGACTAATCAGAGATTACATCTGCTCTGTATTGCCACTCAATCTTGACACGCTGCAGTTTGCTTACCGCAACAACCGCTCCACTGATGATGCCATTGCATCTACAATACACACTGCTCTCTCCCACCTGGAAAAAAAGAACACTTATGTGAGAATGCATTCAACACCATAGTGCCCTCCAAGCTTGATGAGAAACTCCGGGCTCTGGGCTTAAACAGCTCGCTGTGCAGCTGGATCCTGGACTTCCTGTCAAGCAGACGCCAGGTGGTTAGAATAGGCAGCAACATCTCCTCATCACTGACCCTCAACACTGGAGCCCCGCAGGGCTGTGTTCTCAGCCCACTCCTGTATTCTCTGTACACACATGACTGTGTGGCAACACATAGCTCCAATGCCATCATTAAGTTTGCTGATGACACGACGGTGGTAGGTCTGATCACTGACAATGATGAAACAGCCTACAGAGAGGAGGTGCGCACTCTGACACACTGGTGTCAGGAGCACAACCTCTCCCTCAACGTCAGTAAGACAAAGGAGCTTGTGGTGGACTTCAGAAGAAAAGACAGAGAACACAGTCCCATCACCATCAATGGAGCACCAGTGGAGAGAGTCAGCAGCTTCAAGTTCCTGGGTGTCCACATCACTGAGGAACTCACATGGTCCGTCCACACTGAAGTCGTTGTGAAGAAGGCTCATCAGCGCCTCTTCTTCCTGAGACGGCTGAGGAAGTTTGGAATGAACCACCACATCCTCACACGGTTCTACACCTGCACTGTGGAGAGCATCCTGACTGGCTGCATCTCCGCCTGGTACGGCAATAGCACCACTCACAACCGCAAAGCACTGCAAAGGGTGGTGCGAACTGCCAGACACATCATCGGAGGTGAGCTTCCCTCCCTCCAGGAAATATATACAAGGCGGTGTGTGAAAAAAGCTCGGAGGATCATCAGAGACTCCAGCCACCCGAGCCATGGGCTGTTCTCACTGCTACCATCAGGTAGATGGTATCGCAGCATCAGGACCCGCACCAGCCGACTCCATGATAGCTTCTTCCCCCAAGCAATCAGACTTCTGAACTCTTGATCTCCCACGATCAAAATACATCAGCACTGCACTTTATTACCCTTACTCTTATATCTCACACCGGACTGTCATAAATTATATTATTATTATTATATTATGTTCTCTCTTAACAACTGACTATCAACCGACAGCCTGAATGTCAATACAGTACAATACTGTACATTCTATATATATATATATATATATATATATATATATATATATATATATATATACTTTTTTATATATTTTTATTTTTAATTTTTATTCAATAATGTGTATCTATATAGTAAAAAAAAACAAAAAAACAGCGTATTGTATACTGTACAGTGTATGTTATTATTTGTATATTGTTGAGTGTAATTATGTGTATAACAGATGTTTAAATTGTGTTGTGTTAATTTGATGTTATTGTAAATTGGTACATGTCTCATCACTGTCACGACTGCTATGTTGATCGGAACTGCACCCAAGAATTTCACACACCATAGCACTTGTGTATATGGCTGTGTGACAATAAAGTGATTTGATTTGATTTGATTGATTACCACTGGTATGACTGTCTGACCTGCAAGGTTAGCAGCTTGACGTGTGAAAAGGAGTGTCTGTTTGAAACTGTGCCTTTGTGTCGCCAACCATCACCCTCATGTGAACTGCGCCAAGATGTAGTATTTATATAGGATGACTGCATGCACTCGAGCTAGATTGAAGCCCACAACTTTGTGCAAAACCTGATTTGAGAATGTTCCAAAGAACATATTGTGTCCTTTAATGGAAGCATGGAAATCTGACTGTCTGTATACATAGTTAACATGGTCATTGTCACAAAATAGCTTTGATTAGTGACCCAAATAGAACAGAATCTTAAACATCTTGTTCTTAATTTTACATAATAATGTTTGTTTGTTTGTTTGTTTGTTTGTTTTGAAATCCTAAAACTTTCAGTTTATTTCGGTTTCTGGTACTTTCAGTTTTAAATCAATTTTGAGTTAAATTAGATTTTCAGCGGTCTCATATATTTGGACCCCATTATATATGAATGTGGAGCGGAACGTGGTCATGTGTCTGTCACTGGGGAGAGAGGAAGCGGTAAGGACCATCACCTGGTGATTGTTAACAATAAACACCTGTGTCTCATTACAGTGACGATGGAGACGGGCTTGAAAAGGCTGCAGAGAATGCTGGAGAGACAGAGAGAGTCAAGGACAAAGAAACCTGAAGTTGTGAAGCCGAAGTGTATATTTTGTTGTGAAGCCGAAGTGTATATTTTGTTGTGAAGCCGAAGTGTATATTTTGTTGTGAAGCCGAAGTGTATATTTTGTTGTGAAGCCGAAGTGTATATTTTGTTGTGAAGCCGAAGTGCATCTACTGTTGTGAAGCTGAAAAGCCAATGCTCTCTTGTGAAGCTGAAAAACCAAAGACTGTGTTTGCTAGACTGAAAAAACATTAAATCTTGACTTACCTGGACTGCCACCCCACATCCCATTTCCTTCCTAATCATTGGAACTTCTGCAATTCATTTTAACTTTTAATATTTTAATTATAAAAGGCTCATTACTTTCAATGTGTAATTATTTTGTTGTTGTTTTCTCCAGGTGAATGACAGACTGGGCCAGTACTGTTGTGGATTCAGACCAGACCCATCAGAACTGTGTGTATAAAATATGCTGCGTATCAAATGTGGAAACCCAAAGGACTTAAATCTGGTGCACATCCTGGTAAATGAATTTTTTATATATATTCATCGGATAATAACACTGACATTAAAATAATGTTCATTAACTTTGTTGTCAATATACAGTATAGGGCCTGTAAGAAAGATGATATTGGCAAGCACTGTATGGAAATCCCACAAATTTTCTTGTGAAATAAAATGTTCTTTTACACCATTGCAACACAGCCTCATTTGGCTTATTGCTTTAATCAAATGGCGACAACAGCAATATGATAATAGACATTGTTCAATAAATAGTTACATCTTTTAAATTAACAACTCTTTAAATAAGTAGGTTCATGTTAAAAATCAGCCTAACTGTAGACTTTTTACTGTTGCCAAGCAGTGTAGCAACTTGCCCTACTGAAGGAATAGTTCACCCAAAAATGAAAATTCTCTCATTATTCACTTACCCTGATGCCGTCCCAGATGTGTGTTGACTGTCTTTCTTCAGCAGAACAGAAATTAAGATTTTTAGAAAAATGTTGAATCTCTGTAGGTCCTTAAATGTAAGTAAATGGTGACATCAGGCTGCTGGCTATTTGACGGTCCAAAAGACATATTTAGGCAGCATAAAAGTAATCCACACGACTCCAGTCGATCAATTAATGTCTTCTGAAGCAAATCGATAGGTTGGTGTAAGAATAATATTGATAATTAAAACTTTAACTTTAAAAAATTGCTTCTTGCCAGCAGTCGACACATCAGTGACGTAAGCGCAATGGCGTGTTCACGCGAGAGGTTGGAAGCGCGCACTTTGTATACAACAGAGGAACGAACATCACGCGAGAGTTAGTTCAGTTCAAACAGCATCCCAGCTCTGGCCAGAAGCAACGATTTAAAGTTAAAAACTTTTTAATTATCGATTTGTTTCTTGCACCAACCTATCGAATTTGCTTCAGAAGACATTAACTGAGTCGTGTGGATTACTTTTATGCTGCCTTTTGGACTGTCAAACAGCCAGCAGCCTGATGGCACCCGTTTACTTACATTATAAGGACCTACAGAGTTTCAACATTTTTCTAAAAATCTTACTTTGTGTTCTGCTGAAGAAAGACAGTCATACACAGCTGGGATGGCATCAGGGTAAGTGACTAATGAGAGAATTTTCATTTTTGGATGAACTAGTCCTCTGATATAGAATGTGCGGCCACAGATGTGCTTTATCTGCATTATACATATGCATTTTAGAATCTCCCAGATAGAGTATTCACCATTCAAAATGTAACCAACTATAATGATGTCACTGTAATACTGCACACTGAATTTTGATTGGTCTTAATCAAACATTGCCTTGTAAGAATTCGTATTTTAGGAAATGCAATATAGTTGATTTAATCTGTTTTAACAAATACTTTTTGCAAAGCTGTACCTGTAAATCTGCTTTTCAGAGAGGCAGTGCTGTTTGTTATGGCATTTAGTTCAGTAGCAGGATAATATGCGTCAAATATTCTTAATAACCTCTCTTCATTATCATGTTGAGCTTTTGGAATTGTTCTTGAACTAATCAGGATTTTGCTTGAAGTTGGAGAGAGTAAACAAATACATATTGACACTATGGCTTCAGTAAAACTTGAAAAAGTTCTCTTTTATCATCAAGTTATATTGAATGACCTCACAAGTCACATAGCTGGCAAGTAATAGCTTTCTACCAGAAGAGTGTAGTACAAATTCTTTCATTCTGTGGGTAGCTCTCCAATATCAAAAGTAATATCTTTCCAACAGCTCTTGAGATCATGTAGTTTGAGTTCCCACTGTAAGTTAGAAATCCAAGTAAATGATGTGAGGCAGCTAAAATGAGTCAAGGCAATCAGTTTCTATGGGAGCTCTTAGACTGGTTCTCTAGTCATTATCTGATAGTGTTCGGAGAGCTGGAGAATTGGGGCTCCAGTGTGGTTGTGGTTAAGGATTTTGGAGCCAGTCTGCTAAAGTAATCTGTTTTAATACCGCTTGCCCACAAGAACATTCCACAGTTTTAGAAATATATCTGTCTCTCTGCAGAACCTGCAGAGCCCACTGCAACCAGTTCATAATTCATACAAGCTGTCTCTTTTGTTAACCCTAACCCTGAAATTAAAGTGTTACATGTGAACTGAAAAAGCCATATTCTTGCTCTGGATTCCATGAGAGTCTGAATTATTTTCAAAGTCAGGCAAGGTGTTTCAGTCTTACTATAGTTGTGACTTCAGAGTCTAGTCTACTTTCTAAGTTTGTTGAATTACATTTAATTTCAATTTATTTACAAATTGTGCAAATTTAGAGGACCTAAGAAATACATTTTCTCAAATACTGACCAACAAAGCCAAAACACAATAACTACACAAAAAGGGCTTCAAAGTTTTTTGATTGTCCAGCCAGTGATGGATTATAAAATAGTCTCACTCCATATTCTGAATCTGAGCATGGTTAAGCAAAACCCTCATCACACTTGTAGTCTTGTAGTAAGAGACACGAATTCAGTTATAACTACATTTTGGTCAAATGTATAGTCAATGGATTCTGGATGATAAAACAAAACTCGTGGACATGTTACACAGGAATTCTCCTTATACATAAAACCCAGTATGTAAACTTAGCAACCTCTATCTATAGGTTCGGAGGACAGATCCATCCAGATATTTTTTTAATTTATTGACAATGCTGGCAGACCTCATCAATCACAAGACAACCTCAACTTCAGATTGGTTGAATGTATCGATGAGTAAATACAAATATTTGTAAATATTCATTATTTCTTTTTAATTAAACAGTGCTATTGCATGTGTATATATAAATGTTTCTTCTTCCTGAAAGATATCACTGAAATAAGTGCCCTGAAATATGTGTCCGTGGCCTGCCAGTCAGAAGGCTTTGATGTACTTTTTGCCTGCTAATCAGTTTGTGTGCACTCATAGTGTAGTAGTTGAAGTGGATCAATCAGATTTAATGTCTTATTCATATTCAGAACAGTTGTCAGCTGTGGGTGGTTTTGCTACTGTTGTGTATGATAACCCTGAGAAGACACACTACTGCTCTACTGTTCGGTGACTGTCTCAACGCTATCTTTGGAGGGTGGTGTTTTGGAAAGAGAGGGCATGTCTAATTCAACAAATTTGAGAAAAAAGCCATCTTCTCAGTGAAAAGTGTTTTAGAAAGAAACTGAAAAGTAAAGTAATTAGTAATGTGATTGCTTTTTCGATAAAGTAATCAGAAAAGTAATCTAATTACAATCTGGAGTAATCAGATAGGAAAACTGAAATTTGAGGAAAGCAAATTTCAATTAGCACTATTTTTTTGTGTGTTTGCGTCATTACCTGATTTGCATAATTCCTTCAGGGAATCGTGTGCCAAAACAACGAAGACCAGCACATGTAATTAAACAATGCTATCAGCGGTTAATGGAGGGATTAGTGATTCCTTCCATTATGTTTACAAATTTCAGAGTAAGGATGTTGGTTTAGAATCAGTTTTGTTTCTCTCTGACAGATCAACATACAGTATCAGGGTTTTTCCTGGCTCAAAATGAGGCAGAGGTGGTACCATCCTGATCATGTGCACACACACACTTGTACCATGCCTTCCACTGGCTGAAGGAAACTCACACAAGCAACATATTTTAGGTGTTCTAATAATTAGATGATTAAAGAAAATGACAATTATCAACTTACAGCATATTTAATTAAAAAAGCTAACCTGTTCAACATTAAATTGATTAAATACAACATATCAGCTAATGTGTTCATTTATAGTTAACAAACAGCAAACTTGATTAACCTCTTAAACCGATAATAAGATCATCTCTGATCTCAGGTATGTGGGTGGGTATGGTGGAAAGGGACGATGTGTAAAGACCAATCAGCCACTCTTTTACAGCTTGGATTGGGCTGATCACTTAGATTGACAGGTCTTGATTTACCATGCACAACTGAAACGGTGCTGGATCTTATGTAATTATGTTTCTGGTTTATTGTGGCATTTACAAATAAAACCCTCAGATCACTTGTTTGGAGCGTTTTTTTGGACTTTTGATAATAATAAAAAAAAAAAAGGCTACCTTGGTTCCAAATGCCATAACTTGCTTTGAGATAACAATACAACATTTTGCCCAGATACAGTTGACATGATTGTAGTCATGTCAAGCATGAATAATTAACAAAATGAATAAATAAACTGCATTACTTTCTCAGCAGTGTTGTAACATAAGAGCCTCCAAATATGGGATGTACACTGCCGGTCAAAAGTTTTGAAACACTTGACTGAAATGTTTCTCATGATCTTAAAAATCTTTTGATCTGAAGGCGTATGCTTAAATGTTTGAAATTAGTTTTGTAGACAAAAATATATTTGTGCCACCATATTAATTTATTTTATTATAAAACTAAAATGTAATTTAAAAAAAAAGTTTTTGAAATTGATGACTTGGACCAAATAATAAAGAAAAGCAGCCAATAAGTGCCCAACATAGATGTGAACTCCTTCAATGCTGTTTAAAAAGCATCCCAGGGTGATACCTCAAGAAGTTGGTCGAGAATATGTCAAGAGTACATGTCTGCAAATTCTAGGCAAAGGGTGACTACTTTGAAGATGCTAAAATATAACACACTTTTGATTTATTTTGGATTTTGTTTAGTCACAACATAATTCCCATAGTTCCATTCAGTGGCGGACTGGGCATTGGGAGAACCGGGACATTCCCGGTGGGTCAGCCGTGAAATGGGGCTGCATGGGCCGCCACGTTATGCAGAACGTGCCACAAAACAGTGCCGCGATATGCGGAAGGGGGCAGCGATATGCAGAAAAGGACAGCAACTGTCCTTTTCTGCAGCAGTCCCTTGTGTTTAACTTGAATGTCTTTGTATTATATAACAAAATATCAAACCAAGTAGCATTTGTTTTAAAGAAAGATGCCACAAACACAGCAGTCACAAAAAGACATTTATAGGTTCGAAATGATAAATCAATAGTCATTGAAATGAAGACCAGAAGTATCTGGACACTTTCTGGCTGACAAACTTAGTGGAAAATAGTTAAAGCTACACTATGTAACTTTTTAATTGTTAAAAAATAACAAAATGTTATTAATGTGCAACAAAAATCCATCTTCCAAACCATATATTTACTTTACCCAAATACACTTTGCTAAACCTATAATAATGATATTCTATTATAAATATTTTAGAGCTGTCAGGATGGATTTTGCGGGAAATTGCGTACATACGTCATTCGCCCGCGCGTGTTGATGTCATATCCATACACAGAGAAAATAAGATCCGGCTACTGTAGCGCGTGTGTGGGATTAGCTGAAGCTGAAAGTTTGTTGTTACAACGAATGAGAAAAATTGACCATGGATCATTCAAAATGGCAAAACTCCAGAGAATCACTTTGTAAAAACAAAGAAACCCCAAACAGAGCAGAGTCTACAAGCAAAAACGGAAAGCGACAGAGCCCGTAATAAAACCCAAATCAACATCGGCTTGGCTTTTCAGAGGTGGCGACAACTCCAAGATCTGAAAGGATTTAAAAGTGACCCAGAGATAGATATTTTACTGATATGTTTTATGTATAATTGTGTAATCACACACACACACACACTACTGTGTAGTGAAATACAATAATTATACTGTAATCGGTGCAGAACTTTTCACTTGCTAGCACACGTGTGTATTTTTCTTTATAACAGCAATAATTTATATAAATAAATCCTTTTGTCCTAGGCTTGCCAAGGACATGTGAGCCTTGAAATGATGTTGACCACTGGTTGTTCAATGACACTCTATAAATTAGTTACTACCGTGGTCTATTTGGCCAGAATATCCTGCAGTTATAAAAACTTTACAACGGTTCACCTTATCAGACTAGCAATTGTTATGTCTAATGTTATCGAACGTTGCCTAACTTCTGTAACGTCATTTATTTCAAAACTTCAATGTTTCGAATAAGTCAAAACAACAGCATAAGATATGGCACTTACCTGCTCACATGTTTTCAGATATCTGTCTTTTCCTTTCTTTCATAATTTATTTTTCCATTCTCTCTTCTTCTTTTCTTCTTCTTTGGATTTATTGGTGGTTGGCAAACCAGCTTAGGTGCATTTCCGCCACCTACTGGGATGGAGTGTGAGGCACTGATGAAGAAGGAAATAAAAAGATGGAAAAAAAACACATCTGAAATCTAATTGTTTAATCTTAATATCATATTATTTCCCAAGGACTTGATGTTATATTCTTTTAATCAGACCTGTTGTCTTTAGGAAATCTAATACAGTCACTTTTGAATTGTTATTCAATAAGTTCTGTAATGTTAAACTATTTATCCCTTTGGATATGGCTTTAACTTCTCTGAGCTGAGATCTTTCTTTGCAGTAACCTATGCATTCTAATAGAACATTTTCAACAGTTTCAATCCACAATTATTGCACAGTCCATTGTTATGCTTTCCTATCTTAAATAGTGACTGGTTTAATGCAGTGTGTCCGATAAGGAGTCGTGAAATTACTGTGTCATCCCTTCTTTTGCCATAAATCTAATTTCCTACCTATTTTTTAATTCCATATACATCTTGTCTTAAGATGGTTATTTATATTTTCAGCTTTAGTGTGTCAATAGGAAATATACATTTTAGACTCCCAAACATTTCTTTTGCAAATAGAATAGAGTAAAATAGAAGAACAGGGAGCCCTGCAACAGATGTCATGGCCCCCACAAAGTCCCCCCACTGAACATTGTATCAGTCTGAGATGACATAAAGAGACTAAATAGATCTATGGTGAATTCTCCAAGAAGCTTGGTACATCCTATCTGCCAACAACCAAGAAAAACTGTGTCCAGGTGTACCTAGGAGAATTGGTGCTGTTTTGAAGGCAAAGGTGGTCACACCAAATATTGATTTAGCTTTTTTATGTTTACTGGACTTTGTATGACTTTAACTGATAAATGAAAACTATTTATGCCATTATTTTTGAAGACATCATCACTATGCAACATTTTTCCCAAGTGCCTAAAACTTTTGCACAGTACTGTAGATGTCTTCCCTTTCTCTCCTGGTTCCACACTTCTTGCCACCTCTTATTAACTGTCTCTTTAATTAATCCTTTAATTTCCACTTTACTCAGTGGTGCATTAATATTTATCCTTGGATTCTCTAATGCCTGTTTAGCCATTTCATCTGCTAGTTCATTACCTTTTACACCCATGTGTGCCAGCACCCACATAAATAATGTTTTTATCCCTTGTTGTTGTATTCTAAACAATGTCTGAAGGTTTTCAAAAAGAATATCCTGTCTAGAATTAGATTTGCCATTCATTAAGCCGATATGGTCAGAAAGAGAGTCAGAACAGACCACCATTCAGACCAGACTTCCACTCACTGAAGAGCCAACTGTATTGCTATCATTTCTGATGAGTAAACAGATAAATGATTAGATGTTCTTTTCCTATTTTACAGTCAAACTGAGTAATAACTACTGCTGCTGCTGTATGTCCAGACTCTGGATCATTTGAACGTCAGTATAGATTTGTATACAATAATAATATTCTTGATCTATATATTGCCTCACTGCCATATCCTTAGAAACCCATCTTTGTTTATTCGATTCGCTCTGATAAGATGTCCTGTATTCATGTGTACACCGGTGCCTCGAACCACATTCATCCACGCAGAGGAGCAGAGCCGAACCTCAACCAAAACAATGTCCTTCCGCAAGGCACATGCAGGTTTTTTTTAACCGCTAGAGGGCCAAAAGTTACATAGTGTAGCTTTAATAAACCAGTTACTCTGCTATTACATTTGTGTGCACTTGGGGGACTGACTTTATCTGTCCAGTAAAAATGAACTTGAGGCCAGCTGGCTAAAAATCATTGCTTTCATGTCTGCAGGTACCACTTTGCTTTGATATTTTGTTTTCTAATGCAATGGAATTCATAGATGTTTTACAAAAGATTAACTAAAGTATTCAAATACGGTATGAATAATATAAATATGCATGAATTTTCGCACAAAAGGTTTATGCACATAAATTCCTTTCGGTTGATTGATTTGAATTGTCCCGATTAACATATGGAAGTCTCGAAGTGCGTTTGTTTTGCTGTTTAGAACGTCATGCAAATTACACAAGACAGCTAAAATGAGTGGAGGCAGCGAGTTTTATGGATTTTGGAGTCAATTTCGCTAATCAGGATTGTCAGTCCTTGAGCTGTGATTAACTCATGAGATGTTCTCAACATCTGAGAGAAGAGATTCCAGATGGTCATTTGCAAAGTAAGACTCATGCAGGGGTCTGACACTGTGAGAGACTTTCTCCACAGCTGGTGCTTTGATTCAGATGTAAACCATCTTGCTTCTCTTTCTGAAGTGAAATGAAGTTACTTCTGAAACATAATTGTGGAGTTTATCTTGCAAACCTTCAAAACCAAGAGAACCAAGGGATAAAAATAAATCTTTAATGAAGTCTGCTTTAAAGGCTAAGCACAGAGGTCGGAGGCCGAGGACTATTAAACTGCAGTGTGGAATGAAACAAAAGGCTCTCCAGATAACCCCGTGCTGAGCCCAAAGGCACAGTTATGCACAAAATTGCTGAGTCTGAAATTGTGCTCTTTTATGTACTATTGTTATCATATACTGTATAAGTGAAAGAGCTTTGGTTCTTGAGTTTCTGAGTAGACTCAGAGACAAATTCACTCCACAGTTGTGCCACTTTGTGTTCTGTATATTAGTGCAAAAACCTATAATTTTCACTAACCACCGGCAATCGAGTTTAACCATGCGCCGCCTGCAAATTAGTGCTGTGCCATTTTTAAAATTGTTGTTTTGTTTATATGTCTGAATTTGACATTTATCCTCAATAAATGTTAGGGTGAGGGTTACATATTTCTGACATATCTTATTTTGTATAAACTAACAATAAAATAAAATCTGAGCGAACGGTTAACTTGCACATCTCTTCAGTTAGAGCCAGACATTGTTAGTTTCATTACTTAGGTGTCAATTATGTTTGGAGTTTGACTTGGAGTTTGAATTTGTCTGGACACAATTGCAAACTTGAACACATAACCCTAAGACATCCACAGATATCAGTTCCTAAAATCAAATTAATTGTGATTGTCTTGGAGTGGTTTAGACAAGTCTAGATGAGCTACAGTATATCAGGCCCATCTGATGATGAGCTGATCTTGTCACTTCCTATAAGCCTCATACTGATGACACATTTGGAGATTATGGTCTCCTCTTCCCCTCTTCATCCAGTTTGAAATCCCACAAGCCTCATTTACATTTGCCTAATGTGGGCCAGAAACTCCTGCCTGTGTTCTGCTTCCAATTTTACTTCAAAGTAATATGACTGCTTCCTTTCAAGACAGTTCACCAAAAGGCAGAGATTTGTAACCCCTGAAAACACTAGATTTGACTTGCATAAATGAAGAACACACAGATATTTCATATCTTTAAAAAAGAAAAAGTATTGAGCCAATATTATATCTAAAACTGCAGGGAAATTTTTTGGGAACACAAGATGGATAAAACAAGGTTGCGTTTTGAAGGGAACACTTGATTTGAAAAAAGTCTGGCGAGAGTCACATGCAACATTCCAACACATTTTCTCATAACAATTCGTAATAATTTGTACAACATGACGAAATAGTATGATATCACGTGACTTGCCTCACATACGAAAACGTACAAATACATGCATCAATGTTTTGCAAGCCTCCTATCCAACACTTTATTTTAATAAAGGAAACATCTGTTAACAAATGCTGTTACTCATTGTGCAATAAAAAGTCTGATGTATTTGAAGAACCTGCAGTATGTCTCCCTTGTTCTTCCGTGGTACACAAAAGTGATTTTACTCTTAAAATCATGGTTAGGTTTAGGGACAGGGTTAGGGTTAGGTCAAAGTGTAGGGGTAAAGGTCTAGGGTTTCTGTGTGACTCATAAATCATAAAAATAATACGAGACGGCAAAATCAAAAGCAATTGAATGAGCTGGCTCATACAAAACTTTTGCGTAACACAGAAGGAAGAGAAACTGCTGAGTTTTGAAGTAGCGTTCTGATGATCTATCATTAGTTTAACCCCAAATCTAAATCTAACCATCACCATAAAGTGTAATACTGCACCCAAACCCTTACCCTAATCTTAGCAGCAAATGCAACTCGGAAAATTTGTGTCAAGAGCATTCTTGTGGGTTGCTATTTTAAAAAGGGGCAGGGCTAGTTTTGTCCCATGTCTTGAAAATAAGTGTAGTATATTTACTGTCACATCAACATCTATCCAGGTTTCATGCTGCAGATCACAAAATTGCAATCATTAAAGTTCAGTTGACTTACCAGTTTGCATTTTATAATCATTAAAGAAAACATATTGCTTTTCTTTGTTCATTTTCTTTTTAATCGATCAACTTCATTGTGGGTTTTATATTAATTTGTTAATTTTTAATTAGTAACTAGAAGCGTTTTTTTTTTTTTTTTTTTTGCAGAATATAACCGAAAACTGAAAGTCCCTTTCAATAGTTCCGGAGTGAAAACGAATTATTTTTTTATTTTTTATTATTATGCTGGTAACCAGTTAATAACGTTATTATTTTGTTACCATATATTTTTAAATGAAATTAAAGACAAGAGGGTTTAGATTTAGTTCTATCCAGTTACCATTTGTAAAGGAGTCTGTGGAACGTTTTGTTTTTTAATCCCTGTTTTAATAACTGAGTTGTTTTAATTAATTATGTGGTTTCTGCAGCTCAGGCTGGTCTGAGTCCCTAGGCAAATGCCCAATAGATCTGCCGCCCTTGAGTTAATCCATCTACTTCTCTACAGTAAGTCTCCACTCCATAGGTTTGCAATTTAGAAATACAGGCAACTTGATCGCCTTTGTCTTACAAGGTCAGGATAAAAAAAAAGCATTAAATATAAAACTACAAGCTCTCTCACCATTAGACTTGAAATGATCAAGCCAGTATTGTTGAACAGCGACAATGCAGGATGGTTTCTCAGAAGAATATGTGACCGGAAACTAGAAATCTCTGCCATGTGTTACCCCTGGACTGAATCCATATTAATCGAAACATCATTTTAATTAATCATAACCAAGGGAGTGATTAAACTTAGAGAAAGAGAAACAGAGAGATAGAAGGAAAGATAGGAAAGAGCACGCAATTACCCAGATGAAAGTTTGCGCAGGTAAACACAGTAAAACTACAGTTGTGCTTCTTCAAGTATTTATTAAAGTAGTTATTGCTTGTCATAAAGTTAATCTTTATCTCAGCTTATCTTAGAGGGGAAATTATTATTATTATTATTATTATTATTATTATTATTTTTTACTCCAAAAAAAAAAAAAAAAATATGTAGAATCTGAGCAAAAGTTGCTAGAGCATCATAGTTGAGAGTGTGTATTCCTCTGGAAAATACTGGTGAACAAAAAGTTATTTTTTATTAGCATTATTAAACAGTTCATTAAATCTTAGGCTCATTGCTCTCTGGAAAGAATTAACTAACTCTCCTTCATTTGCCAGCTTGGAGTAGAGGTCTGCATGAGCCTTAAAAGGAAACCTGAACCCGACCCGTACCCGAGAACGTGTCGCCCGACCCTACCAATACCGTTTTAAGCCCAAACCCGACCTGAACCCAAAATTGCTTACTGTCTAATTTCTTCTCCTAGCAAGTACTGTTGCAATAGGCTGTTTTTTATATAAGCATATAGGCAAAATTCATAACAGTACTGAAACAGTAAACATAGACAATTTTAACAAGGCACAGCAGCCCCTTAGTACACTAGAGCAGAAGGGGAATAAAGAATTGCCCTACCATTTATTTTCTGAAACTTCACTTTGTGCAGAACAATCTGGAATCATATGAAACACTGCAACAGTCCCCTCTATACAGCGTGAACTTGTTCAGATTGTTGAATCTTTGTGACAACTAAAAACAGTCTAGACGCAGCTCAAAGAATGAAACAGAGCACAGGTGTCTCAACACACATTTTTGCAATTTAAGAAATGTACGTTATTTTTAACTTGACTTGGTGTTTAAAATGTGCCGGTCCTGTGCGAAAAGGAAAACATAGGAAAACAATGGGAAAACAGATCAGATGCATGCAAAAACACATTTGGTGTGAACGGCCCCTAACTTGTCCGTTTACGAGTCTGTGAGTAAGAGCGCATGCGTGAAACAAGTTCAGTAAGCCTGTTTATTTTTTCATTCATACAAACCCGAACCCGAAGTCCTACTTGAAAAACTGAGGTCAGGTTGCAGACCTCTAGCATGAAGGCAGAAAGCAGAAATGACTGGTCGTGGTTGAATCAACCACTGCCCTGGCAAAGGAGTTTTCCTGTTATTTAAGACAGCCCAAAATACGTATCTTATTTATCATACATTATTTATATATAAAATTTTGTACACAAATGTGACCACTTGACACAGTATGTGACAAATTCCAAAACCTCTGCTTGGCGCTGAACAACAGTCTCATGGGAAATGACATGGGTTACATTTAACGTAGTCTCACATAATGAACATTAAAGCGATGTGATCACTTTATGTGATGACATAATTAAATGTATGTCTTTATTCACTCTTAAATCAAATTAAACCATTAATAAACCCCTGATATCAAATATGGCGGCTACATCAATAACATCAAATCTCATTGGTTCTCTTCGTGTTTCGTGACCAAACATCACGACCTCATGTTATAAGAACGAATGAGGTTTGACATTATTAATGTAGCCGTCATATTTGATTTCAGATCTTTATTAATGATTTAATTGAATTTAATTTTTTTGGGTGAATTGCTCCTTTAAAATTCTTGGCCTATAACACTCAAGTCATATGTGGACCATTTTATGATACTTTCATCCTGCTTTCCTGTCATTTTCCAGTTTGACAGCTCCACTGAATGGAAAAGCATACTGATCTCACAATGAAATCGGAAACAGTAGGTTGACTTTTCTTTAGCTGAAATTGATCTGTGCTTACTGCCCCCAGTGGCCAAAGCAGTAAGTGTTGCTGGGTGTATGAGAATGTGAGCTCCATTTTGCAAGTTATTTTCAGCTGTACAGGCAGTAATACAGTAAAGAGGAATGCATATTTTTTAAACTGTACCCCCCAACCCAAACCCTAAACCTAAACCCAACCATCAGAGGAGGAAAAATCTAATGTTGGAGGGGAAAATGCAACCTCGGAATCGCTCATCACTGATTATTCAAACAAAATTACTCCTTTTAAAAAAATACGAACCCAGAATCCAAACCCGGGACTTTCGATTGTGCCACAAGGCAAGGTAAACATGCTTGAGCCAATGCAAAAATGTCTAATAGGTCATGGCACTTGTCAGTGAGTTGACATAATGTGGCCAATCCAAGGGAACTGGAACTCTCAGAAACAACATGCAGACTTCCCGTGTGATCATGTTGGGAAAAGAGTGGCCAGTATATTCTTCCAAAATTCACAAGTCACACAGGTTTAGAATGACATGAGGTCTAAATAACTGACATAATTTCCTTTTTGTGTGAACTATTCCTTTTAAAAAAAAGTGAGGCTCTGTTCATCAGAAAATTATAGTTCTAAGAGTGGCCAGAAATGGCAAGTTTTGTTCCCAGAACACAGAGATCTCCATGGCTGATATCGCTATCTCTCTTCTGTCTCCAATCTTCCTTGTTGCTTGTGATTTATTTAAAACATGGTTATCCTGTTAACCCTTGTCAGGAGACACACTTACCACTGACAGCAGCAGAAGGTGCACCATTATCAGGGTACACATAAAATCTTTCTTAAGGCCATAGAAACCTTTTTTTCATGAAACAGCAAGATAATAGCAAGATAAGATAAGCATGTCCCTTAATTTTTATTTTATTTTTTTCATCTGTTTGAGATGACTATGTCCATTTTTTTTTAGCAGTCTGTTCCTGTAAGCATAAGCAGTTTTTAGTGGCTCATTACACTCACATTCAGAACCATCTTTTACTAGAATGAAATACTGATATCCATGCAACTCTTCCTAACTCTCAACTCTTATAAAGCTCATCATTAACAGAATAAATAATGCAAATTGAAAATTCTGTCATTATTTACTTACCCTCATATCGTTCAAAACCCATAGGTTTAGAATAACTATTTCTCTGTTTCTCATACAATGCTATCATTTGGCTTCATAAGATTTGAAATATACTGTAGAATATGAGTCATACAGTATAGATAACTTTTATGCTGTATTTTGTGGGCTTTTTGTTCTTATTGGAGCTTGACAGCTCCTGGTCATTAAGAACTGTTGTTGTATGGCAAGAACTGTGCAGTAATTTTTCAAAAATTTCTCCTTTTGTGTTCTATGGAAAAAAAAACAGCATGAAACATCATGAGAATCTTTTTATTAACTTTTCTTTTTTTTTTTTTTTTCTCACAGAATCCACCTCTAATCAGTTTATTCAGCCTACATTACACAGACAAGGCAGGTCCCATGTGTCCTAGTTAAAAGCTGTTTAAATGTTAATTTGGAAGTAAACATGAAGCTCAGTTCAGCCTTCATCCTTTGAGACAAAACAAAATGCTTCAGTTGCACATTGTTTTAGTATTAGATAAAATTTTGCTGGTTATTTTGAGGATTGCAGTGCTGTACCCTAACATTATAGTTCCAAAAATGTTCCTACATTTCTTGCCTGTTCAGAAACTAATCTGTGTTCTGGAAGTATTCCAAGAGCCCTGACCTCTGCTGAATCTCTCTGACGCAAATGAGAGTCCTTAAGGTCCTCACCTTAGAGTGTTGCCATGACAATGAGTAGTCAGCTCCAGGCTTCCTTTTAGGTTCAACGTGATTGACAGATCCCACTCGAGGCTGTTGTCTCAGGTGAAAAGGTGTGACAGTAATAGGAGAGACAGTCATTTGCTTGCTCTCTCTCTCTTTTCTTTGCTTTAATGAGAGCTTACATGGCTAGCTCACTGCTAGTTGAGGTTCAGTTTAAACCAGGATCTCAGAACAAGATGTAAAGAATACAAGAGGGAAGCTCACCTGCATCATCATTCTAAAGTTTGAAATCACTATTACATTTTCATGTTTTTGAAAGAAATTGATACTTTTATTCACTAAAGATGCATTAAATTGAACAAAGTTACAGTAAAGACATTTATAATGTTGCAAATGACTATTTCTATTGCAAATAAATGCTGTTCTTCAAACTTTTTGTTCACCAAAGAATCCTCTATTTGCAGCAATGACATTTGTGCAGAAGAATATTGTGTTTAAAACATTAACACAATTAATCATGTCCCATGACACGACCGTACATGGGTAAGTTCCGAGATTCAGTCTGCAGAGGGCAGGTAGCACAACTCCAGCTGTACAGGTAATGAACAACTGCTTATTCAACTCCAGGCAGCTACCCTAATGAAGAGTGATGACATTGCACAAAAACAACATTAGCATCTCATGCATAATATGAAGAAACTCCCAGAATCGAATGTCGTACTCTCTAACCACTCACAACTTAAACTTTATGCATATAAAAAAAACATCATGGTTACCTGTGTAACCTCCGTTCCCTGATGGAGGGAACAAGACGTTGTGTCGATGTAGTGACACTAGGGGTCACTCTTGGGAGCCCGAGACACCTCTGGTCTTTGATAAAAGACCAATGAAAATTGGCGAGTGGTATTTGCATGCCACTCCCCCGGACATACGGGTATAAAAGGAGCTGGTATGCAACCACTCATTCAGGTTTTATGCTGAGGAGCCAAGACAAGGTCCGGCCATTTCAGCGATGTAGTGACACTAGGGGTCCCTATACGAAACGCCACAATTGGCTGAACTGTGTTACGTGAACTGGCGGTGTGTGGTGGACAGATTACTGTGTGCCTCATAGCCAGCACACCAGGTCGACACGTAACCTCCCCCAACATAGTCATGAGTGTCGAACGGCCCTTTAGGGACAAGTCGACTACCCAAAAGATAGAGACAGGCTTAACCCAGTCGTGGCCTCTTTTCCCCTTCTCTTTTTCCACTCCCTAAAAAAGAAGGGGGATTATCCGACTGGGCCGCCAGGTCTAGTCGGGGGGTGTCCCTCCCAAGGGGAAGACACCGTGGAGATCACACCTCGTCCAAAGAGAGGGGGGGATATTTAAGTGGAAGAATACGTCATGTGGTCTTTCCGACCATGTGGAGAGTCTTCAAGGTAGATCCTACCCAACGAGGGAGGAGTTACTACAAACATGGAGACTGGGTTAGAGGGGCTCTGCCCTAGGAAGACGCAGTTTGCCAACAGGGAAACGAACTAGCGGAAGATACATATCGCATGGGGTTAGCCTTACAGGGAACTGCCACATGCGGAGCACCTACCCCAAAACAGGACTCTTAATTAGCACGTGTACTGGGCCGGCAGCGAGTCTCTCCAAAAACTCGACTGCCACAGGGCTCGGAGGAAGTCAACCAGGGAACAAAGTTTGTGAACACTACTGGGAATTAATGGCGCACATCTTCAGCTCCAAAGGAGGTGGAAGGCGCTATGTGCAAGCGATACACCCAGCCAGCTATCCTGGGCTTATCCGCTTGTGTTGCGTGCCACTACCTGGGATGAAACCGGTTCCACCCGGAGGTTGTAGAACCTTGCAAAGGTGTTGGGTGTTGGCAAATGTCTGTTAGAGAGGCACCTCTGGCCAGGGCCCAGGAAGCCGCTACACCTCTGGTAGAATGGGCTTGTAGCCCTACCGGGGGCAGCATGTCCTGGGCGAGGTATGCCATAGTTATGGCGTCAATGAGCCAGTGGGCAATCCTCTGCTTGGAGACAGCGCTTCCTTTCTGCTGTGCACCAAAGCAGACAAAGAGCTGCTCAGAAATTCTAAAGCTCAGCGTGCGATCCAAATAGATGCGTAAAGTGCGCACCGGACACAGCAACAACAGGGCTGGGTCTGCCTCCTCCTGGGGCAGCGCTTGCAGGTTCACCACCTGGTCCCTAAAAGGGGTGGTGGGAACCTTGGGCACATAGCCCGATCGGGGTCTCAGGATCACGTGAGAGTATCCCAGACCGAACTCCAGGCACGTTTCGCTGACAGAGGACGCTTGCAGGTCACCTACCCTCTTGATGGAAGTGAGTGCAGTCAGGAGGCCAGTCTTCAAGGAAAGTGCCTTAAGCTCGGCTGTCTGCAAAGGCTCAAAGGGGGCTCTCTGTAGACCCTGAAGAACTACAGAGAGGTTCCATGAGGGAACGAGGCGTGGTCTGGAGGGATTCAGCCTCCTGGCGCCTCTTAGGAACCTGATGATCAGGTCGTGCTTCCCTAAGGACTTACCGTCAACTGCGTCGTGGTGTGCCGCTATGGCGGCAATGTACACCTTCAAGGTGGAAGGGGACAGCCTCCCTTCCAGCCTCTCCTGCAGGAAGGAAAGCACTGATCCGACTGCGCATCTCTGGTGGTCTTCACGTCAGGAAGAACACCACTTAGAGAACAGATGCCACTTAAAGGCATACAGGCGCCTCGTAGAGGGGGCCCTAGCCTGAGTGATCATGTCCACCACCGCGGATGGTAGACCGCTTAGGTCTTCCACGTCCCGTCCAGGGGCCAGACATGGAGATTCCAGAGGTCTGGGTGCGGGTGCCAGAGGGTGCCCCGTCCCTGAGAGAGAAGGTCCTTCCTCAGGGGAATTCGCCAGGGGGGAGCTGTCGCGAGGAGCATGAGGTCCGAGAACCACATCTGGGTGGGCCAGTAGGGTGCTACCAGGATGACCTGCTCCTCGTAATCCCTGACCTTGCACAGTGACTGTGCAAGCAGGCTTACTGGGGGAAACGCATATTTGCGTAGGCCAGGGGGTCAGCTGTGTGCCATTGCATCTATGCCGAGGGGAGCCTCGGTGAGGGCGTACCAGAGCGGGCAATGGGAGTATTCTTGGGAGGCGAACAGGTCCACCTGTGCCCGTCCGAATCGACTCCAAATCAGCTGGATCACCTTAGGGTGGAGTCTCCACTCTCCCCTGAGGGTAAGCTGCCACGACAGCGCATCCGCTGACCGCAAGCCATGACCGCAACTTTGCCATGGTCATGTTCTCGCAGTGAGAACATGAACCATCCACAAACGCTGCCTCCGTGTGGGTCACGCCCAGACACGAAAGACAGCGATCATGACCATCCGAAGTTGAGAGATAACGACCAGAACCAGGAATAACACACAATCTGAAAGGCATCTTTAAAAAGACGTTCCGTGTGTGCGCTCTTTTAGAGAAATATATACTCTTTTAGAGGGAAAAAGCTCTTTCAGAAAATATACTCTCTAGTTTTTCTGCCGAAGCGCCCAGGGGCGTTCTCTGCAGTGCACCAGTGCAGAGGAGGGAGAAGCTGCTGAAATGCGCCGTCAGATCCAGCAGAGGTGAATGAACAGTAGTATTCAGCTCAATGAGAATGACCGTTCGGCTCCGAAGAGAAAATCTGAATGAGTGGTTGCATACCAGCTCCTTTTATACCCGTATGTCCGGGGGAGTGGCATGCAAATACCACTCGCCAATTTTCATTGGCCTTTTATCAAAGACCAGAGGTGTCTCGGGCTCCCAAGAGTGACCCCTAGTGTCACTACATCGACACAACGTCAAGTGAGTGACAGATAGGGAACAACCACTTTCCCCCTAGAATTAAACATGAGTGCTATCGCTGATTTCAATTTCTGTGCAACATGTACATGTCTGTTAACATCTCACAAAATGTGTTTTAGGGTTTCATTTATAAAAAATGCTTTAAAAATTTTGCACTCTACACAGTATTATTCCACAGTGATTTATCCTGCACCGTCCAGTTTCACTGTGATTATAATTTTCTGTACACTGTTTTGTAACATGACTTTCCAACATTTCTATCTGTAAAGAGATAGAATAGATATATTAATAATTGTGTTTTCCTTTGTAGAGAACCCTGCACATCCAAAATAAGAAAAAATAGAGAAAACTGTACTGAGTTTAGGTAACAGGGCAAGGTATGATCCTCACCCTAATTAATTCCTTCCCTTATTTATATACATAAAGTTTTTATCACTTAAGATTATGACTTAATCACTTAAGTCTTATTTATTTCAATGGGTTTCCTGATGTATGCAAAACCAGAGGCCATTGTGTGTTTTTTTTTATTATTTTTTTTTTTTAGGTTAATTGTTTTTTTTAAAGCAAGCTGAAATAATTTGTATTTTGTGCCTGAAACCTAGTCTGAATTGGTCTTTACATGTGGAACACAATGCACTTTTACATCAGATCATTGCAGTTCAGCAGTATCCCCTTCGGCTCTACATAACTCCTTGACCTGACACTACCCTACATGGAGATGTTGTGCATATGATCAGATTTACTATTCTTTCAAGTCCCATTCTATGGGCAGATGTGGCATTTCTACACAATATGTCTCTGGAGAGTCACTGTAATTCTGATTTCAAAGATTTAATAGGCAAAAATACTGCAGGGGGAAATATGATTTACTATGTAAGAGCATCCTCCAGTAGGCGCATCATAAATAATTACATTGATTAGCATAATGCATTTCTGTACATACCGTATCTGTATTGTAGTGCAGCATTTGAAATTAGGCTAACATTATTTGCTGGAGCTAAAAGTGGTAGGTTAAAAGTGTAATCTAATCTTCATGTTCAAAGCCCGAGGACACAGAGATCATAAGTTCAACAGAACATGAAATGAGATAAAGTCCAAAAACAAACTTTTATTTTTTCAATTATGACCGTTGGAGTAATAAGTTGCTAACAAGACGATCAAGTCAAGATATGGAACTCAGCACTTCTGCAATGTTCAGAAATAATTAAATAAAAATAAATAACATGACATTAAATAAACAAAAGAAAATACATTTGAATTTGTTAACTTTAGATAATAACAATAATGATAAATGATGATGTTAGCATTGAGTCTCGTAAAGAATTGCGGCAAGACAACACAAAGACATCTGAGGAATTGCACATTTAAAAAGTGATAAAAAAATGATTTATGACATTCCAGTGGCACATAATGGCAAATCTCATCAACTGGCAGAGGGAAAGTTTACAAGAGTAATGAAGACTACAGCCACACATTCTACATACATCTTTACCTTTCTATGTTTAAACTACATTCTAATGACTGAAATGAGAGACTGTGAAACAGAAAAGATTACAACCATGACCAATCTATTCTTAACTCAGAGTGAAATTATGATACAGTACTTCAAATATGATGCTAGATAATTTCTCTCTCTGATTATATGCGCAAGCCATTTCTGCTATTTTGTATTACAAGCAATTAATTTATTATGTGCATACTTAACATGAATAAAATTACCATCAAAACAGAGTTATGCTAATAAAAAGCATGGCTGAGGTTTGCAAATTTAAATTAGAAATGTTCTTGGTTTAATCTACTTAAGCATCAATTCAATTGATTTTCATTTCAAGTAGAATGTTCAGAAAGCGATGGACAGACTGAAACTATAACCTCAATACATATGACCTGAGAGGCCATATAGATGAAAAAAAAAAAAAAAAAAAGGCATGTGACTGGTTGTTGAATTTGAAGTAAAATTTCAAACGCACAGTGGAACCCTTGACAAATCTGGGCTGAAGTATGTATAGCATTCCAGAGACGTCTTCAATAAATAATTTGCAGAGATAAAGTACATTTTTTCCATCTTAATAATCCATAAACCTGCACAACAAAGCTGGTCTTTGTGCAGATAAGACATATAAAGGACATGGACAATATCTTTAGCAACAGAAATTGGTGCATGGTCCTCCACAAGAGCAGTCTGCAATATAGATATTGTATGTTCAATATTTTTTTTAATGACAGGACATAAGAAGCACATTTCAACAGTGGTTTGTTTACGAAACAACTACTCAGTAAACATCTTCAATTTTGCATTCTGTAAGTCTTATGCAGTCATAGAGGGTTTTTTCCAAGTATTGTTACAGCTTTAGTTGACATTTAGCAAATGTTTTTAACCGAAACTAGTACAACTCAAAAACTCTACAGTTTGTACTAGGTTGGAATCTAATTCCTTAGCATTACCAGCCAAGATCTGTAATCACTACACTGCTACCATCATCCATACTATCATTGCACCAAAATACTCTGTATACAGCTCATTATTGACATGCCACCAAAATAACCAAAATGATTTCCAAACACAATATCTCAGCAACTTCATCCCAATCATCATAGATCTACTGAATTCACACATTCAATGAATACAACACATGTGATGCACACCTACTGTATTAACCTTATGAACATGAAATACCTCATAGGCTAATAATTATAAATATTCTCTTTTAATCTGATAAATAAATATTAGTGGTTTTGAGGCTGGTTGGATTAAAAAAGTAATAAATCTATCTATATGCAGCCCATCAGTATGTATATCTACAAATTGACATTCTTTTTTTCTTGTACTGAATAACTTGCAATTACTTCACTCTATATTTCCTAATCCAAATATATAAATAAAAAAACAACACCAACAAAATAACACAAAACCTTGAGAAGTAGAGGGTACACTCACAGTCACATACAATCCAGTTCAAGTCAACTGAGTCACAGAAAATATGTCAAAGTTCACAGTATTTCTGTCAACAAACAGAGTCAGGAGTCAGCCAAAATCAGTGCCTTGGAATTATAAATACAAATTTGAATTACATAATACACTACATTTCTAAATAAATAAAGCCAGTGAGAACTTTTCTTGGTTGGTGATCTTAATCTAAATGGATTGGCAGTTCTGTAGATTCTATTCCCTTCTAATCTTCATTGCAGTCCACTTTCTTACTTTTCTCTGACTCTCCATAAGGACTGTGAAGAACAATCAAGTGAAAAACACAGAGGTTGAAAAATCACCTATGTCACACTATATCATCCTCAGGATAGCTCAAGATAAATAATCCTAAAAATATTTCTCCAATGGCTATATTAACAACAATGTAACGTTTGAGTTCTGCTAACTGAATCAGGTTTTACATATAAGAACATCTGCAAATGGGCCAAGGAGGTTCTTATTAAAAATACAGCGCACCCATACTAGATAAGTGGTAAAGGGTTTGATGTTCTCTGAAAAGGTGTAGTTCTGATGGGGAAGGATGTAAGGCATATATGTGTTCTCTCCCTGCTCCTGGATCCAAACCTCATATTTCACGTCTTTAACTTTCAGGTACTTCAGGTTCCAAGGGATCTGCCATGATACTGAGAGCTTTGCTTCATTGGTGGCCTGTACTGATGTTTGGCACTTGGGCTCTCTGACCCGACCAGGATGTACTGTGCTAGCCACTTTGGCCTTCTTGAGATTAGGCTTGGTTTTTAGAGCCTCTCTGAGTACATCCAGAAAAGAGGGAATGTCCACAGTAGTGTCTTGGTAAATGCGAAAAAGCCACTCTGGATTATGGCAACAGAGATGTCTTGGCACCTCCTTGCTGGCGAGGATACGTTCTTGTTCCTCTTTCTCTAAGTGGATGATGCCACCCTGGTCCCAGGGGCGATCAGGAAATGTAAAAGTGTTCTCTTCTACAGAATTCCTCCATGCAATGTATTGTAGGTCCATGCCAGGTAAGGAGGCCAAGGTTTTGTAGGGTGTGTACTGCTCCGGGTTTATTGCAAATGGGAAGAGCTCAACTACAGCTGCACCACGGGGCAAGAACATGGAGGTGATCATCTGGGCTCCGTGCATGCTGACCAACATAGATGCCCCACTAATCATTTGGATAATCCTATCAAATGACTGTTCCTCCAAAGACACAGTGACAGTCCTCATCTGAAACTCTTGGGCTAAAGCCAGAATAAGTTCTGCCTCATTGAGGATGAGCCTGTTAGTAGTACGTTTAAAAACTACGATGTAATCATCGTCCGCCATCTTCTCCTCTCTCGTGGTGTTAAGCCTCTCCATCAAAAATGAAGCAAATTGACGAATCTCATTACCTGAAATCAGAATGTTGGCTTTGGGTCCTTGCGGTTGCACAAAGCCATATTGGTACCATGTTGTTATTTTTGACAATCCAACATAGGACTTTGTGAAGCACATGAGTTTGCCAAAGGCTTTCAGTTGCTCCTTGAGTAGTGGTTGCTTACTGCTCATCAAGCGGTAGAGATCAAAGTGAGCTCCCTCACCCCAGCCCTCCATGAAGACAAGCCTGGCCTCATCATCCAAGTCCGAATACTGCTGCATGGTGTAGTAAATGGGAAGAAGATCATCATGGAAGATGTGCATGAGGTTATCAGGGTTGAAGCGGTTCATAATCAGAGTGACGTCTGGCACGAACACAGGCTTTGGCATGAACTTCAGAGCTGCTGCTGGGAGCTCCAGAAAGTTGAAGTACTGAGTGTTGTGGTCCTCCACAGAGGAGAGGTCTAGAAGGGCGGGCTGGAAACGTCGAGGGCCAAGGTTGGGCAGCATGACAGAGGCATTACTGTGGAAGAACACAAACTCCTCTGCCTCCGTGCAGTAGCAGAGGTAGTCAAAGCGGCAGATGCGGTCGGTGTGCATCTTGCCAGTGCAGACCATTCTCGTGCCATGCTCTTGGAGTGCTAACAGGGCACTGTGGTAGTCGATACGCACCTGTGAGAACTCCTGTGATTGCCGTGTGAGATGTAGCTCCTCTTCCAGCTGTGACGTGTGTTCAATCAGGCGAACGTACTTCCAGAGCAAGGCTGCAACCACTGACACCAGCAGGCCATTCAGCAGTGCTGGCAGGTTCATCCTACAGCCAATAGCACGCATCACAACAGACCTTCGACCCCACACTCATGCTCCACCTACAACAGAGAATCAGAATGCAAAGTGTGATTTTGAAGAGTTTACAATAAACATAGAGGGTAAATAGTGTAGTGTATAGAGAGAGGGGAGAGTGTTAAATGGACATGTGTCAGTATTCTGTAATACCGTATACAGGGATAATTAACATGCACAGTTATGTCATCATGGACAATTCAAAATACTGTGAAAATATCTAGATAACCTATTAGCCAATTTAAATTTTTTTGAAGGCACTGTAGCATCATTTCCATCCACGAGTCAAGATTCATAACCAGGGACCAAATTTAACATGCCAATTGCGAGTAATTTATTGCTTGGTTGAGTAAATAAAATAGAGTTACTTGCCAGTGACCGGACATGATAAATCACATAAGTCACATTTTAAGAATGACAGTCGGAACTTTATAGTTTCATAAGGGCCTGCCACTTGATATATGGTTAAGTCAGAGTGTAAGATTGATATCCCTCGCTTATAGGGCTGGGTGATATAACAAATTCTGATGATATAATCGCAATGATTTTGCTGTCGATATAAATTAAGCAATACTGTGAATATGCCGATGATTTCAATGTGCTTTTAACTTGGTCATTAAGTTTCATAATGAGCGCATCTGTAGACTAATTTCATGATCCTTCTGGGCTGCACAATTAATCAAAATAACTCCTAAATATATATATGGTCATATGTGATTCTAAAACTGCAAAATGCTGCAAAAATAAAAGGTAAACATGGTCTGTGTGCACTTCAGAATAACCCAGTGACACGCTGTTCTGTAAACATGTAAGCTTTTAGAGAATTTCACATGCATTGTGAAAGAAAAGTACTGCAGGTTCTAGCATTCGCACAATTTTAGACATTAGTAACCAATAAGTTATTATATAAATCTACAAATTTGGTGCCGTATAACAGAAAAGGAGGAGATGACAGTATTTCACCAGATTTGGAACACTGTAATCTACACACTGCACTTTCAGTGTCAAAATAAAAGCTCCAGGTGAAGAGAAGTTTACATACACTAAATTAACCGTGCCTTTAGGCAGCTTGGAAAATTCCAGAAAATGATGTCAAGTCTTTAGACAATTAGCTTCTGATAGGAGGTATACTGAATTGGAGGTGTACCTGTGGATGTATTTTAAGGCCTACCTTCAAACTCAGTGCCTCTTTGCTTGACACCCTGGGAAAATCAAAAGAAATCAGCCAAGACCTCAGAAAAAAAATATTGTGGACCTCCACAAGTCTGGTTCATCCTTGGAAGCAATTTCCAAATGCCTGAAGGTACCACGTTCTTCTGTACAAACAATAGTACGCAAGTGTAAACACCAGGGGACCACACAGCCATCATACTGCTCAGGAAGGAGACGCATTCTGTCTCCTAAAGATGAACAAAGTTTGGGGCGAAAAGTGCAAATCAATCCCAGAACAACAGCAAAGGTCCTTGTGAAGATGCTGGAGGAAACAAGTAAACAAGTATCTATATCCACATTAAAACAATTCCTATATCGACATAACCTGAAAGTCTGCTCAGCAAGGAAGAAGCCACTGCTCCAAAACCGCCATAAAAACAGCCAGACTACAGTTTGCAAGTGTACATGGGGACACAGATCTTACTTTTTGGAGAAATATCCTCTGGTCTGATGAAACAAAAATTGAACTGTTTGGCCATAATGACCATTGTTATGTTTGGAGGAGAAAGGGTGAGGCTTGCAAGCCAAAGAACATCATCCCAACCGTGAAGCATGGGGGTGGCAGCATCATGTTGTGGGGGTGCTTTGTTGCAGGAGGGACTTGCACTTCACAAAATAGATGGCATCATGAGGAAGGAAAATTATTTGGATATATTGAAGCAACATCTCAAAACAACAGCCATAAAGTTAAAGCTCAGTTGCAAATGGGTCTTCCAATGGACAATGACCCTAAGCATACCTGCAAAGTTGTGGCAAAATGGCTTAAGGACAAAGTCAAGGTATTGGAGTGGCCATCACAAAGCCCTGATCTCAATCTGATAGAACATTTGTGGGCAGAACTGAAAAAGTGTGTGCGAACAAGGAGGCCTACAAACCCGACTCAGTTATACCAGTTCTGTCTGGAGGAATGGGCCAAAATTCCAGCAACTTATTGTGAGAAGCTTGTGGAAGGCTACCCAAAATGTTTGACCGAAGTTATACAATTTGAAGGTAATCCTACCAAATACTAAGAAAGTGAATATAAACTTCCGACCCACTGGGAATGTGATGAAATAAAAAAAAACTGAAATAAATCATTCTCTCTTCTATTATTCTGATATTTCACATTCTTAAAATAAAGTAGTGATCCTAACTGACCTAAGACAGGGAATGTTTTCTTCGATTAAATGTCAGGAATTGTGAAAAACGGAGTTTAAATGTATTTGGCTAAGGCGTACTGTATGTATTTTTTTTTTTTTTTTTATTAGACTTTGGAATAATTATTATTCTTTCTATTACCATCAACATATATTTAAACATTAGCCGCTGTTTACAGTACATCTTTTCACGTAAAATGCATTTTCTTCATGCCAGTGTCTCTTTTGCTTGATTTTAAAATAAGAAAGTTTTTGTTCAGATTTTCAGCTAAGAATTTCAGCTTTTTTTCCTCTTTTGGACGAAAACCGAAATAGCATTTTCGGCATCCAAAATTTTGGTGCATCTTTTAAAACATTAAATCTAAATTAAATTAAATCTACTTAGCTACAATGGCAGTTTGAGTGAAATGATGGTTCCTCTGATTAAAATAAAAAATAAAAAAAATTCTTTAGGAGCCATTTCAGAGCAAATACATAATTATCGAGATGCATATTGAATATCATCAATAGGCTGAAATATATCAAGATATAATTTTTGTAGCCATTATCACCCAGCGCTTATTACCCTCTCTGATGTGTGTCATGAGCGATTCAAAAGAAAGACATTCAAACCATCTATTGGAGAAAACATCAAGTCTTCTAACTGCTTACCTCAGTGGAAATTATATCTAGGATGTCTAAAGTTTTTCTCTAGAACTCCTTGTGGTGACACATGTGTAGAATATTCCTTGCAAAAGGACAAAATAAATAAATAAATAAATAAAATATGAATGTCAAACAAAATCACTGTGTCTTAATATTTTTGTCCAAGTGCTTTTTCACAGAGAGATGGAGAAAGGATCATCTCGTAACACTTCCATTGTTGTAAGGACAGAACTCGTTGTTGTTGTTTTTTATACAAATAATTCCAAATGCATTTTCATGGCTGGTAAGAATTGTTTATTGCTGGTAAAGTAAAAAAATAAAATAAATAAAAAATAAATAAAAATACAAATAACTTGAATGTCTGAGGGAGGAATGCTTCTGAACCTTTATCTCCCTTCTTAAAGGGTAAAGTCTGAAGTGTGAAAATATTTGAATACATAGTGACCACCTGATTTTATATTTATTTTAATTTTTGTTAAATGTTTTATGTTTATTTTATATATATATATATATATATAAAATTGTATTTATTTAACTGTTAATTTAGGTTTGAAAATATTCAAGGTTCTTTTCAGTTACTTTTTTTTTTTTATGCACATTTGGTGTTTAAAAACAATCAAATTTAACATAATTAGGACCAACAATAAAGTCTGTTTATCTTTTCACCACTTTTGTATTGTAATACAATACAGTGATAAAACCATTAACCACAATAAAAACAATTATCACAACATGAAAACTTGATTCTGGCACATATTGCCAAATATAGTGAATTTATATTTATTACACAGCTCCCTGGAATGCTTGAATCTGATTGGTCAGTTGTGGCATTCTGTGGTCAAATATTTAGATTTATAATTACTGCTAAACTGTTTGACCGTTGACTGACTGTTGTCCAAATCAAGCAACTTTCTATATAGCTGTGCTAGCTTCATGTCCCTCTTATCAGCTGCCTTTCTTCTCACACAATAAATAAACTGACATGAAATATACTGATTTGAGTTTAATCATTTAATTACCAAATAACAGTGTATTAAGTGGGATAATGCAGAGCCAGTCATCTTCGCCTTTAAGGTGATATAAGATAATAAAATAAAAATAAACCCCTTAAAGATAATACAAGACAGCTTCACATCTGGGAGTTGATAATCCGGTCAGGGTTTATTTTGCGATAAATTCCAGCTGACTGTTCACTATCCCCAACATATTATATTTCAAAATTTGCAGAACGTACAACCAAGGACATTACAAATGGAATCTTCTCCAAAAACACCAGATAAATGTATTTGCTTAAATAAAAAAAAACAGGCATGCAAATCTGATTTGCTGTAAAAATATATAGCAAATCATCCCTGAGATTGTATCCATTCCCTTCGCATAATACCGCATCTCAACTCATCTTCTGAGCTGCTGGCTTTCTAGAGTGGCCAGCTGAGGACTGGAGACCACAGAGTGGCCAAAGATGCCCACCCACATCCACACATTTTCAGAATTTGGCACAACTAAGATTCTATGCATGGGTCCTCAGCTGCCATCAGTGCACCATTTAATTAACAGCCTACACAGGCTAGTGCTTCAGCTGTACCTGCTGCTTTGTGACAACAAAAAAGCTCCTTTTTAAAAAGAGGTAAGAAAATTGAGGAAAAAGAAAAAGCACCTGCTTCAGTTACCATACATAGAGAGCTTTTCCTATTGAAAATTGTAATGATTAAGTCAAATCACAGGAGACCATATTCTAGCGCTAGCATAAGCTTTATCAGTACTACACATTAAGAGAAGGCTGGCAGGGCTTCTTGCTGTCGTCCTGTGTATGAGAAATGAAATGCTGATTTTTAGGATGGAAAGGACAGTCTGGCTTGTTTGTTTTATTTTTATGCATTGCATTTCATATATTGAGATTTGGATGCCAATGCTGCTTAATCTAGGAAATGAGCTGCAGCAAATGCAGTGCTGCTAGTTGTGCATTTAGTTCTCCCTCACTACATATAGGTAAACCAGAGGGACATGTTAAAAGGCTCTGCCAACTAACGAATGTCTCCATAATGTCAGTTACACACTGAAATAACTGGGAAAGACCTAGTGGTACCATCTCAGCTAACATAACGGTTTAAGGCTGAAATGTTTGGACATTTTTACGTTTAAACTGAAGAATTAATGGTTAGAAACACCTTATAATTCCACAGACACCCCCCAGGGAGCATTGCCTACGATGTTGACACAATTTCCCATCTTCCTCACACATCCAAATCAGATCTTGTATAAAAGACATGATTAGCTAGTCCTGATTCATTTTATAATCCTTCTAATTCATAATAAGTAATTCTTTCTAAATTGTTATCACTTTACTTAAACCATAAAAGTCTCAATGGCCACGTACACTACAAAGTTTCGGGACTGACAACTGCATTTAAATGCGGGAGTGAATCCCCTAAATTTCCGTTCCATATGTGTACGAAATACAGGACTGACTCCCGCAATTGCGATGACTGACAAGTGATAACCATAGCAACGCTGCAGCGTCTCATGTCTGTGAAACATTTATGCCACCAGTTTAACCAATTTTTTGTTTTCTGTTTTTGAGCAAAGAGATTATCCACCACAGATGTTTTATCCATCACTCTGTTTTGTTTATTTGCATCTGTTGTTAAACAGCGCACACGCTCTGGACTGTAATGTACTGGTTAGCCTGAGACTGCAGGGCTGATGAGAGAAACTACAGTAGAAAGAGACAGACTGGAATCTATGAATGAATGAAGACACATACCTCTGTAAGTCTCAAAATAGGTTGTAATCATACAAGGTTTTCAAGGTGAATTTTAAATGGAGGTTGCCTTGAGTAAAACGTACCTCCCTAACCTAAAAATTTACCCTAAACCTAACCAATAGTGTCTGAAATGATAATTAGTGTTTAAAAAAAACAGACATCCCTCCCCTTAACCAACACCTAACCGACAGTGTTTTAAAATGCAAATAAAAAAAAAAAAAAAAAAAAAGAGAGAACACACATTAACTGAAGCATCCATGTCCTTTCGTGTCGCTTCTATGCTACTTTCACTTTTGTGCATCTTTGGCTTAACTCGAACCGCGGCCGTTGGGGGTTGGGGGGGTGAGTAATAGAGTGAAAAATAAGTTTTAATAAATTCATAATCACAATTGTACTTGTGATTTGTGTGACAATGAATAAAACGCACAGTTGCTGTAGTGCCTCTAGTGTTCAATTCACCAGGAAAGTGCAACGAAACTTAGAAAGCGCCACATAAAAGTCAGTTTGCAAAAATGTATATAGAGTAATGTTCATTCTATGAGACCAGGTTGTAATTACATTATACAATTGTTTTTCATAAAAAAATTATATAATATATATATATATATACACATACACACACACACACACACACACACACACCGATCAGCCACAACATTAAAACCACCTGCCTAACATCGTGTTGGTCCCCCTCATGCCACCAAAACAGCTCTGACCTGTCGAGGCATGGACTCCACAAGACCGCTGAAGGTGTCCTGTGGTATCTGGCACCAAGACATTAGCAGCAGATCCTTTAAGTCCTGTAAGTTGCAAGGTGGGGCCTCCATGAATCGGACTTGTTGGTCCAGCACATCCCATAGATGCTCAATCGGATTGAGATCTGGGGAATTTGGAGGCCAACTCAACACCTTGAACTCTTTGTCATGTTCATCAAACCATTCCTAAACAATTTTTGCAGTGTGGCAGGGCGCATTATCCTTCTGAAAGAGGCCACTGCCATCAGGGAATACCGTTGCCATGAAGGGATGTACGTAGTCTGCAACAATCTTTAGGTAGGCGGTACGTGTCAAAGTAACATCCACATGAATGCCAGGACACAAGGTTTTCCAGCAGAACATTGCCAAGAGCATCACACTGACTCTGCTGGCCTGCCTTCTTCCCATAGTGCATCCTGCTGCCATCTCTTCCCCAGATACACAACACACATGCACCCAGCCGTCCACATGATCTAAAAGAAAACGTGATTCATCAGACCAGGCCATCTTCTTCCATTGCTAGACAGGGGTCAGCATGGGCACTCAGTCTGCGGCTACGCAGCAAGTTGTGATGCACTGTGTGTTCTGACACCTTTCTATCATGGCCAGCATTAAGTTTTTCAGCAATTTGTGCTACAGAAGCTCTTCTGTGGGATTGGACCAGACGGGCTAGCCTTCGCTCCCCACGCGCATCAATGAGCCTTGGGTGCCCATGACCCTGTTGCCAGTTCACCGGTTGTCCACTTTTGACGAATCTGCATACAGGTGGGAGGTTGAACAGCTGGCTGTCTGGTGCGGTCACAACAACCTTGTGCTGAACACGCTCAAAACATTGGAGATAATAGTGGACTTCATGAGAAATTAATATTGATTGATTCATGCATCCTTCACAAAGACGAATCTGCCTGATTCCTGCTTTGCTGAAGCACCCTTAGATCATCACCAATCCTCCACCTGGTCGTCTAATGGTTAAACAGAGACTTGGAGAGGTCTTCAAGCCACAGTGTCAAAGCACCCACTGTGAAATTTGGTGGAGGATCTGCGATGATCTGGAACCGGGCAGATTGGTCTTTGTGAAGGATGCATTAATCAAGCCACGTACAAGGTTATCCTAGAAGAAACATGCTTCCTTCTGCTCTGACAATGTTCCCCAACTCTGACAATTTTTCCATCAGGACAATGCTCCATGCCACACAGCCAAGTCAATCATGGTGTGGATGGTGGACCACCGGATCAAGATCCTGTCATGGCCAGCCCAATCTCCAGACCTAGACCCCATTGAAAACCTCTAGAATGTGATCAAGAGGAAGATGGATGGCAACAAGCCATCAAACAAAGCTGAGCTGCTTGAATTTTTGCGCCAGGAGTGGCATAAAGTCACACAACAGCAATGTGAAAGACTGGTAGAGAGCATACCAAGATGCATGAAAGCTGTGATTGAAAATCAGGGTTTTTCCACAAAATATTGATTTCTGAACTCTTCCTAAGTTAAAACATTAGTATAGTGTTGTTTAAAAATGAATTTGAACTTGTTTTCTTTGCATTATTCGAGGTCTGAAAACACTGCATCTTTTTTGTTATTTTGACCAGTTGTCCTTTTCTGCAAATAAATGCTCTAAATGACAATATTTTTATTTGAAATTTGGGAGAAATGTTGCCAGTACTTTAAAGAATAAAACAAAAATTTTCATTTTACTCAGACAGAAACCTAGAAACCAGAGAAACTGATAATTATGCAGAGGTTTCTTAATTTTTTCCAGAGCTGTATGTGTGTGTATGTATATATATATATATATATTGCAAACAGCAGAATCTGTACATTATTCCAAACTTTTGGCCGCCAGTGTATATATATACTGTATACATACACACATATGTGTGTGTGTGTGTGTGTGTATATATATACCTCTGCATATATTAGGGATGCAACAATACAGTTAGCCCACGGTTCAATACATACCTCGGTTTTTTTAACCACGGTTTTCGGTTCGGTTCGGTTCTGATGGCTTGGCACATCAGAGTGTTTTTTGTTATTCTATGCTTAGGCGACAGGAACAATAAGAGGTTAAGGAGAAAAGACTATTTTTTTATTGCAATACACTTTCTTTCTTTTACTTAAAAGCAAAAACAAAATAATAATTCCATTTGTACACATTCCTAAAATAAAAAAATAAATATATATAAAAATTAACACTGGCAGCACACAGCTGCTGGCAGCCCATATACAAACTGGGGAACATATGAATATTCATACATTTTAAAAATAAACATACATGTAAACATAAATTGACCATTTCAAATAAACATACCTGTACTTCAGTAAACATAAATGAACCATCTCAATTAAACTTACCAGTACTCCAGTACAGTAGCCTTCGTTCAGAATGTAAAGTGCAATATCACTTAGGTCAGCTATCTATTCCTGTATTTTGAGGTTCTTCATTAAAAAGATAAGCCTGTCAACATTCTCTGCAACAAGGCGAGAGCGGTTTGCATTTACAATGTCTCCGGCAGTGGAGAAAATTCTCTCACTCGCAACAGAGGTTGCTGGGACACAGAGGTGTTGTTGTGCAGCTTTTGCTACATGGGGGAACTTGCATTCATTTGTTTTCCACCACATGAACGGATCAGCATCCACATGAATACTGTCTGCTAACTTGTATGTGGTGACTTCCTCCTCAATGATCTGGTGAAAGGGCCTGGTCTGTTGTTCCTCTGTTCTGAAAAGCTCTTCAAATACTTCTTCCTCTGTGGAGGGCACAGGATTCTGTACTAGACCCTGTGTATCAAAGAGAATGATCCTTTAGTATAATTACACCTCCCCCACACAGATACACTCACATGCATGCACAGCTCAGAACCACAACCATCTCCAGTGTAACATATCACAAATGTGAAATTATTTTTATCTGTGAAAAGGATACAAGATATGTAACAACCATCTAAATAGATATAAAACAATCAAAATCACACACGGTTAACAAAAAACATAATCAAACAGTACCTGCTGTTCATGCTCCAGAATTTCTCGGATGATATTCCTGTAGTCGTCATCAAGGTAAGGCAGGGATTTCAACCTGGGGTCCAGGGCTGTGGCCATTTGGAGGTAATCATGAAGATTAGGGTCAGTGTACCTCCTTGCCAGGTCATTTGTAATGGCTCCTTTGGCTTCTTTGACTGTTGCACTGTCCTGTCTCCTGGTGCCATGGATTTGAGAATCATCTCTTTCAGAGGAAGGATCATCGATATGGTGGGTGTTGTTTCACTGCTCTTGAGTTGTCATCACTGTTTTCAGTGGTTTGAGGACCTGAATCAGTTCTTCTGCCAGTTTCTGTTCACTGTCATTCAACATTGTTATGTTCTTGACAGACGCCTTCAGACCTTTGACAAGTAAGGCAGAACAGATGGCGGGCTGCTGTTTTGTGTATCTTTCCAACATGTCATGTATTGTATTCCACCGAGTTGTGACATCATGGATTAACTTGTGTCTGGGCAAGTTTAACATCTCCTGCTTCACAGTCAAAACATGGTGGGCTTTGGTGCTTTTGTGAAAAAAAAGTCACAATTTTTCTGACCCTCCCCAGGAGGCGGGACATCGTGTTGATTGACACTGCTTTCTTGGCTGCGAGGTTTACAACATGCGCAAAGCAACTTATCTGTGGCCCCAGTCCATTAGCTTCATGAATTGCATTCACAATATTTGCAGCGTTATCTGTGGTTACTGGGAGTAACATGTTTGGCCTCCCCAACTTCCACGTGTTCACTGCATTTGTCAACTCTTCTGCCAAATGAGCGCTTGTATGACTTTCATACAGGGGACGGGTTTGGAGTACTGTGCTCTTCATTTCCCAATTTGATATGTAGTGAACATTTACAGTGAGGTAACTCTCTGTTGCTCGCAAGGTCCAACTATCTGTAGTCAGAGCAAGGCTCTGTGCTTTAGCCAATTCGTCTACGATAATGTTGCATGTCTTTACAAAGAGGTCGGGAATTACCTCGGCGCTGAAAAATGTGCGAGACGGTAGTCTGTAACGTGGATCGAGCGCTTTCTTAAGGTGGCAAAAGCCCACACCTCCAATCACCAAAAACGGCTGCAAATTTTGGCAATGAACACCCCCACTGCCTTTTATATTTCTTTGTGTCTCTCGGAACCAGTTGGGTATGTATGCTGGAAGGAATCAGCGAGGGACTGTTGCTTTTTGGATGACTGTATTACCTGCTCTGCTATCCGACACCAGCTGACACCAGCATTGCAAGCATGGTTAAGCGCCCCCTAACTTTAGAGCATAGCGATTGGATATTTACTCGTGGGGAGGTGTTTCCTCATCTCAGCTCGTAGACTCACGGGCACACACAAACAGAGCCAATTCGGAGAGAAATAAAACGCAAAACCGAAAAAAACGCAATTCACAAGTGCGTATTGAACCGTGGATGTCGTACCGAACGGTTCAATATTATATTGAGAATTGTGGCATCCCTAATATATATAAATACATATATATATATATATATATATATATATATATATATATATATAAATATATATAAATACACATATATATATATATACACACACACACACACACACACACACATACATATACCAACATATTTCTGTGGTGTAGTCCATACCAAAAAAAATGTAAACGGTACGATATCATCTTGTTAATTTTGGTACCATATTAAAGTATGCTGCCATTAGCAAAATGTAATTTAATGTGAACGTTTTGAGATGAAATCAAAGACTATTTTAATATAATAAAAAAAAAGTCTTGATATGGAAAAGTGTAAGCATTAAACAGAAGAATGTCATTTGATTAAGTAATATACTGTCACATGCGCTGCGCGCCACAGAATGAATGAGAGGCTATGCTCTGTAATCTCCTTCACACACACACACAGGCATGCAGGTGCACACAACACACACACACACACACACACACACACACACACTGATGCTTGATTTTTATGCAGTGTGTCCAGTAGTATCCATCTGCAGCAACACAGAGCAGTGTGTTTAGTGTATAAATGGCTGTGAATTCTCAAATGACCTTTTTCACCGTTGCAGCTCGGATATTTCAGCTTGCAGCTCGGATATTTCAGCTTATCACGGGAAGCTTGATATAACAATCCCTTCTAAAACAGGAAGAACTTCAAAGGTCTTTCAAAATAAAAGTCCCGCTGAAATGAGAGCTTTATTCAACTGGATGTGTGAAATTGAAGACGTTATGACAGAAAAATATTACTACTGTATAAAAGTGTAAAATTCAAAGTAGTAGCAATAATACTCATAATAAAAATAATATAATATTAAATGGTTATATTATTAGTATTATTATCTATAAGCAATATCACAAAAGCTGAATACCAGTACTGAATATCAGCATATTGTGATTCAGCCATGGCAGCCTCAGGTAATCAGATTGTTTCCATTTAATGTTCTCATTAATACTGAAAAGCTCTATTGTGCATATTTTGTTTTTTACCACAAATTTACCATAAATTTATAAATTATTATATTTTCATTTGAATAAAGCTGTACAGTATGTATTTGATTAAACACAACTTGATCATAACATTCAATTAAAACATTTAACATGGAATCCAGAAAAATCTAAACAGAAAAGGCATAATTGTTATCAATAAGACTTTATGCATTTCTTTTAGTCAGTTATTTTCTGTGTAATTTCATATAAAATCAGAGTATGTTTTTTTATTTGTTGCCTAAGTATCAAGTTAGTATCAATATCAAGGTACTAGGGCTGGTATCATATCGAAGCCAAAATTTTGGTATCGTGGCAATCCTTTTCAAATCTCATGCAAAGCATGCTGGGAACTAGAAATCCACTTCCCAGTTTCAGTTAACCAAACAAAAAATGTTTATGTTGTCCCAGTGCAAATGGGTTAGGTAAAGCTGACAAGACCCTTTTTTTTCTTTTCTTTTTTTTTAGTTGAATCGACCATCGTTCACATGGTTACATGATTATTTTTTTATTTTTTTTTAATTATTATTATTATTTTTTTGAGAAATATGAACATGAGAAGAGTGAGAAAAAAGCGGTCACCATGGTCAATTTTTGTACTGGTGTAACATTTCAACAAAGGTCAAAATTCTGTTCAGTCTATTTTAAGACATTTTTGGGTGAATCAGACAGAGATTGAAGGAATAGTAACGGAAAAACAATACATTTCATAATCCAAGATGGCGGCCACTGTAATGGGCAGAGCGTAAATGTAATGTAATGTCAATTTAAATAATCAAGAGAAGAGTAATCAGAGACAAAATAATTTTGTTTCTAGGCCAAACGTTTCAAAAGATACATGCAAAAGAGAAGTCAATTTTTAACTAGTGGCACTATAGCATTTTTCTTATTCCCCCAAATTTTGTCTGGGGGCTATTCATACCCAACCTTATCAGTGTGCCAAATTCCTTCATTTTCCTTTGAATGATTCAAAGCACTATCTAGATTCCCATTAGGGTAAAAGAATAATAATAAGAAAACTAACCAATACAATAGGTGCCACAGAACCTTTGGTACTTGGCCCCAAATAATAAAAAGAAAACTAACAGAACCAATAGGTGCCACGGCAACTTCGGGGCTTGGCTTCTAAAAATAAAATCAGCAAATTAGGGTAGTGTGAAAATAACTTTTATAAAAGTTAGAACTGTGATGAACTCCAGCTGCGTCCATTTCTACAGTAAATGTACTTTGGTGTGAAGTATTATTTACATCAGTTTCAGCATTTAGTCTGTCTGTCTCTCTTGGGAATTAACACCCACAGTGCTTCAGAGCCGATTCGCCCACACCATCCTGCCAGTAATTATTCAGAATAACTTCACTCAACTCAATGACTCTGCACAATAATCACTTTAAGAAAGAATAGCCTTGATTAAAAATAAACCAACAAAAGCTTATTTTGACACATTCACTCAAAGACATTTTTAAAGACATACTTAAAAGACTTAATTTCAAAAACACTCAGGACTAAAGCCCTTGACAATGACGGTGATTTTATCACAGGAGGTCATCAGATCACTCTACTTCTGGACACTAGTGGGTGTTTCTGCCAATAGATGTCTTATTGTTATAGGTGGGCTACGTAACTGTCCATAGCTTTTGAAAATATTATCATAAATAAGATTTATTTCCTGTAAAAATAAAATAAAATTCTATTTTGACAAGGAATCGGTTTTCTTGCTTCTAAAAATTAACATTCTGCAGGGGAAAATGATTGTATATAAATTGCAGTAGTGCAGAATCAGATCAGATCATCTGAACAAGATTAATGATTACCAATGCATGACAGTTTTCCATGCATTATTTTTCTTTAATTATATCCCTGTATGTGAGCAGAGACAAATAAAAAAGCATAGTACATATATTTTTTTCATACAATGAAAGTAGATGGTGACTGAGACCTGCACTCCTTCACAATCAGCCTAACATCTTTTGTGTTTCATACAGGTTTGGTACAACATGACGAACTATCCCTTTAAAGTTATATTTGTGATGACATACTGTACAAACATACTGCTCTTACAGTTTTTGCAGTATATTGAATGTATACTTTGCACAGTGTGCACATTGTCTGTAAGCATGGACAACCCCCAGCTGAACTACTACTGTACATTTGCCACTTTCTAAATGAAACAGCGACATAACAATTGAATATTCAAAATTCAGTTTCTGGATATTCTAGTTCCAAATAACAAATATAACAAGCAACCCTTTAAATTTAGCAAAATAACCTATGCTTGTTTTAGCAGCTGGTATGGTTCATTTGTTCCTGTTAGACTGCGACACAAGTCCTACTGCATCTGAGCCTGCAATTGTGAATCTGCTCTTATGTGTGTAAGCACATGTGCTTCTCATACTTCAATGCTTTTCATTCATTCAGAACTTGCATGTGTTCACTGATGGATATGAGCAAAACTGACAGTGAAACAGTGGGAAGATGTTAAACTGCTTGCATGTAATGCAGTATGATACCAATTAGATTATGGGAGGTCATAAATATATTGGTCCTCTTTGGTCCTTTAAAATAGTTAAGGCGCTGAATGCAATAATTTTCAACTGAATGCAATACTTTTAAAGTGCTATAAAGGCTCAAAATTTTATAATTTTTGGTTTAAAAAAATACATGTTTTTTTGTTTGTTTGTTTTTTAGTTCACACAGTAAAAGACAAACACTGTGTTTGCATTGCTAACAATTTGCCTGATTCAGTCATATTTTCATTCTTTTTTGTGCTGTCTCAAAGACAAATATAATTTTAATTTATTTTCATCACTGATGTATCTGTAAAATGGAATGACTGCGTCAGCTGGTTAGCAAAAAGAAAATACACAAAATTATTTACTGCCCTCAAGTTGACCCCCATTGTGCTTTTCCCCCAGGAGAATATTAACACAATCTTTTCTTCAAGAATCCTTACGCTGTTCTTTTACATACAAAGAGTTCACAAAGAGTTTTTTTTATTTTATATCCCATAAAAGTAGTCCATACAACAAATAGCTGTTGTATGGCCCCAGAAAGCTTAGAATAAAGTGCACAATCATATGGATTACTGTTATGATGTCTTTATACTGAACCTTTCATAACGGTTTATAGTATAGTATCCTTTTTGAAGCTTGACAGCTCTGACACCCATGTTCTCCACGAGGTTCCCGCTTAGCTTCTGAAACTTGACTTCTGCCTTGGCTATCTCAAATGACATTGACGAACGGTGTTAGACTACTGAGCATGCCAAAAATGTAACTTTTTTAAACCATGATGTTATTACTGCAACAACTTAATGACAATTAGACAACAGTGCATAATGGACTGCAGCAGAACAGCAACAAAGATATCATTTGGGGGGGGGGACAATCTAGCCATATCTGATTTTTGGGGGTCTTGTCTCCCTCAATGTATATTGTGGTTATGGCCCTGATCAGTGGTGTAGTTGGGCCATACGCACGTATACTCCGTATGCTTACTTTTTTCCCAGGGCTGTTTGCCTATAATGACTTCTAAGGATAAAAATGTGCATATACCCTCCGTATACACACTTGTTTTGCTGCTTCAGAAGTCCATTATCTACTGTTGTAGTTTACCATAACTGTATTCGATGATGTTTTGTGAAACTGGTGATTCTTTGTTGTAATTGGTGCCACCGCAGTCATCGACTGAGGGAATTTATGACAGCTGTGTCTCGTTTTGAAGGCTGCATCCTCCGGAGGTCGCATTTGTCAGCCGCATATGTCATTGAGGCTGTTTCCTGTCAGAAAAGCGAGTAGGACACTCCAAATGCGACCTTCTTTCACGCGAATTCGCAGTATGCATGAGGTGTATCCTTTGTGGGCACTCACAGCCCACAATTCTTTGCGTCAATGGAAAAATAAAATAATTTCTAAAAAAAAAAAAAAAAAAGACACCAATTTGCCCGAAAATATGATGCTCAAACACAAGAAATGTTAATTCCCAGTTGAAGTAGACAGGTGCAAAGTATATCATATGTATATTTATAGGAATATATAATTAAAATAAAGTAAAAGTACACCTGTAAAATCTATTTTCTTTTCTCTTTACATCTTTATAACTCTCCTAAAATGTACCTCATACATTCCCTTCCAAAGGGACTTTGTTCCCTTCTTACTCAAAGCACTCGAGCTTGTAAAAGAGTGGCGTGTTGTCATAGCAACCATAAGTTCTGTTTCCATTTGTCCTATGAAGGCCATCTCGTTTAAACGAGGCTTGTTTAAAGGAGGACGCTCGGTATACCGCTGCCTTCAAAGGACACGTCGTAGCTAGCACGGAGTGGAGAGAGAGAGAGAGTCACCCTCACGCTGAAGTAGTATCAGGTAAAATTAATAAGCAAAATATATATGGCCAAATGTCTCTTAAGGAATCGTCCAGTAATTAAGGGAAAATATTACGTTCCTAATGAAATTTTAGGGGACGTTCACACTGAACACATTTTTGTTTTTCAATGTAAAGCAGCGTCTCGAGCAGGAGCTTGTAAATATGAGTAATTCCTACAATTCAATGATATTAAGGGTGTGTTCACACTTGGCAAGTTTGGTTAGATTAAAACGAACTTAAACTTAACTTAAAACGCAGAGCGAGAGGGAAATTCATTAGAAGAGTGAAGGCAAATCTGGTTGATGCGAACTTTCTAAACTCCAAGGAGGACAAATGGAACAGACCAAGAGAAAAAGATCAGACGAACATAAAAAAAATAAAAAAAACAAGGATTACGATAAGTCAAGGGCTAGCAGCCACGTCAACATCGCCGAGGCTTTTCAGCGGTGGAGAGACCTCCGAGAAGTAAAAGGATTGAAGACGGATGCAGAAGTTGCTCTTTTTCTTCTCGATAGGTGGGTAACAAATTTTGCCATGTTTCACAGAACCCATATATGCTGTTGTTGGGATGTTACAGTAGATTTAGTAGCAGGAGAGTTGAGAGTGTCTGGAGCTGGTGGGGCGTGGAGCTTCCAAAGGAGCACTGAAGGGAGGGGTGTGTTTGTTTTGGCAGTAGAGTTCGAATATCAACAGTGTTTCTCAGGAATCACTGAATGCACCTTTAAATCCCCAGTACAAGTGTGTGTGGTACTTATATTGTTTAATTTTATTATTGTTAAAAAGAATAGACCATTTATAAATGTTACATACAACTGTGGGCTTAAAAGATAAATTTTAAATAATTGAAACTATTTACTCATGTCCCCAAAACTGCATGTCAAACATCAAAAACCAAGTGCTAAATCATTGGATTTCTACCCCCTATACAATTAAGAGTTTAGTATTACTCACTAACATATTCATTTGTGGTAAATGTGTAATTTTAACACTAATAGTGGAGGTTTTTTGTGTGTCATTTGATTTATTGCCCACACCCTGTTATGTCATGATACTATGACCCCCCATAAACAACAGTAAACCACTTTTTTTCACAGGACTACACCACTGCAGTGTATATGAAGCGTGAAAGCTGGGGGTGATGTCATGCTAGAGATGGTTTTCAGAGGGTCTGGGTCAATGAGTCTAAGAGTAGGAATATGTGCCTAGCTGATGGGGCATGCCCAGCTCACTTGTGTATAGCCGGGTTGTTTGCTGTGTGGATAATAAGCACCACAATGATGGGGGAAGGCAGCCTAGTGCTTCTAATGCATTTTAATAAGGCTCCTGGAAAGACACTGCTCTCAGACTTTCAGTGGCTTTCCTCTGACAAGTCCTTTCAGGATAGCCAAGGAGATTCCCTGTTCGGCTCCCTGCCCACGACAGAAAACTCTCAGGCTGAAGAAACACAATCATTATGCCTCTCCGCATCACCTACCTGATTGTCTTTCTGCCTTTCCAACTAAATTGTTTTATTTGTAGGGTTGAATGAACCAACTTGGACTTTATTGCACAATTCTGTGTATAGCTGAAGACAGATCTGATGTGCACCTTATATTGAGTGCAAAGGAATGTCAGGGATAACGAGAATGTTTTACATTTACACTGGCGGCCAAAAGTTTGGAATAATTGACAGATTTTGCTGTTTTGGAAGGAAATTGGTCCATTAATTCACCAAAGTGGCATTCAACTGATCACAAAGCATAGTCAGGACATTACTGATGTAAAAAACAGCACCATCACTATTTGAAAAAAATAATTTTTGATCAAATCTAGACAGCCCCCATTTCTAGCTGCCACCACTCCAACATCTTATCCTTGAGTAATCATGCTAAATTGCTAATTTGGTACCAGAAAATCACTTGCCATTATATCAAACACAGTTGAAAGCTATTTGGTTCGTTAAATGAAGCTTAACATTGTCTTTGTGTTTTTGAGTTGCCACAGCATGCCAAAAGTCAATTCAGACTGGCACGCCTTAAGGTCAATATTATGTCAAAAATGGCAAAAAAAGCTTCCTCTAGAAACTGGTCAGTCAATCATTGTTTTGAGGAATGAAGGCTATACAATGCTTGAAATTGCCCCCCCCAAAAAAACCGAACACAGTCTTCAAAGACAAAGGGCAACTGGCTCTAACAAGGACAGAAAGAGATGTGGAAGGCCGGATACAACTAAACAAGAGGATAAGTACATCAGAGTCTCTAGTTTGAGAAATAGACGCCTCACATGTTCTCAGCTGATAGCTTCATTGAATTCTACCTGCTCAACACCAGTTTCATGAACAACAGTAAAGAGAAGACTCAGGGGTGCAGGTTTTATAAGAAGAATTGCAAAGAAAAAGCCACATTTGAAACAGAAATACAAAAAGAAAAGGTTAGAGTGGGCAATGAAACACAGATATTGGCAATAGATAACTGGAAAAGAGTGTTATGGATCTTAACCCCATTGAGCCTTTGTGGGATCAGCTTGACTGTAAGGTGCGTGAGAAGTGCCCGACAAGACTGAGTATCTGGACAAACTGATAGCTAGAATGTCAAGGATGTGCAAAGCTGTCATTGCTGAACATATTTTTTTAAAATTGTAATAGTAATTTTTCACATTATTAATGTGAATATACATCAATGTATACATTGTGATCAGTTGAATGCCACTTTGGTGAATAAAAGTACCAATTACTTTCCATAAGGCCAAAACCTGTACATTATTCCAAACTTCTGGCCACCAGTGTTTTTATAAGAATTCTATTCCATGAAATAAACGAACCAGCACCAAGGTTAATCACAACATTACAAAGTTTGATTCAAAGAAAAAAGTATTTGAGTGCATGCTGAGTGACTCCAGCTAGGTCTCCTAAGCAAACAAATTGGCCCGGTTGCTAGGGAGGGTAGAGTCACATGGGGTAAACTCCTCGTGGTCGCAATAATGTGGTTCGATCTCGGTGGGGCACGTAGTGAGTTGAGCGTGGTTGCCGCAGTGGATGCGTGAAGCCTCCACACGCGCTATGTCTCCATGGCAACGCGCTCAACAAGCCACATGATAAGATGCGTGGGTTGACGGTCTCAGACGCGGAGGCAACAGGGATTTGTCCTCCGCCAACCGGACTGAGGTGAATCACTACGTGACCATGAGGACTTAAAAGCACATTGGGAATTGGGCATTCTAAATTGGGAGAAAAAGGGGAAAAATCAAAACAACAACAAAAAAAGAATCTCAGCTCTGTTGGTCCATTCAATTCAAGTGTTTCAAGTGAATGGTGGCATGAACTTTGAATTTCCAAATATCTCATAAAGGGTGCCTAAAAGTAATCCATAGAACTCCAGTCATTAAATCTATATCTTTAGAAGCGATATGATAAGTACGGGTGAGAAACAGATCACTATTTAAGTCCTTTTTCACTATAAATCTCCACCTTGACCTTTGACCAGCCCAAACTAGTAGGTGGCAATACCAACAAAAGAAAAGTGGAAGTGAAAGTGTAAATTTACATATAGATTTATTATGCTGTGATTGGTTGATCAGGATCATGGATAGTGTAGTTCTTTACCAGAAATTCCGCTATTAAAAAAAACAATTTGCAATCACGGGGAATGACTGGTTCAGCAGAAGCATATACTATAGAATAACAAACTCAGAGCTCATGGTAAGTTTGTCTTCAAAGGTTTATATAAGGGTGTGTTCACACTTGGCAGGTTTGGTTAGATTAAAATGAACTCTGGTGCACTTGCTCTGTTAGTGCGGTTCATTTGAACAAGTGTGAACGCTGCCATCCGAACCTTGGTGCGCACCAAACAAGCGGATCGAGACCCCCTGAATAGTGGGTCTCGGTCCGCTTCCAAACGAACTCTGGTGCAGTTCGATTGATATATGAACGCAACATGGACCAAAGACGTCTAAACGGACCAAAAATAGGAAGTAATTTGCCTTCAATTCTGACCTCAAGCATACCTGGTTCTTCTCATCATAAGCGCTATGTTGCCCATTATAGTTCGGTACAGGTGTCGGAACAGCCGTCAGCTGTCCTTGCAGCATATCTTCGTTTGTGTGTGCAACGGAGGAATTCCTGGTGCTGTTTTGACTCCTTTACACATTTTATTAGTTCTTCGATTGTTCTCTGCTGGTAAAAATACCACCATATATACAGTACATATATAAATCCAATGAGCGCATTTAGCCCAGCAGCCAGCATTGTTTTGGATGTTCGGCAAGTTCCATCGCAAAATATACACCAAGCTGTCCAATCAGGTTGTGACTTTTTCCTGATGCCTTTTGTTTTGTATCTTTAGGTTCAGTGTTAAAAATGCCAATGTGAACGCTAAGTGAACCAGGACTTAATGTATCATTTTCTTTTTTGGTCTGGACCAAGAGAACCGAACTACAAGTGTGAACACACCGTAAGTTATCATTCATAATCAATTCCCCTATGGAAACAATGAATGGGATTTTTACTTCCAGAACCAGACAGTTGCACTCTATTCAGATTGTTTTCGAAAAGGTTTTCCCAAACCCTCTTCCAAAGGTGGACAAACAGATCCCGCCTCAACTAATACCATTGGTTGGGTCAATGTCGCTCTGTAGGGCTACTCAAATAATCAGTGTATTGATTGTGCCACAGATCCACAGTGTGTACACTTTTTGACTTGCTTGTCTTATAGCCGTCTCTGCATATTAAACAAGAGAAAGTAACACACTTCAGCATTAATTAGACAGTAATAACTGCTACTTCTAATTATGTTGTCCACACAATATCCATCCATCCTCAGAATCCACCAAGAGTTATTAACCTTAATAAGCTTCATGCTGATTGATACAGAGAGCACTGAAGCAGGCAGACGTCTTCAGCGTCCCTCTGTTCAGATGAAGAATGGGTCTGAAAGAGCCTTTCAGCAGGGGTAACAGGAAACAATGTCAGCTGCCTCCTGGGAGAAAGACTCTACGTAACTCTACAGAGCTGATTTGAGGACAGCGAAATGACAAAATACTAGAGCAGGAGAAGAACAGGGTGCAAAACAAAAACGTAGCAACATGCATACGAGCGCGCCTATGGAAATGGAGGGAAGAGTGTTTTTCCCTCTTCTTTGTGTGATAGAGATTTTCATTCCAACATAAACAAAGGAAGAACAATCAGAATTACTTCTGCTGATGCTCTTTGATGACGAGAACGATCATTACTTTTTTGGAGTAACTAAATGAGTTTGTATTATGTTATGTCTGTCTGCTATGTTGGGAAGTACGGACTTCATGTACCATGGATTACTGAACCATATTACAAAAATCAAGTGCTTAAAATTAGATTACAACATTACATTTTTAAATGTGTGCAATCAAATAAGTTACTTTGTATGGATTACATGATTCCATATGAAGTACATCAATCTGTCTTGACTTTAAAATTGGTGCCCATAAGTAAGTTTGTTAAAGATTATATAGGGTGACCATATTCTGGTTTTCCAAAAGGAGGGCACTTTTTTTTTTTTTTTTTTGCCGGGGAGGGTTGGGGTGAGGGTTTGGGGTGGAATAATAGGGTTCAAAACAGTGTTACTATGAATGCAAACTTTAATACAGTGAAAAAGACACTCTATTAGCATAACATAAATATATATAAATAAATAAAAATTTCCAACCTTCTTTTGAATGTCCATGTACTAAAAATGTACTTTAGTAAAATACTAAAATTACTAATATTTTGAATGGCCATGGAAAATGAAGCAATGTGATAACAATTTTACCTGGTCGCAAAAAGTAGTCCATTAATTTACCTGATGAACTTTCACCTTTTGCTGACCCTTTATGCTTCCTAGAGCTAATGTGTGCTTCTAAATCACTTGCACCTTTATTAGCAACTGTCACATAAGTGCCAGCTTTACATGTCATACATTCTGCTTCCCACGGATCTCGACCTGGATGAAAGCATGGGAATTTTTTGTGCAAATCTTCTGTAAATTTGCACTTTCGTTTGGGCATTGTTTCCACTCAGCTGTCATTTGCTGCTACTGTCAAGCTGTTTGATGCCGAACACAACAGCGCTTCGTGCGTTCGCGGAGAGATTGACAAGCAGGAATTTGGCCAATAGTTGCTGCAAGCCTCTTATAATCGACCAATTGTGTGTGAGAAGGCGGGACTTACAAAGACGGGTTAAAGCAATGCAAATATATGCGCACACACAATGAAGTATTAGACCAGATGCACATCATAATGCAACTAAAGCCGAATCCCGGACGTTTTCGCAAATTTAGAAATCCCGGCTGGACACTATTTTAAGGTCCAAAAAAGAGGACATGTCCGGGAAAAGAGGACGTATGGTCACCCTAGATTATATTACCTAAGAAATGCAATTTATAAGATTAGGGTACTTAATTTTAGTTACATAATTTGTATTACAAATTATGTATTGCTTGCTTCTGAAAAATTACATTTCAGAAGCAAGCAACCAAACACTGTTGGATACAGTGCACACAGAGATTGTCAACAAGGCAGTCACAACCTATTTTACTTCTGCTACAAAATGTATTTCCTTGTAAAACAGGATATTTGGAAGTAAAATAAGGCATGACTGGATTTGATTTTATCTGTTGGGAATTGATCATGAAAAGTGGGCTTTTTCTATGTCAGAATAAAGGAAGCGGCTGAAAAATAAGAGGGCTTGATAACGACAGCCAAAAGCAAAGTTGGTTCAGAGGTTGAGCAAGATATTACATTGTGATAAATGATTACGGAGAAAAAACTTTTTTTTTTTTTTGGAAAAGTATGCATTAATGAGTCATTCACAAGAAGACCAGGAACTGAACACCTTATTCTGTGATTTTGGGTAAACTGACAAGATTATGCATATAACAGGCAGAAACCCTTAATCTACATCAGTTAGAAGAATTAATAGGCCTAGGGCCAGTTTCATCTGTTTAAGGCTACACTTAATAGTTAATCGTCTAAAATTTGTCTTATCTTTTTCAGTCAGTTGCATAAAAACTTAGATCGTTCTAATTTAAGACTGAAACGTAAGACAGCAGACCCCTAGGCTAACTTATGTTTACATTCTATGTTGCCGTGGAAAATAACTGTCAGCTGAGCCAGTGGGGGCTTCAGCTGAGACTTTGGGAGAATTCCAATGGAAAGTGATCGTCCCTATGTCCTACTTACCCACTACGAAGGACGGAGCTCTTGATGTGGGCACTCTGATGGGAGCATGGCATTACAGTTTCAATGTACCCTACACTAAGTCTTGTGAAAGGGCCCTTTATGAAATTTTTTTACTTTCTTACATTTGTTTGGAACGACCCTTCAAGTGGCATCCCCTTCCTGAAGTGCCCTTCAAGGGCACAAAAATACCATTTGGAAAAGACCCTTTGTAGAAAATTCTACAATGATCACAGACTTCTACAATGGTAACAAAAGTTATTGTGTTTATTATTATTATTATTATTATTATTATTATAATTAAAATCAGTGTCTTACTTTTCCCACAGTCCGACAGGATTACTAAATATAACTGTGAGCTTGTTTTATACAACTGGCTTTCTATGGCATCTTTAGCTAGTCAGACTAATTGTTAGTTGAAGTCTTAAGTCAATGGCTATGTTTATGCAACCGGCCCCTAATTATCATCATATTCAAATCATCATATTCATGTCATCACATCAATGTAACAGTGAGCACGTTTACATGCACACCAAAACGCTGATTAATCTGTAAAATCAGTTTATTTAAAAAAAATCTGACAAAGCATTAAATCCACATTTAAATGACATTTGAAATAATCGTGTTACTCTCTGCTGTTGATGTCAATCCGTGAAGAAGCATGCGCTCAACATGTGTGCACATTGGGTGAGCCGGTTAATGTGTTTACATGTCAGGCGAAATCAGCGTAATGGGCAAAAATCTACCTGTGTCGACTGGTTTATTCATTAGACGTTTATGGCGTTTACACCGATAAAGGAACGCAGTTTATTGTGTTTACATGACCACACACAATTGTCAGCTTATTAAGCCTTATCGTGTAAGAATGTGCATGTAAACGCACTCAGTGAGTTTTAGACTGAGTGAGGATGTACTTGTCGCAGATGATTCAGACCTGGGCTGCGTTTCTCAAAAGCATCGCAAGCTTAAGTTGATTGACCATTCAACTTGACTTAAGTTAGCGCCAATGGCTTCTACGATCTACTTAGAATTACGATGCTTTTGGGAAACGCAGCCCTGGTCTATGTAGTTTTGAGAGTGAAACCTGACCGTCCTGTCCTCCAACTGTCTGTGTAACTGTCAGTCAGGCTGCTCAGCTGGAAAAAAATAAGATCTAACTTAAACCCTAGATCAACTTTCTGTGCACCTTCAAGTGACAGTTTTGGATGCAGGCAAGCTTTTGTAAAGTTTTTTGCAATGGTCTTATTCTGGGGCATCATGCATTATTTTTTTCTTTTTGAGGGGGTTCCAGTGGCAGTCTTGGCTTACTTGGTGAACTAGACAAGATGAGACATGGCCAAGGGGACAAAAACCCTTTGTTTAGAGTAAAAGATTTGCACTCACCAAATCCAGAAATGTGAATGTTTGATTTCTGTCACAGTGTTTTAGACTTACACATTTTTTGTGCATCTTAATTTTCAAAACTATATATATTCTTTTTTTCTGAATGTTGCATTTAAAATCAACTTGGCTCAAAAATGTGAAGGGGCATGTGCAGTGTGAATGGGCATGATGATTCTGATCTTATTCATAACAGAGTGAGCATCAAATCCAATGTTCTGGTCCAGATTTTGTCCTTTAGTTGTGCATCCTCTTGCATTCCTGGTGTCAGCTCTTTAGCAAAGTTCAGCAATGAAAAGCTGCAATAATATTCACTTTGTGTTTTATGCACATCTGTCTAGTCTGAATACAGATAATTAGAATAAGAGCACTCTTAAATGCACAGATAAAGGCAGTATTCAATATATGGCTAATGAAACACATGAATACTCCTGTGCTACCTCGTGATGCAACACAACAGGTAGCAAATAACAAATGAAACATATTCCCGTTATTTATCTGATGCAATGCATTTCTTTCGTTTTAGTAAAGAGACCAAACCACAACATGCTTTCTGGTTTAATGTCGCTTGATTGTGTGGATGATTTGGCATCATCTTGAAGTCGAGAAGAGAGCATCTATGTTTTCACGAGGACAGATCTTGGGGGGATAAAAACTTTCTGCAGCAGCAAGTTCCTAAAACATACAGACACTGATGGATCACAAACCCCATGCAAAAAGCAAATGAATATCATACCTGTGGTAATAGGTGAAAAAGGACGAGGTGATGTGAATTCACTGCGGATACACAATGTTTCAACAGCAGCTCCAGCAAACCAGTGCCAATGACCATTTACAACTTTGCAGCGACCAAACGCAGCGTTTCCAGGGTTATCACGATTAATATGCTATGTTTTCATTCACCACTGTGATTAAGTGACACCGTTTCGCTTTAATTTTATCGTTACGTGGCGAAAATTCGACCCAGTCGCGCGTATTCCGCGAACATTCACCCAGCTGCGGGAGAAGTCTCCACCCACAGCAGAGGCACAGAGTACAAAACCTCGCGAGATCTTATCGCCGATAATCCGTCTGACGTGGACAGTCGTGACTTATCGCGAGAACATTGCCGCATATTTGAGAGCGCACATATGAATTAAATAAAATGAAATGACACGAAACCCATCTTCTTGAGAATCTAAGTTAATTGTAATCATAACTGTACATGGTGAAAGTATTAAATGGTACATGGAGACAGAAAAACAATAATATATCAGCCACTGCTTAAACTGTAGCTATATTAAAACTGTTCATATTAATTTACGCAACTGAGTTGAGATGAAATTAATGGCTTTGTATGTAGACATGATAATTGATCACTGTAGGTGAGTAACATAACGACATTAAATGTGTTAAATTGTGTAAAGTTAACTTACAGATGAAGCTCGGAGTGTTGTTTAAATATTATATTGTCAGGTGATATTGAAACAAAAAATTGCATGGGGGATTTGACATATTGATTTACAGAAATTCATCTTGTTCAGATAAGCGAACACATAGCCTCATATTATACATATGGATACGATACATATTAATCTATGATTGGCTGCATACCTGTACTATACCCGCACCGGGGTTCTATTGTGAGGCACAATGTCCTAAATGCAAGTAGAAAGTAGATTTTCACAATGGCATGACCTGACCAAGATACATCACTGCTAATGACCTACCACTTGCAATAGCAGAGAAATTATTCATACCAGGATTTAAGCCTTCAGAATTTGTCTTTAATCAAAGGTGATCATTAATGAAGCGGTAATACATCGCCATCTAGAGTTTATTTAGAACTAGCACTCATTAATGAAAGGTGGTCCGAAATTAAAGGAATAGTTCGCCCAAAAATGAAAATGATCTCATCATTTACTCACCCTGCCATCCCAGATGTGTATGACTTTCTTTCTTCTTCAGAACACAAACGAAGATTTTTAGAAGGATATCTCAGCTTTGTAGTTCCATACAATGCAAGTGAATGGTGACCAACAATTTGAAGCTCCAAAAAGCATATAAAGGCAGCATAAAAGTAACCCATGAGACTCCAGTGGTTAATCAGCATCTTCAGAAGCGATATAAAAGGTGTGGGTGAAATACAGATTACAATTTAAGTCATTTTTTTTTTTACTCTATATCTCCACTTTTACATCTGAAAGTCACATGTGGTGCCTGTTTAGTTTTACTTTCATATCTGAAAGTGAAAGTTAAAGTGGAGATTTAGAGTAAAAAGAACTTAAATATTGTTCTGTTTCTTACCCACACCTATGATATCGCTTCTGAAGACATGAATTTAACCACTGGATTTGTATGGATTACTTTTATGAATCCTTTATGTGATTTTTGGAGCTACAAATGTCTGATCACCATTCACTTGCATTGTATGGACCTATTCTTCTAAAAATCTTAGTTTGAGTTCAGCAGGTGAAAGAAAGTCATACACATCTGGGATGGCATGAGGGTAAGTAAATGATGAGAGAATTTTCATTTTTGGGTGAACTAAATGTAAAATATAGAGTTTACCAGTACTACACATGAACACTAGATGGCAGTCGAAATATTTGATAGTGATCAACGTCATGAAGGTGATCCTTATAAACTGAAATTGGACAATAAATGCTAGATTTAATATATATTCTATATATTAATATATATTTAATGTATATTCAGTGTGGTATTGGACTGCATATTTATCCAATGAACTGCATTGCTTTAATACATCTCTGAGAGCATGCACTTCTATTTTTCTCCAAAATGTTTTCAATTTATAAGATACTGCAATCAGTATCTGTTGAGTTCTATCAAATATTGTCACTTAACATTACTATTGCCAAATCACAGTGTCTAGGTTACTATGCCGTAGACAGGGTTGGGAGGATTACTTTTGAAATGTATTCCACTATAGATTACAGAATACATGCTGTAAAATGTAATCTGTAATGTATTTCGTTAGATTACTCAAGGTCAGTAATGTATTCTAAATACTCTGGATTACTTCTTCAGCACTGGTAGATTTTTTCACTTGTTTTGACTATAAAAACTCTGCCAGTACAGTAAGACAAAATACACATGTTAAAATACATTCTCTGAAAAACCTAAATATCTTATGCAGTGTTGTTTCTAAAACAAGATAAAGCAAACTGATCTTGTTTTAAGGATTTTTAGATATTTTTACAGGAAAACAATACAAAAATTGTTATCAAGAATATGATTTTTGCCCTAATATCAAAGATCTTACTAGAAAAAAATAAAAAAATAAATAAAAAAAAATAAATATATATATATATATATATATATATATATATATATATATATATGATCCTGGTAACGTGCATGTAAAATGGCTAGAAATAGCATTTTAGATTAGCGTAAAGCTGACAATTTACACAAGGTTTATTTCTATTTCTTCTGCTCCAAACTTACTTCAAACTTACTTCTCTGTCTGCTCGTATGAATGTAACACATCATAAGAAAGTGTTTCACTGCTGTTCAAATGCACTTTGGATCACATCAAATATATGAATAAATGTTTTCCATCTGAAAGGACTAAATATTAAATGAAACAAATGACAATAAAATGCAAAGTAATCTCTTCAGTAATCAAAATACTTTTTGAATGTAACTGTATTCTAATTACCAATGATTTAAATTGTAACTGTAGAGGAATACAGTTACTAATATATTGTATTTTAAATACGTAATCCCGTTACATGTATTTCGTTACTCCCCAACCCTGATCATAATGTAATATTTACAGCAGTGCCATAAGCAGATACTATATAAGATGTTGTTTAAAACAACTTAATTTCATAATGTAAAAAAAGAAGAAAAAAAGAAGAAGAAAAAAGTTTTCTCGACGAGGAGAGCGCAGCGCCGGACATCAAGCATATAAAACCATAAGAGGTAACTATAAAAAGAAAGGCTTATTTGAATCATTTATCTTCTGAATGCATTTGGAGTCAGTTTAGCCTACTGCATGCTTTCATAATCCCATGTCTTTAGAAAGCCTGGACAATTATGCTGAATGACGGTCAGTATAAAAATAACCGTAAAATGGCCCATATGATACAGCCTTACCGAGATAATGAATTAACTATCAGAGAATGCAAAGCTTGGTGAACTGAATGGCCCTCCATACACTATAAAAGCGTTCTAGTGACGTACAAGAATGCGGCTGCTTAATATTAGAAATGTACGTACAACCTAGAAAAGACAAACAAGTCTGAAACCAAGCTCTATTTACGGGCTATTAAAATGAACACCGACTGGTCAAAAACTTGTCATGTGATGTTGACAACTCGCTCTTTAACCAAATCTCGGTAAGAAGGGAAAATAATAATAATAATGACAATATATATGATATATATATATATATATATATATATATATATATATATATATATATATATATATATATATATATATTTTTATTATTCTTATTTTAGATTTAAAAATAATGTATTATTATCTCGCAAAATTTAATATTCATAAATGTAAATTCACAAAGAAAATCCCTGCTTTTTTTCCTTTCAGGAAAGATCTGAAAATCTGACAGCTAGTAATGATCTTTTATGGTGTGCTATTAATAAGATAGAATAAGGTCTTATCCCCAATAACATAATGATTTATATACTTATCGACCTTTTTCACAGTCTGATGACGCGTTTATGCTTATTTAGCAGCGTAAATATTGCAAACTTTTTTATATGATCAATTTTTTATATATTGAATTTAAATTTATAACATTATGCTTTGTGTTATATTACCCTGGAATTAGTAAAAAAAAAAAAAAAAAAAAAAAAAACAATTACCACAGCTGCGAGGGGGTTTCTATTACAGCTGCTGAGAGAGTGACAGTAAATTTGGCATCTTCTCCCACCTTAATCCACCGCTCTCTTTTTTTTATTTATTTTTTTTATTTTTATTTTTATTTTATTTTTATTCTTCTTCCTCTTCTGGAAAGTCATTCAAACGTTTTAGTGAATTTTTCCTTTTGGTCTTGAAACAAATGGGTAAGTGAAAATAATATTTGCTGTGATTTCCCATTCACTGCTTTCGAAGTTTACCCTTCAAATGTTTACTTCCGCGTTCCAAAAAAGGTCTCGTGGTTTTAGATATTTGTCTGACAGATTAAGGCCTACGTAGAGCCAGAAATTCGTACATTTTTATTTTTTATTATTTATGAAAAAACGTATCGTGTTTGTGTAGTTTGGAAAATGATTACTTAAAAATAAATACTTTAATAGAACTTTAAGTAAGCCGTATGTGTTGTGCCATGTGGCGCCCCCTGCTGATGTTATTGTTCATTGCAGATACGGTGAGTGTGACTGACTCATCCGGTGTTTTCGTGCAGTTCACTGGTTTCAGGGCGGAGAGCGAGAAGCGCTGAAAGTCGCACTTCCACCAGCAGCGTTTACTCGCTCACACACTCAATACTACCCTCACACACACGGGGCTGGAGTCACACTCAGCCGGGCTTTATCCTCCGGCGTCTTCAGATCTTCATCCGTCGGGACATTTAGGAGATTTAGGTGGTTTTAATGTTCGCCGAAACGAGCGGTAAGTCAAATCGTTGAGTGATAGTGCGTTTGAATGCTAACATTGTTAGCCGGCTAGCATCTGCTTTAAGCGCGCGTTAAACAGCTTCCATTGATCTAGTTCAGATCTGACAGCAGTATGCATGCTCTATGGGGGTCAGTAATGCTGGATCGTCCTTGTTTCAGTGTATTTGAACATCATGGGCTGTGTTAGGAGAGCCAGTAAGCTATAATTTATACGCTCTTCCTTCCTTCCTTCCTTTCTATGGATGTACGGGGTTCATAAGGAGCTTATGGGCCAAATCAGGCCTGCCATGGGCATATCAGGTCTCGGTTTGTCTTCATATGATGTGCCCAGAGGAATCTCCGTTTCATCCTCACACTCATATTTGCACTTGTGGGGTTGATAGCATTGATGCTTGGGGAAATGTCTCATGATGGTGGACTGTAACCGGTCTGATTTTTTTTTTAGCAGAAGCTTCGTTAATGCATCATCTCAAGCAGATGGATGTGGTTTTGCATGCTTATCTTAGATGTTTCTTATGTGGATCATGGTGTATCTGTGTTACAGTGGTTTAAAGTTCTCAGTAGTCAAGGTTGTATTGCAGGTTAACACTGTTGTGCCCTCATTAGTGATCATTTGCTACTGTCTAATGGCACTAAAAACATTGGTAGGTGTGCTTTGGGCAGCTTGATGGTTTCCTGGGAGCCATCACTATTGTAAAGTTTTCACTTTTGAGGTTCAGTCCATCTGCAGTGCTTTCATACTACATTGCTGCGACCTGCAGAAGAGTTTAAAGGAAGATCAGGCTCAAATTCCTTACTTAAAGGAATATTCCGGGTTCATTACAAATTAAGTTCAATCGACAAAAGTTGTGGCATAATGTTGATTACCAGAAAAAAACATTTTGACTTGCCCCTCCTTTTCTTTAAAAAAAAAAAAAAAAAGCACAAATCTGGGTTCCAGTGAGACACTTACAAAGGAAGTGAATGGGGGCCAATTGTGAACATTAAAATACACACTTTTTCAAGAGTATAGCCATAAGACATAAACAATATGCATGTAAACGTGATTTTAGTGTGATAACATCACTAACTACCCTTTTCTGTGTAAAGTTATAGCCAGTTTTACAACTTCGTTGCCATGACGATGTAATGTCAACAAACCTTAAAACGCCCCATATTACTGTAAAAAGTATGATTTAAACAACTTTACAGCTGAAATTATACATGAGTTTTAACAGAAGAATTAATATAAGTGCTATTTTACAGTTATAAACTTAACATTTCTGTCTTTAAACCCTCCAAAGATTTGCCACATTCACTTCCATTGTAAGTGCCTCACTGTAACCTTGATTTTAGCTCCTGCTGCTTTTTTTTCTTCTTCTTTTTTTTAAAGAAAAGGAGGGATGAGTCAAAATACATTTTTGTGGTAACTTGTATTGAGCCCGGAATGTTAATACTGTAGCCTGATCAATATATGCCCACTCTTGTTAGTCACCCTGGAATGTTTAAGGTGTGGAGCATGTTCCTTCAGTCTAGTGTGCACTGTAATCATGTTACGCAATCTGAAAGCTAAAACTGTTCCTATATCTGCTGGCCAGATCTGTAGTTCGTCTTATAATTTGTATTTAGAATGTGACATTAAAGGCTTTTGCACACCGAACGCAAATTAGCAGCGAATAACAATTTGAATCTAAACAAAAACTGGATTCCTATGAAGCAATTCACACCTAGAGCGAAAATTCTGCAGGATATGCAAATGATCCTCTTGACCCACAACCCCCCCCCTTCCCCCATATTATAGTATATTATACTGTATTATATTATTTATGTTTATCAGTCATATGGTTCATTAGTTATTTTATATTATTTATATTATATATTAGTTACAGGTTAGTTTTTAAATTTATTTAAAAACAACCAAACATATTGCAAACGTTTATCTGTAACTAGCTACACGTTGTCCTATGTACCTTGAACAACACTGATTGTGCACTTTGTAATGGGTCACACTTTTCTCTCATTTTTTGCAATCCAGTGAAGTTGAATAATATATCATTAGTAATATAATACTGAATAATAATAATCATAATAATAGTGTTTTTTATTTCTCCATTAAGAAATTAGGGGAAAAGGGAAAATTCTTTAACTGACTAACCGCCAGTATTAACCGGTTAAATGATAAGCCATGAATCAAACAAGTGACCAAACAGGCATGACAAAAGTCTATACTTGCTGAAAAAAAATAAAAAAAATATCTGTCACGTGACAGATATGCATATTTAGCTATTTTTATTATATCAACATTTAAACAACCGTTAATTTCCTTCTTATATTTCATATCCTGTGTGCAACACTGAACGGCTGGGAAACAGCGTCTAAACTTTGGTTCCTAGGACAGGCTTTCTGACACTCTTGGTTAATTTTGAACCGATAGTATTAGTCAAACAAACTGGTAATGCAGTTAATCGGTAGGGCTGAACGATATGACGATATACAGTATATCGTGGCGACAATATAAAGTGTCAGTTGATAGAGATTTAGCTATATCATGAATATCGCGATATGTAAATATCCATGTACACAGCGCAAGCATATTTATCAGTGGCCAGGGCTTCACGTGAGACTAAAGCTGCGTTCACACTGCCAGCGACAAAACAACCTCATCTCATTCATTTTCAATGACAGCTGGCGACCGTTGGCGACGGGATGTGGGCGTGTCCAGCGACGTGACAAAGTTGAGAAATGTTTAACTTTATGCAAATGAAGAGCGATTTTTGGGAGCGACAGCCAATATGATAGAGGATGGTAGAGCTCACGTGATCCTTCTCTCTCTCAGCTCCTGCAGTGATGGAAAGATGGAGGAAAGGCTAATCCTTGCTGTTAGCAATTTACCAGTGTTATATGATATGTATCTGCCCACGTACAGGGACATATTGAAGAAAATGATGCGTGGAAAGGTGTATCTGAGATCGCGTGGATTCCAAGTAGGTTTAAATCATCAAATAGCTTGTAAAATTAACTATTAAATAATTTGTTTTGAAAATGTGTTACATGCATGACAGCAAACGAAACCATATAAATGATCATCAGCTTATGGGGGGATGAACTGCGGCCGGTAAAATCACCAGTTATGTGCACAAGCTGGTTTAGTGCCCAATTCACCAGAGGAATTCTGCAGATCAGGCAACGGTGCAAACGAGTCCACAAACTCGTTGCTGAATGCAATTTGCACTCGAAATTCTGAGCGATATATAGCGGAAGATGCAGCAGACCACCGTGATTTGACACACTGCTGTGAAGCGTCACTGCGATCCAGATCATCTCTTTAACATGCTGAAAGTGGGCTTGATGACACCATGCATCTGTACTTCAGTTCTCCATCATTGCATTATTATTTGATAAATAACTGCTGATATGATCGATAGAAACATCAAGAAAATGTAAAGGAACTTGTTATTAAAACCAGTGCGAAAACCTGTGTTCACAAAAGCCGACACAGAGCAGAAAAATGTAATCTGCAAACTGTGTCGTGCGACGACAGTTTCATTTTTTTTCACGGTTTTATTTATTTTATTTTTTGCAAGAAGAATCTACTAAGGAGGTTTTTAATACCTGGAAAAATCTGTCTAATAATATTTGCAATTTAAATGTTGCTTGCAATACATTAGTTTCGTCAGGGTACACGGTTATGCTGCGTTCCATTCAAGTTGGATGTGGTATATTCCTACTTGATATCTCCGAACATAAATGCATTCTATTCCCCGATATTCGGAACTGCAACGCTCCCGTTAGCTCAGCAGGGGTTTGACTCTCATTAGAGATGTCTCCTAGCAACCCAACTGATAAACAATGCTGCAGCGCTAGCATTTGTGCTTCAGGTGTACGATTATCAAAAGAGATTATAATGTTTTTTACACCTTTTTCTGTTAAACAAGATTTAATATCATGTAATGTGGAAACGAACTCATTTATCGATATTACTTAATAAAGTGAATGTTTATCACTTACTTTGTATATCCCCCTGAGTGTCGACATGTTTGTGTGACATCATGCCCCTACATCTCGGCGAAATCGGAGTTGAGAATTTCTGCACGAGCCTACAAGTTGTAATTCTGACTTCAAGATTAATTCCATTGCACTTTTCCTAGTCTGAAGTTGTCAAATCTGACTTTCCGAGTTGAATGGAACGCAGCGCTACTTTTCAAAACTTGATCCGACACTGAATGCTCAAGCAGCCTAATTTACATTTAGAAAACTCCTGATGTTGCTATAACAATGCAAAAAGCACTTACCAATTTACTCGGTGAAAATCAGTCCTCCTTTCCTGTTTAATAAATTAAGCAATCACACCGTCATGCAGAACATCTCGTTTGTAAATCCATAAGCATCTCTTTCGCAACGGCAATATCAGTTCACTTAAAAAGCGTGATTGCGTCACTTAAGGCCACATAGAAGGCCTCAACCAGGACATATCCTAAAGATCACACCCACCAAGAACAGATAAATCAGTCTGATTGGCTGATGAATCTGACAATCTGAAGTTGCTCATTCATTTGCACTGTTGAGGGATTCTGAAGAAATTCTGAAGGCCTGATGGGGTGGAGCTCAAACTCATGAGCTGCTTCAGATTTGGGCATGTGATTTGTGAAACAGTTGTCACACTTTGCTTGTAAGCATCAAGGAATAAATTCTGACTGGATAAACTTTTCGTTTTTCTCTATTCATTTGTAGATTAATTAAGAGTGGAAAACGATTAAAAATACATGCAGAAAGGTGACTGAGAATGAAAGGATGAAAAATATTTATGTATTTGGCATGTTAGGCCAGCAGAGAAGGCTTTGCTGGCCCTGAGAATTCACCACTGGTCAGATCCTTATAATGCAAGTAAACGGGTGCCAGCAACTTGACGGTCCAAAAGTCACATTTAGGCAGCATAAAAGTAATCCATGCCTTGCACAGTGATTTTAAACAAATGTACTTAACACAAGTATACAGTATACGTGGTGCCCAAGACTCATTGATGCACGTGGGGAGCAAAGGCTAGCTCATCTCGTCCAATCCCACAGAAGAGCTTCTGAAGCACAAATTGCTGAAAAACTTAATGCTGGCCATGATAGAAAGGTGTCAGAACACACAGTGCATCACAGCTTGCTGCTTATGGGGCTGCGTAGCCGCAGACCGGTCAGAGTGCCCATGCTGATCCCTGTCCACCGCCGAAAATGCCTACAATGGGCACGTGATCGTCAGAACTGGACTATGGCGTAATGGAAGAAGGTGGCCTGTTCTGATCAATCATGTTTTCTTTTAGATCATGTTGACTGCCGGGTGCGTGTGTTGTTTACCTGGGGAAGAGATGGCAGCAGGATGCACTCTGGGATGAAGTCAGGCCGGCGGAGGCAGTGTGATGCTCTGGGCAATGTTCTGCTGGAAAACCATGGGTCCTGGCATTCATGTGCATTTGACACATACTACCTCCCTAAAGATTGTTGCAGACCACGTACATCCCTTCATGGCAACGGTATTCCCTGATGGCAGTCACCTCTTTCAGAAGGATAATGCGCCCTGCCACACTGCAAAAATTGTTCAGGAATGGTTTAATGAACATGACAAAGAGTTCAAGGTGTTGACCTGGCCTCCAAATTCCCCAGATCTCAATCTGATTGAGCATGGGATTCATGGAGGCCCCTCCTCGCAACTTACAGGACTTAAAGGATCTGCTGCTAACGTCTTGGTGTCAGATACCACAGAACACCTTCAGAGGTCTTGTGGAGTCCATGCCTCGACGGGTCAGAGCTGATTTGGTGGCATGAGTGGGACCTACACAATATTAGCCAGGTGGTTTTAATGTTGTGGCTGATTGGTGTGTTTTATATATATTGTGCCACAAAGTAATCCGATTTTTTTTCCATTAATGTTTTTATTTACATGTATACTGTGAAGCAGAGGTGGACTGGCCATCGGAAGAACCGGGACTTTTCCCAGTGGGTTATTTTTTTTTTTTATCTGCTCGCTAGATAACTCAATTGCTTGTCTTGTTTGTTTTGCAAACTTGTCAAGTAGTTATTCTTCTCATCAGTGACAGGTGGAGGGCGGACCAGCTGAGCTACCTACCGTACCAGGGTAAAATTGATGGTCGATTAACATCACCTATTGTAAAGGTGTGAATATGCTAACAGCGATCATTCACAACGTTTTTTTTTTTTTGTGAAAGGGCCATTCGTCGGCGATTCACTTCACATAATTGCGTGGCCTCCAGTGTGAAAAGGCTTTAATATGTAAAAACTAACCATGCTGTGGTCTAGTGATGTAAAACTGAGAGAATGACTTAATCACAGGGCTTAGATCTTAACCCTGTCCTCACCTCTATAATCAGAGAGACTGTACATTACACAACAGTTACAGGACATTCATGGCCATGAACAGCCATTTACTGGCAGATTTTTGCTGATGTGCTTGTGTAGCAGGAATTCTCAAAAAGGTGGAGCTGCTGGTGTGTACTTGCGAAAACTAAGCTTACAAGTGTATTCAGATTTTAGTGTTCTGGCATTGAATATTCAAGGTAGGGTTCACTGTGCAGCTGGGGTCATTTGAATCCATTACAGCAGCTTGGTAATTGGTGGCCAGCCAGTATTGGGCATTAAACAGGATATGATTTATTTAGGCTGCACTGTTGGCCAAGCTGAAATCTGAAATGCTGTTTTGTGTTTTGACTGTGGCTTTGTTAATCTTCCACCTCGGCTGTGTACAGCTGGGTTTGAAGCATCTGGGCCTTCTTGTTTGGAGGAAATTCAGATTTTATAAGTGCATACACTAATATTATCCTCAGTATTCTCACCACTTGAATATGAGCTTGGTTATTAATATCAGAAATGATCAGCTGTTTATATTGACAACATAGTCATTAGGCCGATGGGTGGAACAATCATGCAAATCCTTGAATTGCTCCACTTAAACCGCAAATAAGCTCTGTTTTACAAAAAAAGGACTTTATTTTTTCTGTGGTCAAACAAAAGCTGTTGTAGTGGCCTGTCATGTTCATTGTTAATGAAACATGCTTTTTCATTTGGACTGTTTCTTATGAACACCATGATCATTTAAAGACTGTGCAGGGTAATAAGCGGTGCTTGCTAAAGGACCTACACCATGGTCTCCGCGTAGTAGCCAACATGGTGGTTTGCATAGTTCCGCGTTGGTGTGTCTGTGTCATTCTGTGGGTACACAGCCAAGTGCTAGTATTAGTGTACTGAGAGAAAATGCCTTAATTTCTAAAAGAATTATACATTTCATAACTAAACAAAGGCAAAAAGTATTTATTTAGTTACTGTAGCATTAAAACGAGTTCATCATGTTGAGGTTTAGGTAAATGTTGGCATTTTCAAGTAATATTGTAAAGTACTCTAACCCACAAAAAAATAGTACCCGATTACTCATAAATTAAAGTGTGTGTTAAAAAAACACGTATGACACCTACGTGAAATTTATATTTTGTTTTATTCACAAAAATTTTCCAACAGTTTCAAAATAAGATAAACTATACTTTTCTTTGAAATGAAATGAACAATATGCAGTGCATTAATAAAAACCATTATGATAATGCATATACAGTATATAAACTCTGAGTCTACATAAAGGCCATCACATTTTATAATTTCACTTGTTATTATTCAGAGAAACAAGTCGTGAAAATTGGCTTTTTGTAAAATGCGCTTTGCAGGTGATCTTGATTTCACTCACACACACACACACACACACACACACACATACTGGTCTGATAAGCTTCTGAGTTTTTTGTATCTTTCCACAATAACAGCACTCTGCTGGTTTGCATGGCTCCAGCAAGAACCAAATACAAAAAATTCAACAAGAATCAAAACATTGCAAGTAACTTGCTTGAAAGCACAGATGCCATTTCTACCTCTCCAACGCCTCAACCACACATCCAAACTGCCCCCAGTGGAAAAGATTTTAACTGCATGATTTAGTAAGAGATTCAGAAGGAAAATACAGTGTAATTCAGCGCTGCTCCAGGCAGGCAAATGCACAAAGGAAAATTAATTTGCGATATTCGAGTAGTGTTTTTATGCTTGAGTAGCTGGTGCAGAATGAATACTGTATTACTCGACTACTCATGCACATCCCTAGTACATATTATGTATTATACGTATTGCATACCACACTGAGAGAAAATAAATCAGGCATATACTGTGTGCTTGCTTCTGAGTCACTGAATAAATAAATAAACACTCGCATTTGCAACCAAATTTCACGCTATACGACAAAAAAAAAATCTATGATTAGCCACCGTCAGGTAAATGTTCATATTCTACTCACCAGTGATTGTGTAGTAAAGTGGGAAAAAATTTCAGTAGCGAGATCCTTTCACTGCATGATAAAGTTTAGTTATGTTTAGCTACCCATTTTTCATTGAATAATGTCTCTCTTTTTCTGTTCAGTTGTTGATAAAAAAAGAAGTAACATTTACGTTCTAATTACACACAGCACAAATGAGATAAAGCCATCCGAGTTCTCTCTCGTTGCACTCAGTTAGACACTCTTTACAGAACAGCTTAAAGAGACAGTACCGGTTTGATTTTTCTTAAAGAGACAGTACCGGTTTGAGCACGTGATTAACAAATCAGTGTAAAACCTTGTAAATAGTACAAATCATGCAATTAAACAAATATGATAATATATATATATATATATATATATATATATATATATTTACTTATTTATTTATTTTAAAAGCTAAATTGTCACCAAAATGATGAAAAACTGATTAAATATTAGTAACATTTATATTTTTGTAATATACAGTTTAAGTCAGAAGTTTACATACACCTTATCCAAATACATTTAAACTCAGTTTTTCACAATTTCTGACATTTAATCGTAGAAAACATTCCCTGTCTTAGGTCAGTTAGGATCACTATTTTATGTGAAATGTCAGAATAATATTAGAGAGAATGATTTCTTTCAGCTTTTATTTCTTTCATCACATTCCCAGTGGGTCAGAAGTTTACATACACTTTATTAGTATTTGGTAGCATTGCCTTTAAATTGTTTAACTTCGGTCAAACATTTTGGGTAGCCTTCCACAAGCTTCTCACAATAAGTTGCTGGAATTTTGTCCCATTCCTCAAGACAGAACTGGTGTAACTGAGTCAGGTTTGTAGGCCTTCGATGCTCGCACATGCTTTTTCAGTTCTGCCCACAAATTTTCTATTGGCTTGAGGTCAGGGCTTTGTGATGGTCACTCCAATACCTTGACTTTGTTGTCCTTAAGCCATTTTGCCACAACTTTGGAGGTATGCTTGGGGACATTGTCCATTTGGAAGACCCATTTGTGACTGAGCTTTAACTTCCTGGCTGATGTCTTGAGATGTTGCTTCAATATATCCAAATAATTTTCCTTCCTCATGATGCCATCTATTTTGTGAAGTGCACCAGTCCCTCCTGCAGCAAACCACCCCCACAACATGATGCTGCCACCCCCATGCTTCACGGTTGGGATGGTGTTCTTCGGCTTGAAAGCCTCACCCTTTTTCCTTCAAACATAACGTTGGTCATTATGGCCAAACAGTTACATTTTTGTTTCACCAGACCAGAGGACATTTCTCCAAAAAGTAAGATCTTTGTCCCCATGTGCACTTGCAAACTGTAGTCTGGCTTTTTTATGGTGATTTTGGAGCAATGGCTTCTTTCTTGCTGAGCAGCGTTTGAGGTTATGTCGATATAGGACTCGTTTTAATGTGGATATAAATACTTGTCTACCTGTTTCCTCCAGCATCTTCACAAGGTCCCTTGCTGTTGTTCTGGGATTGATTTGCACTTTTCACATCTACATTCATCTCTAGGAAACAGAATGCGTCTCCTTCCTGAGCAGTATGATGGCTGAGTGGTCCCATGGTGTTTATACTTGCACTCTATTGTTTGTACAGATGAACGTGGTACCTTCAGGCATTTGGAAATTGCTCCCAAGGATGAACCAGACTTGTGGAGGCCCACAATTTCTTTTTCTGAGGTCTTGGCTGATTTCTTTAAATTTTCCCATGATGTCAAGCAAAGAGGCACTGAGGGTACGTTTACACGACAATGATGTACTAAAAACGGAAAAGTTTTTCCTTTTGCGTTTTTGAAAATTTTCGTGTACAGACGACAACGTTGTCAAAACGATCCCCGTTCACACGGATCCGTGAAAATGACAAAAAATGCTGTATTGTGCATGCCAGGCCAGTAGATGGCGATGATATTTTTTCATATGCCTGTGCACATAAGCATTCTTCCACAAAGCGGTGAATACAAACAATGAAGATGGCGATCCCTGGTCGTAGTAGTGATGCAGTAAATCTACACTTTGCTGGAAAAGCATCAATAAACTCAAAATCTTGAGCAGCACAAACACAGTCCTGTAGTCCGCCATTGTAGTTTTGAATGTCTCGCATGTTGTTTTGAAGTATTCGCGCGCATGCCTATAGACTGAACGTCATGCGCATGCATGTTAACGTTATCGTTTTCACAAATTCGCTTTCTGTATGTTTACACGGAGACGATAACGGCATCGTTTTCAAAAACTTGCACTTTGAAACCCGTTTTCAAAAGTGTGCGTTTTCAGGCCCCAAAACACCATTGTCGTGTAAACGAACAGCCAAAACGCATAAAAAGTTTTCAGTTTTTAGTTGAAAACGTTGTCGTGTAAACGGTCCCTGAGTTTGAAGGTAGGCCTTAAAATACATCCACAAGTACACCTCCAATTCAGTACACCTCCTATCAGAAGCTAATGGTCTAAAGGCTTGACATCATTTTCAGGAATTTTCCAAGCTGCTTAAAGGCACAGTTAACTTAGTGTATGTAAACTTCTGTCCCACTGGAATTGTGAAATAGTCAATTAAAAGTGAAACAATCTGTCTGTAAACAACTGTTTGAAAAATTACTTGTGTCATGCACAAAGTAGATAAACTATAGTTTGCTAATATTACATCTGTGGAGTGGTTAAAAAATTTGTTTTAATGACTTCAACCTAAGTGTATGTAAACGTCTGACTTCAGCTGTAGCTAGTTAAAAGGTCCCCTGTGTAATTAACAGCATTAGCTGGGAGAAAATTTCTTTCAAATGTAAGTAAAATGGACATATAACTGAAATATACCAGTATGAATTGATATTGAATTGAAATCGAATCGAATAGAGAGCTTGTGAAAAGTAATCAAATCCAATCATGAAATCTGTGTCAATACCTAGCTCTATTCTTCTTCTTCTTCTTCTTATTATTATTAAGTGTTTCTTTCAAGTGTGTGGTTTAGCAACCTTATTCATTTTACACTTTGTCCCTTTCTAAAGAGTAATGTGACTATTCTTGGCTATTTGGAGAATAAACAGGATGTTAAGAACATGTGAAAATCATGGTAGCTCGCAGTGGAGTCATCTTCAGTGCTGACCTGGGGTTAATGCCACTGAAATTGCATCAGCACTTTTAGAAGGCAGCCTCTCCTTTGGAGCACCAGCTTACTAGCCAGACCTGTGGCTTTTATTTTTCACTAACAAGAGCAGATCAATACAAATCTATGATGCTCCATGTTGACGGCCTGTGGCAGTGCAGCTACTCTGTAATGTTATAGGAGTATTCAGGTTTTCACTGTTATCTACTAAGGCTGGGTAAAAAGCCAGCTCTAGCTGCAGTAGTGGGGTTTCCCTCTTATGTAAAACTCCAGGATTTTCCCAGCGTACAAGCTAGGGATGGGCATTTGAGTAATTTTGTAGTCGAGTACTTTAACCCACAAAAAAAAAAAACAAGTACCCGATTATTCGTAAATTAATATGCATGTTAAAAATAACACGTGTGATGTAAAATGTATAATTTAAATACATTTAAAATTAAAAATAGTGACCACATTTACATGGACACCAGAAAGCCGTTTATTGTGAGAAAGCTGCTAAAAGGAATAGTTCTGATGAAGAAAGAAGGTCATATACATCTTGTATGGCCTGAGGGTGAGCAAATTATCAGCAAATGTAAATTTTTGGTGAACTATTCCTTTAAAGCTCAAAATCGGCGTATGCATTTACATGAGCTGTGTTAGCGGCTTTCTCTTTACTCTTTTATATATTTGGCTTTCAATAAGCAGCTTTCTTCACCGCAACGTAATTTCCCTGTGACGCTTGTGTAAATAACAAACATAGCATACAGTACGAGGAAGACTTCTATATTTTATTGTCTGTTGCTTCACTTTATTTCGAGGTATTCCAGAGATGTTGCTGAGTTTGTTTCCATCGCAATCTGCGCTTCAGTTAGGGCTGGGCGATATGGCAAAAAAATAAAATCTCGTTTTTTTTCGAACTTAAGGACGATTTACGATTTATTAGATTTTACTACATTTAAAGGTATTTTTCAAAAAAGTAACTCCAACATGATTCAAATAACATGTTCCTTATTAGGATGCAAGACAACCTGGTTAGAAAAATCAACGTTTGATTCATAATAGAAAACAAAGGTGTGTAAAAGAAATGCATAAAACAAGTGCAACACACAGAAAGTTGTCAACAGCGTAAAAGTAAAATAGATTAAAATCTAATTTATTTAAAATAACACTGATATAATAGTATAAAATAAGAAAGCTACAAAATACCTCAAAGCCAATTTAGGTATTATTTATCTAAATCAAGTCCATCTAGAAAGTTGTCTAGAAATCAATATCTAGAAATAGTATTTTTAGTATATCAATCATTTTGTATGTATAACCATAAACACCTGCAGATAGAGTCCAGATATCAGAAGAAATTCAGTGTAGTTGAAAACGCCAGAAGCAAAAAGCTCAGTTAAAAATAATGATGTCAGTCAGTGCTGTGAGCACACAGCGCCATCTATTGGTAAATGCGGAGCAGAGCAGCAAAATGAAATAATATCGCTGTTTGTCAAAATGATCGCTTAGCTTACTAAATGTTGGCTATAAATACAGTACATCTGAAACACATCACAGAGCAAAGCAATAATTAACGATCTATCTGAATCATCATGGTAAAAGGAGATGTGGATGATTCTCCCATTTATAACCTATCCGTTATATGATTTGATATGAAGCGCCCATAACTGTCATGGATGTTAACACTTTATTATAAACACACATTTCTTTTGACATCTCAGAAAATGTAGCTTAGTGCTTCATGACTTACACAACTTACACAGAACATAGTTATTGTTTGATTAAGCCGGTGTAAACTTGTCTAACTACAATCACACTGTACAATCGTACTTGAAGTACTACTGGCTTTTATATCGGCCTCTCTGTTGTTAATCTATGTTATGTTGGAGTATGCAGCTGCGCATATTTCCACACGTTCAGCTTATCAGACTGAGGGCGGCATCAAGCCAAGTGCTGTGAACATTTGTTTTTCTCTTTTATATTCCAACTACAGTCTGCTAATATTTTATGCAAAACCTTGATTCCACGATTTAAAAAAATTTAAAAAACGTAAATTCGAATTTATCGAAAAAATCAGCCAGCTCTAGCTGCAATAGTGTGGTTTCCCTCTTACGTAAAACTCCAGGATTTACCCAACATACAAGCTAGGGATGGGCATTTTCGAGTAATTCTGTAGTCAAATACTTCAACCCACAAAAACAAGTACCCATGTTATTATTCAGAAAAACAAGTGGTGAAAGTTTGCTTTTAAAATGTTTATACAATGTGCTCTGTCGGCATTCAGAGATTTCACACACACACACACACGCACTGGTCTGATCAGCTTCCGAGTTCGCTTTGCAGTTTCTTTCCACCAATAAAAGCAGATCCTCCTCCGTTGGTTTGCATGACTTCAACAAGAACTGAAAATAAATAGAGTATAATTCAATAAGAATCAAAATATCACAAGTATTGCCTTGTAATATAACTTGGCTTTGCTTTAGAAGCACAGATGCCATGATTTCTTCTCAGAATGAGTGCTCGATTACTTGTATGTTACAAGTACGAGCAGATATATGCGAACGTGCGAGGCATTGGTTTGTATTGGTGTGTATAAATTGGTATAGTTTATACAGTGTATGTGCTTTTCTCACTGTACACCTAGAAATGTTGAATTCTTTCCGCTATGTTGACGTTGTTGGGCTCCATCCTATGACGTTTGTTATCTGGTCTGTTCTTGAACATGCACACTCCTCAAAAACCTGTAAGAATGGCACTTATGCATTTGCATGACCAAAATAAGCCGTGTTCTCCAGGAAAAACCCAGTGTTAAACCATATTCTCTTAATCCCTTAAACTACGTGGAAATCAACATTCTTGTTTACATGACATTTCACAATGCTGCTTTCTGCAGAAACGCTGGAATAAACTGTTTTCTTAAGTGCCTGTAAACGTGGTCAGTGATTTTCCAGATTTTTAGTTGTGCGACTAAAAATGCTTGTGATTAGCCAATTGATAAATGTAGGTAAATGTTCAGATTTCTCTCACCATTTACTGAGATTTCAGCTTGAAAGCTAAAATTATTTACTGTAATTGCCATGGCCATTGGCCCACTTAAGAGGGCCAAAGTGATATCAAGATAAAGTGCAAACAATGTTAATAAAAAATGGTGACTTATTGATTTATGGCTGATTATTTTATGACTGATTTATTTTTTTATTTGTATCTCTCTGATTAACAGGAACCTGCCATCATGGGTTTGCTGTTACCAGCCAATGTGCTGAAGTAAGCTGGATTTTCCCTCCGGTTTAAGCCCCACCCGTACCCCAGGGGCAACTCCCCCCTTCCGTCTCACCGGAGGACCAGCAATCATGGCGGGAATCAAACGCGGGTACGACGGTAAGATTGCCGGACTGTACGACCTGGACAAGACGCTCGGCCGTGGCCATTTCGCCGTGGTCAAACTAGCGCGGCACGTCTTCACTGGTGAGAAAGTGGCGGTCAAGGTGATCGACAAGACCAAGCTTGACATGGCTGCGACCGGCCACCTCTTCCAGGAAGTCCGCTGTATGAAACTGGTCCAGCACCCCAACATCGTTCGGCTCTATGAGGTCATTGACACGCAGACCAAGCTCTACCTGATCTTGGAGCTTGGCGATGGGGGCGACATGTTCGATTACATCATGAAGCACGAGGAGGGACTGAATGAGGAGCTGGCGAAGAAATATTTTGCCCAGATCGTGCATGCCATCTCGTACTGTCACCGTCTGCATGTTGTTCACCGCGACCTGAAGCCAGAGAACGTGGTGTTCTTTGAGAAGCAGGGCCTCGTGAAGCTCACTGACTTTGGCTTCAGCAATAAGTTTCAGCCTGGAAAGAAGCTTACCACCAGCTGTGGCTCACTGGCTTACTCTGCCCCAGAGATCCTGCTGGGTGATGAGTATGATGCACCTGCTGTGGGTAAGTGTGTGTACTTGTATAACTATGGAGTAATAGTAACTCCGCTCAGTAATTCAGGCTCAACTGTGCAAATCAGAATATTCAGGGTGACCAAGGCATTTAACCAAGCACTGTTTCTTTTCTAAACTTTATTGTATTGCTAGGAAAACTGTTTCTAAAGCACCAAGCCACAAGAGGCCATGCATTACAGCATAACATAATGGGTGTTGGGTTTAAAAAAACCTTCAAGTTGTCAAAACCATTAATGTTACATACTGCTACAGGACTGATCAGCTATTCAACAGCATAATGTATTGATTATATTGAGTTATCTGTCATTGTAAGGCATCTCCACTGCTGTCAAAAACACAGCTCAACCTCTTTATCAGACAACATGTCAGAACAGACCCCCCCCCCACAACCCTAGATACCACAATTGTGGTTCTTCTTGTTAGTTAAGAAGAGCAACTGTCATTTGACAGTCTCAAGTTGTGGAACATTACAACATGGATTTCAGAAGTAAGTTGTCAAATTCCTGTCATCATTGTCAAATAGCTCCTCAAGATATCGAGCACAGCAGTGCAGGTTGCTACAAGTTAAGGCCTAACCTTTCTAAGGGCAAGATGTGGTAGAGGGTTGAGCATGCCAGGGCATGCGATCACTTCAATCCATCGACTGGCTGCACCGCGGAAGTCAACCAGCGGCTCCTGTCCAGAAGAGATCATGAACTGCTTCTCAAGCGCTCTGATCAGGGGGTCAGGAATTGGCTGGTTATCAGGTCCCTGTTAGCACCTGCTGATAGTTGCTGGAACTACACCACCTGATGGCAAAAAGCATGTTTCTCCATAGACAACCATTCAAAAGTAGCCGTGTTTTATGACAAAATATTTTTTTTTCCAAGAACTATTTCAATTTAAATTATTTCATTACATTATAGAACATTGTCATCTGGTGACGGGTTGTTTTGAAGGGCTCTTAAAAGCATGTAATTGATTTATATTTTTCCCTATCTATTCCCATTGACGGGTAATAAGTCACGTGACACCCGATCCCGGAACTGAGCGCCCATGAGCAAAGATGGCAGCCAACCTCTAGCTTTCTGGGAACCCTGCGCTAGCTGAGCACAGTCATAGAGATGAATGGGGGATGCTAACGTATAGCTCTCTCCAGGTATTTTATAGCTCCATGGCTCTGATGCACGCGCCGTCAGCAGAGGCTCGCGCCAAACTCCCGCGAAAATATAAACAAATAAATGCAAACTTTGATCGTGAACGCAAAATGCTCCGGCTTCACTTTAAACGATCATGGACTGGCGAATGTTTCTGGTCATTGTGAGTTCATATACGCAGCGTTAATGACACAGTGACACAGAGGAAGAAACGCATGCTTACTCGATTTATGTGGAGTGATAAAATAATGAAACAAAATCTCAAAGGTTTTGCTTCATGAGAAATAAGGGATTGTGGGTTTAATCAAAGAGCATTAAAATAACATGTAAAGTGAAGAAATTAAATCAGATCACTATTGCAAAATACAATATAATAAAAAAAAAATTGGATTTTTTTATAGAAAATATAGAAAATAAGGGTGTTCCAAACCAACAGTGTCAATGTAAAGCTGACCAAAAAGAGATACTTTTTTTAATGTATTTTTTTATTTAGAAATATTTTGATATTTAAAACATTATTTTTCATGTCATTCATAAGTTTTTAAAACCTTAAAATGTAATCATATATCCCTATATTATTATTTGATTGAGATATTTGAAGTTATGAAATATTAAATATATGAAATATGACAATTAATTGTGAAAGCCCTAAAAGAGACAATTAACCATCATAGCCCAAAACAGACAATTAATCATCATAATTGCAATTATATGTTTGACAATTAATCGTCAGCCAAATTTCATAATCGTGACAGCCTACACCATCAACTCACACCGCAGTTATTGTTTTGTTCTTTAAAAGTTAGGAAAGTGAAGTGGAATTATCTAAGAATGAATTACATAGACACTTATACAGTTTTTTATTTGCTTAGGATGTCTGTGTTGTTTTTAGCACCCGATTTACTAAATAAATTATGCAAATCAAGTAACTACGCTGACATCCCCCCAAAGTGTGCAATCTTGCAGCTCGGCTTTGAGTCCCAGGTTGTTTTGAATGCAGCAGACGGTCACCGCACTTTCCCTATTCATTTTCAATGAGAGAGGCGGCATGCGGCAAAACCGAGGCGGCTGTTGAAGTGGCGCTGCTTTCCAAGCTCGTTCACGAGAATCCTGCTGCTTTGTTGTGCACGACTGTTTGCGGTGCACACCGCGTAAGATAAAAATATTTTATCTCTCAGCGGCTGCCACTTGTCACTGACCAAACAGAGCTGAATTTATTCACAACCAATCAAACGACAGTTAGCTTTTATGTACTCCAAAGCAACATGGAGACGAATATACTCGCTGTTGCTGAATTTCCTGAGCTATATAATGTTTCTTTTAGTGTTTATAGTGACATAAATAGGAAAATAGCCTCATGTAAAACCGCCTTGATAAATGTAAACAAACATCTTTTTTTAAACACAATTCCTTAGCACAACATTTATTGTGGCAGCCAAGTAGCGCAGATTTTTGGTGTTTGCACTAAACAAAACAAAGACAATAATTTAAATGTGCATGTCCCAACGGTATACGACCACAAATAGCGTCTGGTTAACCTGGATTGAGCTGGAAGAAGTACACTAAAGCCCAAAGTATACTTCGATTTTGACGCGAACACTCAGCGTCTATGTACAGTCGAATGCGAGTCTGTCAAAGTATACTCCATTTGATGGTGCGTGCATACACAGGCAGGTGGTGCATGCGTGCTACAACTGCTGTAAGACTCCTGACTATGTCTCATCAGGAGTTTAAGTCTCAAAGAGATGTCTTCATATTCCTTCAGACTTGAGTTTTACAAATGCAGGTATCTCCTGAATTCCTCACACATGCGCTCTTGATAGATGTGCAAATCCACTGTTTTTACCTTCGTCTCCTGTTTTTTACCAGCAATTACATCTTCTAGCATTTCTTTGTGACAGCAATGGCTCAAATGTGAGAATTGCCACCTTGTGGACCCACTATTTCTTGCAAATAATTCCAGCTGCATGCACATACTGTGCATTCAAAGATGCGCAGTTAGAAAAATCGGGCTGCATGCATTCAGTGCTCGAACACTCGGCTGACGACAAGATTTGCGTCTTGCTTCTTGTCTGACCAAGGTATACTTGGGGCTTAAAATGCTGCTGTTTAGTAAGAGTCTTTAAGGCTGGATTACAATACACAACATAAAGTCTGAACAGATTTTAAAAATACTATGCATCACACAACTACCTACTATGTAAATGGCTACAGATAGAAACTGGACATCAAATGAATGTCAAGTTGATCCAGTTCAATCACAGGCTTAAATGTTTCGCCCTGCCTTTCATGTGTAAACACACATGAATGTACAGGAAGGCTGATGTTTTTGTTGCTGGTACTCTATGTTCCCAATTGTGAAAGAAACGGGTTAAGTGCATTTGGGTGGGAAGACGTGGCCAGTGTGGCCTCTAGAGACGTGATAGAGGTGAATGCCATTTAAAGTTAAACTCCACTTTGAGTGCTGGTTCGCCATCTCATTTCTTGAGCTTCATGACGCTGCTTGCTCTATTTCCATTGGCTGGTCACAGTTGACTTCAGGTTTGAGTTGTGGAGCATCATACACTCTTTATGTGCCTTTACATTTACTGCCTGGGTACCATTTGTTGTTGTTTATCACAGAGTCCGTGCATCTCGGAACAGATCTGTTCTGTAACTGTCTGTCAGCGCAGAGCAATCAGGCATCCGTCAGCTTTGGTTAATTGTATTTCCAGCCCTTATACAGGCAGGGGGTGGGATGGCTAATCCACTCTTTGTTTGAGCACAACTTTCCTGCTGAAGCCCTGATTAAACGCTCTTTATTGACACTGTCAGTGTGATCAAATACACATTGTGCTTCGATGCCAGTGGGTTTCCTGCTGAGATGATTTCTGGTTTGTCTTCCTAATCGATAATACTTTGCCCAGGGTCTGGCTTGCACATCTGTTTAGTACCTCATTGAGCTACTGGGCAGATGTACTTCTTAAGAACAGCGATAAGAGCCTGGAGAAAGGTGTATTGGACCCTATAATCATTCCACAAGTGTGGTGAAATAAGTAATGGCACACGGAAAACAAAGTACAGCCTAACCTTTAGCGTGAATAAATAATGCCAGAATTTTCATTTTTGGTTAAACTATGCTTTTAATGCTCTTCATTAATTAAAGTTTGCAATGTAGTATATCAGGATGGACAAAATACTTATGATGGATGAAGACCCTCAGTATTAAATTGCTCATGTAGGAATCGCTGTCAAACTGAGAAATTTGGATGAGGCCCAGGCTTAATAGACAGCTTTGTGTTGTAATGAAAACACCTGTCAGCATGTCTTAACCTTGTCCTCTCCAACTTCATAAAGATGATAAGCAGCAGAATTCATTTTGAACATAATTAAATAATTGCCAGGGTTTATTTGGAAACTCCAGCAAGGGTTCAAACTTAATACATTTCCAGTTAGAGCTCAATATTGAATAGATATGCCTTTTACTTGATTTTTATGCTGTTGACAAGTCTAGACGGAATCGCAGCTACTGCCTCTGCCATTTCGTGATTATTGGTGTTGTCAGTGATGTAGACTGATTTTCAGGATGAGGTGAAGGGGGGTTGTGGATGGGTGAGAATGTTAATGGTTTATGGATGGATATATTTATTACAGTCTGTCCTTCAGCCTCTCCCTCATTTGTCCTTGAATCAGTCAGCTAGTAGTAATTCCAGCAGTTACAAACAGCCGGTGAATAGATTAGTTAGCATTCTTTTATTCCATTTGTACTTGAGCAGTGAAGGGTTTAAAGGAGTTTCACCAGCTTTTTGTGCTTGAAAACTCCAGGCCGGTGAAAATGTTTGTCACTTAAATGATGGTGACTTTGAGGAATTTGACTTCTTCGCCTGAATTAAATGATTGACAGCACGATTCTGGTCAAACATTTGATTTAAAAGAGCTACTAAACTTATGAATTAAACCTTGATGTCAGATGATGGGAACAATCAGTGTTCCCATGGAAACACTGTTCACGCATGCCGGCAGTGTGAGAGACACATGAGGGAAAGAAGGAACAAATAAACAACATGGAGCATGAGTGTCCGGATCCCAACACAGACCGAAACCGGACCAAACAGAAAGTCAGGATCCAGACACCATGCTCTGGACATGAACAAGACTGACCGAAGAGCATACGGCGGTAACTCGCAACCGGACCCATGTGCTCACACAAAGAATGTACATGAAACACAAGACAGACAGGGAACAATGATGTCACGGTCCTGTCAGACAAAACCCCAGCCTGACGGATTGACAGGACCGTGACATTACCCCCCAAAGGGATGCCTCCTGGCATCCCAAATGGAAACATCAAACAAAAGACAAGACAAAAAAAAAAGCACTAACATAGAACAGAAACCACAACAGAAAGGGAGGGAAGGGAGGGAAACCAGGGAGGGAGTTAAAGGAAAGGGGCATGTTCCAGAGGCCTGGGAGGAGGCCTCAGGGAAGAGGTGTGGTCTGGTGGCCTGGGTGGCAGCCACTGGACAGGGGTCAACGGACTGGGCGGTGGCCGCTGGACGGGTGAAAGGACTGGGTGGCGGCTGCTGGGTTAAGAAGGGAGGAAGCTCAGGTGTGGGTGCTGGTTGCAGCAGGGGAATGGCTTCCATGGCCGTGAATGCTGTGAGCACTGACAGTGACAGGGGAACAGCTTCTGTGGCTTTGAGCACTGGCAGTGACAGGGGAACAGCCTCCGTGGCTGTGAGGACCAGCATGGACTGAGGAACAGCCTCCGTGGCTATGAACACAGGCAGTGACCAGGGAATGACCTCCGTGGTCGTGGGCACTGGCAGTGACTGGAACGACCTCCGTGGTTGTGGGCACCGACAGGGACAGGTCAACAGCCTCTGTGGCTATGAGCACAGGCACTGGTTGCAGCAGGGGAATGGACTCCGTGGCCGTGGATGCTGACCGCGACAGGTGAACGGCCTACACAGCCTTGAGCACAGACAGCTGCAACTGGAGTGCGGCCTCCATGGCCGTGGGCACCGACAGAGACTGGGGAACGGTCTCCGTGGCCGTGAGCACCGACAGAGATGGGAACGACCTCCGTGGTCGTGAGCACTGGCAGGGGAACAACCTCCTTGTTTGTGTGCACAGGCAGTGACAGGGAAATTACCTCCATGGTCATGGGCACTGACAGGGACAGGGAAACAGCCTCTGTGGCTGTGAGCTGAGGTAGTGACAGGGCAACAGCTTCCATGGCTGTGAGCACTGGCAGTGACAGGGGAATGACCTCTGTGGTCGTGGGCACTGGCAAGGGAGGGGGACAACCTCCTTGGTCGTGAGCACAGGTAGTGACAGGGAAACGACTTCCGTGGTCGTGGGTACTGGCAGTGACAGGAAAACAACCTCCATTGTCGTGGGAACTGGCAGTGACCGGGAAATAACCTCCGTGGCTGTGAGCACAGGTAGTGATGGGGAACAGCTTCCGTGGCTGTGAGCACAGGTAGTGATGGGGAACAGCTTCCGTGGCTGTGAGCACAGGTAGTGATGGGGAACAGCTTCCGTGGCTGTGAGCACAGGTAGTGATGGGGAACAGCTTCCGTGGCTGTGAGCACTGGCATTGACAGGAACTACCTCCATGGTCGTGGACACTGGCAGGGGAATGACCTCCTTGGTCGTGAGCACAGGTAGGGAAGGGGAAACGTCCTCCTTGGCCTTGAGCGCTGACAGCGGCAGGAGAATGGTCTCCGTGGATGCTGGCAACAACAGGGGAATGGACTCCGTGGACACTGGCAGCATCAGGGGACGGCCTCCGTGGAAGCTGGCAGCAGCAGGGGAACACTCAGCAGAGCTCCATGGCGAATGCTAGGAATGACGTGCAACAGGGAAGTCTGTTGTCCCACATGGCGGTTTCCCAAACAGCGGCCCTTCCGGTGAGGAGCATGATGATGTATGCCTCCATTGACTCAGACAGAGGAAAGCAGAGGGCTGCAATGAGAAGTACACGGCACATTGTTTAAGGAAGGTGCAACAAGAGTCCGCCTCACCTGAGAATGGGGCTGGAGGATTGGGGCAGGGCTCGAAGTGTCCAGAAATGTGGGGAATCGCCGGAGCCGGTGAGGGCGCTTTCTGGGTGAGGCTGGTATCAGGAGACTGGAGGAGTTGTTGTATAACAGAGGTGGGCTCAGCGAGCTGCGACGCCATCATCTCCAGAGCCCGGTAAGTAGCGGAGATTTGATCCTGCTGACGTCCCAGTAAAGCTCCCTGCTGAGAGAGGCTCCTCCACTGGGTCCATCATGGCTGGATTGTTCTGTCAGAAGAGCAGCTGACACGCAGCAAACTGAAAGGCATCCACACTCCCGACACACGGGCAGAGACGAGTAATCCTCAGTTGAAGATTTGTGAGCGCAGAGAACGCGCACAGCAAACCATAAGGCAACCACACGCCCGACACGCAGGCAGAGACGGGCCACCAAACAGATACATCAGACAGGACCAACTATTTGTAATAGTGACACGTGTTAACCAGAGAGGATACCTGCAGTGTTTTTTTATTTATTTATTTATTTATTTTTTTATATAATCTTTAAATAAATCTGGAGAAGAGCATGTTATGGATTAAAATTTGTCAGCCCTCATTCCCAAATGAACATATAACATCTGCTGCGACACGTACATTTGCTCCAAGGTAAATTAAAGCTAATAACTGAATGTTAATTCATTTATGTATTGATTCAAGTCATTGTAAATGTGATAGTAAATCAACAGTTCACAGCATCAAAATGAGTGTTATGAGACGTTATAAACAGCTCTGTTCACTTCTGCTAATGTTATTGGATGTAATCGCTATTAAATTACGTTTTTCTCTTTTCAAGTGACTGTAATCATCTGCCTTGATTCACAGTCTCCACATTTTTTATTCAAGTTACTGTGTAATTTAACTATTTCTTTTACAAAAAACTTCAGATAAATACGCATTACAATGCCACTCTTCATACCAGCCCAGATAAAAATATCTGTTCCGTTTATGAGAATATTTAGCCAAAAACTGAGTCTTTCATAGCAGTCTCCCATTCAATCCAATGGGGAGTTCTGCAGAGCTTGTCAGAGCAAATAACCTTAACCGGGGGGGCAGAGCTTAGCAAAGGGTCAGTTCCAAGCATTGTACTGTGATTTTTATTTTTATTTTACACAAGTAATATTCTTAAAAGTAATTGACTTGCTTGAAAGTCAGTAAGTAACTGTAATCTGATTACAAGAATTTATATTGTAATGTTACATGTCTTTCTATATGAAAGTAATTAGATTACAGTTACTAATTACTTTATCAGATCACACCCAACACTGCTTAGAGGGATAGTTCACCTAAAAATAATAAATAAATGTAGCCAGTGCCTTGATGTCTAGTTCCTATATCTTACCTGGTAGAGCATGGCACTAGCAACCTTAAAGTCATGGGTTCAAATTCCCAGGGATTGCACATTCTGATAAATGTATATCTTGAATGCACTGTTGATAAAAGCATCTGCCAAATGAATCTGTGGCTTGTCATAGATCTAGTAAATGTCTCTCCATATCTCTCTACCAGTTCAGAAAGCCTCTGCCCAAACACCTTGTTGTCACCTTGTGATGTTTTCTTTACAGCCGCATCCACCTAGAACCCTGTCCACTCAGTCATGTGAAACCATCACCGAAGGCAGTCTCTCTCTCTCACACACACACACACACACACACACACACACACACACACACACACACACACACATCGAAAGACTGAAGGGTGAAGTGCAGTGTGTGTTTGTATATTCTCACTTCCAGTAGAGTCCCTGAGTTCAAGTCGACAGCTCAGGTTCACCTCCCAGCAAAGTGTCTCGCGCCTGCTATAAATGACTTTTTGTGGTGTTACCTTTTATCAGAGCTCTAATGAAACATCTTGTTCACTAGATCTACATTATGCACTACAGATCATAGACTGTTATTGTGTAGTATTTATTGATTTGTGTGGATATGTGTTAGACAGATAATGATAGACAAAGCACAATGAGAAAATCAGTCTGTAGTGTTTCATTTAATGTATAGAGGCTATGATATATATATATATATATAGGTTTATTATTCTCTGGAATACTTGGTTCTGATTGGTCAATCACAGTGTCAAATATTTTTGTATAATGACTGCTAAACTGTATGTTTCAAGTGGCAAATGGCAACTCAACACAGTACCAAAATTGTACCACGAAATTGAATCTTTATTGTTTCATGTTGTCTGCAGCTAGCAATTCATAGCACAAAACACATTGTTGGTCAAAACATTGGAGTGAGACCAAATTTAAGGTAGTCGGGGTTATATTTTCTGTTTCCTTTCATAGTTTTGTTCATCTGTCCATGTTGCTATCTGTCTTCTTTCTAGCTTCTTTCAAGTGACAGATGAATTTCCAAAACACTCTGCGGTTTGATAGGACGCATGGCCTTTAAAAATTAGTATTCCTATCCTAAAATGTGTATGATTATATGGTAAGTTGTTATAGTAGTTTATTTGTATTTAGCTATGTTTTTTCCTGCTGTCTATGACCATATCAGAACAGACCTATGACACCATTCTGGATCCTGACCCACCAGTTGAGAATCACTGGGTTAACGTTACTATGCCATTATTCTCAGAAAGCTGATCTAAGACAGTACTGATCTAAGTAGTCCACCTGTCACCTGACTGGAATGGATATCAGTGGACTTATTATGCATATGTTTTAGAAGTGGAAGTGATGCCTACTCCCCTTCACAGCACTGGTCTGCTCTGGGGCCGCTCTGAAGCTGCTTACTGGAGAGGAGAACCAGCTCAAAAAGTTGCCAAGTGACAAATCCCTCAATCACTAATTAAAGCACGTGCGATGCACATATGCTGCCTGCATGCCTGTGCGAGTCCCGTCACTTGAGGAGATGGCAGGGGGGAATGTATCTCTTCTCCCATCTCTTTTTGCTCTGAAGATCAGGAATAGAGAGAGATGCTCTGTTCCAAAATCAAGTAAGCTGACTATGGAGGCAGCATTTAAAGACATCAAATCACTCCAGACTTAAACGCTGTTCCATAAGGTCGGCAACTTAATTATGCTGCCTCCTGAAGTCCAAAGTATACTTTGGTTTACAGCATTCCGGTACGTCTCACGCAGTTCATGTGATGCAAATTTGATCATCAGCACAGTTTGCGTGGGCCCATACAGATGCTTTTGACGCATGTGCACCATGAATGCTTTGTGACCCTCTTTAAGGTCGACTCATCCACCTGTTGTTGACCATGCCAAATGAGGATTACAATTTGTGGTGTGTATGCGTCAAACACATCCGTATGGGCTCACAGTCACAAGGGTATACGTTGGAAGGCTGAGTGCTCAACCGTGTGCGAGACAGAATGGCACGTGGAAAAACGAAGTATACCCTAGCCTTAAGATACCTTACATTTACTGAATTCCAAGGCGGAATTGCATGTACACCAGATCCTAAAATGCACTGGGGCAACAAATATAAGATGGCAGATGAGTCAAGCAAAATGTTGTTTGGAAATAAAACTTGTTTCAATCAATACTGAAAAGTATTGTTAAAAAATAGTTGTGTGTAAATAATGCATATTCACCAGTTTGTGAATATTGTATTATTCTATGTATTTTTATGGCTGCCGTGCCTTAGAGTATCATGCCGTTAGCTTAGTGACATGCTAACTTAACTCTATCGAAATTAATTGCATTGAGTCTGTTGTGCGGAGCACTATTTGCAGAATTGCTGCCTATTCAAATCATACACTTATGTGGTTCCAAGACAGTTAGGACGCTGCCTTTGAAGGCAGTTGCCTATGTAGGCAGCAGGCAGCACGACAGCTAACAAGGTTTTGCAACGGAGAGGAATAGCGTAGAAAATGAATGAGAGAGATGGATAGTGCTGGCTATTAAAGGAAATGGGGGAACTATGTTAAAGTAACGTCTTCCTGATCTTGCCTGAGACAGATGTACAAAATGAACTCCATCCAGAGGGTCATTAATCCATTTCGCTGGTTATTATGGTAACACCTGCTGCTGTTGTTGAGCCAGGTGTGTGTGTGTGTTTGTTTTTCCAGAGACGTGCCCCTGCTCAGATAACTCATCAGACCTGACAGCAACATAAATGAACCAAACTCTCCAGGTCTCACTCGTTTGATGCCAGTTTTTTCCCTTCATACTCCGTGGACACACACTAGTTTTCCTTATGGTCATTTTACACATGATTTCAAATGATTTGGTTCTGCATGCTGATGTTTTTACGCTGCAGACTCCATTAATTTGAGGAAACATCAGCTGGTGTCTGGCTGCGTGAGCTGATAGCTTCATTATGTGTTACTCTGATGAGCAGTACAGTTTCCTTTCCTTCGTGACTTATTTACTATTGAAGCAGGAAGTTTGGGTGGGACATATCGAAGGGCTCGGCTCTTTGTTTATCATAGCCAATATAGGCTTTAGTTTCATCATGAACCATGATTTGCTACTTGCTGGTCGGTTGAGACGTTCCCATTCTAGATAGCATTTGATTGGACAATAATAAATGTAGTGCAACATGAGTCATCAATATATTTGGTCTGTTGTCCTGGAAGACTGTAAATGTTTTTTATTCATATTTCTGCTAAAAGTAAATTTTTGCTGAATTAAGTGAATTAACGTTGAGTACATAACAGGGGTGGATGTACGGAGGTGACCCATATGCCACCCCAGCATTTGGTATCCCAGTGTATAAAATAGAACTGTTAGTACATTATTGTTGATGCCGATGTTAGGAAAACTCTAACCAAACCCATAAATGACTACAGTGGTCCTTGAATGCCGCACCTGATGTTGTGATTGATTACAGCTGCGGCCAATCATATGCTTGGCTACTGCAGTGCATGCACACTGACAGTTGTTTTAACAAAATCAAACCACTTGGCCTGCATAAGGTGACTTTTAGTCCAATCCAGCCTTCAATTGAAAATTTGTTTTACACCCCTGCTCTACGTAACCTGTCATTATTAATAGCGTAGTTTGTTTCTCTTTTCGTCCCGTGTTTCTGCCTTTTATACCAATGATGTTTATAAGTGTGATCTATTCATTGACCTTAGATTGCCAGTTCTATATGTGAAATATTTTAATTATGTTTGTAAAAAGATATAATTATTGAAGCAAGATTATTTGGATTATCTTGCACGGGGAAGTTGTCACAAGGGCTATATTTGAATAACTAGTCTGTAAGGTTTTGAGTAAAAAGTGTAATAAAACAAATGTGTGTTTTCAGTGGGTTGGTATGCTGGTTTCAAACTCTTAGTTCAAAACCCTATTAATTTACTTTTTTGTAAACCTATGCCACTGGTTTAATGGCAGCTTCCATCACGACAGCTTCCATCATGACAGCTAACCCGCACAAAAGGTCAACATGTGTTCAGTCAACATCTTTTAATTTCCTGGGCTATAAAGGTGAAAATGTTTTTTTTTGTGGTTTTTTTTTTTTTTTTTTTTTTTTTTTTTTTGGAGCCTACACTTCAATGTATGTGGCTATATGGATATATGACTTTAAAAAAAAATAAAATAAAAATCTACCATCTACTCTGAGAAAAATGTACTGGAGTAAAAAGTGTGACAACTAGCACTGGTCACTGGTCAAGCTGGAACATTTAGAATCTGTTGGTGTTTAATAGATAATGTCTTGGTACTCTGGAGATTGATATTTTGTAAGAATGCAAAAAAATTAAATGTTAGCAAAACAGTCGCACAATGATTATGTTGTGGCCTCTCTGTGGATATGCAGCTGTATCGCAAATTCATGGGCATAAGTAATTTGATAGTGACAAATTAACTAGTACTTGTTGCAATGAAGCTTGGTCTCTTAATCCAGAAGAACTATGGGCGCTTGCTTTGGTGTTACCACCCCTCAAAGTACACATGCCATCCCCTTTTTTAGATCTGCCCCTGGGGACGTATTAAAGAAAGATCCTAACTTTAGAATCCTAGTTTATCTGCTTGGTTTCCATGGCAATTTCAGTTAGGATCGCATTTAGGACAAAAGCTATTACAGAATAACATTTCCTAATGCATTATCTTAATCTGAATATGAATTTGTGAAAAATCTTAACTTAACTGATCAGATCTTAACCCTTGTGCGACCTTCGGGACATTCTTGTCTTTTCATTTTTGTTGCCAACGGCATAATTTTTGCCAAATGTTTGTATATTTGGGGGAATTTTTATATTTCAACCTCAGTCCTATAATACATCTATAATACACTGTTTACACACAATAGTTACACTCAGGACCTTCAGGACAGAAATGTCCCCATTGAAACCCATTAAAACTGCAACATTTGATCCCAGTGCCATTAAAGCATAAAATCATAAATTCTATGATATTATGCTTTCATTCCGGAGCCCTGGCTTCAAAATGTAAATTTTTAAAATTTTCCACCAGATGGTGCCATTTTTCTCATGTTTAGACTATGGAGCAAATACATGCTTTTTTCCTATTTTCTGTTTGCAGTATTATAGAGCACTGCAGGCCAATTAAATAAATGAGGAAGCTAAAAATTGTGTGGGTGTGTTGGTATGGATGTCAGAGTGTGTTTTGTATGTGTATTGAGAAATGTGTGTGTGTGTGTATAAAAACAGTGGCATTATGTAAACAAACTGTAAATTAAAGGGTTAAAATCCTGAAAATTAATGAATATTTGGTAGTTATGATCAGGACTGATGTTGGTTAAAGTGAACTTATTGAAAGTTGATTGGAATTGGAAAGTAATATTAATATATAATATTATTATGGCAGTTTTTTGACGTGGATATTTTTGTCCTCTAAGGACCTCTGAGTACCTTTTTTTTTTTTTATTGATGCACAAGGGTTAACTTAAGATAGGGAGTTTTCTGTAATACTTCCCCTGGTACTTAAGTATATTGATGGACCCGCGCATGTATGTATTTGTATGCAACTTCCTTGTTCAGTCACACACACCTTTTCCCTCAGACTGTGAGGCCTTTCAGTAGCTATCTGACCTTTGACTCGACTCCTTTATTTCATGTAAAAACACAGAAGAAGTGCGCACAATGGTCAAAGGTGACGGGACAAGTGAAGGCAAAGCATTTTCCCATTCATCGTGCTGCCCTGAGACAAGGATGTAGCTACAAAATTTGTCCCTTTCGGTTCCTGCTGCAGCATAGGTTAAATTAAGTCCACCACAGCATGCAGATGCCACAGAAACACAAAAAACCTGAGACACAAATAGTCCTCATTGTTTTTGTCTCTTTGGGTTCAGATCAGCAGTCGCAGGATGTTATTGGACCATTCAATGGCTTTGGTTTGTTATTGTCAGGCAACCTGAAAAACACAAGACCTTTGTTAAAATGTCACGTGTGGCGTCTAAAACACAGTTAAAAATGTTGGTATTAATGCTATTAAAACATCTGTCCTGACACACTCATTCTCACAAATCATGAGACAAGGGATGTTTCCTAATATTACAATTAATGTGTATGCTAGGTCTATTAGTCATTACATTAGATAACAAAATATCAAATCAATAAGTATCTGCTAAATTTGTCTTTATTTAGAACTGTAGCCTAGATCCATTGTTTTATTTAAAACTGAACCCTTATTGTTTTTCTTTTTTTTTTTTTTGGTGAAATGTAATGCTGAAAATGTGCTTTCTTTAAAATACATGCCAATTGATTTTATATTTTATCTAATTCAGTGACACTCAAATGTCTTTAAGTGTATCCAGATACTTTTTGAGGCCACTTTATATTTATATACAAATCTGTCGTGACATGTACTATATAATCATTGGGTAACTACACCATCCCAGCATTGTGTTGGAGTGTTTTGCATGGACAAGCACATTTTCTTCATGAAATGTAAAGATCTAGGCTAGTCTTTATTTGTGAGGTCACAAAGTTACACCACCTGGATTCATGCAGTGTTGTATCTATGTTATTGAATAAAAACTTGCCTGTCATGTCATTAAAAAGAGAGTATGTAACCTTACTGACTGCCACTCCTTAAAGCTCTCTTACTGTATTTTAGCTCGGTAGGTGTACTGAACTGGATTTTCTGCTATAACTTTCAAATTACTATTATTTTCCAGAAGTCAAAGTCTTATTGTAGTAATCAGATTCATGGTTGCGAATATTAGGCCAATGTAGTTTTCCATGTGAGGTGTTTCTCTCTGAATTATAGAGAGCTCTAGTTTACAACAAACCCCTGAGGTCTAACATGCTGATTTTACTCTCATTATGCATATGGAGCAGTGGAGTGCAGTCGGAGAACAGGACAGTGGAGTACACAGGAGAAGACTGTGGGAGACAATGAAGGACACGTGTTAGGGATGTAGGCTTGTGCTTCCATGTAAATGAAGATTAGAAGCATCTTACACATTTTGAAACTCAAGCTGTAGAATTGTGGATTGAATGATTGCTGAATTGACTTCATTTTGAGTTTTTGATGGAGATGACATCATAAGTGGATGGAGAACAAGATTGTTGGCACATTACCCTCTGCAGGTTTTTTCCCAAGAGTTTGCAGTACCAGACACTAAAATCTATAAATGAAATGGCACTGAGAGGTTTAAGCTAGATGTCGAAGCTGGATTGTAAGGCTGAATTGTACAGTATCTGTGCATGCCATGCTACTAATTTGATCTTGATTTGCGTTATGCTTTAAATGTAGGTGTTTCCTTTAGGGATGTGCAAAACAGTGTATTTTCAAATCAACAAGTCGGTGGGTTGCCTAAACGACTAGTCAGCGAATTGGTCTTAAGAAGGCCCTGTATAATTAAGCTGGTTTCGGGTTCACCCAACTGCAAGAAAATGCTCAAAAACAGTCACAACACAACGGCGAAAGATGTTCAGCTGCATACATATCACAGGTGTTTAAAATGGGATAAATACATAATCTTACACAGATTATGTTTATGCCGACAGTGTATAAGGTCATAAAAATACTTTAAGGCGCGGTCACACATACCTTCGCACTCTGAAATTCTGCGGGCGAAATACAGTCATCTCAATGGGAATCCGTGCGATTATGAATTTTGTGCAATGGACGTTGGCCAAGCATTTCCCCTTGCGGATTTCTTGTGTAGTTCAAGTTTGGTGAACTTTGACAGGCAAATTAACTGCTCTGACCAATAGGAAATTGTGTGTTTTGGCTGTTGTTTGGTGTGAGCGGTGCTTCGTACACAGCTACGTTGAATTTTTATCTCCCAGAGTATAAAGTGCAGCATTAAAAGAGGCTGCTTGACAGTTATTTTTTTGCTTATTTCACACGTGCTTAACATCTTCCCACACCTTCTTCGCCCACGGAATTTGCCATAGTTTTCCTTTATCAGGATAAGGACATAAATGGTTTAAGCAAAAATTGATCAGCACACCCTAGAATTTCACATTTTACTGGCATTCTTAACGGCTTGTCCAATGTGCGCATGCCTGTCCAAAAGTGTAGTGCACATGCCTGTTTACACGACACCAAAAGCAGAGAATTATCAGATGGTTTCAAATCTCATTTACATGTAGGTTTCTTACATTGTCGATGGCTGATTTTAGTTACCTGCGAATTGCTGTGCATGTAAACTCGCTCTTTGACCTTGATCAGAAGTGGATGTAGACTTTAATTAATGGATGGAGAATTCACACACCAAGGTAATACACCAACTTCATTGGTGCATTACATTCTTTAGTTTGTTTTTTGTCAAGATTTTCCAAGAACTAAAATCTGTAGCTCACAAATGTGTTCAGCAGGGCCTTGAGATGTTGAAGTTTACTTGGACTCGACTGCACACACCATGCTATCAAAATTATCTTGGATTACATTAAGCTGATGTGTACTGGTCTTGGAAACCTTCTGGCCTGAGAATTGTCCAGCCCTCAGGTCAAAATAACAACCCAGTTTTTGCTTAATGACTGTATAGTCCAAGCGTCAAGTGCAGAGTGACATACCTTGGATAGAGCTGCATCTGACGGCGTGACACAAGGAACAACTCTTCAGCCAGCAAGGGTGTTGTGGTTACGACATATGTTGTTATGTTGCTACAGATCTACTGTGCACTTCACAGACTGAGGTATTGTTTCTTTATAAAGAAACTACATTTGAAGTTCATCCACATCTGACAGAGTGCCACAGATGGACTCGAGCACAAAAGCAGCCCTTTGTTTAGCTATGACCCATTAGTCTGTCTGGAGCTGCAGAGAGAGTATGTGAGGCATTGTTCTGTCGCGAAAATGCATTTACATTTGAAGTAATGAGACGAGGAAATTAATTGTGTGTGATTTGCTTTGCTTGGATTGCTCTTTTTGATGTGCCAAAGAGCTATGAGTGTCAGAGATTTTATGTCTTGATGTCTTCATATTGTTATGATGTCAGTATTGCATTGATGAGTTCATGTCTTCAATGTCATGTTTTATTTTCTCAAACAAAATCATTAATAATAATAATTCCTTACATTTATATAGGACTTTTCTAGGCACTCAAAGTGCTTTACATAGTATAAGGGGAATCTCCTCAACCACCACCAGTGTGCAGCATCCACCTGGATGAGGTGATGGCAGCCATAGTGCGCCAAAACGCCCACCACACACTAGCTATTGGTGGAGAGGAGAGTAGAGTGATGTAGCCAATTCAGGGCTGGGGATTATTAGGAGGCCATGAATGATGAGGGGAATTTTTTTTGTCCAGGACACCAGGATTATACCCCTACTCTTTACGAGAAATGCCTTGGTATTTTTAATGACCACAGTTAGTCAGGACCTCAGTTTAATGTCTCATCCAAAGACGGTGCTTTTTTATAGTATAGTGTTCCCGTCACTATACTGGGGCATTAGGACCCACACAGACCACAGGGTGAGCACCCCCTGCTGGCCTCCCTAATACCACTTCCAGCAGCAGCCTTAGTTTTCCCCAGGAGGTCTCCCATCCAGGTACTGGCCAGGCTCAACCCTGCTTAGCTTTAGTGGGCAACCAGGTGAGAGCTGCAGGGTGACATGGCTGCTGACAATTAGAGGCACATCTGTGTGAACACATCAATAACCTGATTAAGATCATTATATACCTGTTATCAGTTTTGTGTTGCTCCATGAATGAAGGAAACCAAGTACATACATGCCCTTTCATATTTCCTGTTGCTCAACGTGGTGCTTGCAATACCAAGGTCATGGGTTCAATTCTCAGAGAACATGCATATAAAATGTATATATTGAATGCACTAAGTCATTTTGCAAGTGTCTTGCAAATGCTTAAATGTAAATTATTCGCATCAATGTTCCCCAATGCATTGAATTCTATGAAGCAAAGTGTGAAGATACAGTATAACCTCCGATGCCACGTAGCCGACGCAAAATGGATTCCTTGATCCTGGCAGGGCACTTTAGGGTGCTGTTCATTGGATTCAGGCCCTATCTGTCCTCTCTGCTCAAGTCATTCAAAATTAAACACAATATGATTTATTAAATCATGGCATCCTGTCCTTTCCTCCTCCTATTAATGATCAGTGCAGTTCCTACCCTTTCTCCACAAGAAAAGTCTCTATCCAAGACTGATGATACTCTGATACAAAATATAAATGGATTTTGCAACCTGTGGTGAGGGAGAGAAGAGCGTTTGATTATCTTTGTTCACACGTTGTGTGAAATTGGAACATGGCATGCTCTTTGATCCTGTGTCCCACTGACCTTTATTTGAGAACATTAATATTTTAAGGCCTTAAAAAGGGGTGTTCTCTGGATTCTATCTCAAGACTTGCTGTGAGAGGACTGGAGTGACTGCCTCGATGCTTGAGAAGTTTGTCTGAGTTGAGTTGTTCAACAGCAGGGCTATTCAACTTTCCTGCAGGGTCACAGTCCATCAGATTTTAGCTCAAGCCCTCAACAAGCTGATCAAAGTCTTCAGGATTACTTGAATACTGTAGGTAGATGTGTAAGAGCAGGTTTGTAACTAAGCTCCGCAGGATGTTGGCCCTGCTTGGGCAGAGTTGAATACCTCTGTTCTACTGAAATGTGTGTCCAAAGGATTCCCTAAAACCTTTTGGGGGCAATCAGGCCTCATTAATAAAGCAGGTCACCTTGTTCAGATATCTTGTGTATATATATATATATATATATATATATATATATATATATATATATATATATATATATATACAGTTGAAGTCAGAAGTTTACATACACTTCGGTTTAAGTCATTAAACATATTTTTTAAACCACAGATTTCATATTAGCAAACTATCTACTTTGTGCTTGACATGAGTAATTTTTCCAAAAATTGTTTACAGATGCATTGTTTCACTTTTAATTGACTATATCGCAATTTCATTGGGTCAGAAGTTTACATAAACTAAGTTAACTGTGCCTTAAAGCAGCTTGGAAAATTCCAGAAAATGATGACAAGCCTTTAGGCAATTAGCCAATTAGCTTCTGATAGGAGGTGTACTAAATTGTACCTGTGGATGTATTTTAAGGCCTACCTTCAAACTCAGTGCCTCTTTGCTTGGCATCATGGGAAAATCAAAAGAAATCAGCCAAAAAAATTGTGGACCTCCACGAGTCTGGTTCATCCTTGGGAGCAATTTCCAAATGCCTGAAGGTACCACAATAGTACGCAAGTATAAACACCATGGGACCACACAGCAATAATACCGCTCAGGAAGGAGACGCGTTCTGTCTCTTAGAGATGAACGTAGTTTGGTGTGAAAAGTGCAAATCAATCCCAGAACAACAGCAAAGGACCTTGTGAAGATGCTGGAGGAAACAGGTTGACAAGTATCTGTATCCACATTAAAACGAGTCCTATATCAACATAACCTGAAAGGCTGCTCAGCAAGGAAGATGCCACTGCTCCAAAACCATTAAAACATAAAATAAAAATGGACTACAGTTTACAAGTGCACATGGGGACAAAGATCTTAATTTTTGGAGAAATGTCCTCTGGTCTGATGAACCAAAAATGTAACTGTTTGGCCATAATGACCATCGTTATGTTTGGAGGGAAAAAGTGAAAGGCTGAAGAACACCATCCCAACCGTGAAGCATGGGGTGGCAGCATCATGTTGTGGGGGTGCTTTGCTGCAAGAGGGACTGGTGCACTTCACAAAATAGATGGCATCATGAGAAGGGAAAATGATGTGAATATATTAAAACAACATCTCAAGACATCAGCCAGGAAGTTAAAGCTCGGTCGCAAATGGGTCTTCCAAATGGACAATGACCCCAAGCATACTTCCAAAGTTGTGGCAAAATGGCTTAAGGACAACAAAGTCAAGGTATTGGAGTGGTCATCACAAAGCCCTGACCTCAATCTGATAGAAAAATTGTGGGCAGAACTGAAAAAGTGTATGCGAGCAAGGAGGCCTACAAACCTGACTCAGTTACACCAGTTCTGTCTGGAGGAGTGGGCCAAAATAAGTAGTGATCCTAACTGACCTAAGACAGGGAATGTTTTCTCCAATTAAATGTCAGGAATTGTGAAAAACTGAGTTTAAATGTATTTGGCTAAGTTGTATGTAAACTTATGCCTCTTGCATCCAAAAATGACCAGTTCCACTCTCATTGATTGACTTCTATGCCATTTTTGGGAGTCAGGGTGCACAGGTTTGTATCAGTCCACCACAAAACAAAGTGGTGTTTACGGGGTACCAGACTTCTACAAAGAGCACTTTGGAAAAAGACCAGTAGATATTTGAAAGATTTGTTTGAAACACTAAGTAGCAAGTAAACAGAATATCCTTGAGCAAAATTGTGTATTCTGTTATGTTCTCAAGTTTTGTCCAATTTCGGATCTGCTCAAGTAAATACGCCATTTTAATACACAGACTCTTCCTTTACATTTCAATCAGATGGCTCCTTTCTGTCTAAAGCCCAAAGTATATTTAGATTAGACAAGAATCCTCTGTAGTCATCTGCAGAGTGCCCGAGCACTCAATGCGTCTGGCCCGATTTATCTAACCGTGCGTACTCTAAACATGCAGTATGTGCATGGAATTATTTGCACTAATTAGTGGATCCACAAGGTAGCAATTCTAACAATTGAGTTGTTGCTTTCACTAAGAAGTGCAGGAAGATGTATTCGCCGCTGAACCATAGGAGTCGAAGGTGGAAACAGCAACAGTAGGTGTGCACATCAGGAGATTCCTGCATATGTAAAACTAGAGTCTGAAGGACTATAAAGACATTTTTATGGGTCTAAACTTCTGAAGAGATATAGTCCAGTATCTCATTACTTTCAGGGATGCATGATATGGAATTTCAGGGCCAATAAACAATCGGTTAATGTGCTTATTGCGGCCGATGCTTTTACATTATATGTTGTAAACTTACATCTGGTTTGGCTAGCTAATTAGCCAATTAATTAAAAAACACTCACTTTACTTAAGATGAGTATCGTTTAAAAGCTTTGAATCTGGACTTAACAATGCATTTTGGCTATCTGGCAAACTCATAAATACAGCGTTTTAATTTTCTGACAAAATTAGAAGTGCTCTGTTTTATATTTAATGAAATATGATCATCATAATCATATTATGAATTAGTAAAGCTCTTTAACTATGGTTTGTCTTTAAGTAGGGCATGCTGTGTGTTAACCCTGGCATGAATGGCATAGTTTAACAGACTGTTGGAACTGTGACTATACATTGACTTCTCACTGGGCCAGATTTGTTTTATGATCTGCCTGTCAGTCCGTGGTCAGAGAAGAACCTGCTGCTCATAGATGTACAGGTCATTACAGTCAAACAGTCCTAGCTATATGAAAAAGGTCCAGAGCATAACCTCGTCTGCCCAGTGCTTCAGGTGTACTGCTGCACACTGCACAGCAGATTGGAGCTCTCAGAGGAGCATTATCAGATAAAACATCTCCAAGAAACACACCTCTGCCATACGTGCGAGCTAGAGCAAGAAATCATGCCGCCTCCATTTTCTCAAATGTGTTGTCAGTTGCCAAAAATAGGCCTGTTAAAGATTTGCTTTTTGCTAATGCAAACTAGGTCTGGGCGGTAGAATGATATATAATGTGCAATGGTAAAAAGTTGTCAGCATGTAGAGATTCTGCTATGCAGTATATGCCACTGTATATCTTTGGTGAGATTTAAGATATGATACCAAGCAGAAAACTACTCTGCCAACTATGTTGCTTGGTGTCGCTTCCAGTGTAGGCTGCTTAGATGATTATAATGGATTAGTCAGGCTTTTTACGGTTCCAGAGCAACATCACAATATTTTGCATTTATATAGAATTCAACTGATGTGCGTCACACTGTCACACGCATTCAAAAGTGGCTAATCCTCTTGAACAGAGTGGATTGCCTCTGTTCAATTCCATTGTAAGTGCCTCACTGTGACAGATATTTTTATTTTATTTTTTTAAGAAAAGGAGAGACAAGTCAGAATTAATTTCAGTGGAAAGCAAAAAGATTATAAAAAACAAATAAACATCACAACATTATGAAATTTGTAAACTATTTTGAGGTTAAATTTCCAGCAAAAATCACTATTGTGAGATATACTATTACCATAATATAGAATGAATTTGGTCATACCACCCAGCCCTACTGTGAACTGTTGCTGGAGTTGTGGTGACATCCACAGAGACAGAGGGGCTAATGGAAGTTTAGCTTAATTTTTTTTCTCATTTCAGTCACAGCTTTACTTACAATTTCCTGCAAACCGCTGTTAACCGCCCAGGAAGTTTTAAAGCATTTCACCAATAAGCAATTCATTATTGTTGCATAAATATCTGATCTGCATAGGTGTTTCCTTTGTTGTCACAGAGGGCATATTTGCAAAATGAGTTTACAGTTTAGAAATACCACAGGCATTTTTGCAAACATTTGTTGGATGTTTAGTGGGTTGTTTGCTGTTATTGAGCATTCCATAACTCTTGCTAATTAATTCCCATGTGTTTTGACAGGCAGGGCTCATGGGGCAATTTTTGGTTGTGGCAAACCAAATTTTGCTGGGCTTGTGGGCCATCCACACAGCTAAATTGATTTAATGTTTGCTAATGGTCATGGCCAGTTCTCCTAAATTCAGCTCTCTTCTACTGCTACTACGACCAGAGTACAGAAGTCATTGAGAAACTCTACACCCACTTTACATATTAGTTCTGCATTGATTACAGTGAAAACTGCTATGTCCTTGTAATGAATGGAGTAACCCAAGAACTTCTTAAACTACTTCAAAGAGTTCTCATCAAAAATCCTCCACAGCTTTGCAGATCCTTGACATTCTAGCTGTCAGTTTGTCCAGATACTCAGGTGACATTTCACCCCACACTTCCTGTAGCACTTGCCATAGATGTGGCTGTCTTGTCAGGCACTTCTCACGCACTTTACAGTCTAGCTGATCCCACAAAATCTCAATGGGGTTAAGATCCATAACACTCTTTTCCAATTATCTGTTGTCCAATGTCTGTTTCTTTGCCCACTTTAACCTTTTCTTTTTGTTTTTCTGTTTCAGAAGTGTCTTTTTTCTTTGCAATTCTTCCCATAACGCCTGCACCCCTGAGTCTTCTCTTTACTTCTTTTAATGTTGTATACACACCTTAAAACCAAATATAATTGTGACCCCTCCTCCTGCCTCTGCTAGGCTGCATTTACACTGTGTAATAGCGATGTCCAATTAGCAATTTTAATGGAACATTTACATAAAATGCAGTGAGTGGACTTTGGACGTTACTTTTGAGAGATGACTAGTTTGCTAAAATGAATCAGACTTCCCAGTGCTTCTGTGTAAAGTATGAAGGCCACCTAGCTGTTTTAAACCACAGAAAGCGCTTTTGTCATTAATGTACCACTACAAGTTCTTTAGTTCCGTCGGCAAACAGCAAAGCGTGAAATCTTAAAATAGGGTTGAGATAGAAATTGAGAACCATCCCCTACAAAACCAAAACACAGTAATTTTGCCAACACTGAAACCATATTAGCCATATGTGGATTATAAAATAGTCACACTTCATTTTATGTGAATCTGAGGATGGTCGAGCCAAACTTGTCTTTTACAGGACAGATCATAGTCTAAGAGACCTGATTTCTGTCATGATAAAATTTTGACAAAATGTGCAATTACTGCATTTTGCCTTTGTAGGTTACCATAACGGTATTTACTTGAAATTGTTGAAATCGTTGAAATTTGCCATTCAAAATCAGATCACTTCTGAGTTTGGTTCATATCAACAAATAACTATACAGATAGTCACAAAAACCAAAAGCCAGAACACACTTTCCAAACCAAATCATATAGTTAAAAAAAAAAAAATTCAATACTGATCATAAATGGTTGAAGCTCTTATGCAAATATTGTCCCAGATGTTACTCTGTGCTTAAACTGTGCTGGTTGATGCCACTTTAAATATGTAGAAAGTCTTACAGAGACTTATCCACAATTATCATGAAACAGGTTTAAGGTGTCAACCACAAAAATGTGTGTTATGCACTACGCTAGATTGTTTCCTTCTGCCTTTTATACCTGAGGCAATAAAGAATCTCTCATGACACAGATCGTTTCCCTCACTGGTCTAATGAATGAAACTCTATGGAAAAGCTGATGACATTTCAACCCTCTTCCTTGCAGATATCTGGAGTCTAGGAGTCATCCTCTTCATGCTGGTATGTGGTCAGCCCCCCTTCCAGGAGGCCAACGACAGCGAGACCCTCACTATGATCATGGACTGCAAATACACTGTACCTGCCCATGTCTCTAATGCCTGCAAAGAGTAAGTCACCGCCTTAACCTCTGCCTCAGCCCTAGTTGGATCATCTGTGGCATTTCCTGCAGCTTGCATGTCAACATTATTTCTCCTTGGGCTATTGAGACACAATGGCTTAATGGATCCTTTCACTGTACATTCATTATCTAGAGAGCCAGACGCAGTAATGTGGACATGGATGTTAATAAGCTATCTCCGACAGATAGTGAGTAGAATAGCATCTCAGAATGCACAACACATCGAACCTTGAGACGAATGGGCTACAACAGTAGGAGACCGTTTCAGGTTCCACTTCTGTCAGTCAAGAACAGAAAGCTGAGGCAGCAGTTGGCCTACCATCTGTATACCTCAGCAGAAATCGAGATTCATCAGACCAGGCTAGGTTTTTCCAATCTTTAACTGTCCAGTTTTGGTGAGTCTGTTCCCACTGCAGCCTCAGCTTTCTGTTCTTTGGCCATGCACTTAATGTTTTTAGTTTTTGGCACCATTCTGAGTAAATTCTAGAGACTGTTGTTTGTGAAAATCACAGGAGATCAGCAGTTACAGAAATACTCAAACCTGCTCATCTGGCATGATTTTATGTATTGCACTGCTGCCATACAATTGGCTGTTTATATAATCGCATGAATAAGTAGGTGTATAGGTGTACCTAATAAAGTGTTCATTGAGTCAGGGCTCCAGACTGCGACTAAAATGGTTGCAAAAGCGACCAAAAATAATTTATTGCAACAATAATTTAAATTGTAGTCGCCACTGGGGACAGTCGGGTTGTGTGCGTTCATATGCGGGTTCGTCAGATATCATCTTGTGAGTTATTGAATACATCTATAGAGCGCACACCACCAGTGTGTCTTGCATTGCTTTTCACCTGTTCTATTTCTGATGAGCTCGCTGCACTGCATGCAACAACAAACCCAGTGTGAGAGAGTCGTGAACAAATGACTCTTTTGAACTGGATCTTTTTCATGAAGCATTCAAAAAGAACTTCGGGTTTGAACTCAGGAGCTCAGGTTAGCAGTTTGAATCAGATTCACTTTCTCAGTGAATCAGCCGTCAGTGAGTTCACAACTGGGAGTGCAGACATTTCAAAATAAGAGTCCTGTGTGTATTCCAGGCTTCTTTATAATTAATAGTCCTGTATTGTGTACCGCTTTTTTTCTTTTGGTAATTATTGGTTGGGATTGGAGTAGCACAATAAACTGCATCTGCATATACACATACATACATACACAGTGTGTGTGTGTGTGTGTGTGTGTGTGTGTGTGTGTGTGTGTGTGTGTGATATATATATATATATATATATATATATATATATATATATATATATATATATATATATATATATATATATATATATGTATGTATATGTGTATATATATATATATATATATATATATATATATATATATATATATATATATATATATATATATATATATGTGTGTATAATCAAGCTTTTGACACTTAGGAAAATTATGGAACTATTACACATATGTAAATATCTATAATGTATTCAGAAGAGCAGTACTAAATAAAAAGAAAAGTATTTTATCTCTTATATTTGTATAAATTATGAAAGGTGTGTGAACATTTATGAGACAAAAGGGAAATGCAAATTTATCTTCTCAACTATATAAACTGTTTATTAAACCTCTGATGAATGGGTTATCAGCTGACTTCCTTTTCTTCGGCTTTCTATCTTGTTTCTGAACAGCAATCTAAATCAAGCAATCTGTGATTTGGCGACTAAAAACAGCCATTTGGCTCCTTAATGTTTCAGTTTAGGTGCCAATGGCTCCCAAGTCATTTTTTTAGTCTGGAGCCCTGTGAGTGTATATTGCTTAAAACTCCCTCATTTGGATGGCAATTGGAATTGAACTTGCACAAAAAATAAAATACAGCAAATAATCGTGACAGACATAGTCTTATGTTTAAAACTGACCAAAGTTTACTGAAAAGGGAGATCTGATGTGTCTTTAAAAGTTGTCGGAAAGCTTATGATTGGTTTACAGAGAGTCAGGGTTTGCTTTAAATGGGATGGACTGCTGCTGACAAACTGATCGCAATGTGTGAAACGACAGTTATGTAACTGATAATCTCCTTTCTCTCATTCGCTCACCACTTTTTTTCCTCCCTTCACTCAAAACTGTGTCGTTTAGCACACACTTGCTGTCTCTTGCAGTTTGTCCTCAGGAACTTGCACATCAGGCCAGTATGTGTTTGTTCCCAAGTTCTTCATCCGGGCTTTGTAAGCACACATGTTTAGCGTTTAACATCTTTCAGAACTTCTGCCATCAGATAAAATTAGACTCTGCTTATATCATAGCTTAAATAGATAGCCTGTTCTTAAAGAAACAACGTAAAACACACACATATGCTCACCTCCAGCTAGTGGACACGCTACAATCTGGTTTCAAAATGGTTGTTTTGATTTGCATGCCCTGCCACCATTTGAGCAGAAATTTATCTCGGAGCCATCTTTTTGAATGGACTCTCTAGCTGAAGCTATTTTTTAAGTAGCTTTACCCTAGGGCTGGGTGATATATTGAATATTCATGATTTTGCTGCCAGGATAATATTAATCAACTTCATGAATATTGCAGTGATTTTAATGTGCTTTTATTTAAGTCATTAGACTAGTTTTGAGATCCTTCCTTCTCTCAAGTATTTGAGCATTAAGACAGATGTTTTAATAGCATCCCTATTTAAACTTCAGTTGCAAAAATGGTATTGGAGTTGATTTGATCAATTTAAGTGTTCGATGCGAAACTCCGATTTAACAATTTGTTTGCATTTTAACTCAAAAATGTTTACACAAGTCAAAGTGCAGCATTTTACATAAATTATTTTTTAGGAAAAATATATGTAGGTATATATTGCTGTTTATAGCTATGTATGGTAATGTTGGTGCATTTGAATGAAAATTATTAAATATATTTTTTCCTCATGTTCATTTAGTATACAGAAGCTACAAACAGTGTGGAAAACACAGCTTGATTATTTTTAATAGAGTTGTACTTTTCTTTCCATCTAACATTACATATCTGTATGGCAACAATGGCTGTTTGGTGTAAATGTTGGAATTTCAGAGCAAATGCATAAATGTTGAGATATATGTTGAATATTTTCGAAGGCTGGAAAATATTAAGAAATAAGTTATTTTGGTTATATCACCCAGCCCTTGTCTCAACTGATATTTTCACTTGCACTCTCTTAATGGCAAGGTCTTTTAATACCTACTTACTGGCATTGATAGTTACAGACATAACCTTGCCTGATTGTCGCAGTCTCTGATTATCATCATTTTTTAGTATACAAATAAATTCAAGCACTTCAGAAAATAATACAAATGTTTTGTGATAGAGCTGCTGACTTAATTCTGTCATTATCACTTTCAGGGAAAACAAGGTGGAAACTATGTGGTGGGGTAAGGAAATGTGTTGGGTCTTGATGTCGGTTCTCTGCGGGACGCCATTGTTAGGCTGTTAAAAGTATCACACAATGCTCTGTTGGATATTAGATGAACAGTTGGGCCAGTTTAGCACATAGACAAAAACCTGTTTAACCGGGGCCAAATATTTCAGTTCATATGTGCGTTAAGATCAAGTTACCCATTGATATATGCTAAAGACTGTTGGAATGAAAGGTATTTTAGGTTTTGTCTTTGAAGGCTGACAGATTGTGACCTATGACAAAGATGTTGAGTATTCAAAGCTGTGTCTGCATAAGTTCAGACTGGCTCAGTTTAGCTAGCTGCCTGTGCCTTGCTTTAGTAAGAAAAAGTAAGACCTGTTTCACACCGCATGCGTAAAACCAAGTGCTCACTACACAAGATACTACTTGGTGCTGGTTAAGACACTAGTATTGTAAGACTGTAGTACTTTTTGTTTGTACAGTATGTGTTGTTAAGCAGGGTGACTATACAACATGTACCTGTTAGACATTTAAAGCAAACCATTTTCAGCGTGAATGCGCATGTGGAGAGTATTGTGCTAATTGGCTGTTGGCATGAGATTTAACTTTCTCTGGAAATCCAGTCAGCTCCAAATGTTCACTTGGAGAGTTGAATCTCCTGCAGTCAGCAAAGCAAACCATTACACATCAGCAACTGGATCTCACTTTGATGGCATGTCAGATCGGCTCAAGTATGTCAATGCTGTTCTCTTTGCATAGCTGTCATTTTAATTAGAGATTTTTGTTGGATTTGGGCAGTATCACGAGACACTTATAGCTTTCTGCATTTGTTTGTTAGATTTTTTTTATATCTCTTGTTTTTGTATCTTGCAAGATGAATCTCAGAGCTTTGCATTTCATAGGCCCTAAATTCCCTTTGTTATTGTCTGGGAGTTTAATAAATATGGTAATTTTGGAGGATTGTCATCTTGTAGCTCTCACAGCATGTTCAAATTTGACCGAGTGATGCATGAAAAGCTGGACCACACTCCATTAAATATTTGGTTTGTTCCATTTTTTTTTTTTTTCCTCAATTAGATTTCTATTTTCGTCCTGTGCTTTTACCGCGCTGATTTATTTTCCCCCCTTTATGTGCTTGGTCTGGCTCATTTTGACTTCATTATAGTGTTGCATCTGCTGCACAAACATGCTCGCTTTTACAGTGTTGTGTAGTATATGTGAACTATGGCATTAGCAAACTTTTAGATGGAATTATGGGTTTCACTGGACTGATTTCCCTGCCTCTTTAATTATTTTTATAGCATTTAAAGTAGGGCTAGGTGTTATTACAAATATTTTGATACCGATATCAATTCAATTCCGATTCATATTTCAGTTATGTCCATTTTGCTTACATATGAAAGAGATTCTCTCTTTAATAATACAACCCCAATTCCGAAAAAGTTGGGACAGTATGAAAAATGCTAAAAACAAAAATGAGTGATTTATAAATTATATTCACCCTTTGCTATATTGAAAGCACTACAACTACACATTACATGATGTTTTAACCTGGGAATTTCGTTTTTTTTTCTTTTTATATACAGTAATTTCAAATAAGATGATTGCAACACGCTCCAGAAAAGTTGGGACAGTCAAGTGTTTACCACTGTGAAACATCACAGTTTCTTCTAATTACACTTATTAAGCATTTGGGCACTGAAGAAACAAGTTTAAGTTTAGAAAGTGGAATTTTCCCCCATTTATCCATTATGTAGATCTTTAGCTGCACAATTGTATGGGGTCTTTGTTGCCGGAAGGTGTGCTTCATAATGTGCCACACACTCTCAATTGGAGATAGGTCAGGACTGCAGACAGGCCAGTCTAGCACCCACACTCTCTGCTTACACAGCCATGCACTTGTAGTGCAAGTTGTCCTGCTGGAAGATGCAGGGACGTCCCTGGAAAAGATGGTGCTGGATGGCAGTATATGTTGCTCCAAAATTTTTACAAATATGTCTGCATTCATGGTGTTCTCACAGATGTGCGAGTTACCCATGCCATTGGCACTGACACACCCCTGGCCCATATATACAGACACTGGCTTTTGGACCTGAAGCTGATAACAGCTTAGATGGTCCTTTTCTTCTTTGGCCCGGATAACATGACGGCTGTGATTTTCAAAAACTTTTTGAAATGTGGACTCTTTGGACCACAAAACACAGTTCCTCTGTTCTACTTTCCATCTAAGATGAGAACGAGCCCAGAGAAGTCGGCAGTGCTTCTGAACAGTGTTGATGTAAGGCTTCTGCTTTGCACAGTAAAGTCTTAACTTGTATCTGTTGTATCTGTATCAGTGGTGTTGAATAACAAATGTTTACTAAAGTTATCCCAAGCCCATGTTCATGATATCCATTACAGATGAATGCAGTATTTTAAGACAGTGAAGTCTGAGGGATAAGAGATCACGCACATTCAGAAGTGGTTTTCGTCTTGCCCTTTACGCACCAAGATTTGACCAGATTCCTTGAATCTTTTAACTATATTGTGCATTGTAGAGCGTGAAATGCCCAAAATCCTTCCAGTTTGTCTTTAGGTAACACTGTTCTCAAAGTGCTGGATTATTTGGTGAATCATCTGTTGACAAATTGACAAGTCTTAAATGATCTTTGCTCTTGAAGGACTAGGCTGTTTTTGGAGGCTCCATATACAGTATAGAGTACTATGGCACGATTGCCTCACCTGTTTAACATCTGTTTCACAATGCCTTGTTATTTCAACTTGTCAAATTGTTATTAGTCTTAAATTGCCCATGTCTCAACTTTTTTAGAGCGTGTTGCAATCAACTGATTTTAAATTACCGTACATTTAAAAAAAAAAAGAAAAAATTAAATTCACAAGGTAAAATATCATATAATGTGTAGTTGTAGTGCTTTCGATATAGCAAAGGGTGAATATGATTTACAAATCACTCCTTTTTGTTTTTATTCGTGTTTTTCAAACTGTCCCAACTTTTTTGGAATTGGGGTTGTACAAAGAAACCTTCGAACATTATGCATTATGAAAATATTAATTAAGAAAAAAATAATTAGGTCAAATCATTAGGTTTTTATCATTTTGGTCATATTTTGGCTTTCTAAAAAACCCATTCTATCAGAAATATGATGTTGAAATTGCATGTATTGCATATATATTTTTTGATGCATGTTTATTGTTTACTAGGGATGTGTGAGACTAGTCGACTAGTCAACTAGTCTGATGCTGCTAGTCAACACTGGAATTACTAATCGGTTAATATATTTCCCCATTAAACTGTTCAACATTTTTACACATTTACGTTTGGCTTTATATTGGCCATGACGATGGCTCCCCCCCTCCTGCTACTCAACCTGCACTTATGATCTGTGAAGATGATGTGAGCCACGTCTTTCGGAAACAAAAGACGCGGAAGGCTTCAGGCCCACATGGCGTCTCACCAGCGTGTCTTCGATCCTGTGCTAACCAGCTGGCCCCCATCTTCACACAGATCTTCAATAGATCACTGGAGCAGTGTGAAGTCCCATGCTGCTTCAAACGCTCAATCATTATTCCTGTCCCAAAGAAACCAAAAATCCCAGGACTTAATGACTACAGACCTGTCGCCCTAACATCTGTGGTCATGAAATCATTTGAGAGACTGGTGTTGGCCCACCTAAAGAACATCACTGGACCCTTTCTAGATCCCCTTCAATTTGCTTATCGAGCAAACAGGTCTGTGGATGATGCAGTCAACATGGGATTGCATCATATCCTGCAACATCTGGACAGACCAGGGACATATGCAAGGACTTCAGTTCAGCTTTCAACACCATCATCCCAGCTATACTCCAGAATAAATTACACCAACTCTCTGTTCCCATGTCTATCTGTCAGTGGATTACCAGCTTTCTGACGGACAGGCAGCAGCTTGTGAGACAGGGGAAACTCACTTCCAGCACCTGTACAATCAGCACTGGTGCCCCCCAGGGATGTGTGCTCTCCCCACTACTCTTCTCCCTCTACACCAACGACTGCATCGCCAAGGACCCCTCTGTCAAGCTCCTGAAGTTCGCAGACGACACCACTGTCATCGGCCTCATCCGAGATGACGATGAGTCTGCATACAGAAGGGAGGTTGAACAGCTGGCTGTCTGGTGCAGTCAAAACAACCTTGAACTGAACACGCTCAAAACGGTGGAGATGATTGTGGACTTTAGGAGGAACCCCCCAACACTGACCCCCCTCACCATTCTAAACAGCACTGTGGCAGCAGTGGAGTCATTCAGGTTCCTGGGCACTACCATCTCACAGGACCCGAAGTGGGAGACACACATTGACTCCACTGTGAAAAAGGCTGATACAGTTTTACTCAGCAGTCATTGAGTCTGTCCTCTGCACTTCAACAACTGTCTGGTTTTGTTCAGCTACGAAATCAGATATCAGAAGACTACAAAGGACAGTTCGGACTGCTGAGAGGATTATTGGTTGCCCCCTGCCCCCCCTTCAAGAACTATACACTTCCAGAGTGAGGAAAAAGGCTGGAAAAATCACTCTGGACCCCACTCACCCTGCCCACTACCTTTTTGAACTATTAACTTCTGGCCGACGCTTCAGAGCTCTAAGCACCAGAACCGTCAGGCACAGGAACAGTTTTTTCTCTAATGCTATCCATCTCATGAACAGTTACATTGCCCCATTGAGCAATAACTATGTGCAGTACACAGTTTAGTCTTTCTTATATTTATCCAACACATCCAACCTCTTCTGCCATTTCATACCTCTGAAGAAAAAAACAAAACATTTGCACTGTACATAACAGATTGTATTAGATTTGCACTACCCATGTGTGTGTGTGTATTTATGTGTGTGTATAATTATTTTTTATTTTTTATTATTATCTATGTCTTGCTGCTGTTTTTGTATTGCTGTACACTGGAAGCTCCTGTCATCAAGACAAATTCCTTGTATGTGTAAGCATACTTGGCAGTAAAGCTGATTCTGATATTTTTACAGAGGCTGCACTTAAATTACTGTCATATTAAGGTTACACATTTTAAATATAATTAATAATACAAATATTATAAAAAAAAAAAAAAAAAAGGATATCTGGAGCAGATACAAAGTTTCATTTCACCTAGGGATGCACTAAGATCGGCCAATACCGGTTTTTTTTTTTTTTTTTTTTTTTTGCCCTTTGCCACACTTTTGCAAGTTATATGCTGCAGTTATGTTTATTTCCCACACAATAAAATTACAGTAACACTACAAAAAGGTTCAATTTTTTAATATTATTTAACAACATTACTGCAGTTAACATGAACTAATGAACTTAATGTTAGTTACAATATACCAATACATTTTTAAAATCAAAAGTTGTATTAGTAACATTAATGCACTATGAACTAACATGAACTAACAATGAACTTGTATTTTTTATTAGTCAATGTTAGTTAATAATGCTGTAAAAATATATTGTTCATTGTTCATGATACCTAATGCATTAACTAATGTTAAAGAAATGAAACCTTTTTATTAAGTTTTACCAAAAATTAAGATTAAGATTACATTAATTGTGAATTGCTAACATTTATTTGTATTGAAAACAGTTATTAATAGTTATGTTGTCAATATCAGAAGGTATTTGTGACATACTGGTAACCAGTAAAAACAATGAGAGCATCACACACCGCAGAGATACATTCAAAAATAAGAAAAATATATCCATTGCAAGCTTTAAAACTGCTCCAGTGAGAAATCATTAATATCTATAATTTGTTTACTGTTTTTGGCATCTTGTTGTAACACAAATCACGAATTAAGCAAATGCGTGAAGATGCGGTGACGTTATTGAAGGTTAAACAGTTACATCTGTGATTAGTGGTATTGTAAATGTTAATCTGATTTAAATCGGGATCCTCACAGAATAGCGCTGGGATGAGTGACTGATGTGATATTGAGAGCACCTGGAGAGTGCGCATGTTTGATTGACACCGAGAGCGCTTATATTAAAGGGAGTGAAGCTAAAAGCGATCATGATCACTCAAACAGTCTCTATAGCTCAACACAACATCTGATTGTCACGACTCATGTCACGTATGATGTATTTGCATGTTTATTTGTTGTTTAATTCATTTTTATACCCGTTAGCAGCCTCTTTATCCTCTTCCTGCTCACTGTGCAGTGAGTCAGAATTACTTCCGTAACGACTCTAGAAAATGGGCAGCTTAATATTCATACACGTGTAATTCTTACACATTTTTAAAACCAAATCGGCATATTCATCTGAATTAAAGCATGTCTGAAAGTTTAAATTCGTGAATGCTTAGAATTGCCAACAACCCTCCAAAGGCCACTCTGTCATGCATCAAGGGCTGAGCAAGCGCTCATTCTTTAGAGTAGCAGTGTATGTGTGATTCCCTGCACTGCAAAAAAGATTGGCCCTAAATCTAGGCATGATTGGCCAATCGCCGATCACAGATTTAAGACGAATATCGACCGATTCCAATCGGTGCACCCCTAATTTCACCGCAGGCGGCATGTGCTTATTCCCTATCTCACTCGCGGCGCGCGCAGGAAAATACCCTCTCGCTAGACAAGAAAACTCAGCAAAGTAGCTATAGAAGTCACTTCGGTGGTGGTGCGGGAAGCGGATTGCCGAAACGTTGGTTTGAAAGTCGGATGTTTTCACATTTGAGTCTTCTTTAAATATGTGAACGCTTGTAAGTTATTTTCCAGCTGAGCGGGCTTTTTCAAGTGCAGGATAGCTGCTTCAGTTGAGGCAAGTCTCATCTTTTACCGGACGATGTCGACGTTTTAATTTTGCTCATCAAAAAATTTAAGTAGCCTAGAAAATGGCTGTTTTAGGCTAGGAATTAAAAAATTTTCATCTGCTGATTAGGGATGAAGGCTATTTTCAACAAGGTGCCGACTGCTTAACAAGTTAAACTATCTTTTATTCTGTGTGCACGTCATGTTTAGAATACATTAGGTTTATTTTAGGCTACATCACTGGCCTAATTTTTTTCTATCCTATAGCTTTTTTTTTTTTTTTTACTTTTTTTTTTTTTTTTTTTACATCGTAACTGTTGTTGGTTAAAACTCTTTAACAGCTGTCATATTAGATCAATGGTTAATGCACGACTGCACATCGTGAAATACGCGCAACTTTTCAGAGCATTTTTTTTTCTCGTAGATTTGGCATAGCCTACCTGTTAATTATTTTCAACAATGTCCTGACTGTTTTAATGTTAAGTAACTTTACTTGGTGAATTCCATTTAGAACAGGCTTTTAGGGTTGCGCGATTGGTCCTGGACTATTCATTCAATTGTTTTCAGTAAATAAACCTGTATTCGCTAAAGGTGAATGTGTGTTCTATATTTAATGTACAATGATGGTAATGCAAGCGAGCATGTCGCAGATTAATGCTCCTTTTCTGTGGAATTTAGCATCGGATTTGGAATAGATTAAGTATTTTAAATGGGTCGCATAAACAACATTTTTGACTGTTTTTCTGAAGGTTGGTTTCTTTTTAGACTAGTCGACGATATATATATATATATATATATATATATATATATATATATATATATATATATATATACACACACACACTTTTTTTTTTTTTTTTTTTTTTGCCTGACGAATAACTAGTAGTTTAACATTGCAGGCAAGTGTAAGACAATTAAGTATTTTTGGAGCAATAGATCAATGTGCGGACACTTACCTTTTTTCTTTTAGCAAATTTAGCAGATAGCCTGTTTAAACAGATCTGAAAGCCACTATAGGTACAAAGTAGATCCCCGTAAATGTACGCTTATCTCAAGTTGTTTATGATGTACTGATTTCATAGCACAGGAATGTTTATTAATTTGTTTAGCTTGTAACAATCTCTCTAGTATAACTTCCAAAAAAACTATTAAACATTTGTTATTGTAAATGTTATAATGCATATTTCTGCATATTATTTTCATGTTCAATAAAATATATTTTATCATTATTGAATCCTCATTTTTTGTTTTAATATTTCAGTCTTATCGTGTGCAGTGCATAGACCTGCTGTTGTAGTATATTATGGTTCACTCAGATTCTCAACTTAGGCTGTAGATTGTAAAATAAAAATGTAGTGTCTTGAATTGAATTCATATCAGCCATTTCACAAGTTCACCTCTTAAATTGATGTGAAATACAATGCAAACATGAATGATTATTAGTGCCCGACCGATATTATCATTGATAATCCGACTCCATTGTTTACAGAGCTGACTCTGAGCTGACGGTGGCTCTGCAGACAGGACGGCTTTAAACGGTGCAGATTTGAGAGGTTTCTTCTCGTTAAATTGCTAACTAGTTTGTGAAATACATACTGGAAAGTTAATAAAAAATGACCCCATCATTTTATATAACTAATATAACTGTCCCTGACAACCATGTCACTCATGTTTATCACATCTGTTTGCTGTTAGCCAGCTATAGTTTGTCAGTGCAGTCAATAATGTAGCAGATTGAAAGGTAAACATCAGAGCATCTTTTTGCAGCTCAGCAAACAATGGTGCGGTGGTGGATTGTGTGTTGTGAGTGTTGATTTCACACTTTGCTGTTACCTAATTGGTGAGACGCAATGCTGGAAAATAAATAAAGTCCATCTTTTACTCTCCGTGACAACGAGAAAGTATTCACAGCGCTTCTTTTTCCACATTTTGTTATGTTACAGCCTTATTCCAAAATGAATTAAATTAATTATTTTCCTCAAAATTCTACAAACAATACCCCATAATGACAACGTGAAAGAAGTTTGTTTGAAATATTAGCAAATTTATAAAAAATGAAAAAAATCACATGTACATAAGTATTCACAGCCTTTGCTCAATACTTTGTTGAAGCACCTTTGGCACCAATTTCAGCCTCAAGTCTTTTTGAGTATGATGCTACAAGCTTGGCACACCTATTTTTGGGCAGTTTCTCCCATTCTTCTTTGCAGGACCTCTCAAGCTCCATCAGGTTGGATGGGGAGCGTCGGTGCACAGCCATTTTCAGATCTCTCCAGAGATGTTCAATCGGGTTCAAGTCTGGGCTCTGGCTGGGCCACTCAAGGACATTCACAGAGTTGTCCCAGAGCCACTCCTTTGTTATCTTGGCTGTGTGCTTAGGGTCGTTGTCCTGTTGGAAGATGAACCTTCGCCCCAGTCTGAGGTCCAAGCGCTCTGGAGCAGGTTTTCATCAAGGATGTCTCTGTACATTGCTGCATTCATCTTTCCCTTGATCCTGACTAGTCTCCCAGTTCCTGCCGCTGAAAAACATCCCCACAGCATGATGCTGCCACCACCATGCTTCACTGTAGGGATGGTATTGGCCAGGTGATGAGCGGTGCCTGGTTTCCTCCAGGCATGACGCTTGTCATTCAGGCCAAAGAGTTCAATCTTTGTTTCTCATGGTCTGAGAGTCCTTCAGGTGCCTTTTGGCAAACTCCAGGCGGGCTGTCATGTGCCTTTTACTGAGGAGTGGCTTCCGTCTGGGCACTCTACCATACAGGACTGATTGGTGGAGTGCTGCAGAGATGGTTGTTCTTCTGGAACGTTCTCCTCTCTCCACAGAGAAACGCTGGAGCTCTGTCAGAGTGACCATCAGGTTCTTGGCCACCTCCCTGACTAAGGCCCTTCTCCCCCGATCGCTCAGTTTGGCCAGGTGGCCAGCTCTAGGAAGAGTCCTGGTGGTTCCAAACTTCTTCCATTTACGAATGATGGAGGCCACTGTGCTCATTGGGACCTTCGATGCTGCAGAAATTTTTCTGTGCCTCGATACAATCCTGTCTCGGAGGTCTACAGACAATTCCTTGGACTTCATGGCTTGGTTTGTGCTCTGACATTTTTTTTACATTTTACATTTTTATGCATTTGGCAGATGCTTTTATCCAAAGCAACTTACAGTGCCTTTCCAAATCATGTCCAATCAACTGAATTTACCACAGGTGGACTCCAATCAAGTTGTAGAAACATCTCAAGGATGATCAGTGGAAATGTCAAAAATCAGATTTCAAACAAACTTCTTTCACGTTGTCATTATGGGGTATTGTTTGTAGAATTTTGAGGAAAATAATGAATTTAATCCATTTTGGAATAAGGCATTATGTAACATAACAAAATGTGGAAAAAGTGAAGCGCTGTGAATACTTTCCAGATGCACTGTAAATACTAATACAACAGGCTGGAAAAACAGACATTTATTCATTTTAATATCCTATATATATATATATATATATATATATATAATGAATGTGTTGACACCAGGCGACGCACCCTAAAAACTGCACCGTTAGAATGGTTTCATACTGAAGAGCCGCTTAAAAGTAATTTTTTTTCTCTCTCTCGTAAATGTAAATTAGTGTAAATATCAACATCATCATATATGTCGAAAGGACTGAAGCCTGTCAACCAAAACATGAGCTCACTGTTGTCATTAAATGAGAAAAAAAATTTATTCCATCAGTTACTCCTGATTGGAGGCTGCCGTATATATTTAGCTTATAGGTATGGTTACATCCTACATACATTTAATGGTGCAACGCTCAAATATTTAGTATTGCGTAAATTGTGACTTAGTGCCCATTTACGCCACAACTAGGCTAAGTTGTAACGTGCGTATAGCTGGTGCAACCGGCCCCTGATGTTTATTTAGCTATTTTATTTTTATTTATTCTTTATATTAATGGTCAGCATTTGACTGATACTAAACATACAGTACTGATGTTAAGCTATTTATTTTATTTGTATTTAATCTTTATTTTAATGGTCAGCAATTGATTTATACTAACAGTACTGATGTTTATTAAGCTATTTATTGTATTTTTATTTATTCTTTATTTTCTCAGTGTTCATTTCTAGAATTTGTTGACAATGAATAATAATAATGTCAAATATTCTTTGATAAAAATGTTTAAGAAAGCAGCCTTCTGAGTACCTTTGCATAGTCATATCGGTGCAAAATCGGTGCACAATCCACATAGAAAAGGTCTGTTTTCATTCTAGCTCAAAAATTAACTATATCGGCCACCATATCGGTAATCGGTGAATTTTCCCCTCTAAAATCGGTATCGGTCTCAAAAATCCCATATCAGTCAGGCTCTGATGTTTATTGTGTAGTGTACTTATAACTTATAATTAAGAGTGTTGTTAATCTTTGTCAAAGTAAGTAATATTTTGATTATACATGTTTAAACAAATAACATAATATCAACATGAATATAGCACGTCCACTCCTAAATGTCTTCAAGTCCTCAAACCATGAGAAAAGTTACATAATGTAGCTTTAAAGTCCATTACATTGTTGAGCATAAACTGCACACATCTACTTCTTAGTAGATGATGGAACTTGCTTTTAAAGTTTTTGTGTGTGTGTGTGTGTGTGTGTGTGTGTGTGTGTGTGTGTATGCTTGCATGTGGGTGTCATATTGTCTGAATATCTTCTCTCATCAGGGTGTGCCCTGCTCTGCGTCTAACCCTGCCGGGCACTTCTGCAAATTCCTCCTGCGATGACACTTTCCGTTTCTGTGTTTAGTTTGGCCTGTGTTGTGTAAACTTCCAGTGGTTTAGACACAGTCCTGTGTATTTAGAGGGGCAGTCTGATCTGTAAGCTCTTTCAGGATTTACTGTGGCTCAAAATACAGCCAGCTGTCTGATTCAACCCCTGTGATGGCTGCCAGTTTGCACTGAAGAATCGCAGATGAATTTGATAGAGATTGCAGCACACCATGCAGGGGCGTGTCCAAGATTTTTTGCCTGGGGTGGCAAAGGGGCTGCAACAGTCGAGGAAGGGGTGGCAATGAAGAGTTTGCGACCCATGATAAATGTACCTAAAAAACGCATTGAAAGTCAGATGTTCTTTACCAACGGATCAAATTACACAGGCAGCAAAGTATGCACACTGACAGAAGATGTTTAATTGCATGTAGCAAATACAATGTGCATGGTGGGTAACTGTAAGACGTCTCTGATTTGGAATGACACAAGAAATGCTGTTAGACACACAGACATGTACTTGAAGAAACACACTGTTATATTTTTAAGAACAGATGACAGAAAAGCCGTCTGTGCGCATATTTGACGTGCTGTTTGTTTGGAGGTGTGTAGTCTCGTGGAACATGTGTATGTAAAGGGTTCTCACTCTTTCTTTCAGTCTTCTGAATTTTTTTTTTTTTTTTTGCAAGAATAGTATCGTCTACAAGAATGCTGCAGATGACCTCAGACAACCTCAGCACACGAGGTGCTCTGAGTTTAGTTCACTTTATATTCACAGAGCAGTTCGTTGTGAGCGCAACTCTGCAGGGTCACTTTATATATAGCCTATACATCTATGATTAGATCATAAAATAATACAAAAACAAGTTCACCTCGAAACATGATTTATATTTCAATAATTATTATCATCATTATAATTATTATGTTTACATTTATGATTGTTTTAGATTTTAATTTGTATTAGTAATTTTCCACCTGTTGTCATAGATGGATACTTGAGTGACGGTAAAAGGAAAGGTGGTTATATATGATTTTTTATTTATTTATTTATTTTTTTACCACTTATTTTAATTGCTTTTTCGTTTCATTTGGAGTGCAATTTGAATTTAAAAATGTCATTGGTTTAAGTTTTTAGTTTTTTAAATAAATGAATTTAATTTTCAATGCTAAATCACTAAAGCAAGAATATTCACCGATCCCTCAGCCAAGGGGTTGACTATGTAATTGGATATTGTGATTTATTTTTTATAAAAATATCATGAACATATTTCTTGCATATCGCCCAGCCCTAGGAGGGAACAAAACAAATTTATTCACACACATTCAAAGTCATTACCCTTCCGAATCAGCCAAACTGGGTCCTGGGATGAAATGTTATAAAACACCAACATTAATCCCGCAACAACCCACAATAAGTGATTGTATTTGCCCGGACAATGAAATACCCGATCAGTAGCCGATGATGGAGAGAATGCACAGATGAAGTAGGTTTATTGCCAAAGAGATGTTGCCCTTCACAACTGTTGAAAAGCCATCTTTCAAAAAGTTGAACAACACACATTTTAATTGCACTTCATTTTCTTCAGTTTCATTTGAATTTTTAGTTTAAATAAAACAGTCAAAGTTTGAAATCAAGCTGCCTTTTGTTATTGTATAGGCTATTGCTTAACAAAAATTACCCCATAGTACCACTTAGCGTCCAACCAGCGGTAATACTGGTGTTAGTCAGTTTGAACGTGAACACCGCACTGGTGTGAAAATTATTATATCGTGGCAAGTCTAGTGGCAAAGCTCATTTTTAGGGTGGCAGCTGCCACCCTGTCCCACCCTTCTGTCCCCGCCCCTGACACCATGTGGTTAATGCATGTACAAGCAGCGGTTGGCTCATCAATATTGCTGTGCATCCATCTGCCATGTTTCACATGTCAGTCATCAGTATAGTGAATATTTCATCATGGTTTTGTTACTTTTTACCTCCTATTTTTGCATTCATGGAGGGGGCAGTGGGTGTTGAATTCATTTCCTGTGGATTTCAACCACGTCCTTGTCGCAGATTAGACGAGAGAAAAAATAGACTGAAAATACAGTATAACCTAGAGCTAATGTTCAGGACTACATTTGTGTACTGAATGTTATGTCCTGTTCTTGTTGTCCTCGGAAACCTCAGGAAGAGCACAAGCATTCCAAACAGATCTCCATGGTTGTTCCTGCGATGGCCTTTCCAGTAGCAGAGATACTGGAGATAAATTTAGACTAAACAAAGTATCCAGTTTTATGCTCAGAGAAAAGGAAGATAACATCCTTCACAAACCCTTGCTGACGAAATTAACGAAGGGCTTAAAGGCATTCAAATCTAAAAAATAAGATTTAATCCGAAATTTTAAAGAAAAGAAAATTATTTATGGATTTATTTAATGCATTTAGAAGTATTTTCGTATTGTGTCTGAAAGAACACTTTTTAAAAAGTGAATTTTATGATTTTAAATTAATGTCTATCTTTGAATTGTTGCAATTGAATTTTCATTGAATTTAGAAATTAGTATTCTGTTTTTCTTTCTTGTCATGTTGACGTTTATTTCAGTTTGAGCATTTGATTCATTTATCATTTTAATTTGAAGTTTGTCAGAGTCTCTCTTGATTTTCTGTTTTAAGCGCTTGTGTTTGGATTTGGTTTTTATCTTCAGGTCTTTTCAGACAACGGGGCATTTTAAGGTGACTGTCAGGCAGATTAATTTAGTCACTGCTTGGTTACATAATATTCTCACTCTCATTAAACAACTACCTCTATTTCACACATTTGATTTGCATGTAAAATTCAAGCTATTGAGCTGAGACACAGCCCTCCACCTCCAAATCCTGAGCTTTCATAAAATCTTTGCTTGTCTTCAGCTGATAAGAATAATTTAAGCAATAAAACGGCCTTCTCCAACAGGCCGTGAACATGGTTAGCGATTACCTCAGGCGTAATTGTCATTCCCGGATTGCAGGAGGGGCATAAATCTGTACAGAGGAAAAAAAATATTAAAAAAATAGATAAAGCCCTAAAGCCTCCTCTTCCTGTAGCTAAAGCTGTTTTCTACCGTGAAGCTACCATAGCATGAATATTTCATAGGCGAATGTGTTAAAAATGGCAGCGGATTGAAAGTAATAGTTGGCTATGAATCTAATTGGTGTCCTTTTTCCTGGTGACAGATGCTGTTTGGAGGATCTTTTATGTTTCCTCAGTTGCAGTAAGGAAACAGGAATGTGATCGAAAAGCAGTCAAAAGGGTATATTTTAAAAGGCTAGAGCGGGCTAAGTCATGTGCGAGACGTGACTGCACACGGGCAAACAAAGTTTTAAGGGAAATCAAGCTACGAATAGCTTACATTTAGTTGTCCCATTCAGATGGGATTGGAGAAACTATTATAACATCAAACAAATTACACACTTTACCTTTAAAGTTTTCAACAGCGTATTAATATACTCAAGCAGCCTTTCCTTGATGAAAGGAATACCGAGACATCATTTATTGCCAGCCTTTGAGATGTCAGATCAGTTCATAGTTCTTCAGGACTTTTTATGTTGACATCGGAAGGTTACACCAGTACGCCATTACTTTGTCCCACAGTCTTTGTCAATTACACTCTTGTTATGTTACCCTAATGACAGCTGCTGTTGCCAGAATGGCCAATGACTGTGGTTATTTCTGAGACCCTAACAGTAATAAAAAATCTGAAATATATTGTGTTGTACCCATTCATATCTTTACTCATTCATATCTTGCAACATCATATCACTGTCTATCCATCTTTATCTCCCCTAAACCTGTACCTTGTACTTTTTTTATAAGGCATATTATGTATACTGACTTTTTAATCACAGAAAACAATGAATCACAGTGAATCAGCACACGATAAAAGGTGTGCTGAAAAAAAAAAAAGACATACAAAATGCTTATTTGCCCACACAAAATAAGTATTTTCATGTATATCTAATTTATTAATCACAATTACAATATCATTAAAAACCATCGGCAATTATGATGGTTATTATTTGAATAATTGTGCAGCCCTAAATTCCAGATTTATTTATTTATTTATTTTCGATTAACAATTTTTATTGATTCACATATTTGAACATAGAAAAACAAAACCTATATTCACAGAATAAACATTAACCCCACTATTACCCCTCTCAATCCCACCCTGGCCCCCAGCAACATCCCAGTGGTCTTACATGATATAGACACACATCAAAAAATAAACAAATGAAAAATATAATAATAATAATCACACATACATACATGATAAATATCAGCCCCATTTCACCACGAACAAGTTAAACTTCCCCATTCTTCTAAATGACCCTTCTTCAAGGGCCGCCACCCTTCCCATCTCCGAGCACCACTCCTGAAATGAGGGTGCTCCAGCCTACCTCCAACCCCTTAAAAGAATCTGTCTGGCGATCATGACGCTGGTTAAGACCCAACTCTTTATGTGTCTATTTTCAACATCGATGACCGCCCCATCGCCCAAAATACAGTCTGGGGCAAAATGAAACCCGAGTGCTCAGTACATCACACACCAGACTCTGAACCTTCAACCAAAACTCCTGGACATTAACACATCCCCAAAAGACATGGGTTATGTCTCCATCCTCTGATTGGCATCACCAGCAGGTGGGTGTGTCTTTAAGACCAAGACGATACAATCTAGAGGGGGTCCAATAGAACCAATGTAAAATCTTGAATTGCGTAAGGTGCACCTTTGTGTCTCTAGATGCAGACTTGATGTTTTTTAGAATCCTAGCCCACACTCCCTCCTCCAATACCAAGTTTAAATCTTTCGCCCTTTTATTTTTTTAAATGGAGCCAGTATGGAATGAGAACCAATTCAGCTCTGTGCATCATTCAAATAGTGCTCCTCAAGTGCATGGGAGACGCGACTCGCGACTGAATTTAATGCAGGTGACACGAGGAAAGAAGCGATACTCTACTCTGAGCATAAATACGCATAACACACACATTATGTGTAAAATAGTTGGTTTTATATGATATTAAACTATTTTTTTTTATAGATACTTTTCAGTATTGAATGGGTTATATTTATAAAGAAATTTATCTCGCTTTGTCCGCCATCTTGGATTTATTTTCCCACTGAGCTCATCATGGTGCATTCTGGGATTGCCTACCCAGGGAAGGATACATACAATGATACCTTAAAATTTGGCCAAAATTAGATATCTTAGAAGGCAGCATAATAAAGATACCTACCTTTTGGAACAGCTTTTGCACAAGGAGTGCTCCAATGATGTCTAAAGTGCTGCCTTAAAACTCACAAGCTTTTAAACAGACCCTCTGTCTGCTGATAAGAGTCTGGCAGCATATTCAAGAGCAGACAAACAGGCTTATTCTCTTGCCAGTTATCATATCTGTTTGTTCTCTACTTGCCTTAACAAATTTGTTGCCTGCAGATAATGGTTAGAGCAGGCTGGCTGCTTCAGTGGTGATGATTTTCAGGCCGCCGCTGTAAGCCCGCTGAATCTACTCGGCTCTTTCATGGTGGTTGGGCTGTAATTTTGCCACATGCCTGTGCTGAATGCTGATGCGCCCTGGTCGAACTTTGCCTCAGTGTCTGTTCACAGCAATATCAATTCAAGTCATTTTCCCTAAACGAGTGTTATTGGCTTCACTTTAGGTAATGAAAGGATGGTCCTCTGTGGCTGCTGCTTTTCTGTCGAGTTCTTCTGTTTGAAAAGAAATTGACCATAACAGAAATAATGTGGACCACATCCATACCTGTTACCTAGCTCTTCTGTTGTTTGAGTAACAGCAAGGACATTACCAGTAGAGTGAGGCAAAAGATTGAGTACTTGAGCTTTCAAGACTTTTAATTAGGGTTAGGTACCGAGAACCGGATCTTGTTCAAAACCTTTTCCTTTCTTTAAAAAATTCTGGAACTGGATGATCTTCATGACTTTCGGTTCTGTTAAGGGTTCCCCTATGTGCAAATCTCCGCCGATGCAAATAGAACACTGTACCAAATGCTGACAGTGTTTCCAGCAGTGCATTTCAGCAGCAGCGCTGCCCTCTACAGCATAAAACTCACAGCTTTACCAGTGTATTTTGATTCCCGAACAAATGCCTCTTATGAGCCCGCTCTTTTGAATCAACAAGGCGAAACTTAGTTCTTCCGGTATAGTCCTATTCCTGAACCAAGGTGGCTGGTAGATGAAAAAATTTGCCAGCCAGTCAGATTACTTTCCGGCCAAGTTTTTTTTTTTTTTTTTTGCATTTTACAAGTGGATTTTACTGACATATGAGACAAATATTCAAAAGTGAACTGCTTTTTTAAAGAATTGTATTGTTTTATTATTTATGAAATATTTAAATGCCAGATAGTCCATTTAGAATGTTTTATTTTTTTATTTTTTTATATAGATTATTCACTTATTACAACAGCTAAATTTGTACTTTAAAGTACATGTTGTCATATGAACGACCAGTAAGTAACTCTCATGAGTCTAAAATACACACAACACAGTAGCAGTTCTTGGTTTATGTGGAGTGAGTCAATTAATTCAGTCAGCTCCAAAGGATTCATAAGTCTTTTTGATTTACTAAAAAGAGCTGGCTCATAGAGTCATGCATTTGGGAATCGGACAACAGTTGTTTATTTACTAAAAAGAGTCATTTGATTGTAAATCAGATTACACTGTCGCTTGTTATGTCTCGCGCTGTAGATTCAAAAGAACCGGCTCAAAAGTCTCATTTGTTTGGGAATCGGTCTACTGGTAGTGCTTTATGTCTCGTCTCACGCTGTAGATTCAGTAGCAATGTTGCTGTGGTGCTTAAAAGTAAAACAGGAAACATTGTCTGAGTATTTTAGTCTGGTTTTCTGTCCGCATCACCGGAAGAATGCACGTTCAAGAACCGTTAACGAAACAAAACGTCATGACAATCATTCGGTTTTTATGATGCAATCATTACCAGATCATTTTTATGTGTGGTGGTAGGGTAAATAAAACTTATTCTTACATCCAGTGGAAATTCAAGAGTGGTCTTCCCTTCATCCCGATGGCATGAACACTCCTGAACATTGCTTTCATCTTGCTTTGAGATGTACTGCTAGCGGTACGTGCCAACTGGTGAGGAAGAAATCCGCTCAGCCCCGCTCACAACGCCAGAGAGCTGCCGCTGCAGGGCGAATTTGTAAGATACATATCCCTTGTGTATTTTGTACTATTAGCTTTCAGTACACAAGCATTGATGTCATCTTAAATATGTGTGATTATAGTTGGAAAAATGCCAACTTCATTTTCAAATGCCCAAAGTATACAAACAGTGTTGATTTATTAAACGTTTGCTTACCCAGCCACAGAATTGCCACAAGGAAAGCATGCAATCATCATTTGAAGTCTGGATTAAACATAATTATGTGATTAAAGCACTGATTCCACCTTCGCTCACCACGCGCCAGTGGACACACAGCATTGAGACTATTGGTGTGCAACAGGACTTGCTAATAAGAGCCGCGACCTTACTGACTGTAGGTCTACAGAGCCCCCTTGAGGACAAAACTAGAAAGTGTAAAATTATTTTGCAAGCTGACATAAACTGAAAAAAAGCAAAAACCAACCAACAGAGTGGCCTGTGATGCTGCGAAATTCACAGACTAAACAGAAAATGTAACCACATTAGGCACTTGGCGGGTGTTAATACTAAAATAAATACTGGAATCGCTACTGGAACCGTTAAGGAACTGAAATCGATAATTTCCTTATTCCCATCCCTACTTTTAATGATGTAGGATACTTATTTAAAAGTTCAATAACACAATGTCTACTGGGGGTGCACTGATATAGAAATTTTGGCAGATGCCGATAATTATCTATCTTTAGCTGATAACCAATATGATAGTAGTCCTGAGCTAATCCTTGTCAGAAGAGATTCATTTATATAACTACAACACAGCCCAGGGTTAAGGCCTGAATGATGCCTAGAACTTGGCTTGCATGTTCAAGATGTTTCTGATATGCGTCCTCACATTTTTCTGTTCCTGTTTTTCACAGCCTGATAAACCGGATGCTTCAAAGGGATCCAAAGAGGCGAGCATCACTAGAAGAGATCGAAAGTCATGCGTGGCTTCAAGGGGTAGATCCATCTCCAGCCACCAAGTTTAACACCCCACTAGTGTCCCACAAGAACCTGTCTGAAGAAGAACACAACAGCATCATCCAACGCATGGTGCTGGGAGACATCGCAGATAGAGAATCCATCATTGAGTAAGACAAAGCCAAAAGCCACAGTTGCAGATTAGTTAAAAGATACATTTATGATGCTGGGACCTCTGATGTCCTCAGGTTAATGCTGAGAATTTTCCACAAAAGACGTTTTCAAATACATGTCTGTCGTGCTTTTGTTTTCTTTAAGTTGGATTGTCTCAAAATGACAGACTACTTTTGAAAGGGCCGTGTCTCCAGGTTTCAGTGTTATAAGTTGTAAGTGTTTGTTGTACAGACAGGCAAAGCTCTTTGCTTGAAGATTAGTTAGCTGGTGACAACAATCGTGATAAAAAAAAGCATCACGAGTGTTGTAGTGGTTTTAATAAAGACAGCATAAAGGTAAACCATATGGCTCGAGTGGTTTAATCCATGTCTTCTGAAGCATTATGGTCGATTTTGGGTGAGAAACGGACTAAAATGTTACTTCTTATTCTTTATAAATTTCGACATCAGAATAACCTTGGCATGTTCATGAGAGAAGCTCGTGAACATCCTTGCGGTTCCCTTGTGCTTGAATAAAACCAGTCGTATCGCTTCAGAAAATATGGATCATCCAATGCATTATCTCGAGTCTGGATTACTCTTAGGCTGTCCTAATGTTCTTGGAAGTGTTGGACCCTGTTGACTTGCATTGTATGGATATAAACATGTACATACAGTATATGAAAATATATTTGTGTGTGTCTTCAACAGAATAAATAAAGTCATACATGATTTGAGATGGCATAAGGGCAAGTAAATGATGAGAGAATTATAATTTATTACGTTTATTGCTAGCTAGTTGAATATTAAAACATCCTGTTGAATGTCACAGATATTTAAAGGTAACTATATCACCCTCATCAGTTCTGACACTTGTCACTGCCTTAGTAACTTCAGGGCATGCTGCAAAAACAGGGTATGCAGCATACGCAACACATAGTAGTGACGAATCAACCTCAAATGGGGGTGAAACAGAGAAATGTTCAAGGGGGATGCTCGTTCCACCTCACTTTAGTCCTGTTTAAGTTATTTCCAGAGTTCACATTGAATACTGGCACATTAAATTCTGGAAAAGCTTGTCCTTCTCTCATAATGCTCAAGGTGAATTTAATGAGGAAGCTGGCCGCAGGAAACCTCCACGTAGCCCATTGTGAATTGTCACTCAGAAATGGTGACAGGTTTTATTTTTTCACATCAGTAGGAGCACCATTTTTCATAAGTGCTGAAAAAAAAATAAGTTCATCTTGCTGTCAGTGGAGCATGAAACGTACACGGTGCGGAAGACTCCTGCAGTACAGTCTTGTAGTGAGATTCATGCTGGGTTACGGTTCAAAGCACCTATCAGTCACTTCTCTCTGTCTTTGATACCTCTCTCTGGCAGCTGGGGAACCCCACTGCGAGAAAATGCAGTCAACCCGCCTCAAAGGAACCCACAAGAGAAGGTGTCCTGTGATAGGATGATTGCATTAAAGTCCCACATACAATGAGATGGAAGCTAGATAAAACAGATTTGTGGCAATAACTCCTCTACTCTAAACAGCTTGGAGAGAATAAAGCTGGACTCCTGAGCCCTGAACGCAAGCCACAACACTGGATTCAAGCCTTTCCAAAAGATTATTGTCGCTGCATGAGTTTGTGGTCGCTGAGCCCTCATTTGTTCAATTGGTAGCATGTAATCTCTGAGGAAGCAGTGTAGTCTTGGCTAACATGCCCAGACTCACCATCTTGATAAGTTAACTGCAGAATGTCCCACTTGTAATGAGCCAGTGGATGATTCTTCATGCCTATTTTAGTCCCAAGTGTTCAAAATAGAGGGCAATATACTGATCAAGACCTTTTGAGCTGATAGAGGCTACTTGGTCTGTAGTTGTTAGAGTCCAAGGAGGTCTATAATACCAGGAGAAAGCTATCTGTTTGGATTCCTATCTCAGTGGTAGTGGCTTTGCCGGCACATGACCCCCTGGAAGTACGTGATTTGAAATCTGATCTTTTTGCTCATGGGCGCTCAGTTCTGCTTTTTTTTTTTTTAAACAAACACCTGAGCTGTTAATGTTATGTTTTTTTTTTTTTTTTTTTTGCCAGATGGTGTAGTTATGGCATCTGCCAGCTAACTGGGTCATGCTAACCAGCTAAACATTGACCCCTTGTCAGAGTCATCGAGTTGTACTAGTAGTTGACACATTGAATTGTATGTTTTTTTTTTATACTGTCTGTATCTCCCCCTCACTTGTCCATTCTCTTTGCGGTTTCTCCAGAGCCCTAGAGACAAACAAGTACAACCACATCACTGCTACTTATTTCCTGCTGGCTGAACGGATCCTGAGGGAAAAGCAGGAGAAGGAGGTGCAACCTCGTTCTTCCAGCCCCAGTAACATCAAGGCCCACTTCAGGTACGGCTGTTCCCCCGGAGCTTCAGTCCCCTGTGGGGTTTACTCTTGTCTCTGTGATTCATATAGACACTCGAGTCTTGTCTTTAGGAGAATCCTGCATAATTATGGATTGATAAGCCCTCTTAGGTTTCTTAGTTTTGGTGCAAAAGACAATGCAACACTCAATGTTATTTCTCGGATAACTAAACATTCTCAGTTTCACCCAGTTGGTTTTGTTGTGTCAAGCCACATGCTAACATTTTGCCTTAAGCGCATGATATAAAGTAAAATCAGAGAGAAAAGCATTGTGGTGCCATGTTGTAAAGAATAACTCGGTATCTCTCTCAGCAGGAGTAGAACATTCATCTCTTCTGAAATCAACTAGTTTTTGAGCAGAATTCCTTGGTTACTGCTTGGAATGTTTTTAGTTCCTCAGGTTTTAATGGGATTTCTCCTTCTTGTAAGGTCAGACAGTGGATTGTTCACATGAATAAAAGCTTTTACAAACTTGAGGTTTTAGTTAGTGAACTTTAAAACCAGAATTGTTTTATTTGCCAAGGAATTTGTGTTTGTACATGCCATCACAAAAAAGGCAAAATACAAATACCAGCAAAACAAAAGTAATAAAAAAAAGCTCAATATTTAAAGATGCACAATTGAAACTGACTGATGCCAAACTCCACCAGTTGAGGGACCATGGTTATGTGCGAAACCTGAAAAATGTTGCTTTCTCAGGCAGTATTCAGAGGTAGGAAGGCATCAAAGCATGTCTGAATCCAATGTTTGTGTAATATCCTGTTTACCGAGTCACTCTTCTCTGCCTATAATAACCCAGATCCTGTTTGTGAAGTTCAGCCGTTGGTTGAAAGAAGTTAATTAATTGATAAATGTCTTTTTGTAATTCTTATGATTCTGTTCTGTCAAAAAAGCCATTGTAGTCACTCAAGATATTTGTTTGGTTTAGCTTTACAGTGTTACTATTAGTTTAGTTGTCAAGGTTCTCTTAATTGTCTCAGTTCAGTCTGCCATGTAGTGTCATATGCAAAGGACTAACAACAGGTTTGTTGGCTCTTAGGAGAAGGTGTCTGTGCTTAAAAATTAAGGAAGGATTTACTATCTGAACCCATGGGAGGCCAGTTCTACTTGATGTCAAGATCCCTGTCTGCTCTTAGTGCTTTGTGTGGACAGCCAGCACATCCTCTGAGCCTTGCACCGGGTGACAAATATGTTTAAGAGATGAGGCAGAAATTGGTTCGGACTGACCTAGAAAAGCAGTGAGGCTGTAGATGCCTTCTGAAAGGAGCAAAGAGTGGAAGAAATGAGAGAATGTGGTGGGAAAGAGAAGAGAGGAAGGAAAAAAGATAAAAGAGTCTTTGGGATGCAGGCAGGCTCCATCTTTATCATCTTATATCAGAAATAGTATCAAGCATCACACTAATGAAAGAAACATTCAATACTATAAACACGCTTCTGTTTGCAGTATTTACCCAAGCTTGAAACAAGTTTAATATTTTGAATATCTTTGCTGACAAATTTTGTTTTGGGGTCTCTGGCAGAAGCTTGGTTTATAATCTGTAAAAACAAAATCTGAAAAGGTGGTTTTAACAAAAACATTTGCTGAATTTTTGTTTGCATTGTTATTCCTAATGTTTGACTTTTTTGGCTTGTTATATCAACATTGAAGTTTATGGAGTGTAGTTTAGTGTAGTTAAGACAACCAGGCAGGACGTGCCAGAGCTCGGTTCCACTGATTAGCTTTGCTTCGATAGCCTAATAAATCTTCTTAGCAGGTTATTTCTTTCCATAGTGACTTAGTGCACATATTGTGTAAATGATAACCTAGCATGTGGCTAAGGAAACAAGTAGGTACATTAATGGCAAGTTGCTGCTTCAGGTCTGAATTATCTTGTGAATCGCCATGTTCCTTTGTTGAGTGCTTGGCACGAGAAGCAAGTCTGGCTTTTGTCAAGGACTTTCTCTATCATGAAGGTTTGGGCTGTTTTTAAAAGGCACTCTCCAGAACTCTGTCCATAATTTTATTTTATTTTTTTCCTGGCAATGTCCACCTTTACTGTATATTATTATTTAAGGCAGAATCTGGCATTTTATTTTTTGTTTTCAGTAGCCTGCACCATCTCTGGAAAAGGTTATTTATATCAAGACCCATGTCCTTTTCTTTTTGCAGGCAGTCATGGCCAACCAAAATTGACATGCATCAGGACATTGAGGACAGCTTAGCATCTTCGTCCATCTCTCATGCTGGGGGTCCTCAGTCTCCGGCTCGCAGTACAGAGAACTTGCTAAACGGTCACAGAAATAAGGGGCTTCTGGAAGTGGGCCGTAGAGAGAACACCAGTGAAGCCTCCAGCAGCTCTATAGCACCTACCGCTCTGCCATCAAACCCCCTCATGGTGCCTCTTGCTTCTGCTTCAGCCAAGCAGAGAACCTGCCTTTTTCGAGTGGAAGAGGATGAGGAGGAGGAGGAAGAACAGGAGCCTTCACCACTACCTACCCAGGTGGTGATGCGGCGCAAGCCACTGTCCATCACCAACCGGCTTACGTCTCGCAAGAGCGCCCCTGTGCTCAATCAGATCTTCGAGGAGGAAGGTGAGTCAGACGATGACTTCGACATGGATGAGAGTCTTCCACCCAAGCTTAGCCGGTTGAAGATGAACATGACATCTCCTGGTACGGTCCAGAAGCGCTACCACCGGCGCAAAAGTCAGGGCCGTGGTTCAAGCTGCTCTAGCTCAGAGACCAGTGATGATGATTCAGAGAGTCACCGTCGGCGTCTAGATAAAGACACAGGGTTCACCTACAGCTGGAACCGCAGGGACAGTAGTGAGGGTCCACCTGGAGACTCTGGGGGCAATGGGGGTGGTAGCAGTGGAGGACAGAGTAAACCACCTGGGGAGGGTAACTCAGGACCAGACAAGAGCTGTCCTCCAGGAGGAGGAGGAGGGAATAGTGGTAGTACTGGAGGAGGTGGTGGAGGTGGTGGGGTACGAAAGGACAGGGTGCCCCTTCCAGCTGTTCCCGTAGCAACAACGTTTCATCTGGTTCGACGCGTAGTGCGGCTCGGAGTGCAGGGGAACTGGTAGAGAGTCTCAAGCTTATGAGTTTCTGCTTGAGTTCTCAGTTTCAGCATCGCAGCTCTGGAGGAGGGGGAGGAGGACGGTTCATCCTTGATCCCCAGAGCTTGTCTAGTGTTAAAGTCCAGGAGAAATCCTCCTGGAAGATGTGCATTGGTTCCAAAAGCAGTCTAGACAAAGTAATCAACCCTGCCTTGAATGGTGGTATTGGGGCAATGGAGCATTATCCAGACCAAACAGCAGTCATGCTAAATGAACTTGGCCTGGTCAAGGAGAACAACCTGAACTTGAAAAACAATGTTCTCCAGCTACCTCTGTGTGAAAAGACCATCTCCGTGAACATCCAGCGAAGCCCAAGGGACGGACTGATCTGTGCTTCAGCCCAGGCCAGCTGCTGTCAGGTCATATGATGGTGCATCACATGGCTGGTTCTCAGAGTGGTTTGTTCCTATTGCCACATTTGTAGCATAATAATGACTTGAGTTCTCTATGAGTAGCTGTATATGACCTCTCGACCCCAACCTGACCTTTATTTCCTGCCTTCTCTGTTGTCTTAATCATTCTCATGACTTATTTATTAAGTTTCTACTCTTGGACCCACTTGTTTTAATGAAGTGCACACTGCTATCCTTTTTTTTTTTCTTTTTTTTTTTTTCTGCCCCATTAGAATTTAATAGAATTCAAAATCTGTTGTCAAGTCCTGTTTATTTTGCTTTTATAGCCCTCAAAATAAAACGTTCTTACAGTGAATTCCAAGATTTTGACAGCCTAGTCTCTCAAGAAGAATTGCACAAACAGTTTATCTACAATAAAATTACCTTTAATAAAGTAAGATATTTAAATTAAGGCCAAAGGTATGATAAAACAGAACATGGCAATTCGTAAAACAAGCTCAATGTAAATATAAGAATTGCAACTGGTCTTGTAAATTAAAAGCCCCATTATCATTGTAAAGATACGGTTTGAATGGTAATACAGTAAAAGCAATAGTGAGATTAAAGAACCAACATAGTCATAGCGCTCTTTGATGAGTCTTAAACTAAATAACTATTTTGAACACAATCTGTTTTTATTCACCATTTTTAAAGTGCTGTTGACCGTTTCCATTTCTTTGTTTAGAAAGTTTCTGTTTAACTGAAACTTTTGAGGTTATGGACAATCAGTTGCAATAACAAGGGAAATTCTTAATGGGTCATTCCCTTAACGGGGGTTACGGGATAATCCAGATAACTTGGATTTTTAATTATTTTGTTTGAGATATATTGCCACACATGTTCACCAAGTTCATGATTCACACCACACCTTAAGATTTGTTCAAATTGTGTGAGTTTAAGGAAAGAATTGTTGAGATTTAAGTGCAATTTATACAAGTTAAAGCTGGTAAATTTTGCAATCCCCTCTGTGAAATGCCCTCGTAAGTAAAATTGTTTGCAAAATTTGCGTTGCAGACAGCACCGTGGTTATACTCAGACCTAAATGTGTTCATCATAGTTTTTGTTAAATTATAAAATTATCATTGTACTATGGTGTAAGTATAGTCTACAATTAGGATACAGTGAACATACAAATCACAGTGGGAAATAATTAGAATGCAGTTTCTGCTAGAGTAAAATCAAGCCCACAGATACCGTCAGGCCTTTGTAATACTGAATGGTTTTAACCAGTAGCCCATTTTTTTATGTTTTTATGTAATTTTTAAAAATACAAAATTTGAATAGAGAAATTACTTTGTCATTAAGGACTTTTCTTTGGCTTACGAAATTATTTTTGGTTGCAGATCTCAATCTCACCCCTGTTGTTCTTGTACTGTTCAGCATTGAGTTACTGTATGTACCAGTCTCAGAATGGAATGGCCATAGGGGCTGTTTATATAAGTATGTACATATATTTTTTTAAAATTTATTTTTTGAAAGGACTGCTGTTTTAAAATGCTGTGTTGGATGCAGGCCTTGGGCTGACTTCCAGTTGGGATAAAACGGGGCTGTTTTGTCACCTGGCCACCTCATAACAGATAAATAAATGGTATATCTTATATCAGGTATATGACCACTTTATCAGGAAATATGGCTTTGAGAGTTAGCTATTGAGTGACCATGATCTGATATATAAAAAAAAGTCAAAGCTCTGCAGAACTGTGAGAGTGAACGAAAATTGGGTGTGAGATATTTAAAGGGCATTTGCAATAAGCTAAGCTATAAGTTGCAGCTATATGTAAATTTAATTTTTGTTGTTGTTGTTTTTATATTTCAAACCTGTACATCCTTCAAATGGCTCACTTGACCTAAAATTATCTTAAGTATTTCTGTTTGTTTTGTCTTTTCATTTTAAGAATAAAGTCTGTAAATATAGGTGTACATATGGTGCTCTATACTTAGAAATGCAGTGTTGGACTTCTTGTTCATAGCTGTAATATAGCCTTATTAGATATGAGTGTCAAAAACAGAGCAAGGGAGGTTGAAATGAAAACTATACTATATGCATAATGTCTGTCTCTGACTTTGTCCTACCCTAATGTAAACCACTAAATGACATGTGCATGTGTTGTGTGTTTGACATTAATGATCCATGTCCATTCAGAGGAAAAGAACCACCATGAAATGTTACAGGACCAAACATGTACTGACCTCAAAAGATGAAAAAGAAAAAAACAAGCAAAATTAATAAATGTTCTGTTGCTGAAACTTGTCCTTAAAAGATACATATAGCTATGGTGATGTCCAAAATTAAATGTGAAATATGTTGTCTTTAAACCTTGACTTTTGTCTTTTTTTTATTTATTTTTTTGTCTTTTTTTTTTTTTTTTTTTTTTTTTTTTGTGGGGGGTTATCACACTGTTAGCGAAAACGTTTGTGCAAAATGAAAGATCAGAACATAGTTGATAGATATGTAGTAACTTGCATTGTATTTACATATATTTAGTGGCTGAACCTGTCAAGAACATGTCTGGGCCATATCTCACACCAAAATCCAAAGAAATAGATTATGCTAATAATAATAGGGGGAGTCACAATAATCTTAAACATTTTAATGATCCTAAGAGGCTAAATTTTGTTAATGAGATATATAATACTGTATATACACTAACTGGCCACATTATTAGGAACACCTGTACATCTACTTATTCATGCGATTAATCAACCAATCATGTGGCAGCAGTGTAATGTATAAAATCATGCAGATGTGGGTCAGGAGCTTCAGTTAATGTTCACATCAACCATCAGAATGGGGAACATTTTTTATTTTGACCGTGGCATGATTGTTGATGCTAGATGGGCTGGTTTGAGTATTTCTGTAACTGCTGATCTCCTGGGATTTTCATGCACAACACTATCTAGAGTGTAAAGTGAATGGTGCGGGTGAAAAAAAACAGCGAGCGGCAGTTCTGTGGATGAAAACGGCTTATTAATGTCAGAGGAGAATGGCCAGACTGGTCCAAGCTGACAGGAAGGTGACAGTAACCCAAATAACCACACGTTACAACAGTGCTGCGCAGAAAAGCATTTCTGAACATACAACATGTTAAATGTTGATGTGGATGGGCTACAGCAGCAGGAGACGCCTCCAGGTAGCACTACCGTCAGCTTCAGGAAACTGAGGCTGCAGTGGGCACAGGCTCACCAAAACTGGACAGTAGACGATTGGAAAACATCACCTGGTCTGACGAATCTGGATTTCTGCTGAGGTACACAAATGGTAGGCTCCCTGCAGCCTCAGTTTTGTGTTCTTGGTTGACATAAGTGGAACACATTGTGGTCTTCTGCTGTTATAGCCCATCCGCCTCAAGGTTCGACGTGTTGTGCATTCTGAGATGCTATTCTACAACAATTGTACAGAGGGGTTATCTGAGTTACTGTAGCCTTTCTGTCAGCTTGGACCAGTCTGGCCATTCTCCGTTGACCTCTCTCATCAACAAGTCATTTTCGTCCACAGAACTGCCGCTCGCTGGATGTTTTTTGTTTCACCATTCTCTATACACTCTAGATAGTGTTGTGCGCGAAAATCCCAGGAGATCAGCAGTTTCAGAAATACTCAAACCAGCCCGTTTAGCACCAACAATCATGCCATGGTCTAAATCACTGAGATCACATTTTTTCACCCATTCTGATGGTTGATGTGAACATTAACTGAAGCTCCTGACCCACATCTGACCCATGATATTATACATTACACTGCTGCCACATGATTGGCTGATTAGATAATCGCGTGAATACGTATATGTACAGGTGTACCTTATGGCCGGTGAGAGAGAGAGAGAGACCTGAACATGTTTTCATGAGATTCACCCTAGTTCTGTATATCACAACAATAATTTCACTTAAGAAGAGGAAGACGTTGTATTGAAAATGCAAAGAATGGTATAAGAGGAAATGTTCAAGTACTTACAGGTGCATCTCAATAAATTAGAATGTTCATGGAAAAGTTCATTTATTTCAGTAATTCAACTCAAATTGTGAAACTCGTGTATTAAATAAATTCAATGCACACAGACATAAGTAGTTTAAGTCTTTGGTTCTTTTAATTGTGATGATTTTGGCTCACATTTAACAAAAACCCACCAATTCACTATCTCAAAAAATTAGAATATGGTGACATGCCAATCAGCTAATCAACTCAAAACACCTGCAAAGGTTTCCTGAGCCTTCAAAATGGTCTCTCAGTTTGCTTCACTAGGCTACACAATCATGGGAAAGACTGCTGATCTGACAGTTGTCCAGAAGACAATCATTGACACCCTTCACAAAGAGGGTAAGCCACAAACATTCATTGCCAAAGAAGCTGGCTGTTCACAGAGTGCTGTATCCAAGCATGTTAACAGAAAGTTGAGTGGAAGGAAAAAGTGTGGAAGAAAAAGATGCACAACCAACCGAGAGAACCGCAGCCTTATGAGGATTGTCAAGCAAAATCGATTCAAGAATTTGGGTGAACTTCACAAGGAATGGACTGAGGCTGGGGTCAAGGCATCAAGAGCCACCACACACAGACATGTCAAGGAATTTGGCTACAGTTGTCGTATTCCTCTTGTTAAGCCACTCCTGAACCACAGACAACGTCAGAGGCGTCTTACCTGAGCTAAGGAGAAGAAGAACTGGATTGTTGCCCAGTGTTCCAAAGTCCTCTTTTCAGATGAGAGCAAGTTTTGTATTTCATTTGGAAACCAAGGTCCTAGAGTCTGGAGGAAGGGTGGAGAAGCTCATAGCCCAAGTTGCTTGAAGTCCAGTGTTAAGTTTCCACAGTCTGTGATGATTTGGGGTGCAATGTCATCTGCTGGTGTTGGTCCATTGTGTTTTTTGAAAACCAAAGTCACTGCACCCGTTTACCAAGAAATTTTGGAGCACTTCATGCTTCCTTCTGCTGACCAGCTTTTTAAAGATGCTGATTTCATTTTCCAGCAGGATTTGGCACCTGCCCACACTGCCAAAAGCACCAAAAGTTGGTTAAATGACCATGGTGTTGGTGTGCTTGACTGGCCAGTAAACTCACCAGACCTGAACCCCATAGAGAATCTATGGGGTATTGTCAAGAGGAAAATGAGAAACAAGAGACCAAAAAATGCAGATGAGCTGAAGGCCACTGTCAAAGAATCTGGGCTTCCATACCACCTCAGCAGTGCCACAAACTGATCACCTCCATGCCACGCCGAATTGAGGCAGTAATTAAAGCAAAAGGAGCCCCTACCAAGTATTGAGTACATATACAGTAAATGAACATACTTTCCTGAAGGCCAACAATTCACTAAAAATGTTTTTTTATTGGTCTTATGATGTATTCTAATTTGTTGAGATAGTGAATTGGTGGGTTTTTGTTAAATGTGAGCCAAAATCATCACAATTAAAAGAACCAAAGACTTAAACTACTTCAGTCTGTGTGCATTGAATTTATTTAATACACGAGTTTCACAATTTGAGTTGAATTACTGAAATAAATGAACTTCTCCATGACATTCTAATTTATTGAGATGCACCTGTAGTTCCTTAATACTTACAGTGAATAGACTGATTTGGGAGAGATGTTTTGTGTTCTGTTCAAACATATTAGTTTGTGTGCTTTATGTACAATGGAGAGAAAAAAAAAATTGGTTCAAATTTTATTGGACACTGTGGAAAGAAGTTAAACATGACCATGTACTGCTGCCCACAAGCACCTGCTGCTGAAAGCTATTTCCTTCTGATTTACTTTCCACTAGCACTGCCAAGGTGTCTCCGATAACCTGGAGCTTTTCAGGGGTGTCTCAAGTGCACATTTCCCTCCAAGTACATGTAGAGCATCAATAAATTGGCCAAACACAGCATGCATCCTGTCAGTTGAGCACCTTGCGAGCACACAGACACAGTCTGCATATTGTCAGTGTCATCGCTGGTCTCTGAGACAGCCTCAGTGTCAGAAAGTGTGACAAGCTGTTCCTTAATTAGACCAAATCTTTTGACATGACTGAATTGGCTAGTTACACTGCCAATGTGTTCAATCCTCAGCTTTAGGAAACATCTTGGAGAGCAAAGACACAGCTCCCCCCTGAGGCTTTTGGCTCCCAAACCTAAATAATTTCATAAAGATTCATAAATATTTAAGGATTAATGGAGGCTTTGTATCAATGACCATGTTTACATGCACATGAAAATTCTGATTAATACTGGAATTTGGTTATTTTCAGATTAAGTATGCACTGTGTAAACATTAAGGTTATTATTATGCAGTTTTTAAAAACCTGAATAAGAGAGCTGGCATACAGAACATGTCTGGATTAATCAGAATTAAATATAAACACCTTATTCGGTACACGTTTCTTAAAAAAAAAAAAAACCATATAACTGGCATATGCCTGGATTAATAGAACTTCTGTGCCATGTAAAAACCTTATTTGTTATATCCTTGGTGCTCCTAGATATAGGCAGCGGTGAAGTCAAGTTAATGAAGAGTGAGCTTAGTTTAATAAATATATATATATATATATATATATAAACATTTAAAACCATAAAATCTCATGAACAAAATGTTGGGCTATTGTGTGCTGTTGTCAAAGACATGAATGAGAATTAATTTGCTGTTATTAAATTACTGTCTGGAACTGTCCAGAAAAAAGGCAGCATAATGGCAAGAGTAAACATCTCAATAATTTTCAGAAGAAAATAATTGGTAAAGAATGTGCATGTCTTAGTTACTCTTTATATGCTAATTATCATGTATACAGATCAGTTTCAATACCAGAGCATATGAACCTTTTTACAGAATTAATTAATCATTCTCTATGTGAGGTGCAGAAAAAGCAAACAGTACAATCAACAAACCATTGTAATAGTCACCCAGGATTTTTGCATTGTTAGTAAAACAACTCCTGGTTATAAGGGCAATAAAGGCCTGGAGGAGTAAAACATTTCTGAAAGTCACAGACACCTTTTCAAAGTCATAATCAAACATTTCCATCTCTAGAAGATGTGGCAAAGACAAGAAACACATGTTATTGTTATTTTTAGGATTTTATTTCCAGGCAGAGAACATTGAATATGCTTATCTTCAAGTACAGCATTGGGTGAACATGAGATCAGTAAACAAAAGGCATAACAGGTAAATGTAATACAGTGACTTTAAAAGGCACTGCTAAATCTTTGGTAGACTGTGAGTGAATGGAACCAGTTTCAATTTGTCCAAAAAAAAAAAAAAAAAAGTTTTAAATATATACAGTTGTGCTCAAAAGTTTGCATACCCTGGCAGAAATTGTGAAATTTTGGCATTGATTTTTAAAAAACTGTCTTTTATTTAAGGATAGTGATCACATAAAGCGATTTATCATCACATAGTTGTTTGGCTCCTTTTTAAATCATAATGATAACAGAAATCACCCAAATGGCCCTGATCAAAAGTTTACATACCCTTGAATGTTTGGCCTTGTTACAGACACACAAGGTGACACACATGGGTTTAAATGGCAATTAAAGGTTAATTTTCCACACCTGTGACTTTTTAAATTGCAATTAGTGTCTGTGTATAAATAGTCAATGAGTTTGTTAGCTCTCACGTGGATGCACTGAGCAGGCTAGATACTGAGCCATGGGGAGCAGAAAAGAACTGTCAAAAGACCTGCGTAACAAGGTAATGGAACTTTATAAAGATGGAAAAGGATATAAAAAGATATCCAAAGCCTTGGAAATGCCAGTCAGTACTGTTCAGTCACTTATTAAGAAGTGGAAAATTCAGGGATCTCTTGATACCAAGCCAAGGTCAGGTAGACCAAGAAAGATTTCAGCCACAACTGCCAGAAGAATTGTTCGGGATACAAAGAAAAACCCACAGGTAACCTCAGGAGAAATACAGGCTGCTCTGGAAAAAGATGGTGTGGTTGTTTCAAGGAGCACAATACGACGATACCTGAACAAAAATGAGCTGCATGGTCGAGTTGCCTGAAAGAAGCCAATGCCACAAAAAAGCCCGGTTACAATATGTCCGACAACAACTTGACACGCCTCACAGCTTCTGGCACACTGCAATTTGGAGTGACAAGACCAAAATAGAGCTTTATGGTCACAACCGTAAGCACTATGTTTGGAGAGGGGTCAACAAGTATTGTGCTCCTTGAAACAACCACACCGTTTTTTCCAGAGCAGCCTGTATTTCTCCTGAGGTTACCTGTGGGTTTTTCTTTGTATCCCGAACAATTCTTCTGGCAGTTGTGGCTGAAATCTTTCTTGGTCTACCTGACCTTGGCTTGGTATCAAGAGATCCCTGAATTTTCCACTTCTTAAGTAATTGAACAGTACTGACTGGCATTTTCAAGGCTTTGGATATCTTTTTATATCCTTTTCCATCTTTATAAAGTTCCATTACCTTGTTACGCAGGTCTTTTGACAGTTCTTTTCTGCTCCCCATGGCTCAGTATCTAGCCTGCTCAGTGCATCCACGTGAGAGCTAACAAACTCATTGACTATTTATACACAGACACTAATTGCAATTTAAAAAGCCACAGGTGTGGGAAATTAACCTTTAATTGCCATTTAAACCTGTGCGTGTCACCTTGTGTGTCTGTAACAAGGCCAAATATTCAAGGGTGTGTAAAATTTTGATCAGGGCCATTTGAGTGATTTTTGTTATAATTATGATTTAAAAAGGAGCCAAACAACTATGTGATGATAAATGGCTTCATATGATCACTATCCTTAAATAAAAGACAGTTTTGTTGCATGATCAGTCATATTTTCAAAATCAATGCCAAAATGTCACAATTTCTGCCAGGTTATGCAAACTTTTGAGCACAACTGTATATACCGATCAGCCACAACATTAAAACCACCTGCCTAATGTGTAGGTCCCCCAGTGCCAACCCGAATCTCAGAATAGCATTCTGAGATGTTATTCTTCTCACCACAATTGTACAGAGCGGGTATCTGAGTTACCGTAGACTTTGTCACAAATAGTTTGGCCATTCTCTGTTGACCTCTCTCATCAACAAGGCACTTCCATCCACAGAACTGCCGCTCACTGGATGTTTTTGTTTTTGGCACCATTCTGAGTAAATTCTAGAGACTGTTATGCATGAAAATCCCAGAAGATCAGCAGTTACAGAAATACTCAAACCAGCCCATCTGGCACCAACTATCATGCCACGGTCCAAATCACTGATTTTTTTCCCATTCTGAAGGTTGATGTGAACATTAACCGAAGCTCCTGACCCGTATCTGAATGATTTTATGCACTGCACTGCTGCCCCACGGTTGGCTGATTAGATAATCGCATGGATGATTGTTGGTGCCAGACGGGCTGGTTTGAGTATTTCTGAAACTGCTGATCTCCTGGGATTGTCACACACAACAATCTGAATGGTGCCAAAAATAAAAAGCATCCAGTGAGCGGCAGTTCTGTGGATGGAAATGCCTTGTTGATGAGAGAGGTCAGAGAATGGCCAGACTGGTTCGAACTGACAAAGTCTACGGTAACTCAGATAACCACTCTGTACAATTGTGGTGAGAAGAATAGCATCTAAGAATGCTATTCTGAGATGTGGGTTAGCACTGTTTTGATGGCACGATGGGGACTTACACAATATTAGGCAGGTAGTTTTGATGTTGTGGTATATACATATATATACACACATAAAATGTCTTTGTGTTTTGTATTTCAGGCCCAAAGTCTGATAAATAACTTTTTTCAACCACATTCTTTACAGACAGTATTTTAGACAGCTTCAGACAGACAGCAATAATATTTTGAAAAAGAACCAAATTCAATCTGGTCACTTGACCTCAAACACTGCACCGATTGGATACCCATTCCCACCCATCTCTCATCATGTCAGTAACAGTTACAATGAGTAAAATAAATAATGAAATAATATGTGCATGCTTCAAATACAATACCAGGAAAAGATCATGATCAAAGATTTTTAATCATAATTAAAAAAATAAACATGTCATATTCAGAATTTTTTTTGCCATTTTTGAGAATAACATGGCAAGGAGTGCATATTTAAAGTCATTTAAATGTAATACTTTATTGTGTACATTATGTGCACACCTTTAGTAATGTACTGTACTTTCATGTTTTTCACCTCTTCTGTTGTCGTCGCATGTCACTTATTAGTATTTCAGGTCTCTGCGACTTCCAGCATTTTCTGAAAAAACAAAACATATCAAAACATTAATCATGGAAATATTTTTGAGCAGACACCAAAAGAAAAGTTTATTAGCTTGTAGACACTCAAATATCAGATGAAGGGGGGTTAAGGAAAGAAACCTGGGGTCTCTGTTGACAAATCAAAATGTAATATAATTAATTCCAAGAGATTTCACATAAATAACCAAGGCTTATTTTCATACTCTTACAGGTTTCAGTGCAAGAGAGCAGATGTAGGCTGATTTAACATCAGCTTTCCCTAGTCTAAACAAGTCTTACATGTTAGGTTATAAAAGGCAAAAGCTGATCTCAATTCAATTTTTGACTTCATACATACTGCCCCAGGCAGGTCGGCTCTTCAAATGAGTCATGCTGTGCTTTCAGAGGTGAGCAAACATACTGCTATTAAAAGGACCAATATCTACACTGCACTATTTTTAAAGCTTTTAAAAATATAAGAACACAGCAAGCTACTAAATCAAAATAAATACGATCAAAATAAACCCATATACGCATAACCGATCATTCCTCTGCTGCACACACACTTCACAGACTCTGGGCTATGCTGAGTTTCATTTAATCAATTAATTTCACTGTCTGCAGCAAACCAGAGCAAATTACATTCTCTGTAAAAAGGTGTTAGGTGCAATTAACTTTTCAATCAAAAAGAGAGATCAATAGTGCCGGAGCTGCTGACGCTGTCATTCTGTTTGTGTAGTGGGGTTCACAGAGTCCAAGCTCTGGCCCCATATGGAAAAAAAATGCACAATGGTTATTATCCAGCATTAGATATAATGTCCCTATGACTGTGGTGCAAGAAAAACTGCATTAAATAATTAAAGAGGTCTATAGAACAGTTTTTTATAATATGGCCTACACTAAAAGACTTCAATTTACTTTTTTGTCCCGTTCCAGTCATAGACTGTAGATGTAATGAATTAGGTGCTGGTTGGCTATCATAGTAGTCTATCATACTGAAACCTATTTTAGATGTTTTTGGGATTTTTTTATTATTATTTTGTAAATTCCCATTCTTCTTTCTTTTTTTTTTTTTAATCCCCTTTTCTCCCAAATTGGAATGCCCAATTCCCACTACTTAGTAGGTCCTCGTGGTGGCGCGGTTACTCACCTCAATCCAGGTGGCGGCGGACAAGTCTCAGTTGCCTCCGCTTCCGAGACAGTCAATCCACGCATATTGTCACGTAGCTCGCTGTGCATGATACCACGGAGACTCCCAGCACGTGGAGGCTCATGCTATTCTCCGCAATCCACGCACAAATTACCCCATTGAGAGCGAGAACCACTAATCACGAACACAAGGAGGTTACCCCATGTGACTCTACCCTCCCTAGCAATCGGGCCAGATTTATTGCTTAGGAGACCTGGCTGGAGTCATTCAGCACACCCTAGATTCGAACTCACGACTCCAGGGGTGGTAGTCAGCGTCAATGCGTCAATACTTGTTGAGCTACCCAGGCCCCCAATTCCCATTATTCTTAAAGGGATAGTTCACCCCAAAATTTTATTTCTCTCATGATTTACTCCCCCATGCCATCCCAGATGTGTGTGACTTTCTTTCTTCTGCAGAACTAAAAAGAAGATTTTTAGAAGAATATTTAAACTCTGTAGGTCCATACAATGCAAGTGAATGAGTGGCAACATTTTGAAACAACAAAATCCACATAAAGGGAGCATAAAAGTAATACACATGACTCCAGTGATTAAATCCATGTGTTCAGACATAATATTATAGGTTTGGGTGAGAAACAGATACTCATTAGACTCACATTAGTGTAACACAGTATTTTTTTTTTTTTTTACTGTATTGCAGTAATAATAATAATAACAATAATAATATATAATTATCTTTGTTATATTCAATGAATATTTATAAATTAAATATTATATTTTTATTTTATTTTTTTATTTTGCATTACAGTAAGAGAGTCAGATTAATGTAATGGTGCCTAATTGTCAGGAAACTAATGTCACATTTAAAAAATAACAATAATGTTCCTATATAGGCTTTTTATGCAAAATAAAGTTTCTTATGTCTGTCTTTTAATTTTGGTGTGAAAAATCACCTGGACATGTAATTGACAGGTTTGATGAGATTCACCTAAGTACAGATAGAGAGGTGCTTCCATGTCTTTGGATAAAGTCTGGTTGTCCACTGATGCTAAAAAGTGTTGAGCCTGGTCAGTCCCTGGATGGGAGACCTCCTGGGGAAATCTAAGGTTGCAGCTGGAAGAGGTGTTAGTGAGGCCAGCAGGGAGTTCTCACCTGGTGGTCTGTGTGGGTCCTAACACCGCAGTATAGTGACAGGGACACTATGCTTTAAAAAGGCACCGTCCTTTGGATAAGTTGTTAAACCGAGGCCCTGATTCTCTGTGGTCATAAAAAAATCCCAGGGTACTTCTTGTAAAGGTAGGTGTGTAACCCTAGTGTCCTGGCCAAATTCCCCCCATGGGCCCTTATTAATCATGGCCTCCTAATAATCCCCCTCCATTAATTGGCTCGTTCACTCTACTCTCTCCTCTCCACCAACAGCTGGTATGTGGTGGGTGTACTGACGCACTATGGCTGCTATCGCATCATCCAAGTGGAAGCTGCACACTGGTGATGTTTGAGGAGAACCCTCTGTTCACTATATAAAAGTGCTTTGAGTGTAGTGTCAGAAAATCACTATAAAAATCATTCATTCAAGAGCGAGAGCTCAAGTTTAAACAAAGATTCTTAATATGTCCTACTGTACATGCCTAACTGGAGCAAATATTCTGGATTTCATGGGAGGTCCTAATCATTTTGGGATAATTGACTGGTCATGTCAGTATTGATTATGTGAGAAGGAGGCAGTGGGGGATTTAAAAGCTTTAAAGCTTCTGCAGTGCCAACATACCATCACTCATGTTAAAAACTGCACTTAAATACAAGTGCAATCTCAGGGACAAAGAATCATTAAGAGGCTGAATAGCTGTGTGGAAACCTCTGCTTCGACAAAATCACAGTGGAAAAAAAGGATTTCTCTATTAGAGGTGGGCGGTATGACCAAAATATTTATAATAATAGTTTCATTTTTTATTTTTATAAATTGTATATTGCAGCATATAATGGTGTGTATATCACAATATAGTTATTTTTACTGGAAATGTAATGGAAAACATGGTTTATATATTAAAAAGCCATGTAGCAATGCCTACTTTTGGATATTCAGGTAATTAAATACTTAAACAAAATGTACCTTATCTCATTTGATTATTTATTATTTTTGTGTGGAACTTAATGGATTCAAAGCAAAAGAGAAGATTATTGATAATGTGCAACAAAAGTTAAAAACAGTAAAACTAATATTATAACGCATATAGTTCCAACTCTGAATTCTTAATGGATGAGCCACCTATAGCCACTGTAAAAAAGCTGATATACACACACCTGTTACTGGTCAGTTGAACTCTATTTTAATGCGGAAAGATGCCATGTTGTAGGCCAAGTAACCCTAAATGACTTAACTCAGTTTTAATAAGTTCTTTGTCTAGACTTGTTTGGGACACATCCCGCTCAGTATTTTTGTTTTACTCGTTTTTTTTTTTTTTTTTTAAGTATGCCCTGCAAAGGCAAAACACAGTAACTACACATTTAGTCAAAATAGATTATTACCAAAATCAGGTATCTTAGACAATCTGTTCTGTGACAGATAGGTTTGGCTAAACAACACTTAGATTCTGATTATCTTTTTGTATATTTTTAATCCATATTTGGCTGGACAATCAATAAACTTAGAAGCCATTTTTCACATAATGTATTTACTGCATTTTGGCTTTAAAGGGTAGTATAAAATCTCTACTGCTTGACACACTGGTCATACATCTCTATTGTCTATTAATTTATGATAAACTATCAAGGTCCCAAGGGCTTTTGGTCCAGAGTCAGACTTATAGTTTGTCAGTTCACTCTCTGTTCTAACACAGCAAAGTTGGCTGTATTGACAGTGTTGACTTCATAACAGCACTAGAGGTTAGTATGGGACATGTCACATTCTCATGGCCTTCAGTATGTTGACAGATGGCCTCAGAGGACCGGCATGTTCCGCTTCCTGTGACGTTGGTCAGGCAATGATGCAAAAGCAGACACAATCTGACAAGGTCCATCATGCCACCACCATGCTTGGGTGCATTTGTTCCCACATATTAAAGGATGTGTGGCTCTTTTTAAAAAAGTTTTTCTAAAAGTTTCTGGGGGGAAATCACTAAGAATGATTAGTCAGTAGTCAAACTTGCAATCAGCTGATGCTTGTCTACCAATAAAATTCAGATGCTTATCAGAGCGGTTCTATTTAAGCCTATTTGTTCATTGTTCATCAGCTGCCTTTCCATTGATACAAATTGCACTTAACACCCTCCTCCATCCCCAGCATCACCATCAAAGCATTCATTCTCAAGAAAAACAAAACCTGGCACAAAATGCATTTATAATACAGTAAATAAAGCCTTCAAAAGAGTGTAACTGATTTTATCAAAACAGTAGTCATTGATGAAGATTTAATATCTTGGTCAAGCTATCCATTTTGCTAATGGATAAGGCATGGATAGGGATAGTTGGATTGTAGACTCCAACTATTATTTTTCAGGACAACCGTGTATCTCCACTTCACCTCGTCCATCTCCATGGGAACACTTCGATCGAGCTCAACTGTTGACGTAAAGGGAGATAATATAAAGATGTGTATCAACACAGTGACAGCAGTTCTCAACCTTTTCTTTATGGGAGATATTTTCCACTGATGTTTAGCAGGAAATGCAGACAATGCCAACAGTTCACTAATCGAATCACCTCTGTGAGATGACTAGGGCCATTGTCAGGGGCAAACAACCATGAACACTGTTCATGGCCCAGTGAATTTAAGTGGCGGTCCCGAACCTAACATTTATACTGGACCTAAGTGAAATACAGTGTGATCTAAAAGTCTGAGCATTTTTCTAATCAAATACAAACATTTTTATTAGAAATTATATTATCAGTATGAGTTGAAAAAAATTAATATTAATTTCAAAATTTCTTAGTATTTGGTATGTCCTTTTTTGCTTAAATTACAGCATGCACTTGAACTGCCATGGACTCCAGTTTGAGTTTGTGCAAAACCAGATGACCATGTTATCCTGCATGATTTGAGAATATCCCAAAGAGCATCTTGAGTGCTTATATTATTATTATTATTATTATTATTATTATTTACAGTATGTGCTTCAATGGAAGGAAATCTAACATTTTGTACAAAGGAGATAACGTTCAGTGTAACAGATTTGCTTACATTTGATTAGTGCCCAAGGAATAGGACCGAATCCTAAATACTTTTTCTTCATTTTATGTCATTCTTCTTTGCTTTACATTTTTTTAAATCATAAAACGTTCAGTTTATTTCTAGGTATTAAATGAAAAAATCCCAGGTTTTCAATGTGATCTAGACTTTTGGAATCCAACGTATCTCTGTAGTATCTTTAAGATCAAAACCGGGTTACTTCTCCTATATTTTATAAAAAATATTATTTACATGGCTCGCTGTACAGTACGTATTGTGTTTTGTTGATTTAAATTTCGATAGATCGTTTTTTTCCTCACATTTTTCATCGCACATTTGCTTTTATGACACTATTGCTTAGGTTTAGGTTTAAAGTAGGTTTGTGGGTAGGGTTTTTTTTATTATTTAAAACTCACAACATTAATCTGAAAACCCTCATATGTTTGTGAGAACATTTAACTTGCTTAAAGTGCCACACAGCACCACTGTTCACCTCAGAACAACCGTGTTATGGGTAAGGAACATAATATTTAGCAAATGCTGCCACGGTCACATAATTTTCATGAAATCAGACTCTTAAGTTTGCATATCTAATCTTCAATGCCAAACTTTTTCTTTGTTTTCGCTCACACATCTGTTACGGGTTCAACCAAGCGGGAAGCTAAAATCAGCAATTGCAATAATAGTTTAATGCTAGTGTTGGCAGTTTGGCCTTTTCCTGGAGTTCACCCCAGATCCCTTCCAAACACTGGCCACAAACAGGGGATTTCCATTGCCACTGCAAGTGGCGGCTATTTTCAGAGTCCCTTTACCCTGGAGCTGAGGGAGCTTTCCCTTGACAGCTGTCTACAGCCTTTCAAGCTACTTAACACATGGAAATACAGCTAAACAGCATCATGTGATGCTAGCTCATCACTAGTGCTCTCAAACCACTGGACCAAAGTGTGTAGTACTATATCACCAACCAAATGCACTCTTTAACTGCAGTCAGCACTTTTGAACAGATCAAGATGAGGCTATGAAAACCAGAGGTAGCAATAACCAAAAATGTTCCTTTACTAAATTTTACAAACATTCACAGATAATTAAAAATGCTTTCCATCATTTTGACAGAGAAAAAAATAAGGTATCTGGTCTATTCTGTTTCCTTACAATAAAGGATGCTAATAAGGATCAGGAGTGAAGAAAAGGGGAAAACATAAAATTTTAAAGTGACCCTGTGAAAATAGTCTGAAAAGATTAGCAATGTGCTCAACTTGACCTTCCATTTCCAATGTGATAAAGAAAACCATTTAACATCTCTTAACTATTTTTTCAATCAGACAGCCATTCCCTGAATTAAACATGCAATGTAACATACTACTATTTGAACATTTTATCATTGCATTTGATGCAAACTCATTACTTGCGCTTTCAAAACACTGGACCAAGCACCTTCCCTAGGCCTCGTAGTCCTATATTAACAACCAAATGTGCTTTACTACAGTTGGCACTTTTGAACTATAAAAGATCTGGACGAGGCTGCTGAAACGATTTGCTGACGTCCATCATCATGATGGAGCGACCATGGTGAAGACGCACCGCCAGCACTGGCGGAGGAATGAGGTAGTGTCTGGTGTAGTTTGAGAGAGAGAAGTGGAGGGGTAGAAGCCCAAAGACATCATGTCTTCAGTCATTCTGAAACATAATCAATATGTGTTTTACGACCTGCGTCTCTCTGTTAAATTAAAAGAAATGTTAGATGGAAGAAACTTCGATGGAGTCCCACCTTCATCACATCTCATCAGCCAAGTGCTCCATCATTGCGTTAAAAGTGCCGCCTTGATTCCTCTGCAAAAATGGTCTTCCCTCTCCTGTGCTTACTGTACATTATCACTGTGTGTACAGGTCGATCTCTGACGACACAGTCCTTGTGAAACTGAGGTCATTATTAAAACTGCTGTGTGCACTTTCTGCAGCACCACGTTGAATTAAAAAAATATTAACAAAAAGGTCCAAAAAGGTTTCCCAAACACTCCCGTTTGCCATTATTGGGGGAAAAAAAGGTAGTTCCATCCCAAACTCACAACACTGGTTGAGCTAAAAATTGACGTCAGACTTCTCAAACAAAAAACAAAGTTTTGGCAACCTACATGTGCTATGTTTATGCCACTCATGCACAGTCCACACTAGAACAGCATTTTCTTCTACCAAAAATGGCGTGTTTTTAAAATGCTTTCCATTACCACATACTTTGGATACAATGATGTTAGGAAACTAAAAACAGAGTTTTCAAATTAAAACAGATTTGTGTGGATGTGGCCTAAGACATTGGCTGCAGTCAGATTCCTTTTTCCTCAGATTGCAAAACAAAACAAATCACAAAACAAAACACACACAAATGCTTCCCGGACACCTTACTACAGCTTTCATTTACAACTAACAATTATTTCAGGATAGGCGTCTTTACATAGAAAATTAATGGACAACAATTAATCAGTTTTTGATTTATTACTGGCAGGGATAAAATGAGCAAAAATTAATGATATTTCCTAGCCCTACAGTGAAGCCATATGGCAAAAAAATGTCTTTCGCTTTCTCACACTGCAGAAAAAGCTTAAACATAATGCATTGTTGGAAATGAAAGGGGAGTCTTTGAAGTAACCAATATTATCCTTTTTTTAAGCTACATGACATTTTGCTATGGTTTGTTTTTCTTCTTTTCAGTCAAAATTAATACGGCAATGTTTTATGTAATGGACAAGAAGAGTTCACAGTGCTCACTTCTGATTGACAACAGTGAGGATGTGCTATAGGCTTTAGTGACTGTGAAAATGAATGATAATGTTTCACAAATTGTTAGTTTGTAGGAGTTCTAAATGTATAAATACATAAAATATTAATTTAATTCTAAGGAGACCATTTTTTGGACCATTTTCTTTTGTTGCAATATGGTAACGTATCCCAAATGTTATTATTTTTTTGTGTCTTTTTTAATTTGTTATTAGAGATACATTCTGTCAAAAAATCATATGGGGGGGGGGGGGTGATCTAATTGTGATGGTTACAACATACAGTAATGCACACTACACAGGAATAGAGATGGTGACTAAAGCCAGCTCCACACTAGCAGACTCTAAACAACTCTATTTTGGCCAAGGGTGTCACACATGCGGAGTGAGATATCATGGAGATCTTGCTCTCTGTAGTCGGAGGTAAACATAAACAACTGTAATAAAGTGATTAAGGAAGCGATTCATGGAGTAACTTTACCATGTGAAAGTGTGTAATTGTGTATTTATCCCCTAAAGGTTTGCCGTAGAACGCGTCCATATGCAGCTTTCAGTGAGTAAAGAAATTACGTCCAATAAAAATAGAATGCTGTTCCTCCGCTTTCTGATTTCATCAGTCATTTTAATGAAGAAAAACGCTTGGTGACAGAATCACTTTGGATTACAATCAGCGTTTGTGATGATATGCAGCTGAGTGCATTGAAAATGATCAGATCAGCTTGACATCTTGTCAGTTCTTCAGTAAAAGAAGAAATTCATTGGTCACTTGAAGAGAACACAGGATCCTTTTATCTGTTACTTGAACCATTAACTCAGCAGGGGGTCCCGACTGTCAAGTGATCAACGACCTTCCTCTGAGAGATGTTAATGCATGCTCTGTCTCCCTCCCGCCTGTCTGGTGATTATGTAAATTAATACCACAACTTAAAAATCACTGGAAAAATGATATAGTGTGGTGCCGGATTAAGAAGGAGTTAGAGAAAGTACAATCTTCTTTTTAGTTTTAAATGATTAGTGATTACCAGTTAAAAGGTTCATTAACACTTTTTAATAATCTTCAAGAACATTCAATGGCAGTCTCTGCATTGATGAACATTCTACAGTCCATCAGCAGTTGTTTTGTTGTTAAATACTAGTGTTGCAATTTGCAAATACAAAACCATTAGAGTAGTGCTCATAATGTACGCAAATTAACTGCTGACATTATAATCCACAGCATTATGAGTCAAGGGGTCCATATCGCACACATCTTATCTGCTGTTAGTGAAGGGAGTAAACACAAGGCCACATTACAGATAACGCTGGATGCCAACAGCACATAACAGCTTATTGTCATTCACAATCCAACTGTGCCATATCACTAGAGCCATGGCAACAGGCTCTGCAGAAATAAAGCCATCGAATCCAGTTAAAGTGAGCCAGTGATGTCAGAAAGCATCATCAATTTTTCATATAATACTTCATGCATTTTTCTTCTCCAGAAGTGGGACGGTGGTCTGACCACAAATGTTGACTCCTCGGTTTCAGTCTAACTGAAGCTGTGAGGCTATGTAAGTTAACGCCTACCTTTGTATAATAGTAAAAAATGATCCATCCATGGATAAACTGAAGAAAACTGACCAATATGTCATTTGGTTAATTTTGGAATACTTCCGTAATATTGTACTATTTATAGTACATAGTATATTGCCAGTGTTGTGAAAGTTAATAATAAAAAATAAAACAAATCCATTACAAATGACTAATTATGTCTCTAAAATTGTTATATGAATAGCCATTGTCTTTTAAGGAAAACAAAACATAATTTGTTTGGATCATTAAATCTGCTTGTCTGCTAAGGGCACACTGCAGTGTGTGTGTATGTTTGTGTATCTTTGAGAATCACTTACTTCTTGTGCCGCTAACAAGGTGATAAACAGCTGTCTAATAACTGAACCTCATTAGGAAACAGTACCTGAATACACACTCTGTAAGTCAGCAGAGCATCTCAGCATGTCTCTGCAGATCATTTAATGACCAGAAAGTGTGTTAATGCTGCTCTCGGCCTCCCCGAGCTGCCCAGAAATGATGGTTGCTGCGTCACTTGTGCTGATGCAGACCAGAACTGCATTTGTTGACTCTAATGTCCACAGAGGCATATATGCTGGTCACGGTTTGCACTAAAGTACTTCCTGGAGGGGACTGTCATACGGATGGTCACATTTCCTGTTAGCAGGCTCTGTCAAACAGAAGCGTGGGAACCTACAGACACATGCACACAAGCGGATGTGTACTCACCCTTTTCTTAAGTGCTTCTAGGGACTCAAACTCCAGCTTGGCGAGTTTAATTTGGATCTGTTTCGGAACATCTGGAATGACGAATGCCAAGATGAATTTGAGGGCCAGGAGAACATGCTGGAAAAGACAAATAAATACAAATTTACAACACAAATTATGTTCTCTATGTCACTTGTTGTCAACTGGTTTTGCTTCAGGTCACAGATTTTACATTGGACATCAAGTGGCCACCCAACACAGTACCAAAGTTGTTTATCATGCAACTGTATAAAATAAATCAAACAAAAACAACTTTAAAATGGTTCTCAAGTTTAAATGTTGAATTTTGATGCTTTCACTACACAAAACAATGCTTTTCCTGGCAAATTAACCCATATTTAATGTAATGTTTAATGAGTATTTTATCTTGCATAGTTTTGTTCCAGGTTTTCAAAGAGACGGCATGCCACACAACCTGTCCAAGTTGGCATCGGCCTAATTTGGCTAACTTTACAAAGCGACGGATGAATTTGCGCAAAATACCATAGAGTTTGACAGGACGCTCAGCCCTTGACATCAACAGCAAACGATATGGGAAGCACTTTCTCCTCCCTTTTGATAAATATGTATTTCTCTATCATAAATATGCATAATTACATTGACAGTTACCTTTTCTTTTTGCATTTACATTGTCAGAACAAAAAAATGTGAATTTATTTTTTACATTTAGACAGCTTGTCACTGAGGGCCCTCTCTACCCTTTTACACCTTAAGGCCTCGATATACTTCCTACGAAATCAAAAAACGAACGGTTGTGATGTCATTCAGAACAAAATCTGGCAAAAAAGGTGTTTTTGCATTCGTTTCGGTGGTTCGTAACAGGAAAACTTTTCGGCTGCTAAACACCTTACTGCCATTGGTCCACATCATTGGTAGGTGTGACCTGGAGCTCCACCTACCTTGAGGCCGATGGCTAATTTAGTTGTTCAGTGAGTCCAAATCGGTCAACATGAACACATCGATGTGCAGAGTTATTAGCGAGCTGGTGCAAATGTACCTACATCTGTATGATCGTTCGCTTAGAGACATTTTCCAAGGCCAAGTCGATGAATTTTTTTATTTTTTAATTTTTATTATTTGTCTACTAAAGGAATCAAATCTTCTCAAATACTCTCAAGTGCTCATTCACTCATGTGCCATCTGCAGCAAAAGCCTTTCACACATCTGTCTGAAGATATGCTTCTATCATCATTGTTTTATCTTTGTTCTGCACATTAACACTTTTATACACTCATCTTTGCAGTGGTATCAGTGTCATCATAAATGACAATAACAGAGTGTAACCGGCACATATTATGGCCGCTTGTAGCATGTTAGCACATTAGCGTCATGAATTCATAATGTAAACAAGACAAATTAAACATTTTCTACTGCATATATATATTACTTTAAATCATCATCGAGTGGTTAACAGCTTCATTTAGTGACCTCGTGAATTCTACTCAAAATGAGGCATAGGTCTCACATGTAACGTCCTCATATTTAAATGTACTTCTAATTGTCATCCACATCTGTGTGGCGGGTGTCTGAATGTTCGGAAACAGTATACCATTGCTCGGCTGTTTAGAACTTCTTTTAACCCCTGAACAAGAACGAAGAAGAACTTCTACTGAAGTATATTGAGGCTTTTAAGGTACTAATATGCACTATTTAGGAAAAGAAAAGGCACACATACATGCCAGCTGACATGTAGAGGGTGCAGTAGGGGTACTGCCCCAGTGACAAGATGTTGTTCCACTGAAGGTACAATTTCTGCACATTTATTCTGAAAGTGTAACATTGCTTTTTCCTTGCTGTCTATGGCCCTATCAGAAGTTCAGAGTTCAGAATTTTTGGGTGACCCACCATTTGAGAACCACTGCTCTTTGTAATCATATCTTAGTTTTTATAATGTGTTTAAGGTTATATTTTGGTAATTTGCACTTGAAAGAGTCTTGACTGCCAAGCACATTCTAGATTGCTCAATGTCATTGGAAAGGCTTTGATCAATGTGAAAATTTCACTCCACATAACCTCTTTCTCAAACCCACAAACACTCTTACAAACTGATTAATATAAAACAGCAAGGGAACATATTTCAGTCATATTAAATGGCTGGATGATCTTTATGGCTCTCTGTGTGATCAAAGGCCACATTAGTGAGATGTATGTAGTTGGCAGACAGCCAGCTGTCATTGCTACTAACTCTAATGTATTAGAATTCCACATAACCACTGCCTCTGAATTGGCTCACTATTCATCTCTAAAGAGAACTATCGACAGTTTAAGTAAATGTAAAAATGAAGAACTGCAAATCTCACACATTTACCCTTTAAAAAACTGGATGTCCTCACTGACTTCTGATATTTGCCTGGTGTATGATAATATGGGTGAAAAATCCTAGACTTACATTGAAAGAGGGACTCGAGCCATATCTAGGGAACAGAATGTCAAAATCACTTGGGGTTGGATTCTTTAGACTTGAGCCAATAAATAACCAATTATCAACCACCCAGAAGAGTCTAGCAACCACCTAGCAAGCCCCTATAACACAGTAGAAACCATGTAATATAGCAACATACTAAAAACCACTTAGAACAAAGCATAACAAATGTCCTGGCACCCCCATCCAAACTCACATTAACCAGAATATGTAAAAATCTAGTAGGTTTATACACTGTAATTTTACCCCATCTGTCCAGCCTTGGATATGTCAGCAGAAAAGAAAAGTTATTTCAGATATGAGGAAAGTTATTACAGTTTGCTGAAATGTTATGAAAACTTTCTTGAAATGTTTCGTAAGAATAATGTTCACTGATGAATCATCTTGCACAATAATAACAGGGCATGTATTTAAAGAATAAATAGTGTCAGTTTTGATTTCATATTGCTGTTCAACATTTTTTAAACATTTATCTGTGGACTGATGAGGAGTAAAGCAGTGCCAGTGACAACAAAGTTCAATATAGTATTGGATCCGTCTCAGCATCCCTGTTAGTCAGTTATTGATGTGTAATGTGGAAAATGGCCAAGCTCTGCTTTGGATGCAGTAGTTTAGCTCAGATAATAATGAACAGTTGTCAGTGTTAACACTTCTGAATGTCAGTGAGACAGGCAGAGGAGAGACATTAGCCAAAGCTGTAACTGATGGAGATAAAGGCACCCCTGGGACTCATGAGAGCAGATTTATGTGAAAACCAAATCACAATCTGTTCCTCTTCAGTGAATCACACTGGATTTATTACATTATAAACAATGTAGGTTGTAGTGAAAGGCTGGATCTCTTGATCTCTTGACATTGGTTGGAAACGAATACAGCAAAAGCCAAATTGTCCTTTTCAGAAATGTTCACCTTTTGTCCATTTTAAAGCACAAACTGTCATATAATGCATTTTCTGAACGTCAATTAAAAGAATTTGAATTGCAAGCCAATATTCAATGCACTGAATAACAACATCCATGATCCATGAGTCCAACGGCTACTCCAGATGTTTTGCTATTAAACAAGAAGGGTGGGGGTCAAGTCAAGTCACGTTTCACATATTTTACCTACGATGCTGAATTGATATTCTAATGCCAATAATCAATACATTATCAATACATGCCAAAAATCAATACAGTATCAATCACATGTAAATTTTTGGGGACATTGATCATCACTAAGAGTACAGTAGGCCTATAAGTCAATGAACACTAAATTATATACAGTATAATCGACCAAGATGCACAAACAAAACAAGCAAAGAATGTAAGTCAACTTGTTTTATTTTTTAGAATGTCCTTAACAGATCCTCTGTACAGCTAGACTGTAGAGGTTTATTTATGTATTGATAAACACACTAGATCCAATGTATGCTAATCCTGCACATTGTTTTTTTACTGATACACTTCTTTGGCTTCACAATGACAGTAAGGCAAGAAGATCAGCACTTGTTGCATGAAGCACCAAAGTCCAACGAAGATGAACGAGAATCAAGTGAGTAAAGATTGCAATTAGTGCCTGACCGATTTATCGGTCGACCGATATTAGCCTTTCACATATATCGTATCGGCGTACATGTTTACCGATATGCGCAGATATGAAAACTCTTTTTCAGAACATATAATGCAGAAAACAATGCTTGAATTGGTGTCATAACGTAGTTTGTCCAGCACAGCGCGCTCCAACTCCATTGTTTACAGAGCTGACTCTGAACTGACGGTGGCTCTGCAGACAGGGCGGAGTTAAGCGGTGCGGAGTTAAGCGGTGTCTTCACGGTAAGTTGCTAACTAGTTTGTGAAATACATACTGGAAAGTTAATAAACAATGACCCCATAATTTTCCCTTTTCAATATAACTAATATAACGTTAACCCTGTCCCTGACAACCATGTCACTCATGTTTATCACATCTGTTTGCTGTTAGCCAGCTATAGTTTGTCAGTGCAGTCAATAATGTAGCAGATTGAAAGGTAAACAACAGAGCATATTTTTGCAGCTCAGCAGACAATGGTGCGGTGGTGGATTGTGTCTGTTGAGTGTTGATTTCACGCTATTTAGTTACCTAGTTGGTGAGACGTAATGCTGGAAAGCAAAATAAACAACATCCGTCTTTTACTCTCCGTGGCAACAAGCTTATAGCTAACTAGCTAACCACGTAGCTACTTTCATTGCTTGTCAGCTGAGTGGAAGCTAATGTGTAAGCATGTATTCACCAAACTGTTAGTTTAGGATTCGCAATTCCGTACCCCTTTCAACCAAACAATTCCAGCCGTTGCATTTATAAAATTTAATATTTAAAAATATGGTTTTCCACCATGGAAAGTTTCCCCTGAACTTGTATAGCAGAATACGGTGTAACACCGCTGCTGCTGTTTATCACTTGATTCGGCAGATGTAAATGCTTCTTGTTTTACAACCTGCCAATAATTGACTGGCAGTATTAAAACAGTCAGCATTTGACTGATACTAAACAGTAATACTGATGTTTATTTAGGTATTTATTTTATTTTTATTTATTCTTTATTTAAATGGTCAGCAATTGACATACTAAACCGCACTGATGTTTATTTAGCTATTTATTGTATTTATTCTTTATATTAATGGTCAGCAACTGACTGATACTGAACATACAGTACTGATGTAATCAGTGAATTTTCCCCCTCTAAAATCGGTATCGGTCTCAAAAATCCCATATTGGTCGGGCTCTAATTGCAATATATCACAGTTTTAAATCACAACACACTGAATATAAAAAATGTCAATATGATCGTATAGTGACTCGATACATTATTGTATCACCAGGTCTCTGCCGATTCCCACCTCTATAAACAACCCACTCAATTCAATTTCTTCCAAATTTGCCAGTCTGACTGTATCCTCCCTACAGCTAATACCACACCGGTGGCCCGTGCCTGAAAAACACTGTCTATGTTTTATCAATTCTCTTAGTCTAACGCCGCCTCCGTTTCTCCAACAGAATGTGTACCACGCACGTGTAACGTGAATAGAATGAGCTGCACATTTCTTGCCACGCTGTGTCGATTTTGTGTTACTGCTATACAGATGATTATCCAAAATGTATACTGACTGTCAAACTTCTGTTTATCGTGTCTACCTGAATGTCTGTGTATTTATGAAATACACAGGCATTCCCAGCTGGTGAGAGATAGCATGACTAAACAAATTATCTTTTATAAAGTGCAGGGCCACACAGGCTAAATGAACTCAACAAACCCTGCTAGTCAAAAGTACAGCAATTATTACAGACTCCCTCAATGTAGTGTAACCCACTTCCAGAAATGTCTCTCTATGATCTGAGCATACAGTGCAGGGCATTAGGTTTAGTTTTAACTGCTGTAGCAACAGAGAAAACCTAAACAAAGTGAAGACAAGTGACTCGTCCTATACATGTAGGAAAATCTTAAAGACTCTTGGCACAGACCTCAACAGTTTTAAACTACAAAAATCTGGAATATCAGGTTCATTTATCTTCACTTCATTGCAGCAATCACATAATGCATTTACACAATAACACTGACTCAAAATAAATGATCAAAAGTATAGAGATATTAGTTCTGTTCCAAAACCTAGTAAGCTGCTTCGCTGCCAACATAGGCAGCTACCTTCTAAAGCTATCATCTTCACTTCCTAACTGAAATAAAACCTAAAAAAAAGTGATTGTTTTGAAAAGCAGTAATACAAGACTTATTTTTAAAACAAGCTGTGCTCCTGTTGTGAGGCACACAACAGACATTTACAAATATATATTTAAAATAATATTTATTTTCAATATTGAATTAAATGTATGTATTTCGACTTGTCTACCATCTTGGGTGAACATACTGGACACACTGTATGTGATGTGACGCTACCTAAGATTTTGGCTCAAAAATAATTATACCTTGTTAGGCAGTATCATTTTTGTATCATTTTGGGAGCGTATCTATGATGCTTTAAAATCTCTTAGTAGTTTTTGGAACAGAACTGTGTTTACATGAAAATGAATAGCAAATTTCCATCAGCAAGTCTGGAGTAATGTTTTACACTCATTATTACTGCACTGAGATTACAGAGCAATACTGACTGAAAGACTGGAATGATTCATATGTGACTTATCACAACAGTACATCAGTAACAACAGACAAGCTTTCAAAACACACTCTCCTGCAGGGTGCTGCCTAAAACAAGCTGCAGAAGTGTGACTCAAAGTGATGTTGCATTTGAGCATGAATTTGAGCCTTCAGTGTTATTGGTGCTTGAGAGAGCGAAGTGTGATGCAGAGACTGAAAATCACAGTTCTGATATAATGGGAGAACAAAGTACACTGATTATTTGTCTAGTCACATTTCTCTGATGTACAGTGCTGATATACATCGAACGGTAGTCACACCACAAATACAGATAAATACAGAATTGATCAAATAGGTAAGTAAATGGAACAAAATAATACTGATACTCTGAGAAAATATCCAAAAATATTATTACTAAAGATGTTATATTATCAAAAAGCACCCCCAGACTTATTATGATTACAGTGGAAAAGAACAGAACAGAATAGAACAACAGAATAGAAAAGAACAGAATAGTACAACAGAACAGAATAACAGAGCAACATAATTGAACAGAATAGCACATCGACAGAATACAGAATAGAAAAAAAAATATAAACAACACAATAGAATAGAATAGAACACAACAACAGAATAGAACAATGCAAAAAAACAACAACAGAAAAACAACAATGGAGAACACAACACAACAACAGATTAGAATAAAATAGAATACAACAAAGATAATAGAAAAACAGAATAGAATAAAATAGAACAACAGAGCAACAGAACAGAATAGACTGCAAAGAAATAGAGCACAAAAGAAAAAAACAATAACAGAAAAAACAAGAGAACATAAGACTAAAGACTGGAACAGAATAGAACGCAACAACAGAATAGAATAGAATAGAACACAACAACAGAATAGATCAGAACGTAAAAACAAAAACAAAAAAACAACAGAGTACAACAGAACAGAACAGAACACAACAACTGAATACAATTTATAGAATACAACAAAAAGAACAGAAGACAACAACAGAATAGAAAAGAATGGAAAAAAAACAACTACAGAAAAAAACAACAACAGAATAGAATAAAACAGAACAAAACACAACAACAAAACACAATAGAACAGAATAGAATCCAACAAAAAGAATAGAAAAACAGAATAGAATAAAACAGAACAACAGAGCAACAGAACAGAATAGAATAGAATAGAATAGAACAGAACAGAACAGAATAGACAACAAAGACAGAATATAAAACAATGGGGAAAAAAAACAATATCATAAAAAACTAACAGAACAGAAAAGACCAGAACACAACAGAATGCAACAACAGAATAGAACAGAATAGAATACAATACAATACAATAGAACAGAACAGAACAAAAGAGAAACAGAATATAACAACAGATAGAATAGAATTGACTAGAATAGAACAGAATAGAACAACAGAGCAAGAGAATAGAATAGCTCATTGACAAAATACAGAAGGTAAAACAACAATATAAACAACAAAACAGAATAGAGTATAATAGAATAGAACACAACAACATAACAGAACAATGAAAAAACAACAACAGAATGGAATAAAACAGAACACAACACAACAACAGATTAGAATATAATAAAATACAAAAAATAATAGAAAAACAGAGCAACAGTACGAATAGAATACAATAGAATAGACCGCAAAGACAGAATAGAACACAATAGAAAAAAAAAAACAGAACATAAGACAAGACCAGAACAGAACAGAACAGAACACAACAACTGAATAGAATAGAATACAGAAACAGAATAGAACAGATCAACAAAAACAACAGAAAAAAACAACAACAGTAGAATAACACAGAACAGAATAGAATACAACAAAAGAATAGAACAGAACAAAAAAAACAACAACAGAATAGAATAAAACAGAACACAACACAACAACAGAATACAATAGAACAGAATAGAATACAACAAAAAGAATAGAAAAACAGTAGAATATAATAGAACAACAGAGCAACAGAACTGAAAAATAGAATAGAATAGAACCACAAAGACAGAATAGAACACAATGGAAAAAACAATAACATAAAAACAACAACAGAACAGAATAGAACGCAACAACAGAATAAAATAAATAGAATACAGAATAGAATCTGTCAGTGCATTGACAGAATACAGAAGAAAAAAAACAAAAAAAAAAACAGAATATGGTGTTGTTTGTCCAAGATGGCGCCGAGTATGGCTGCTGCGTTGCGAGCTCCAACCCAATATTGCAGTTTTTTGTTTGTTTTGTCTACAATTCTTATGTTTTTTGTCTTGGATGTTGTCTGCCTTATTGTATCCAATAGACAAACACTTTTGGACATTGGTTCTGTTGAGGATCATCAGAGACTCCAGCCACCCGAGCCATGGGCTGCTCTCACTGCTACCATCAGGCAGGTGGTATCGCAGCATCAGGACCTGCACCAGCTGACTTCATGACAGCTTCTTCCCCCAAGCAATCAGACTTTTGAACTCTTGATCTCTCATGATCAATATACATCAGCACTGCACTTTATTAATCTTACACTGGACTGTCATAAATTATATTATTATTATATTATATTCTCTCTTAACAACACACTGGCAACTATCAACCGACAGCCTGAAAGGCAATACAGTACAATACAACCTACTGTATATTTTATATATACAATTTTTATTGTACACTGTGTATTCTATATTGTGTGTATGTGTATTCTGTATTGTGTGTATTGTATACTGTACATTGTATATTATTATTTATATATTGTGTAATTATGTGTATATTTGATATGTAAATTGTGTTGTGTAAATCTGATGTTTATTGTAAATTGGAATATGTCTCATCACTGTCATGATGCTATGTTGCTTGGAACTGCACCTAAGACTTTCACCCACTGTTACACTTGTGTATATGGTTGAGTGACAATAAAGGGATTTGATTTGAACAGAACAGAACACAATAACAAATTAGAACGGAACGAAAAACAACAACAGAAAAAAACAACAGAATAGAATAGAACAGAACAAAGCAGAATAGAAAAACAGAATAGAATAGAGTGCACCGACTGAATAGAACAAAATTGAAAAACAAACAGAACAGAATACAATTTAATAGAACAGAATAGAATAGAACACAACAACTGAATAGAACAACAGAGCAAGAGTAGAACAGCACAAAAGAATATTACAAAACAGAATAGAATAGAACATAATAGACAAACAAATGGAATAGAATAATAGAGCAACAGATTAGTACAACAGAATAGAACAACACAATAGAATAGAGTACACAGACACAATTGGACAAACTGGAAAAAAAAACAGTAACAGAATATGTAGCAGGTATCATTGTGAGAGAGAGGAGAGCATATAGTCCATGATTTGTTCAGTCTGTTGATGACTGATCTTATGTGTGACCGGTGAACTGGAGGAAAATGCATGTCAGGGAGGTGTCAGAGTGTTTCCAGGCCTGCTGTCATCCTCTTTCAGATGTAAGTGGAACCGAGAGGGAGCGAGAGAGTTGGGTGGACAGACACGTCTGATTTTGCAACATGTCAGACATGGTTAGAGAGCCACGCATGAGGACAGAGTATTCAGTTAAGCAGCCCTGTTAGAGCCTGTTAACATGAACATGAACACTCACACATACACATCTCATTCACACACTCACTGTGACCAGTTGCTAATTTGGTCACTGACATCTAGACAGCTGCAGTCAAATCAGATTATATGAAAACCATATTTTTTCTTTACAATAACCAGTACAAAAGCCATGCTGCAGATATTCCCAGTGATGAGACTGTAAGTAACAGTGTCTTTAAGCAGCTTATGTTTATATTTAACAAGGTCCCTGACAATTACAATCTGATTTTAATGCACTGAGTGGCACAATTCAGCGTGAATTGTTCTGTGAACCTGTCACCGTGTAATTCAGGCATTGCAAAGATTCTGTTTTTGAAGGACAGGGCAGTTAAAAAAACAATAAGGACTGACAGCAAAACTGCAGCTCGAAAGTAAGTTCATCTGTATCTCATTGTCATTTCACATGCAAAGAAGACATTTTGAAGCTAGATTACACAACACAACTTCAACGCTGATTTGAGTAGTGTTGGGTTAGAGTCCACCTTAGTCAAGTCCGAGTCTTAAACAATCGAGCCCGAGTTGAGTCCGAGTCCAATAGGGGCCGAGTAAGACTCAAGACCCAGTCCATAACAGGCCGAGTCCGAGTCAAGTCCGAATGAATCCGTTCATGAATCTGAATTCAAATTGTAACCGTAAACTCAACATCAATATTTTAAGCTTATTTTAAACTTCACAACAAGAAAAACAGTTTGTCAATATAAATATAACAAAAACACCTCTGTTGCGTTTCATACAGTATATACATTTTATGATAAGTATCCCGCTGAGCAGACTTCAAAGTGGCTTCAGAATGAAAGTATATGTTTTAGGTGTATGAAGACAAAACTGTCTTTCAACACACTTCTTATTGCGTTCTGTTGACATTTCAATTATTGCTGTTTTTTCCCCTCCACTCAAACATAGACTAAAGAAAGTGAAAGCTGCATTAGTCATTACAACAAAGGTTATTATGTTTCGAATTTTTATTTAGTTTTTATTTCTATTTCATTTTCAATTTGTCAATTCAATTTAATTTAGTTTTATTTAAAATGATCCCTATCTAAAGAAATAATAGTCTACTGAGATTTCTTTCTCAATCTTTCTTCTCTATCTGCCGACTGATTTGGAAAATACAGTACATACAAATGAGTCAACACAGTTGTAATTAGCACTCGCTGAGAAGTTACGTCTCGTGATTTGACTGCGAATGCTACATCCAAAAACACTGGAAAAGCCCACTGATAATATAAGGGCCATGTCATCACGGACATAATTTTCTAGTTAATTTGCGGGAAACCGCACAATGCAGGGCAGTTCTGCGTGCTGCTTGTGTTTCTAAATCCCTAATGCATCCATTTGTGTCTCGCAGCAGCTGCCGCAGAAGATACATTTTTTTTTTTAATAATAATTGATATTTGCTTGAGCAGAGCCACGTTGGTCTGCAATCAGTCTGAAATCTTTAAATACCAACCAAAATTTTTTTAATTGAGCTCTTCTTTAACTGCAAAAACATGGAGAATAATAATTTTTAGTCATAAATTTAACAGAATTGTCCTTCAAAAGTGTCAGAGATGTAGGCTAAAAAACGATGTGCATAAGTTACACGGTGGTTTACAATAAAAATAAAATAAAATAAAATTTTTAAATAAAAACGTCGTAATCAACTAAATTCATCCCGGAACATGAAGTTTAGCTTCATACACAAACTCTGTCATCGAATAATACATTTATTTTATAGCCTATAATTAAATTATAAACAAAACATTTCAATGCCCAAAATATCCTAATATTTTATTGTGCATGGTTGAATGTTGTGAATGGTGGACAAATGCTGTAAAAGAATGTATTTTAAGCAGCTCGTCAATGCTTTGAAAATAGTCAATCAATAATAAATAGGTGCTGTTTATCTGTTTAGAGTTGCTGCCTGCTTTAGCAATAATGCTTTTTTTCCCAGACTATTTAACAAGTTACTCAGTTAATTCATCAAGGTGACAACACTGCGTGGACCACAAGAGACTACAGAAGCCTACATGTGTAGATACATCACACATAAAAAGACTTAATATCCAATATTAATACTATTTATATGTATTTTAGTAAACTGTGAGAGACATGATGTGGGTGACTTGACTCAATGAAGTTCTTGATTTTAAGTTTTTAACCACGATGAAACCGCAATGCGAGCACCGTCTTGGCTGCACAAACGCCACACACAATTTTACCAGTTGTCAGGTCCCGTGACAACTGCCTTGTTTAGTTTCTATTACATTGGATATATACCCATCTTTATGTTTTCGTCGTGCCAGCCACCTTGGTAGTTGATGTTATACAGTAGTCTCTGTAGTAACATTAAAGCGTATTGGTTGACTGATGTGTGTGCTTGTGCACGTTCGTATGTGTGTGTGTGCGTGTGTTTGCTTAAACACAGTGAAATAACTCTGGCTATGTCTACGACTTCAGGGGCTAATACAGCTGCATGCAGACAGAGATGTGTTTATTAATTTCTGTTTTGTTATTTATTTATTTTTTCATTGCATCACAAATGTCATGAACTCGGCTGGACTCTGAAAAAATCCTGAGTCACAAAGGCTCGAGTCCAAGTCAAGTTCTAGTAAAAATGTATCCGAGTCCGTGACAAGTCCAAGTCCATTAAAATTTGGACTCAAGTCCGCGTCCAAACTCGAGTACCCCAACTCTAGATTTTAGCCCCAATTTTCAGTCAGGCCGATTTGGTGCTAGTCGGCTTCAGTCTGCAGATTTGGAAAAGGTCAGCGTCAGAGAAAATCACATAGTGTATGATGGGTACCGACTCTGATTTCTTACCCTTCAACTATGATTCCATCTATTCGGAGGATATCAAACATGTTTGATATTTTTGAGCCAAATATCCACAACTACAGAGTAAGTCTCACAGTAAATAATGATACACGACCCAAATCTGAAGTCATATGTGGGCAGCCAATGGAAATAGAGCATGCACGGCTTCGAAGCTCAAATTGGAATTTAACTTTTAATGTCACTCACCTTGTATTGCAGTTTCTAGAGGCCATACTGGCCGCATCATCCCACCCAAGACTGTACCAAATGTGTTTGGCCTGTGTCTTGTCGCAACTCGGAACTGGGTAGCAGCAACAACAAAAATGTTTGTTTCCATGTTTTTTTCCATCTGTCATGCGGCTATTTAAAGGAAGGGCGTGTGTTTCAGCAGGAATTTGAGTGTGAAGCACAGTTTTTTTCTATAGCGATTTTCAAAGTCGGTAAGTGATTCCAATTACTTAAAAATCTTTTCAGATTAAAAGTAATGTAGTGTAATCCAGCATTTAATCTTAAAGGGACAGCAGCAAAAAATATTAATATTATTAATAATATTAATTCTACTTAAATACAACGCAGAACTATTTAGGCACATGTAGCGCCTAGATAAACTGTATTGCGGGTGGTTAGTGAATTAGACACAGGCTTTTGTGCTGAAATACTGTTCGCAAAAGTGGGACAACTGTTTAGTGAATTTAGTAAGCAATTAAACCAATAGACAAATCTCTCTCACTCTCTCTCTCTCTCTCTCTCTCTCTCAGAGGTCACAGTCAACTCCCTGCCATTAAGCTTTTCAGTTCTTCCTGATCCTCAGCCATCTCCTGTCACCGTGGCTACACTGTTGCCTAGTTACTGCTACTGAGGCATGTCATCGTGTAATAACCTGAGTATCGAATGGCCCAAAAATAGGCAGCAGTCACGGCTCTGAGAAATACCAGCAATGACACACACACACTTGCACGATCACAAACCTCTCTGATTCATTGCACCATGATCCCATGACAGTGCACACAATGGCAAAGTATAGCAGAGATAACAGAGCGACGGGACATTTGCATTACCCATCATCCAAAGATGGCATTTAAGGTCACAGGGATTATTTCTGTATTCGTTTTTCAGATCATTTACTTGCTTACGCAACAAAAACAAAAAAAAAAATTTGTTTCTCTCTAATTAAAGGGATAGTGCACCCAAAGATTGTGTTAAGTGGAGCACAAAAGGACGCAGAATGTTAGGGACTGGTAGCCTCAGTCACAATACACTTTCATGGTAAGGAAAAAATATGCACTGAAAAATAATATTTATTAACATCTTATTTTGTGTTCCATGGAAGAAAGAAAGTCATATGTGTTTGGAACAACATGAGGGTGAGTAATTGATGATAGCACTGTATAATAGTATGATGGTATTCAGTTTCGTGCAGTAACAGAAGATCATAGAGACTTGGGGATGGCTCTTTAGACCAGTAAGCCACAACCTAGTAACAAAGAACACACTGACAGCCACCTAGCAACATCCTGGCAACCACCCAAATTCCCCTAGCATCATCTTCAGAAAATGTAAAAACCACCCATATTTAAACTGACATTTTGTTATCAGACATTATAAACATCCTGACATATGCTACAATAATATACAGTAAGCAATCATTTGTCCTGTCTTCCTCTGTTGTTATATACCACATTGTCATGGATCAGACTCTGTAATATTGTATTACTGATTCTGGAAGCGATCCATACGGCGCACAGCAGTCTGCAACCCAACATGCTGATTCAATGCCAATCCCTGCTCACTCCACTTAATGAAATAACAGAGTCAACATAAAATATAAAGACAGCCTTGACAAGCACACTGGATGACAGAATGTGATCTGCTACTTAGTGTGAGCTGTATTCAATACACACATACACTCACAGACAGTACAGTGTGTTAATAATTGAGAATATCCATGGATTGGCACAATTTGTGCAGCAAATAGGAAACATATACTGTCTTGAAGCTCAAGACAACAGCTCAACTTTAGGGACCCGATGGGTTGCCGGTTCAAATCCCAGGCAAGACATCCTTCCTTTGACCATATCCACTGTGCCCTTGAGCAAGGCACTTAACATTTAGTCTGACATGTTAAGAACTATTGTGTTTATGTAAACTATGCAACTGTAAATATCTTAAAGCGATAGTTCATCTTTTCTGATAGAAATTCTATCATTCACTCGCCCTCATGTTGTTCCTAACCCACCAGACGTTCTTTCTTCCATGGAACAAAAAAGAAAGTCTCAGTCACTATTGACTTATTTCAGCTTTTATTTTTTTTTATACAGTACAATGAAAGTGAGGCTAATATTTTGCCTAACATTTCCTTTTGTGTTCCATGGAAGAAAGAAATTCATATGGGTTTCAAACAACATAAGGGTGAGAAAATGATCTCAGAATTAGGTAATTAAAAAGCTTGTAGGTTAATACATGCCCTTTATAGTCATTGTACAAGTACAATGCTGTTGTGTGTAATTTCTGCACCACTAGTGGCATCAAATGTAATTCAAAAAATAATAGTTGTTTTCAAACAAGTTTCCTAGCACCACTGCCATTTTTCAGACAAGTTTTAAATCTGCCCTGCCCCAAATTCATATATATATATATATATATATATATATATATATATATATATATATATATATATATATATATATATATATATATATATACATACACACACACACACACAGTTGTGCTCAAAAGTTTGCATACCCTGGCAGAAATTGTGAAATTTTGGTATTGATTTTGAAAATATGACTGATCATGCAAAAAAAACTGTCTTTTATTTAAGGATAGTGATCATATGAAGCCATTCATTATCACATAGTTGTTTGGCTCCTTTTTAAATCATAATGATAACAGAAATCATCCAAATGGCCCTGATCAAAAGTTTACATACCCTTGAATGTTTGGCCTTGTTACAGACACACAAGGTGACACACACGAGTTTAAATGGCAATTAAAGTTTAATTTCACACACCTGTGTCTTTTTAAATTGTAATTAGTGTCTGTGTATAAACAGTCAATGAGTTTGTTAGCTCTCACGTGGATGCACTGAGCAGGCTAGATACTGAGCCATGGGGAGCAGAAAAGAACTTTCAAAAGACCTGCGTAACAAGGTAATGGAACTTTATAAAGATGGAAAAGGATATAAAAAGATATCCAAAGCCTTGAAAATGCCAGTCAGTACTGTTCAATCACTTATTAAGAAGTGGAACATTCGGGGATCTCTTGATACCAAGCCAAGGTCAGGTAGACCAAGAAAGATTTCAGCCACAACTGCCAGAAGAATTGTTCGGGATACAAAGAAAAACCCACAGGTAACCTCAGGAAAAATACAGGCTGCTCTGGAAAAAGAGGCTGTGGTTGTTTCAAGGAGCACAATACGACGATACTTGAACAAAAATGAGCTGCATGGTCGAGTTGCCAGAAAGAAGCCTTTACTGCACCAATGCCACAAAAAAGCCCAGTTACAATATGCCCGACAACACCTTGACACGCCTCACAGCTTCTGGCACATTGTAATTTGGAGTGACGAGACAAAAATAGAGCTTTATGGTCACAACCATAAGCGCTACGTTTGGAGAGGTGTCAACAAGGCCTATAGTGAAAAGAATACCATCCCCAATGTTTTGGGGGTGTGTGAGCTCTAATGGAACAGGGAATCTTGTGAAAATTGATGGCAAGATGAATGCAGCATGTTACCAGAAAATACCGGCAGACAATTTGCATTCTTCAGCACGAAAGCTGCGCATGGGACGCTCTTGGACTTTCCAGCATGACAATGACCATAAGCACAAGGCCAAGTTGACCCTCCAGTGGTTACAGCAGAAAAAGGTGAAGGTTCTGGAGTGGCCATCACAGTCTCCTGACTTTAATATCATCGAGCCACTCTGGGGAGATCTCAAACGTGCGGTTCATGCAAGACGACCAAAGACTTTGCATGACCTGGAGGCATTTTGCCAAGACGAATGGGCAGCTATACCACCTGCAAGAATTTGGGGCCTCATAGATAACTATTACAAAAGACTGCACGCTGTCATTGATGCTAAAGGGGGCAATACACAGTATTAAGAACTAAGGGTATGCAGACTTTTGAACAGGGGTCATTTCATTTTTATCTTTGTTGCCATGTTTTGTTTTATGATTGTGCCATTCTGTTATAACTTACAGTTGAATATGAATCCCATAAGAAATAAAAGAAATGTGTTTTGCCTGCTCACTCATGTTTTCTTTAAAAATGGTACATATATTACCAATTCTCCAAGGGTATGCAAACTTTTGAACACAACTGTATATATACATACACTATATGGCCAGAAATATGTGGACACCCCCTTCTAATTAAAGAGTTTGGTTACTCCGTTAATACCAGTGAAGATAAATCATAATTCTACTCCAAACAATGGCATTCTAGGGCATTCGGTGCTTCCAAATTTATGTCAACATTTTGGGGAGAGCCCTTTTCTATTTCAGCATGAAAATGCCCCTGTGCACAAAGCAAAGTCCATAAAGAAATGGTTTACTGTGTCTGATGTGGAAGAAATTGACTGGCCTGCACAAAGCCCAGACCTGAACTCCACTGAACACCTTTGGGGTGAATTGGAATGCCAACTGAAAGCCAGGCCCCATCGCCCAACATCAGTGCTGGACCTCAGTGATGCACTTGTGTCTGAATGGGAACAAATCCCTGCAGCCATGTCACTACATACAGTATAGTGGAAAGCCTTCCCAGAAGAGTGGAAGTTGTTATTGCACCAAAGGGGGAAATTGATGCCTATGGTTTTGAAATTGAAAGTTCATCAAGCACATATGGTGTCCACAAACTTTTGGCCACATAGTGTGTGTGTGTGTGTGTATATATATATATATATATATATATATATATATATATATATATATATATATATACAGGTGCATCTCAATAAATTAGAATGTCGTGGAAAAGTTCATTTATTTCAGTAATTCAACTCAAATTGTGAAACTCGTGTATTAAATAAATTCATTGCACACAGACTGAAGTAGTTTGTCTTTGGTTCTTTTAATTGTGATGATTTTGGCTCACATTTAACAAAAACCCACCAATTCACTATCTCAAAAAATTAGAATACATCATAAGACCAATAAAAAAAACATTTTTAGTGAATTGTTGGCCTTCTGGAAAGTATGTTCATTTACTGTATATGTACTCAATACTTGGTAGGGGCTCCTTTTGCTTTAATTACTGCCTCAATTCAGCGTGGCATGGAGGTGATCAGTTTGTGGCACTGCTGAGGTGGTATGGAAGCCCAGGTTTCTTTGACAGTGGCCTTCAGCTCATCTGCATTTTTTGGTCTCTCGTTTCTCATTTTCCTCTGGGTTCAGGTCTGGTGAGTTTGCTGGCCAGTCAAGCACACCAACACCATGGTCATTTAACCAACTTTTGGTGCTTTTGGCAGTGTGGGCAGGTGCCAAATCCTGCTGGAAAATGAAATCAGCATCTTTAAAAAGCTAGTCAGCAGAAGGAAGCATGAAGTGCTCCAAGATTTCTTGGTAAATGGGTGCAGTGACTTTGGTTTTCAAAAAACATAATGGACCAACACCAGCAGAAGACATTGCACCCCAAATCATCACAGACTGTGGAAACTTAACACTGGACTTCAAGCAACTTGGGCTATGAGCTTCTCCACCCTTCCTCCAGACTCTAGGACCTTGGTTTCCAAATGAAATACAAAACTTGCTCTCATCTGAAAAGAGGACTTTGGACCACTGGGCAATAGTCCAGTTCTTCTTCTCCTTAGCCCAGGTAAGACGCCTCTGATGTTGTCTGTGGTTCAGGAGTGGCTTAACAAGAGGAATATACGACAACTGTAACTAAATTCCTTGACATGTCTGTGTGTGGTGGCTCTTGATGCCTTGACCCCAGCCTCAGTCCATTCCTTGTGAAGTTCACCCAAATTCTTGAATCAATTTTGCTTGACAATCCTCATAAGGCTGCGGTTCTCTCGGTTGGTTGTGCATCTTTTTCTTCCACACTTTTTCCTTCCACTCAACTTTCTGTTAACATGCATGGATACAGCACTCTGTAAACAGCCAGCTTCTTTGGCAATGAATGTTTGTGGCTTACCCTCCTTGTGAAGGGTGTCAATGATTGTCTTCTGGACAACTGTCAGATCAGCAGTCTTCCCCATGATTGTGTAGCCTAGTGAACCAAACTGAGAGACCATTTTGAAGGCTCAGGAAACCTTTGCAGGTGTTTTGATTTGATTAGCTGATTGGCATGTCACCATATTCTAATTTTTTGAGATAGCGAATTGGTGGGTTTTTGTTAAATGTGAGCCAAAATCATCACAATTAAAAGAACCAAAGACTTAAACTACTTCAGTCTGTGTGCATTGAATTTATTTAATACACGAGTTTCACAATTTGAGTTGAATTACTGAAATAAATGAACTTTTCCACGACATTCTAATTTATTGAGATGCACCTGTATATATATATATATATATATATATATATATATATATATATATATATATATATATATATATATATATATATATATATATATAACACACACACACACTTCACCTTTTAACAACCTCCTTCAAGCTGGATACAAACCAGCAACCGAAGGACTGGCAATGCAATATCTATCAGCCAAACTTTCGAAGGTAAAAAACATTTATGATCTTGACAGGAAAGAAATTAACACATCAGAGATACAGCATTGCTTTCCTCTGATCACAAGCAAAGCTGATATGTAGCACTGAGCTGACCTGCTGTACAGCTAACACCACTGTGCTCCAGCGTACCCTTATACCACCCCTAAACAAATCAATTCACACCAACCAGCAGGAGCATCCAAACTCAATCAGATCAATATGAATTAGGACTGAATTCACATAGAGGTGACAACACTACTGTTTGCAATTTGGTTGCTTGTGATTTAACATGCATTCTCTCTGACCTCAGTCAACTTAATTAATGTATGTGACAGCACAATGATTACACAGCTTATCTGTATCTGTACATAAGCTTACTGTATGTGTTTTGCTGCATTCCAGTCAGGCCCGGTTCTACGGGGGTGCTTGAGGGTACCAAGCACCCTCAAACGAACCTAAGAGCACCCTTAATTGCAGACCAGGGCAAACTACTGCCCGCGGGTTGATTTATCATGAACAATTATCAAGAACGTCTCCTCTTTGGAAAAAAAAACAAAAAAACATAGCGTTCGATAGTGCAAAATTATGCTCAAAGAAAAGTGTGATGCAGCCACTCGTGTCCATTCGTGATGCTGCGTGTGCTGTTTAGTGCCAAGTCTGTGAGCAAACCTTTTCAGTGATTAACTTTAATAAAATCCCAATAGATCATTGCATCATTTGCACATGGAGGGGACACGTGAGCAAAACCAAGTAAGAGAGTGAAATTTTTGTTCTTTGTGTTATTTGTGAAATGCTGAAGTCCCTCACACCTGTATGTGAATGTTACTCTGGCAGTAATCATTCATCAGTGTCATGCAGCCTGTATTATTCAGTTGTGTGTTGAATGGGATGCCAAATAAACCACTGACCAGACTCACATCGTGACCCATGAGCGTGTAATCAGGTTGATATTTTGAGAATAAAACAACTTTGTCTACTTTGCGGCAAACGTTAAAATAAGCTTTTAGAATCTATAATTTCTGTATATTTTATTTTACTATTAAATCAGACTCCTGATGTTGAGTGAATATTAAATTACTACTGCATTGAAGTATGGTAAAATAAACAATTCATAATTGTATTCAGACTTTATTCAGTTTTACTAACACATGATAGAAAAGTAGCAGCAAAACTGAATCGCAGAATGGTCCCATCAGTATACACTTCAGAAAATTGTGCATCATTCATTGAGTGCATGAGTACACTACTACTTCTGGGCTTAAAAAATACATCTATGCAGAACTTTTATCTTCTCTCTTCCATGTTCTACTTAACGGCTGATGTGGTCCCTGTACCAAAATAAATCGCGCACACCTGCTCAATTGAATTTGTAAGACTAATACTGTAAATTGGCAAGCAGATTTCCTTGAATCCCACACAACACACAAAATGCTGCATCAATTTATAAACGTGTATGATTTTGCAAATCAGTATGTCCTAATCTGCAGGTGCAGCATTTTGCTGTCATGTGCAAACCCCACCCCACCCCACCCCAAAAAAACGAAGCAATAAATGTTTTGTACATTAAAAAAAAAAAAAAAATTCTTTACGTTGTTTTATTCGCATTTAAACATGATTTAATCTATTAAAAATATTACATACATCTCCACTTTATACAGAGCACCCCCACTATTTTCAGAAGCAACCTCAATAATATTGATCTGGAACAGCGCCTGATTCCAGTTGTGTTGGAATTACTGTAATTACCAACCTGGTCTTATAGTGACTCAATATATATTTTTGCAAAACTTATAATACATGTCTCCAGGTAAAATTCCCTGCAGTTTTCAGGTGAAATGAACACTAGAGGTGCTACAACAACAGTGTGTTTTATTCCCTTTCACTCAAACCATGACTTCAGTGGCTTATTATGACATTATAAGTACTTATTTTTCTCTCTATTACTCACTCCCTGCTATGTTATGATATCGACACTTTTCCTCTAATGCATCTTTTCAAAAATGACACATTTTAGCATTTCTATTACGGACCCACCTACATATAAAACTTATTCCAGTGTGATTAGCTCGCACGGTAGCTCACAGAGCGTTGGGCTTTGGACCCAGGGGACTGCAGTTCAAGACCAATCAAGAACACAAGCTGACACGTGCCATAACAGAGTCATAGAAGCGACACAAAATTAAGTGGTTGCTTCAGAAAGTGTGCTTTTCATTTTGCTTCTGCATTTTAAAACACTATCGGTTAGGTTTATGCGTTTGTTGGGTAAGGACGTCTTTTTAAACTTCTCATTTATTTTTTAAAACACTATTGGTTAGGTTTGGGCAAAATGTTTAGGTTAGGGAGGTATGTTTTAAAAACATCCATCTAAAATTCCTACTCCCAGCTGGACATTTCACTGAAAAACTGCCGCCAAACATGTAATACAGCAATACAATTTTAAATTGCAAAAATGTTGTCATGGTCCTAGAGAAGCCTAGCCCCACCATGTGAAGCCTAGCCCCCCACCACAGACTGATCACGGTATCCTGACGTCCTCGGACTTAGGAAGATATCTGTTATTATGGCAGCACTCATAACACAAAAACAGTTTTGTTGTTAATACCAGCAAAACATTTACCACTACATTCATTCATTAAATCACCCTGCAAAAATGTTTAAGAACAAAGAAAGCAATTCAGGTAAAAATTGCATTATAAAATGGTATATCAAACATAAATGTGTTATTACCTGTAACTGTTGAGGCCGCTGCCAAATGTGTTCTTCCTACATGACGTTGCAACTGTCAAATTGGAGCTTTCATTGATTTCGGAGTTTACAACTTGTAATTACGAGTTCTGCGAAGATGTGAATGTTTTTACAAGTCGGAATATTGTAATTAGCGTAATTCAGACATGAACACATTATTAGTTCAAACAGTAAGACTTGTAGTAGTAGCCAAGTAGTAGTAAGCTAGCTACATCATTCATTTGTTCGTTCGTTCCTTCGTTACTTCATTCATTCATTCTCAATCAATCATAACAGTGTTCCCACACCTTTTGACCAAGTAATTCTTGTGACATTTCCAGTCATTTGTAATTACTGGATAAGGATTTTTTTAAATAATTTAAAAGGGATTGCACACGTAGAGCAATTTCTAGCCTATGAAAATGTTTAGAGCTGAGCAAAACTAAAAGAATTTCTATTTGCTATAGAAATGTACAAGACTTTTACATTACGTTTTAAGATTTAATTAATGTCCTTGACTTTTCCAGGCCACAAAATCATTTAAAAAGATCCCAAATCTTTTTTCCCATGTCCATGGGAACCCTGAATGTAGCTTCCATTTTAAGAATCCACTAACAACCTGTTATTTTACTGCTTTCTGTGCACCACCAGTTTGGGTCCCTGTCCCATTGATCTGGGTTAGGTTCTTTGCCGCAACCAACTTACTCCAGCAGGATATAACGGTTCAAGCAAGAACACCAAAGAACATAATACTGTCACTACACAAACATGTTTCTCCTTCGCTTTCTGAGACTTTCTGGTAGAATTAATGTTGTAGAATGCAACAACAAAACCACACCAACCTAAAAGACTACAGCCTCTGTTTTTGAGGTTTTGAAGATTCTTTCATATTCCCACAACACTCCTGGTTTTCAGTTTTATTTAAAATTATGCCATGGAACGCTGATGCTGTGTGCAAATCAGTATGGCCTAATTACAACTCCAGTGATTACTGTGAAGTTTAATTAGCGGAAAACAAGACACGGCACAATGAATTCCTCCACAGATCCCCACCAGATTCACACAGAATTTCAGCAGTTCTAGCTTTTCTCTCCCCCAAAACACAAGTCTCTAGAGTGTTTGTGCACGAGTGTGTGTTTGGGTCAGTTATTTTGAGAAGGTCTCCTGAGGCCAGCAGCAAAGCTTAACTGAACCTCCTGTTTAATTCTGATGTTAACCCATGTGGACTGGACGTGCACAATGGTGAGGATCTGGATTCTACTCTGTTACACCAACTGACAAGGCCCAACACTCTCTGTTTCCTGGATTATCCAAACCATATGGATGGCGGTTAATGAAACAAGGACTACAAGCCAAGGCTAGCATCCTTAAATACTTATAAACAGCAGAAAAACAGCTCACTCATGCCACCTTATGGATCGAATAGTCCATTGCCTAAGTGGGCCATAAGTTCAAGGGTGGGAGAGAAGAGAACATATCATTACCTCTATAGCCACCACAGTGAGGATCAGCTGAGTCTCCGATTCAAGGAAGTACTCTTTGACTTGTGGGGACAAACCAATTAAGGCACAGTTGGTCACCACGGCAATAACGCTCATTGTCTCGAACGCCAGCTGAAAAAAAAAAAGTCAAAATATTAAAGGATTGTTGTGAATACAGTATCTTATAAATGTTTGGAGAGATTTGACTGATTCTCGTGATCTTAAAGACCTTTCGATCTAATGTTCAGTCACCATTCACTTTCATTGCATGGAAAGATTCAATGCAAGTGAATGGGGACTGAGGATGTCTAACATTCTGCCTAACATCTGATTTTTAGTTTTACTTTCATTCAACTTTTTTGGTTCCAAGTCATATGGGTTTGGAAAAACATGATGGTTAGTAAATGACAACAGAACCTTTTTTGGTGAGCTATCCCTTGAAATTCATTTGGTAGACAAATATAAAACAAGGCATATAAGATATATAGTAGTTATTTTTGGCCGACACATAATTTTACTTTGGATTTGTCCAAAAATTGCCTTTATTTGTTTTTAAAACAAACATACAGAATACAAATTCCATTATTATTATGATTCAACTAAGCTTGTTTTTATTTTTATTTTTTATAACAATTAGTTAAGTCTACCAGATTATAGACCTACCCCATATTTATAGCATTATAAATTTCTTATTTCTGTCTGTTTCTCTTTCTTCCTCAAGAGGTTTTTTCACCTGCCATATTCCGATGTCTGAGGCTGGCTCAGTGAAGGGGCGCTTGAAGACGTGGCACATCTTGAAGGCGTCAGAGTAAACCTCAGTGATGTTGTTCAGCACCAACAGCACAGCAGCCAGCGGGTACACACAGGAGAACAGACTCACATAGCCAAACAGCAGAAACTGCTCAAGGTAATCATCAAATGTTCCCTGATGGTCAAAGTTATTTTAGACAGATTAGCAGGTTTGCCTGTAATAAATATAATGCTCTTTCATTGAGCAAAGAGAACACAATTATTCTTCAACAAATGTATGAGGGTCATAAGAATGTCTGAGATGCTTAAAGGAGAAAACTTTTACAAATCTAGTACCAAGTTCTTAGAATTGTAATCTTTACTTTTATGTTGGTTTCATTCTCTTTTGAAAAAAGAAAGAAATAAATAAAAATGCATGCATACAGTATATACAGTATATATATACACACACTGGTGGCCAAAAGTTGTACAGATTTTGCTGTTTTGGAAGGAAATTGTTACTTTAATTCACCAAAGTGGCATTCAACTGATCACAAAGTATAGTCAGGACATTACTGATGTAAAAAACTGCACCATCACTATTTGAAAAAAGTCATTTTTGATCAAATCTAGACAGGCCCCATTTCCAGCAGCCATCACTCCAACACCTTATCCTTGAGTAATCATGATAAATTGCTAATTTTGTACTAGAAAATTACTTGCCATTATATCAAACACTGCTGAAAGCTATTTGGTTTGTTAAATGAAGCTTAACATTGTCTTTGTGTTTGTTTTTGACTTGCCACAGTATGCAATAGACTGGCATGTCTTAAGGTCAATATTAGGTCAAAAATGGCAAAAAAGAAACAGCTTTCTCTAGAAATTCATCAGTCAATCATTGTTTTGAGGAATGAAGGCTATACAATGCTTGAAATTGCCAAAAAACTGAAGATTTCATACAAAGATGTGCACTACAGTCTTCAAAGACAAAGGACAACTGGCTCTAACAAGGACAGAAAGAGATGTGGCCAGATGTACAACTAAACAAGAGGACAAGTACATCAGAGTCTCTAGTTTGAGAAATAGACGCCTCACATGTCCTCAGCTGACAGCTTCATTGAATTCTACCCGCTCAACACCAGTTTCATGTACAACAGTAAAGAGAAGACTCAGGGGTGCAGGCCTTATGGGAAGAATTGCAAAGAAAAAGCCACTTTTGAAACAGAAAAACAAAAAGAAAAGGTTAGAGTGCGCAAAGAAACACAGACATTGGACAACAGATAATTGGAAAAGAGTGTTATGGATCTTAACCCCATTGAGATTTTGTGGGATCAGCTAAACTGTAAGGTGCGTGAGAAGTGCCCGATAAGACAGCCACATCTATGGCAAGTGCTACAGGAAGTGTGGGGTGAAATGTCACCTGAGTATCTGGACAAACTGACAGCTAGAATGCCAAGGATCTGCAAAGCTGTCATTGCTGCACATGGAAAAAATTTTGATGAGAACTCTTTGAAGAGGTTTAAGAAGTTCTGAAATTTTTTTCAAATTGTAATAGTAATTTTTCAAGTTATTAATGTCCTGACTATACATTGCGATCAGTTGAATACCACTTTGGTGAATAAAAGTACCAATTTCTTTCCATAAGAGCAAAATCATATATAGAGTTGAAGTCAGAAGTTTACATACACCTCAGTTTTTCACAATTCCTGACATTTAATTGTAGAAAACATTCCCTGTCTTAGGTCAGTTAGGATCACTACTTTATTTTAAGAATGTGAAATAATGAATAATAGTAGAGAGAATGATTTATTTCAGCTTTTATTTCTTTCATCACATTCCCAGTGGGTCTGAAGTGTACATACAATTTGTTAGTATTTGGTAGCATTGCCTTTAAATTATTTAACTTGGTTCAAACATTTTGGGTAGCCCTATATAAGCTCACAATTAGTTGCTGGAATTTTGTCCCATTCCTCCAGACAGAACTGGTGTAACTGAGTCAGGTTTGTAGGCCTCCTTGCTCGCGCATGCTTTTTCAGTTCTGCCCACAGATTTTCTATCGGATTGAGGTCAAGGCTTTGTGATGGCCACTCCAATACCTTGACTTTGTTGTTCTTAAGCCATTTTGCCACAACTTTGGAGGTATACTTGTGGTCATTGTCCATTTAGACGACCCATTTGCGACCGAGCTTTAACTTCCTGACTCATGTTGTTTCAATATATCCACATAATTTTCCTTCCTCATGATGCCATCTATTTTGTGAAGTGCACCAGTCCTTCCTGCAGCAAAGCACCCCCACAACATGATGCTGCCACACCCATGCTTCACGGTTGGGATGGTGTTTTTCGGCTTGCAAGCCTCACCCATTTTTCTCCAAACATAACGATGGTTATTATGACCAAAGAATTCAATTTTTGTTTCATCAGACCAGAGAAAATTTCTCCAAAATGTTAAATATTTGCCCCCATGTGCACTTGCAAACTGTAGTCTGGATTTTTTATGCCGGTTTTGGAGCAGTGGCTTCTTCCTTGCTGAGCAGACTTTCAGGTTATGTCGATATAGGACTCATTTTACTGTGGATATAGATACTTGTCTACCTTTTTGCTCTAGCATCTTCACAAGGTCCTTTGCTGTTGTTCTGGGATTGATTTGCACTTTTCACACCAAACTACATTCATCTCTAGGAGACAGAATGAGTCTCCTTCCTGAGCGATATGATGGCTGCGTGGTCCCATGGTGTATATACTTGTGTACTATTGTTTGTACAGATGAACGTGGTACCTTCAGGCGTTTGGAAATTGCTCCCAAGGATGAATCAGACTTGTGGAGGTCCACAATTTTTTTTCCTGAGGTCTTGGCTGATTTCTTTTGATTTCCCCATGATGTCAAGCAAAGAGGCACTGAGTTTGAAGGTAGGCCTTAAAATAAATCCACAGGTACACCTCCAACTGACTCCAATTAGCCTATCAGAAGCTAATTGGCTAATTGTCTAAAGGCTTGACATCATTTTCTGGAATTTTCCAAGCTGCTTAAAGGCACAGTTAGCTTGGTGAATGTAAACATCTGACCCACTGGAATTGTGATATAGTCAATTAAAAGTGAAACAATCTGTCTGTAAACAATTGTTGGAAAAATTACTCATGTCATACACAAAGAAGATAAATGGCTTGTCAAAACTATAGTTTGCAAATATGAAATCTGTGGATTGGTTAAAAAAAATAATTTTAATGACTTCAACCTAAGGTGTATGTAAACTTCTGACTTCAACTGTATATACACTACTGGTCAAAAGTTTAAGGTCACTTACTCATTCTTTATTTTTTTTTATTTTTTTATTTTTTTTCACATTTTAGAATAATAGTAAAGTCATCAAAACTATGCAATAACATACATGGAAATATGGGAATTATGTTGTGACTAAACAAAATCCAAAATAAATCAAAACTGTGTTATATTTTAGCATCTTCAAAGTGGCCACACTTTGCCTAGATTTTGCAGACATGTACTCTTGGCATTTTCTCAACCAACTTCTTGAGGTATCACCCTGGGATGCTTTTTAAACAGTATTGAAGGAGTTCCCATCTATGTTGGGCACTTAGTGGCTACTTTTCTTAATTATTCGGTCCAAGTCATCCATTTCAAAAACATTTGATTTTTGTTTTTTATTTTATTTTTAATAAAATGTTCATTTTGTAATTAAATAAATTAATATGTTGGCACAATTATATTTTTGTCTACAAAACTAATTTCAAACATTTAAGCATACACCTTCAGATCAAAAGGTTTTTAAGATCATGAGAAACATTTCAGGCAAGTGACCCCAAACTTTTGAATGGTCTTTGGAATTGACTTTTTAAAGTCAAGTATATATATATATATATATATATATATATATATATATATATATATATATATATATTATATATATATATATATATATAGCATTCCAGGTATGCTGGTACTTTTCACATGTGAAGAGTTTAGCCAATCATAAGAGGCTAATGACCTCTTTAAAACATAGAAAAAAACAGACGGTTTTAATCTATGTGTTACAGAGATAGTGGAAAATGTTTATGCACAACTAAATTATTACTGTTTTGGTCCAAGTAACCTTGACTAACATTATAAAAGGACTTCAGGGAGCCAAAGAAAAAAAGCTACAAATCTGTAGATCTGGACCATCTGTAGGGTTCATTTAACCTTTCAATGAGCCAAGAGAAGGGAATTATACCAAAAATGTGTGCATATCATAAGTGATTATACACAAACTCTCTTCCATCTATTATAGGTAAACTACAGTATATATTCTTGATGATTCCACCCATTCATTGCACAACATACCCTCATGATTATATTTCAAACTTTGAATAAGTCAAGACATTCAGCTGATAAGCGTTGTTGGAGCTTACCAGATATGTGTTCATGTCAGTCTCTAACTGAACTTGTTCCAGCAGGGGGAGCTCTTTATCACCCATCAGCCTCCTCATCCTCTTATGAACCTTCTTGTTCCTCCTCCTCTGTAGCCAGTACGGCAGGAAGGCCTCCATCACTTGGTTCAGGATTTGAGAGGTGATGAGCAGGGTGGCCAGACTCTGTCCACAAACACAGGCCAAATACAAGAGTGCATTACTTCCCAAGCACAAGTAAGGCTTCTTATGAATAACTGTATAAAGATACACAGCTTGTTTAACTCTGACTGAAACACTAACCTGTCTCAGAAGCACCATGTCTTGCATGACGAAAGCAATATAGAAAAGAGAGGCAAAGCAGTTTACGAAGTTAAACTGGAAACAAGAGATAATATTAAACCATTTTAGATTAAATGTGCACCTCGAAAAAGCATCGTTTTCATATTGCAGGCAGAAATAAGTTCTCTGTGAACTATGCCAGCAAAGAATAAGAGGTAAAATAAACAAACGTGTTTGCTAAATTATAAGACAATCCCCCCAAACCCCCTGTGTTTGGGAATCAATCTTCAAATGCTGAACTTGCAGTAATTAACATCACATGCAGTTAAAAAGACTATGCAAAGTATGAAAACACAAAAGAAACCATTATAGCATACCACCAAAACTTTGAGCACGAGATGATTTTGAAACGATGACTCAAGTCGGTGGTTTTCTGCACAACAGATAAACAGGAAATAGGATTTAGCACTGATGTGATGCAACATATTTATTTCATTCAATTACAGCAAAATCATTTGTAGACAATTACAGACTCTGAGGGAAAAAGAAAGAAAGAAAAGAAGAATTATATTCTCACCCCAGTTTGTGAGAAACTCTGCTGCATAGCGATACAATAGGTTCATGATCTCGATAACAACAGCGTAGATGATACTGGGAACGAACAGCAGAATACTGGTTGCAAAGTTTGGGTTTTCCTCGTATATACCTATGGCCCAGTTCTCCATGTCGAAGTAGACCATCATCACATAAAAGGAAAGATACAGGCACAGCAGTACGAAAGGAACCGACACCAAATATATCCTCAACTGACGCCTGTCATGGGAACACAGTCAAAACAACCTGAGCATATGCTCATAATTTCTGTACTGAAAATGTTCTGCTCTGAAATGCTATATTTCTTTATATTGATTTAATCTGATTATCAGTTTATTTATCAATTAATATATCAGAGCACACAAAATAAGTCTACATCACTGCATCCTAAAGGCCAACATAACAAGCAAACCAGCTTTTGGTGGTAACCAAAATGCTAGAGCTGTGCTTGAAGGAATAAGTTACCCAAAAATTAAATTTGGTCATCAGTTATACAAACCCAGATTACTTGATTTTTTTGTGGAACACAAAAGGAGAAATGTTGAAGGATGTACTGGCTATTTTATTTCCTGAATGGGGACTCAGGGGCTATCCAGGTCCAAAATGACAAAAAAGCACTGTATACCTTATGTACTGCATATGACTCATGCTCTATACTGTAGTCCTAAGTCTTCTGAGTCTAAACAATAGCTATGTGTAATGAACACAAAGACTTGGAATATAGTGCACAAGCTGTAAGGACTGCATTTATGGTACTGAAATGATTTTTTATAATTTTGGAGCTTAAGAACCTCCAAATCCACATTCACTTTATAACAAAGTCTTCAACATTCCTCCTTTTGTGTTCAAATGAAAACATTTCATTTTTGAGCAAACTATTCCTTTAATACAGGTGTCTCAATCAGCTCCCTAGCTCCCTATGTCGTGAATCAGTTTATTGTGAACACAAATTCGGGCACTGGCAAGGGTGCTGATCTACTGAGCATTGGGACACTTATGACTCAATCACCTGCGATACGATTATGAGCTTGCGCATTAAAAACAAAGCTGTTATTAAATCAACAACATCGCTGTGTAAATGACACTATTGTGCCTTTTCGCCAAAGATATTAAAGGGATAGTTCACCCAAAAATGAACATTTTCTCAACATTTACTCACCATCATGCCATCCAAGATGTGTATGACTTTCTTTCTTCAGCAGAACACATTTGAAGAAAAATAGAAAAATCCTTAGCTTAGTAGGTCCTTAAAATGCAAGTGAATGGCGATTTCTCTTTTGAAGCTCCAAAAAATCACAGACAGTCAGCATAGACGTCATCCATACGACTCCAGCGGAGTCTCTAAAGTGACATTATCACTTTTGGTATGAAAACAATCAATATTTAAGTACTTTTTAACTGTAATCCATCAGTTCTGATCAGCAGCAGGATGCACGTGTAACATATTTGCATTTGCATGTTCACGCGAGAACTGACGCACGTGCGACACACCCAGAAAAGCAGTGCTGTTTACAAGTGAGAAGGAAGAACGCTGTACAGATGCATCTTTGGTTTTGGTTTAGATCTGTATTAATCTGTTTCTTTACTCACAATGGTGTGTTTGTGTGCTTATCCTGGATGTCTCAACCGAGAGAAGAACGTGAGATTATGTCCGTAACATACCAACGTGAATACGTCACACGAGAGACCACATGAACTCAGCGCCCTCGTGAATGTGCATACGACTGCTGACTGGAAGCAATGGTTTATAGTTAAAAAGTACTTAAATACTGATCTTTTTCGCACCAGAAGTGATCGTATCGCTTTAGAAGACATTAATTTAACCGCTGGAGTCATATCGATGACGTTTATGCTGACTGTCTGTGATTTTTGGAGCTTCAAAGGTCTGATCACCATCCACTTGCATTTTAAAGACCAACTGAGCTGAGATATTTTTCTATTTTTCTTCAAATGTGTTCTGCTGAAGAAAGAAAGTCATACAAACCTGGGATATCATGAGGGTGAGTAAATAATGATATTTCATATATTTACACTTGCGCTCGTCCTGTAATGACTTCAGAGACTTTAGAAGACATGACGATGTTTCCGATAAGGGAACATAGTGAGCAAAAATGCTCCCTGATTTTTACTGTGAGTGTACGTTTCAGTGCACTGGAATGATTTTGCGATTGAGACACCCTGTTCAGTGCCCTGACTGAACTTGGGATCTGATTGAGACGCACCCAGTCTTGCTAAAGCTATGACATTTTTCTGACAGTATACAGTTTGGCAACACTTTGACAACACAAAATTGTACCTGGAGCTGGGGTAGACCGGTTCTTCTCGGCCCGTAACTGGATTAAACCCTAGAGCTCCATGGAATCCAGGCCTGGGTTCTTCAAACGCTTTCTTGCAGCTCAACGTCCCCCACCCGTACGCTAATGTAGCGCTGCATCTCTTCCATACTTCCAGGAAAACCGTAGACCAAACCAGGTTGAAGACAGCAAACAGTACATACTTATCATAGTCCTCCCAGTCAAAGAGGTAGTAAAGGATCCCAATAAGGGCCATGGGTACCAAGGCAAACGTAAAATACTCCAGAAATCCAAAGTAGAGAGCCAGACCCTCTCCAAAGTAATGTCTGATGTCATCTTCATCATGGAGACAAAGAGAACACCTTCAGTATATATAGTGCATAATGGTTTTATTACATGGTTTTAGTTATTTATGTTTAGTTAATACATGGTTCAGGTACATCTCTCCTATGCTTACATTTGCATTCAAAAGAGAAGACAACAGTATTCTTTGAAATTCTGTAAATTATTCTAGAGAAGGACAGCTACAAGTGACATATATTCACCAAATATGGCAAATATCTATTCATTCTTTCTTATCTAACCACAGTTCTTGTGAAACTCTTTTCACAGTAAATTATCTCAGGAAAACTGATACAGAACATAGTGTTGGGTTAAAGGTCATGCTGCCAGCACTGAGAGAGACAGTGACTCACCAAGAGGCTGGAGGGACAACTTGATCTTTTTGTACCAAGAGAAAGATAGTCTCTTCAGCTCTTCTTTGTCATGGAGAGGGAAATACTGGACTAAGACACCTTTGGACTGCAATCTTCGCACTGGAAAAGTGGACAATCAAACGTTAAATTTCCTAAATTTAAAATAGCATTTAAAAATGTAAATTAAAAGACTACTAAAGCAGAACTATTGTTAACAACAAATATTGTTAGAATGGCAGTGTTTTGAATAGTTGACCCCTATGGGTCTTTTAAATGCGCACTTAAAGTTTCCACTGGAGGAAAAACAAAATTGCCCTACAAAACTTTATTTTTATTTTTATAAATATGTTAAAAATTATGATAACACTTTAAAATAAGGTTACATTTGTTAACATTAGTTAACAACATTAGTTAACATGAACTAAGAATTAATAATAATTTTTCACCACTTAATATAAGTAAATGTTAATAACAACATTAATAACTGCCCCCCCCCCCATTTGGGCAGTTTTGCCCCTTGCTGAGATCACATGAGCCAAATACATTTCATCTTATGTCAGTATTATCGGGCACTTAGTAGTTGCAAAATAAATTAATCACAAGTGACACATACGCTTTCAAATAGAGTATTAAATAGAGCATAGCATTTTTGCTGTTACATTTAGTATCCACGCAGATACTGTAGGTGTTAGTATAAAGTCAGACCACTATCATCGGCCACTAAACAAAACATTACCAAGTGCACCAATGACAATACAAATAATTATATAGTAAATTTAAATTCTAACTTTGAAATAAATAAAACACTTTCCTTAAGTAACTGAAAACATGTCAAATCTTTTACATTGATAAAAAAAATAAATAAATAAAAATAAAAAAAAAATCACAGATGTTTTAGTGTACTTCTGGTACATTTTCAAACTGGAAGAACTTAATAGTTCTGTTAATTTGGTCAAGCGCAGGGTGTCAAAATGCCAAAAACTGGCCAACCTACCGTACATACTGTATCGGTAAACCACTAGTTTTGAGACATTTACCAACACAAATAAAAGCATGTTTTTGGAATGTTAACATTTTCGCACAGTTACTGTATAGACCTAAAGCAGCTGGTTATAAAAACACACTTACCGACTGATTTTCCAGGGTAGAGTTTTAGTTTAGGATATCCTGGAACATGCTCTTCACTCTTAGCTCTAAGTGTGTCCAGCTCATGTTTGATAATGTATTGACACTCTGCAATACTGAGAAATCCATCACCATCTCCTAAATGTACAGACATTAAAAAACAATATCTTTGTGAGCACAGTGCAACAGTATGAATATACAACAACCAGTACAACATCTGAGTTTGGCACTGTGTCCAATTAATTCTGAATTTACTGTATCAAATTAATTAGTGATGTTTGCTGAGACAAGCATCACAATTATTACTGCTCAAACTTAGGGTTAAAATTTCAACTACCCATAACCCATTTGACACATAATTTAACCCACATCATATGTGCTATGGACATGAATGATACCTCAAATTGTGCACCTTATTGAGGAGAGATGTGCAAAAAATTTTCTAAGCAAAGTAGGTAATTTGAGTTTTACCTGAGGATAAACCGGTTGAAAAAGATCTCACAGACTTACATTGAAAGAGGGACCCGAGCCATAACTGTATAGCAACGGCCTGGCAATTTAGCTCAGAATATGTCAGAAGAATCAGTGTCTCTTTACTATGGTAACTAGCAATTTATGTGTCAGAAGCCAAGCCAATATGAGGAACTCATAAAAATATAGCTTCTTAGCATGTTGTGAAATGCATAATAAAGCCAGACACTAACACACTTCTCATTAACGGTTATAACCAAACCTCACCTTGAAAGTCTTTAAAGCTTTCTCTGTTGGCATAGGTGAATCCTCGCATTGTTCCATCTTGAAACTCTTTAAACATCCCTACATCTTCAGCCCCATTTAAGAGCCTCTGTAACGTGGAGCTCACCACAAAGACATTTGGATTACACTTCTGACCGTCCTGAGCTGGAAACAAGAGCTGCTCCACCAACAACTCAGCTCCTGTCAAAGATTTCACAGCGTGCATGTTAGCAAAGCCTCACTGACCTCTAGGAACTGGGTATTTCACCAGCTAGGTCAAATTGCTAATAAATAATACCCTTATTATATATTTAATATTAAAAACGATCATTTTCTGAAGTACAGTAAATATTTCAAGCTAAACCATATAGTAAGCATGCATGCAACAGTAGACTTGTTGACACGTCCACATTAATCCCTTTTCGTCTGAAAACTCAGTTTTCAGTGTCCTAGCGTTTTCGTTTTCCCAGGTATGCAGTTATAGGGAGTGTACTCAAAAGTCTCTGTTTTCAGTGGAGGAAAATGCCATTCTAGTGTGGATGAAAGGCATAAATGTAGCAAAATCAATGCATTTTCAACTGAAAGCAGATTAGTGTGGATGTGACTTGGACATGATATATATCATCCTTTCTTAAAGGTCATATAAAAAAATAAAAAAATACAACCGATGTTACTTGTCTCTAATATAGAACCTTAACAAAAGTATTTTATCATTTAACCCTTTAATGCATACCTCGGGTCTTTAGTGACCCGGGACCTCATTCCACTACCTGTACCTCATGCATTTTTTGGAGTTATGCCCACACCGCTTTAGTATTCCTTAACCTTTCTCTTCTGAATAGTGTAAAAAAAAATAATAGTAAAAACTGCAAAAAAATAAATAAATAAATACAATAAAATATATATACAGTGGTGTGAAAAAGTGTTTGCCCCCTTCCTGATTTCTTATTTTTTTGCATGTTTGTCACACTTAAATGTTTCAGATCATCAAACAAGTTTAAATATTAGTCAAAGATACACAAGTAAACACAAAATGCAGTTTTTAAATGAAGGCTGTTATTATTAAGGGAAAACAAAATCCAAACCTGGCCCTGTGTGAAAAAGTGTTTGCCCCACCTGTTAAAACATAACTTATCTGTGGTTTATCACACCTGAGTTCAATTTCTCTAGCCACACCCAGGCCTGATTACTGCCACACCTGTTCTCAATCAAGAAATCACTTAAATAGGACCTGCCTGACAAAGTGAAGTAGACCAAAAGATCTTCAAAAGCTAGACATCATGCCGAGATCCAAAGAAATTCAGGAACAAATGAGAAAGAAAGTAATTGAGATCTATCAGTCTGGAAAAGGTTATAAAGCCATTTCTAAAGCTTTGGGACTCCAGAGAACCACAGTGAGAGCCATTATCCACAAATGGCGAAAACATGGAACAGTGGTGAACCTTCCCTGGAGTGGCCGGCCGACCAAAATTACCCCAAGAGTGCAGCGACGACTCATCCAAGAGGTCACAAAAGACCCCACAACAACATCCAAAGAACTGCAGGCCTCACTTGCCTCAGTTAAGGTCAGTGTTCATGACTCCACCATAAGAAAGAGACTGGGCAAAAATGGCCTGCATGGCAGAGTTCCAAGACGAAAACCACTGCTGAGCAAAAAGAACATTAAGGCTCGTCTCATTTTTGCCAGAAAACATCTTGATGATCCCCAAGACCTTTGGGAAAATACTCTGTGGACTGACGAGACAAAAGTTGAAGTTTTTGGAAGGTGTGTGTCCCATTACATCTGGCATAAAAGTAACACCGCATTTCAGAAAAAGAACATCATACCAACAGTAAAATATGGTGGTGGTAGTGTGATGGTCTGGGGCTGTTTTGCTGCTTCAGGACCTGGAAGACTTGCTGTGATAAATGGAACCATGAATTCTGCTGTCTACCAAAAAATCCTGAAGGAGAATGTCCGGCCATCTGTTCGTGACCTCAAGCTGAAGCGAACTTGGGTTCTGCAGCAGGACAATGATCCAAAACACACCAGCAAGTCCACCTCTGAATGGCTGAAGAAAAACAAAATGAAGACTTTGGAGTGGCCTAGTCAAAGTCCTGACCTGAATCCTATTGAGATGCTGTGGCATGACCTTAAAAAGGCAGTTCATGCTCGATAACCCTCCAATATGGCTGAATTACAACAATTCTGCAAAGATGAGCGGGCCAGAATTCCTCCACAGCGCTGTAAAAGACTCATCGAAAGTTATCGCAAACGCTTGATTGCAGTTGTTGCTGCTAAGGGTGGCCCAACCAGTTATTAGGTTTAGGGGGCAATCACTTTTTCACACAGGGCCATGTAGGTTTGGATTTTGTTTTCCCTCTATAATAACAACCTTCATTTAAAAACTGCATTTTGTGTTTACTTGTGTTATCTTTGACTAATATTTAAACTTGTTTGATGATCTGAAACATTTAAGTTTGACAAACATGCAAAAAAATAAGAAATCAGGAAGGGGGCAAACACTTTTTCCCACCACTGTATATATATATATTTATAACTGCTTAATTAGTAAAAGTGTTTAGGGTCATTAAAGACCCGAGATATGTAATAGTGTTGCTTTTTATTTGCGCTTCCATAAATAATATTTTTATGATTATTTCACATCTATATAAGTTTACTATCACATGATATACTGTTTACTTCTTTAAGACAAATGAGTACTTTTTTCATATAAATGACTACTATTTCACATTGATTTTCTGTGTATCAATGGTGAATTATCAGTATCCCATATGTGTGTACACATACATTTTATACATGCTATTTTTACTCAGTGGCGCTGATGTTTCAGTGATTGACTTGATTTACATTTGACTTTGCTATTTGACGAAGAAGCATCGTGGAAGTAAACTCTAACAAGTACAATACATGAACATGTTTGGCTATTGTTATTTTGGTGTACTACTGAAATTAAGTTGTGCATTTATCTAGACTCAAAAAGTGCCTAAGAAAATACATATCCATAGTTTATGTGCACGTTTGTGGCTCAATATGTGTTTGACAGCCAGTTGCATCTCATACAATTTCAGTGTGGAAGTAATGAATCCTGTTATATATTTGTTGCATCATCTCTTTGCTATATGAAAAATAAAACATCAGAATATATCAAAATATATTCCATTCCATAATTTTTTAATTGTCTTGAAAATGGAAAATTATTTGAAAATTTGACACTATCTGGGCATTTAGTAGATCCATTTGTGATATATATATACTGTACGTATGGGGTCTGAAGACCCGAGTATGTAATAATGTTTTTGAAACACCCATGCATTTAAGGGTTAAGAAAGTTTAATAGTTTGAATACAATAAAATAATGTCTAGTTTGAATACAATAAAAATAGTGTCAATGACAGTCTCTATTTAACACTTACAGTGTTAGAACTATTTAAAATACTACGATACTTAAATGCTCAGTCTTTCCCAAATGGCCTTTATGAGTTTTCAGAAGTGTGTAGCTTGTCTTTGACATGAAGTTGTTCATTTGATCAGTGGCAAGTGTCTTTGAAGGCAATAAGTATGAAGCAACTAGAAAACCAGTTACAGAAGGACTGGGTTCACAAACTTTGGTGGACCAGTGGTTGAGTAACACTAACAGAGGCAAAAAGGACAAAGACTGGACTTTAAACACAGACAACCTCAGAAGGCAAGTAGATTTTTCACAAAATGTTCAGTTCCTGTCAGCCACTGTCCCTGGATATAACATGCCAGGGGTCTCACCTCCACTCTGCTGCTTGTCTCTGATCCTGTTTAGTAACCATGTCATGGCCTCTGTTTTAGTGTCATCAGCCAGCTCCAGGACCACCAGAGGGGTGAACGAGAAGACATCACTGTCAGAAACCGACAAGCCACTTTGCATTTTTCCTTATCCCTGTGTAACAGAGAGACAAAGAAGGGCAAGGAGCAAAAAAATATCATATATAAAACATATCACTCTCCTCAAATCTCATATAAAACAGCTCCAGTTACACTCAAAGTTACACTTATGCAAATGCTACAATAAGGTACATTTACATTTCAAATGGTACATTTCACATTATTACAGTTCTAATAGGACTGGTTGAAAAGAATATGGACTATACCTGCCACGCTTATGATAATATATTGTATGAAATTCACTGTCAAATATACTGTAATAATGACTGTCTTTCCCAATATACACCCATTTTGGTAGTCAAATATACAGTATATATATATATATATATATATATACTGTATATATGACTACCAAAATGGGTGTATATTGGGAAAGACAGTCATGGGAGACCGGGGCTTGTCAATGTTTTTTATAAATTAACATAAACAAAGCAAATCTGTTTAAAAATATTGTTCATTTTTAGTGCATGACACCTCATGCATTAAAGGAATAGTTCACCCAAAAATGAAAATTTTCTCATAATTTACTCACCCTCATACCATCCCAGATGTGTATAACTTTCTTTCTTCAGCAGAACACAAAGGAAGATTTTTAGAAGAATGTCTAAGCTCTTTTGGTCCATACAATGCAAGTGAATGGGTGCCAAACATTTGAAGCTCAAAAAAGCACATAAAGACAGCGTAAAAGTAATCCATACGACTCCAGTGGTTTAATCAATGTCTTCAGAAGCGATATGAGAGTTGTGGGTGTGATGGAGAGCAGGTCCCTATCACAGTGGGTGAGAAACAGGTCAATATTTTAATATAAAACAGATGTTTTATTTAACTTTTTACAATAAATTATCCTCCCTGCTCAGTCAAACTCCACTTTAACTTTAACTTTCACATTCTTTTTCTTGTATTTTTGGTGATTCACATTCCTCATGCATATCGGCCCCTACTGGGCAGGGAGAACAATGTCTAGCAAAAAATGACAAATATTGATCTGTTTCTCACCCACACCTATCATATCACTTCTGAAGATATGGATTAAAATACTGGAGTCAGATGGATTATTTTTATGCTGCCTTTATGTGCTTTATTGAGCATCAAAATGTTGGCACCCATTCACTTGTATTGTATGGACCAACAGATATTCTAAAAATCTTATGGTAGATAAAACATGATAAAAGTGCCCTCTACGGTGGAACAGTGTGCAAGAAAATGTGATAAAGTGCCCTCTAGGGTGCCCTTCCAGTGGAGAATACATGATGCAGTGCCCTCTAGGGTGCCCCATCGTGTGAGAAAACGTGATGCAGTGCCCTAATGGGCGACCTTCCAATGGAAAGATTGTGATGCAGTGCCCTCTAGGGTGCCCCTATGTGTGAGGAAATGTAGGCTGTGATGCTGTGCACTAATGTGTGCCCTTCCAGTGGAAAAAATGTGATGCAGTGCCCTCATGGGTGCCTCTATGTGTGAGGAAATGTAGGCTGTCCTACATGCTAGAAAATTAGTTGGCCTCTGTGTGCTCCTACAGTGGAAAATGCCCTCCTGGTGCCCCTGTTTTTTATTTTTTATATTTCCTTTTAAAAAACAGTTTAGTGGCAGCATGATTCTACATCAATTTCATTTCTGTTTGGAGCCAGTAAACTCATCCAGACAGTTTTTAGAATCATTAGCATGTAGAAGTTAAAAAGTTAGCATGGAGAAGTTAAACGTATCTTTAGAAAGAAAAAAAAACGTCAAAACTGTCTGGATGAGTTTATTGGTTCCAAAAGAGAGTGCAAATGAGGTAGAATCATCTCTTGGGTGGAGTACCCCTTTATTTTTGGTACAATCCTCACAAACACTCAACCACACCCTCTTTAGAATGTACAGGTGTCAGGGGGTTTAGTGCAGTCTGAGCTGTAAACTTCACATCCCACTACAATGTGTGAGGTAGGTTACATAGCAATATGTTTTACATTTAAACCAACGGAAAGATTGCAGCTTACTAAAGATGCATTACTAATATGTGTAGACTGCATTTTCTGGTTTGGTTTGTTTATTAAGCTGTATACCATGTGATGCCCAGATGCTCTTGCGTAGCATAGATTTTGAATTTATTCTATGCATGGAGATTTCCACACCTGTCTTTACTGAGACTGCCATGGTTGAACTGCTCCATGGTACTTTTAAACAGCAAAATGGTTTGCATGAGCAACGATATTGATGGAAGCCCGAATTAATCTTGCATGTGAGCCGCTCTGGGTTTGTCACGAGAGCTTGCATTTTAAGGAGTGCCTGGTTAATGCACTGATCCTGTCACTGTAGCTCGAGTTTCACGGGAAGCCCGGTTGGCGCGTGCGCATGGATAGCAGAGTGCGATTTGTCTTCAAAGTCCCACATTGTCAACCTTGTCCCACATTAAAAGCATATTTAGCACTCGTAAATTGAAATGAATGTAATAAGCTTGCTTCATCGCCTGACGGAAATGTGGCTGACATGAGAGTATTAAAATAAAGGTACATCTTAAAAAACTTTCTATATCGATATTTACACGTTGTATTGATAACATTGGTTCGTTGGTTATTGGATTGATGCATTGATCCAGATCGATGAATTGTTACATCCCTAGTGTGTGTGTGTGTGTGTGTAATAAATGGTTAAATAGTTAATAGTTCCTTGTGTGTTTTTACTACAGAGGTGTAGTAGTTATACTTAAAATCTGAGTCACATAATAAAATTGTTTTAATCTTAACCAGGTTTTGAACTGTTATCAAACTGTTAACCATAAATGCATCACGAATTTCTGCACGCTGGTGCCCCACCACATGCAGCTGGTGCCCTTTTCATTAGTTTCGCCCCTGCCCCACAGACAGCCTGAGTCCGCCACTGTATATAGGGATAAATAACCAACAAAGAACACTCTTACTGTCACGTGTCCAGGCGTAAACGCTTGTAAAATGTCATATCAATGGTAAATGCCATATCAGGCCTGAATACCGCCACTGTCATGTAAACTATGTCTACTTACAGAGTTGCACGGTCGATCAGCTGTCCGGAAAGCGAAAGAGATGTCAGCCCTGCTGTTTAAATACCCATTTAAGCCGAACGGTTGACAACTTGTTTAATTTAAAGTATAGGTCTCTAATGCACGCGCATTAGCCGGAGATCTGTAAACATAAAAGGCTTGACTTGAGTTCCTCTACGTCACAGAGACGAAAGAGCCCCCACCCACCGCACGTACACTGAACAACTGAGAAATATATTCATATGTTATCGAGACGAGTCATTTAATAATATGGACAGCTATACACATAAATGCGCTTGAAATGCTAGATATATTCGCTATAGTTACCCGCGCTTAGCCCATTATGATATAAATGAGTATTTAACATTAATTAAAATGATGTGTGCATTTAGACAATACGAGTGCACTAACACTGCACGTTTACCGCTGATAATACAATCTATGGACAGCTAGGATGTCAGCATCTATAGTTCATGTATGACGCTCAGGGTCACGTGATCAGTGACATAGACGTTCGACTTGTGTGAATCACTCTTTTGAGCCGGTTCTGAGTTGAATGGCGAATCAGTCTAACTGATCCCGCGCTTCAGTCTGAGTCGTTCGGACAACTGACTCACTCATTAAATGGGTCCGAGCATTAAGAGACAGAAACATGGCTGGGAATTCAGCGGACACGGCTAAGAGTCACCCTCTAAAGCGTTATTAATATAGTGGTAATGCTGTGTGTTGGAGTTTGTTGGTTGCGTCTGGTGTTGTTGTTTAAGTGAGTCTTATTGTTGTTGACTGTTTTCGTCTGCACCCTGTCAGTGTTGATCAAGAAAACATAATACTTGTTTCAGTATGTAATTGTGAATGTTTCAGTATTTTATTTGTGTTAATTCAGAAGATAATTGAGTGTTTTTATGCTTTCAATAGTCCTACAAATCACACATGAGCACTGTCATAACGTCCCTCCACAAATAGATACTTTTAGTAATAACATACATTAATACAATGCTAAACTTATATCTAACATATCAGAATCAGCTTTATTGCCAAGTATGCTTACACATACAATGAATTCGTCTTGGTGACAGGAGCTTCCAGTGTACAACAATACAAAAACAATAAAAAACAGCAGCAAGACATAAAAAAAAAAAAAAAAAAACTAATTATACACATATGTACAGACACACACATACATACATAAACATGGGTAGTGCAAATCTAATACAGTCTGTTATGTACAGTGCAAATGTTTTTGTTTTTTTTTTCTTCAGAGGAATGAAATGGCAGAAGAGGTTGGATGTGTTGGATAAATATAAAAAAGACTAAACTGTGTATTGCACATAGTTATTGCTCAGTGGGGCAATTTAACTGTTCATGAGATGGATAGCATTAGAGAAAAAACTGTTCCTGTGCCTGATGGTTCTGGTGCTCAATGCTCTGAAGCGTCGGCCAAAAGGCAATTCAAAAAGGTAGTGGGCAGGGTGAGTGGGGTCCAGAGTGATTTTTCCGTTTTCCTCACTCTGGAAGTGTATAGTTCTTGGAGGGGGGGGGGGGGGGTGGGTGTGTGCAGTCCGAACTGTCCTTTGTAGTCTTCTGATGTCTGATTTCGTAGCTGAACCAAACCAGAGAGTTATTGAAGTGCAGAGGACAGACTCAATGTCTGCTGAGTAGAACTGTATCAGCAGCGCCTGTGGCAGGTTGAATTTCCTCAGCTGGTGAAGGAAGTACAACCTCTGCTGGGCCTTTTACACAATGGAGTCAATGTGTGTCTCCCACTTCAGGTCCTGTGAGATGGTAGTGCCCAGGAACCTGAATGACTCCACTGCTGCCACAGTGCTGTTTAGAATGGTGAGGGGGGGGTCAGTGTTGGGGGGTTCCTCCTAAAGTCCACAATCATCTCCACCGTTTTGAGCGTTTTCAGCTCAAGGTTGTTTTGACTGCACCAGACAGCCAGCTGTTTAACCTCCCTTCTGTATGCAGACACATCGTCATCTCGGATGAGGCCGATGACAGTGGTGTCATCTGCAAACTTCAGGAGCTTGACAGAGGGGTCCTTGGCGATGCAGTCGTTGGTATAGAGGGAGAAGAGTAGTGGGGAGAGCACTATAAGGGTTAATTGTTTGATTGGCAGTCATTTGATTGACAGCTCTCTCCTATTCTCTTGACTTTAGACTGGCACAGCGTTTACTGATGTTTTTCGGTATTCATAGTCTCTTCTACAATATCCTAGTTTCCATCCACTTTTTGCGCTATTTTGTTATCGACAAAGTGAAAATGCATTAAAAAAAATGTTTGCGAAATTTGGCGTCTTCTGCCTGTTTCCATTCAAATGGCCTTTTATCGATAAAAATGGTGTGCGTGATGACGTTATGCCTAAAAAAAACACTTTGGCGCATAAACTGGTCAAACGGGGCTTTCGAACAACGCTGCCGAGCATTCATCTTGCGAATCTCCGCTCTCTTCCTAACAAAACGGATGAACTACATCTCACCTGAACAAACAAGGACCTCTGCTGCCTTGTGCTTGAAACCTGGCTGAGTGAAGCCATTCCAGACAGCGCGTTACATCTGCCGGGCTTTCAGCTGTTCAGAGTGGATTGCATCGCGGAGTTAACGGGGAAAACGAGAGGCGGTGGAACATGCTTTTACATCAATGAATGTTGGTGTACAGATGTAACAACGTTAAAGAGGATGTGCTGTCCTAATTTGGAAGCGCTCTTTATTAACAGTAAGCCCTTTTACTCACCGCGGGAGTTTTCCTCGTTTATTCTGGTGAGTGTGTATATCGCGCCAAACACGTGTTTGAATGCAGCGCTGCAACAGCTGGCTGATCAAATCACAGACACGGAACAACAGTACCCGGACTCACTTATTGTTATTCTTGGGGATTTTAACAAAGCAAATCTCACACGTGAACTGCCCAAATAAAAACAACACATCACATGCCCCACCAGAGACAGAAACATACTAGATCATTGCTACACAACAATAAAGGATGCATATCGCTCTGTCCCTAGAGCAGCTTTGGGACTCTCTGATCACTGTCTGGTTCATCTTCTTCCAACTTACAGACAGAAATTAAAATCTGCTAAGCCTGTAGTAAGGACTGTAAAGATATGGACCAATGAAGCAGAGCGAGAAGTACAAGCCTGCTTTGATTGCACGGATTGGAGTGTTTTTGAGGCTGCAGACACCGATTTGGACAAGCTCACATATACTGTGACATCATATATCAGTTTCTGTGAGGATATGTGCATTCCTACTAGGACTTATTTAAAGTTCAACAATGACAAACCGTGGTTTACAGAAGAGCTCAGGCAGCTTCGTCAGGCAAAGAGGATGCTTGAAGGGGTGTGGATAAAGTCTTGTACAATCAGGCCAGGAACACACTGAACAAGGAAATCAGAGTGGCTAAAAGAAGATACACTGAGAAGCTGAAAAACAATCAGTGAGGAGTGGCAAGAAACAACTCGCAAATTACAGGACTCCTACCCCTGACCCTGTAGTGGACCAACAACTGGCTGACGACCTGAATTTGTTCTACTGCAAATTTGAGAGGCCCAATCTCACACCCCACACCCACTCTGACCTTCACTTCACACAAACACCAACACCTCCTGCAACCCCCCTCCTGCTACTCAACCTGCACTTAAGATCTGTGAAGATGATGTGAGCCGCGCCTTTCGGAAAAAAAAGACGAGGAAAGCTTCAGGCCCAGATGGTGTCTCACCAGCGTGTCTTCGATCCTGTACTAACCAGCTGGCCCCCATCTTCACACAGATCTTCAATAGATCACTGGAGCAGTGTGAAGTTCCATGCTGCTTCAAACATTCCACTATCATCCCCATCCCAAAGAAACCAAAAATCATAGGAATTAATGACTACAGACCTGTCGCCCTGACGTCTGTGGTCATGAAATCATTTGAGAGACTGGTGTTGGCCCACCTAAAGAACATCACTGGACCCTTTCTAGATCCCCTTCAATTTGCTTATCGAGCAAACAGGTCTGTGGATGATGCAGTCAACATGGGATTGCATCATATCCTGCAACATCTGGACAGACCAGGGACATATGCAGGGATCCTTTTTGTGGACTTCAGTTCGGCTTTCAACACCATCATCCCAGCTATACTCCAGAATAAATTACACCAACTCTTTGTTCCCATGTCTATCTGTCAGTGGATTACCAGCTTTCTGGTGGACAGGCAGCAGCTTGTGAGACAGGGGAAATTCACTTCCAGCACCTGTACAATCAGCACTGGTGCCCCCCAGGGATGTGTGCTCTCCCCACTACTCTTCTCCCTCTACACCAATGACTGCATCGCCAAGGACACCTTTGTCAAGCTCCTGAAGTTTGCAGATGACACCACTGTCATCAGCCTCATCCGAGATGACGATGACTCTGCATACAGAAGGGAGGTTGAACAGCTGGCTGTCTGGTGCAGTCAAAATAACCTTGAGCTGAACACACTCAAAACGGTGGAGATGATTGTGGACTTTAGGAGGAACACCCCAACACTGACCCCCCTCACCATTCTAAATAGCACTGTGGCAGCAGTGGAGTCATTCAGGTTCCTGGGCACTACCATCTCACAGGACCTGAAGTGGGAGACACACATTGAAAAGGCCCAGCAGAGGTTGTACTTCCTTTGCCAGCTGAGGAACTTCAACCTGCCACAGGCGCTGCTGATACAGTTTTACTCAGCGGTCATTTAGTCTGTCCTCTGCACTTCAATAAATGTCTGGTTTGAAATCAGACATCGAAGACTACAAAGGACAATTTGGACTGCTGAGAGGATTATTTGTTGCCCCCTGCCCCCCCTTCAAGAACTATACACTTCCAGAGTGAGGAAAAAGGCTGGAAAAAATCACTCTGGACCCCACTCACCCTGCCCGCTAGATTTTGAACTGTTGCCCTCTGGCCGACGCTTCAGAGCTCTGAACACCAGAACCGTCAGGCACAGGAACAGTTTTTTCCCTCAGGCTATCCATCTCATGAACAGTTAAATTGCCCCATTGAGCAATAACTATGTGCAATACACAGTTTAGTCTTTTTTTATATTTATCCAACACATCCAGCCTCTTCTGCCATTTCATTCCTCTGAAAAAAAAAACCATTTGCACTGTACATAACAGATTTGTATTTGCACTGTACATAACAGATATAGATTTGTATTAGATTTCACTACGTATGTGTGTATATGTATGTATGTGTGTGTCTGTGTGTGTATGTACGTATGTGTATAACTATTTTTTATTTTTTATTACTTCAATAAATAAACGGATGTCTACCACGATTAAATTAATCACAAAGAGTGGCCATTAATTTGTTCTCTGTGCACTTGTCCATGTGCATGTCTTGATACGAGATATTTGAGTTGGCACTCCTGGAAGTGTCATGTTTGCAGCATCGGATCTGTTCTATGCCGTTAAGATCAATCCATAATCACGTACAATAAATTGGCTTTCAAGGATGCATACCTTTTCGTCATGATTAACACAGTCTAACGATTGGGGCAAATTCTATCATGTGACACTACATTTTTGCGTTAATGGCAATTTTCTCAACAAAAAGTGTTTCCAAACCAGTTTTTCGCGAAATTTGAAGTATCGACATAGAGTTTATGCGCTAGTGTTAAACGGAAAAATATTATGTCAACACTTGTGAAATTTTAGCAATAATTAGCGTTTCCATCAGCTTAATTTTGATGCGCTAAAACTTTTTCGCAAAAAATCCTTGGATGGAAACGTAGTTAGTGTTGTCTGTTTCTTGGGCAAGACAGGTAATCTTTGTCTAGCAGTAACTTTTGTTGTTGTGTTAAATAGACTCAGTGCATGGATTCATTCATTCATCTACTTACTTATATTCCTGCTTGAGCTGAACATCTACCATTACCATGTACTGTATTTCTAGGTTTAGATTTGGTCACATTACACTGTTTATGTTACTTACTATGTCAGTACATAGTACTGAGTAGTACTAATAAACAACATCTACATGTAGTTTTTATGTAATGCACATAAACAGATGTCATGGAGATGTACGTGTGCTATCTGGGATGTTATTACTATTATTATTATTATTATTAACAACAGAGTATTTACAAGAAATATGACATAATAATCGCATGTAGATGCTGTGTATTAGCATTATTTTTAATAGTATTAGTAATAATAGTATATTGTTAATTAATAATTATAACATCCCAGATAGAACACCCACATCTCTGAGACACCTGTTTTAGAGTGTTTCCTGTGGAAAGAATCACATTCTAAGCAACATCTGGTAAACATCTTAAAAAGATCAGATTTTCAAACATTCTAAATCATAAACGTCTCAAAGACATCTGCTAAATGTCTTATTGACATCCAAGAGGAAACGTCTTATAGATGTATTGAAGGTGAGCAAACAATATGTCAAAATACGTCTTCCAGATGTAAACACACACACATCAAATAGACGTCTGGGTGATGCATGTGTGCTATCAGAGATGTGTAACAAGAACACTGTGATGTAATGTGTACTTCAGTTTTCATTGTGCATGGTCATTTCTCACAAAGGGTTGAGGGTTGTTGTGTCCTCTTAAAGTAAAAAGCCAATATTGCATTTTTTTAGCACCAGTTTTGGGAATTTTGTAAAATTATCAAACTATCTTAGACTTCCCATGTTTCCCTGTTTGGTTGTTGTTGTTTTTTCCAGCTGCCTGTCTTCTGCTGTAAGTGATATTGGTTAAGAATGAGATGGTCACATTGAGTTGTGTTGTAGGTCATGGTGGATCACCAGCTGGCTGTCCTCCTGGTGCCCGACATCTCAAAGACAACTGAAGGAGGCAGAGGAGAGGATGCTGCAGTGTGAGTAACCACCATTGTGTCCTTCTCTTGTATGAGTTTAAGTCCACTCAGGCTTGCCTTCCAGAATTTAAAGGATTATTACCCTGCCCTTATACAGCTCAGATATATCAAAATCAATTAGAAGTTGACCGATAGTGGATTTTGCAGATATTGTATGACTTTCTTTCTCGCAAGTGAATGGTGACCAAAACTTTGAAGCTCAAGAAAGCTCATAAAGGCAGCATAAAAGTAATCAATACGACTCCAGAGGTTAAATCCATGTCTTCTGAAGTGATCCATTCGGTTTTGGGTCTCTTGGCTCGTGTTTGGCGCATGCGCAGAGTGCTAGATGGCGCAAGAAGTGTAATCGAGCTTGAAATCATGATAGCAAGGAGACTGATGGTGTCTAAATTTATACTGAAAAAGGAGTTATATTTTGGTGTGTTCTCACCCAAAACCGATTGGATTGCTTATGAAGACATGGATTTAACCACTGGAGTCATATGGATTACTTTTATGCTGCCTTTTTGTGCTTTTTGTGCTTCAAAGATTTGGTCACCATTCACTTGCACTGTATGGACCTACAGAGCTGAGATATTCTTCTAAAAATCTTCGTTTGTGTTCTGCAGAAGAAAGAAAGTCATACACATCTGGGATGGCATGAGGGTGAGTATGTGATATGAGAATTTTCATTTCTGGGTAAACTATTCTTTTAATCGGCTTATAGTTTTTAAAATCAATTTATTGAATGTTAAAAAAAAATCTTAGTATTTCCTTAATGTGATGCCACAGACATAGAGACTGCAAGAGTCCAAAATTAGTAAAATCCCAGATGCGTTTGTTGTGCAACCAAAATCCCAATAATAACCAGAATTTTTTTTTATTTGGTGTATATTACGGGACTTTTAATTATAAACAAGCTCAAAATACACTAGGGACTCTTATTTTAAAGTGTCTGTGCTTCCAGGTAACACAAACACACAAGGGAAACAAAACATGCACTCTTACAATCATCTTCAATGTATTAAAATAGAATCACTACAAATTAAACATTGTCATATGGGCTAATATATACTGTATACTGTATAAGCAGTAATTAATTAACAATAGATCATCATTAACCAATAGTAGATAATCAGTGATCGCTTGTCAATTGTCATATGTGTCTTTTTTGCAACATTTTGCATTGTCATGAATTAGTCCATAAACTAATTCTTGGCTCCCTTACCATGCTCTATATATAAATATTCACCAAATTAAGCTTTTTATAGCCTATATGTTCACAAGAAAAAGAGTTTTGGCCACAGAGGAACATGGAGGTTTTTTTAAAAAAAAGTTCTAAAAAGCAACTATTGGTACCAATTAATCAGTAAAACCGCTACATCGGTCGACCTCTAAAAGGAATTTTACTCATTATGTTACAAATCACACTTTCTCTGTGGATTAATGAATACCTGATTGTTTTGTCTTTTATTTTTCTCTACAGAAAGTTAGTGAGTTTTAAAGTGAACATCACTATTTGTTATGTTGTTAAAATTTAAGACAATTTATTTCAACATTAAACCTTAGCCTGACTACAATCCAGACTGTTCTGAACAAGAGATCCAACTTGTTCTGAAATTACTCTTTATTTATGAACATGAAACTTGAGCGTTGTTATTTTGAATTCCTGTGGTTAGACATAACCTTTGCAATTTTATTTTAGCTGACTTTTGTTAATTTTGGTGAGGAAATATAGATATTTGTCATACTGAATTTCCTATTGATTCAGGGATGCATTTATAAATGGCTTGTGAAGATGTGGAGGTTGCCATGTTGAGATCAAATGACCAGCTGAATATTACTTGCTTTACCTCAATAATCCCCTGTAATTTGTAGCTTTTATTTGCGTAATAAGTTAAGTAGGCTACATAAATAACAATTGTATAAGTACTAAGTTGTTATCTTTTAAGTAGAAATATGAAGGTCCTAAAAGATATATTTGCAGTTCACTAATGTAGAAATGTAAGCTGATGCTGTTAAGTTAAATGTAATTTCTCCACTCTCTTTAACTCCTATCAGACATCAAAAGCAAGTTCTTCAAGCAGTTTGTCTACATATTTGACAACAACATGGTGTGGACACTGGGGACATATGGAGAATAAGACCCCTCTGGTGTTGCTGCATGGGTTTGGGGTTGGCGTCGGTCTTTGGGCCCAGAACCTGGACCCTCTGTCTCAGCAGAGGCCCGTCTATACCTTTGACCTGCTGGGCTTCGATCAGAGCAGCAGACCTCACTTTGACACAGATGCCCAAGAGGCTGAGCTCCAGTTTGTGCAGTCCATCGAGCAATGGAGGGAGAAACTGGGCCTGGAGAGCATGATTATGCTGGGTCATAACCTGCATGGATATCTGGCAGCCTCCTACGCAATCAAATACCCTACCAGGTTTGTAAATAAAGATACAAAAGCAATTTGCACTTTATAAGTTAGTAAATGTTAGATTTTTAGCATATTGTGATATTTCTTTTAGATTCACAGTATGTGTCCAGTTAAAGCATGGTTTGTTATGGTTCTATTTTTAAAAGAATGAGTAATTAATGAAAAATGTGTAACTGCAGCACACATTGATGTCTACTGTAGATTAGAGGTCAGTACATTTATTTATAATGTATAAATAAATCCTGCATGTGCCACCTTTTCATATTCATAAAATCTCACTGTTGAGTTGTACCTGAGGACTCTAGAAACATAAAATTGTTCTCAAATCCTTCTTTATCCTTTCTGTTTTTTTCTTGGTTTCTCAATTTCCCTCAGCTTTTGTCTCTGTCAGCAGTTTGACCTCAGAATTTGATGCCAAACTGTGTCAAATTTCCTGTACCGCTGATGAGTGTTAGCAAATCCCTGAATGTTGTTTCACTTCTATGCTGCTCACAAATTTTGTACTTTGCATGTTTGGGGTAGTGTTTGACTTGTGTTTAAGCAGAACATTTTGGAGTAATCTGGGCATCTCTATTGTGGTTTATGTGAAAAACGATAGATTACGAACAATCATTGACCATCTGATGCCTATTGAAAACACTGATGGATTATTCCAAATGTTGTCCATCATTTGACAAATAAAAATCAAGAAAAGTACACAACTTATACCAAGCAAGTCAAATTTCCTTCTAACCAACTGTAAAAATGTTCTATGTTCGTGGGCAATGGAGGAGTCAGGAGACAGCGAACAGTCAAGGTCAGTCTTTATTTTCTTTCACAGTTACGGCTTATAGTCAACTCAGGGCTCTTTGTTTTGCTGGTCTTTCTCTTGGCTCGTCCCTGGTGCTCTCTCCCCACTCTGATGCTCTGGCCTTGCCTTTTCAGGACTCCCTCCGCCATCACTATAATTAGAGACAGGTGTTAGAGTAATCATAACCCAGGTGACGATCCTTACCGCTCTCCCTCTCCCGCAGACCGACACATGAACACGCCCTCCTATGCCACATACCCCCACCACCGACTCAGGCCGGGGCAACATCCGGCCTGCCCCCTCCCCCCCGATTTCTGGAGAGAAAGTCAGCCACAACCATCTGCGCCCCCAGTCTGTGGACCACCTTGAATTTAAAGGGCTGAAGAGCCAGATACCAGCGGGTGATCCACGCGTTAGTATCCTTCTTGCGGTGGAGCCACTGCAGAGGAGCGTGATCGGAACAGAGGGTGAAGGCCCACCCCAGCAGGTGGTAGCAGAGGGTAAGAACAGCCCACTTAATCACAAGACACTCCTTCTCGATGGTACTGTACTTGGTCTCCCTGAAGGAGAGCTTGCAACTAATAAACAGTACTGGCCGTTCCTCCCCTCCCACCTCCTGTGAGAGAACCACCCCCAGCCCCATCAGATGCATCAGTCTGCAAAATAAAGGGGAGAGAGAAGTCAGGTGCATGTAAAAGCAGCCCCCCACAAAGTGTTGACTTTACCTTCAGGAAAGCCTATTTGCACAACTGATCGAGTAACTTGTCAATTCGCGGCATTGGATAAGCATAAAATTTGGACACTGCGTTCACTTTCCGGTAGTCAACACAGAACCGGACCGAGCCATCGCTCTTCGGTACCAGAACTACCGGGCTAGCCCAGTTGCTGTACGACTCCTGTATTACGCCTATTTCAAGCATTGCCTCTAATTCTTGTGTTCAGGAAGACGATAGGGGCGGCTACGAACCACCACCCCTGGGGTGGTCTCAATATGGTGCCCTATAATGTTTGTGTGACCGGGAAGGGGTGAAAACACATCCGCAAAATTCTCCGGACCCCCGCAGCTCCAGCAGACAGGCCCAGACTTCACGCCCACACCTGCAGCAATGGATTCACCAGCCTGTGGGGGAGATCTGAGAGGGTTAGTGAAGGCCAGTGGGACGAATGGCCAATGGGACCAGGGAACTGGTTTTGGGGAAGGAATTCCCCATTTCCAGGGAGGAACAGGATGAGGGAAAGGGGAGGGGGTTAGAAAGGGAGAAAGAGGGAGGGAGAGAGAGACTTGTTTTTGAAACCCCAGATGAACTTTGCATAATACTAAGTTATTACTGTGGGACATGTCAGGTTTTGTTATTGTAATATAATGCTGAATTATCATCATTATTATTCTGATCATTAGATTTGCATTATACAAAAGTAATATATTTCTATCCTGTTTACTTCACAAGGAGCTTTTAATTTGACACAGAAAAGGCAATGTATATTTGACAGTTTACAATGTACCGCATTTCCTGAAACACTGTAATCTCCTGCTTTTCTGTTATTCTGTGCCGTGTTTGTAGATTTGTATAATAACTTGTAACTGTTACTAATGTTTGGAATTGCGCGAATGCTTAAACCTGCATTACTTTGATTTCAGAATGCACGTGAACTGATCTGAGAGCACTGCCATCCGCGTGAACACAGATCAGCATGTCACCAGTTTGTTCTGAATCACACACAGACCGGGTTTATCTATCTTTAAATCACAGCCTTTTGTGAATATCACATACCGTATGACCAACTCGCCATTTTTATTAATTTTGCAGCCCTGAAGGATCATGAAATTAGTCTACTGATGCGCTCTTTATGAAACTTAATGGCCAAATTAGAGCACGTTAAAATCATCACGATATTCATGATATTGGTCAATTTTACATTGTCAGCAAAATTATCTAGATTATATTGTTAATATTCGATATATCGCCCAGCCCTTTTACAGTATAACAATAATAAGAAAAAAGATAACTGTAGCGCTATAGCGCTGTAAAAGACTCATTGCAAGTTATCGCAAACGCTTGATTGCAGTTGTTGATGCTAAGGGTGGCCCAACCAGTTATTAGGTTTAGGGGGCAATCACTTTTTCACACAGGGCCATGTAGGTTTGGATTTTGTTTTCCCTTAATAATAACAACCTTCATTTAAAAACTGCATTTTGTGTTTACTTGTGTTATCTTTGACTAATATTTAAACTTGTTTGATGATCTGAAACATTTACTTGTGACAAACATGCAAAAAAAATAAGAAATCAGGAAGGGGGCAAACACTTTTTCACACCACTGTATATCCTTCCACTAGCAGCTGTTGGTCAAACGGCAGGGTAAGCTCGGGAGACTCAGCATCCATAATATCTCCCCACGACAAAAGATCCCGCAGGAGCGAGGATTGAACCCCCTTTTCAGCTGGCGGGTTAGCAGAAAGGCACAGATCATCATTGGACAATGCAGCCACGTGGATCCTCCTTTCCGAGATCTTAGCCGGCATCGCACTACAGTGGACACAACCTTGTGCGTCCTTGTGCATGCTTTACGCCCATGCATGCGATACACATCGGATGCGAATCTATGCATAATCAAAATCATAAATCCATACGGGGGAAGGTGTATCTTTTCCCTTCCCCACGGCACCTTTGGACGCAGACATGGTGAGTCAATTAAAAAACTAGCTAACCTTAACGTGATAGCCAGCACCGGAGACACTGCTAATGAAAGCAAATTTAAGTTGCTTAGTGGAAAGCAGAGAAATCCACAACAGATTTGACTGTGCTACATTCGGCAACATTATCCTTAACAGCTCACCTATGAACTGAAATTAGCGTAAACCTGGTCCTGAGATACTGTAAGTCTTCACGGTGAAGAGAGCAAGAACGCCATTTTAGGGCTTCACAGCAGTTTATATAGGAAGGGGGTGGGCTCCTTATTATCCCTGTGATTGGTCTGACCTTTGGACAGATGGGGTGTAATTGGTGCTTCCCATGTCTATCACGCCTGATGTTTGTTTTCTCGATGCAACACCTGACTTGACTTAACCCGCTGCCCACAACTAATGACAATGAAAAAAAACCCACATGAAATCCAATCTGACTGTTCAGACTAAAACGCATTAACAAAAATGTGATTTTATTTGGATTCCAGACCACCTACGAATGTGGTTTGGATCAGGCTTGTAAAAATCTGATTTTATGTGGGGGGTTTTTTCCTGTTCAGACTACAAAAACGTAGACGGATTTGTGTCAGATCTGCCAAAAATCATATTTTTTCTGCCTGTGTTAACATAGCCATAGTAGCAAATATACAAAGATAAAGTACTGTAGCAAAGATTGTCAAGAAAGACAACATTTTCTTCTTTATTTTCAGAGGTATGTTGTTGAAATACTCTGTTCTACATCTAAATTCTTTCTACTACATAATCTGCTAATTTCTTGTGGACTGGCAGAAATTCTGATAACAAAGTCTACACATTCTCTGTTCATTTATTAGGTGTTGCTATTACAAAGTTTCTCGTTTCTCATTGTGTAGAGTAAAACACCTGATTTTGGTGGAACCATGGGGTTTTCCAGAGCGACCTGACCCGGGAGACCAAGACCGACCCATTCCAGTGTGGATCAAAGCTCTGGGGGCCATGCTGAGCCCATTCAACCCCCTCGCTGGTCTCAGACTGGCTGGACCATTAGGTAAGATTTCCTCTAATCTGAGTCTGAATCAGACCTCATAAAAGTATTAATGTGAGCAAGTGAGATGGTTTAAGGCTTAAGATGTACGTCACCATTTGAGAAAGACCCAGAGAGAGATTTAATCAAGACACTGCGTTTGGAATTTCACTGAATAATTATAGCATGTCTCTTACCACAAACCACTTACCTGTTTCATATTCCTCATACTGTAAGCCCTCAGTGTTTATGCTGTAGCAAAATTGTTTTGCATGAACAAATTAACTTTGGCAAAGTCCAAGTTTTAAGTTCATAGATTAATAATAATGATTACTTCAACTTTTCCATGGTTCAGATGATAATACCATGATACTTTGTTTGATACCATGGTACTATTACTAAGTCCATACCACAATATTTTACATGGTACTCCATGGTACATGTCTAAAATACCACATTATTAACATGGCATCATGTCAAAATAATTTAGTATTACCTTGGTCCCATGCCCAGAAACCATGGTAATGCCGTGATACTTTTTGTGTCTTCCAACCATATTAATAACTCATCTGTTGTGATATTCCATGTCAATTTCTTACTTTTCCTATTTTTCACATACATTTGTTTGTTTTTAATGCCAGATATGTCCAAAAATGATGTGTAATCTGTTCCCATGAGTGCCAATTGATAGTGTAATAGATACTGTATCCCTTGGTGTGGGCACAGGGAAGAAAGGACCCAGTTGTTTGGGAGTGGTAGTTGAGTTTGTGCCTTCATAGCCAGAACCCTGGCTCAAGAGGTTTTTAAAATAGAAGTGATCAGCCATTAGTCATTCTGACTATGGGAAAGTGACACATTAGTGAAGAATTGATGATGGGATTAAACATTTATGGGTCATCCAACAATTTTGGATAGATCAATTTCAGTTGTATTTTCACTTTTGGAGTTTTTTCATATGTGTGTTTGCATTCCCCTTTAGGTCCCACTCTTGTGCAGACTGTGAGACCAGACTTAAAAAAAAAATGTGCCTCTATGTTTAATGACAATAGAGTCACAGAATATATCTACCATCTTAATGTCCAAAGTCCAAGGTACCCCATCCATCCATCCCCTTATCTCTTGCACTGACCTTTTCCATTGAATTATATTGTGTAGTCTTATACAGTCTACTTACTGTTTTTGTTTTTATTATTATTATAATAATTTTTCAGTGGTGAAACAGCTTTTAAAAACATGACCATTCCGTATGGCTGGGCAAAAAGGACCATGCTGCAGAGAATTGGCCTGATTCACAGCGGCATCCCCGTTACGGTGATCTATGGCTCACGCTCCGGCATAGATGGCCACTCTGGCAATTCAATCAAAGAAATGAGGCCAAACTCCCATGTAGAGATCATTGAGTTCTCCATTCACTGCTCACCATGCACTGGTACTCACACAGGGCTTCTTAAGAGATGTTTTGCATTGCCTTAAAGGGTTAGTTCACCCAAAAGTGAAAATTTTGTCATCATACTCACCCTCATGTCATTGAAAACAAAAGATGGTATATTGCAGAATATTCTGGCTGTTCTTTTCTCTAGCATGAAAGTGATTGTGGGCGGATGCTGTCAAGCTCCAGAAATGACCAAAAATTGTGACCTTTGGGTTGTATTCCAAGTCTTCTGAAGACATATGATAGCTTTGTGTGAGAAAAAGTCCACTTTCACTTATTCAAATTTGCATATTGCATTTGGTTACTAGACACACAAGAACCAATGTTGTTTGGCATAACTGACATCAAACCTGGTTTGACACATCTACACATGACACATTTAAATATACCCAAACTTAGATGGAGGGGAAGATATTTAGTGAATAATGACTTAAATGCAGTCTGTCCCTCAAAGCTATCACATGACTTTAGAAGACTTTACATTTACATGTATGCATTTGGCAGACGCTTTTATCCAAAGTGATTTACAGTGCACTTATTACAGTGACAATCCCCCTGGAGTAACCTGGAGTTAAGTGCCTTGCTCAAGGACACAATGGTGATGGTTGTGGGAATTGAACCAGCAACCTTCTGATTACCAGTTATGTGCTTTAGCCCACTACGCCACCACCACTCCATTTAGACTTGAAACATAGCACACAAGTTGCATGGACTGCTTTAAGGGGGCTTTTTTTGTGTGTAATTTTTAGAGCTTGACAGCATCCCCATTAACTTTCACTGTATGGAAAAGTGGACTTGGGACAATTTGCAAAATTTCTCCATTTCACAAGAAATAAAGTCACACAACGACATGAAGGTGAGCAAATGACAGAATTGTTTTGTTAAACTAGCCAATTTGGAATTAAATGGCATGTTAGTGATGGGTTTTCACAGATACTGGGAGCCCTGCTTGTAGGAGTTGTATCCCAAGTAACCTCTTACTCTCAGTGTTAGTTAGAGATTTGCATAAATTCTAATAGATTCTAGTGTTGGATGACAAGCAGTCTTTAAAAAGTACACATTTTATTTGCTTGAATTATCAGGAAGTCCAACAAAGCTGTCAAGTAAAACTCTTGCAACATTTTACATCCCAATCAATGGTGGTGGTTGAATAAACACCCACATTTTAAATAACACAATTCCAATACATGGATTGTTGAATATTCTTGGTGAGTGTGTACCTGTACCTTACTCATGTAAAACTTCCCATTGACCTATATTGGTTTTAGGCCATACGAGGTGCAGGGCACTATGTTTATGCTGACCAGCCAGAAGACTTCAACCAGAAGGTTCTTCATGTCTGTGAAACACTGAGCTGAAGGGTGATGATGAAGGTCCTTCCCTTCTGGAACTATATCATCCCAAACATGGCATTCATGGCCTCCTTTATGATGCTAGGTTCATGTCAACCAAATCTTCTTTGTGGCATCCTGAATTTGTGATGGATCTGTTTGAAGCTGCTGGGTTTGGAAACCAGATGTTTGTTTTTGCACCACTACTGATTTTTTATTTATTTTTTGTGCCACATAAGTCTGCATGTAACATAATTGTGATGATATAATGAAGTGAAAACAAGCAAACTGTATGTGAAAACATTTCCGATTGTGATATATAAGGGCTGTCAATTTAACATGTTTATTAAGCGCAATTAATTATAAAGAAAACGACACAGTAAAATATGAACACAATCAATCAGGCTCCCTCATCCGTATGTACAGGTGCATCTCAATAAATTAGAATGTCGTGGAAAAGTTCATTTATTTCAGTAATTCAACTCAAATTGTGATACTCGTGTATTAAATAAATTCAGTGCACACAGACTGAAGTAGTTTAAGTCTTTGGTTCTTTTAATTGTGATGATTTTGGCTCACATTTAACAAAAACCCACCAATTCACTATCTCAAAAAATTAGAATACATCATAAGACCAATAAAAAAAACATTTTTAGTGAATTGTTGGCCTTCAGGAAAGTATGTTCATTTACTGTATATGTACTCAATACTTGGTAGGGGCTCCTTTTGCTTTAATTACTGCCTCAATTCGGCGTGGCATGGAGGTGATCAGTTTGTGGCACTGCTGAGGTGGTATGGAAGCCCAGATTCTTTGACAGTGGCCTTCAGCTCATCTGCATTTTTTGGTCTCTTGTTTCTCATTTTCCTCTTGACAATACCCCATAGATTCTCTATGGGGTTCAGGTCTGGTGAGTTTACTGGCCAGTCAAGCACACCAACACCATGGTCATTTAACCAACTTTTGGTGCTTTTGGCAGTGTGGGCAGGTGCCAAATCCTGCTGGAAAATGAAATCAGCATCTTTAAAAAGCTGGTCAGCAGAAGGAAGCATGAAGTGCTCCAAAATTTCTTGGTAAACGGGCGCAGTGACTTTGGTTTTCAAAAAACACAATGGACCAACACCAGCAGATGACATTGCACCCCAAATCATCACAGACTGTGGAAACTTAACACTGGACTTCAAGCAACTTGGGCTATGAGCTTCTCCACCCTTCCTCCAGACTCTAGGACCTTGGTTTCCAAATGAAATACAAAACTTGCTCTCATCTGAAAAGAGGACTTTGGACCACTGGGCAACAATCCAGTTCTTCTTCTCCTTAGCCCAGGTAAGACGCCTCTGATGTTGTCTGTGGTTCAGGAGTGGCTTAACAAGAGGAATACGACAACTGTAGCCAAATTCCTTGACACGTCTGTGTGTGGTGGCTCTTGATGCCTTGACCCCAGCCTCAGTCCATTCCTTGTGAAGTTCACCCAAATTCTTGAATCGATTTTGCTTGACAGTCATAAGGCTGTGGTTCTCTCGGTTGGTTGTGCATCTTTTTCTTCCACACTTTTTCCTTCCACTCAGCTTTCTGTTAACATGCTTGGATACAGCACTCTGTGAACAGCCAGCTTCTTTAGCAATGAATGTTTGTGGCTTACCCTCCTTGTGAAGGGTGTCAATGATTGTCTTCTGGACAACTGTCAGATCAGCAGTCTTCCCCATAATTGTGTAGCCTAGTGAACCAAACTGAGAGACCATTTTGAAGGCTCAGGAAACCTTTGCAGGTGTTTTGAGTTGATTAGCTGATTGGCATGTCACCATATTCTAATTTTTTGAGATAGCGAATTGGTGGGTTTTTGTTAAATGTGAGCCAAAATCATCACAATTAAAAGAACCAAAGACTTGAACTACTTCAGTCTGTGTGCATTGAATTTATTTAATACACGAGTTTCACAATTTGAGTTGAATTACTGAAATAAATGAACTTTTCCATGACATTCTAATTTATTGAGATGCACCTGTATATTCCATACTAAGGAATTTTCCAACCATCGGAGCAATTCTAGTTGAAGGACCACCTTCTAGTTTTTGCAAAGCAGCATTCAGCGGATATAGTGACTTGCATTGCCAAACCACACTTAATGAGACAAGGCAGAACATCCACAGAATGAGTAAGCTCTAATATACAGTATTATAAATACACTGGTGGCCAAAATTTTGGAATAATGTCCAGATTTTGCTCTTATGGAAAGAAATTGGTACTTTTATTCACTGAAGTGGCATTCAGCTGGTCACAATGTATAGTCAGGACATTAATAATGTGAAAAATTACTATTACAATTTGAAAAACATTCTTAAACTACTTCAGACAGATCTCATCAAAAAATCCTCGACGTGCAGCAATGACAGCTTTGCAGATCCTTGGCATTCTAGCTGCCAGTTTGTCCAGATACTCAGGTGACATTTCACCCCACACTTCCTGTAGCACTGGCCATAGATGTGGCTGTCTTGTCGGGCACTTCTCACGCACCTTACAGTTTAGCTGATCCCACAAAATCTCAATGGGGTTAAGATCCATAACACTCTTTTCCAATTATCTGTTGTCCAATGTCTGTGTTTCTTTGCGCACTCTAACCTTTTCTTTTTATTTTTCTGTTTCAAAAGTGGCTTTTTCTTTGCAATTCTTCCCATAAGGCCTGCACCCCTGAGTCTTCTCTTTACTGTTGCATATGAAACTGGTGTTGAGCAGGTAGAATTCAATGAAGCTGTCAGCTGAGGACATGTGAGGCGTCTATTTCTCAAACTAGAGACTCTGATGTACTTATCCTCTTGTTTAGTTTCTTCCACATCTCTTTCTGTCCTTGTTAGAGCCAGTTGTCCTTTGTCTTTGAAGACTGTTGTGTACACCTTTGTATGAAATCTTAAGTGTTTTGGCAATTTCGAGCATTGTATAGCCTTCATTCCTCAAAACAATGATTGACTGATGAGTTTCTAGAGAAAGCTGTTTCTTTTTTTGCCATTTTTGACCTAATATTGACCTTAAGACATGCCAGTCTATTGCATACTGTGGCAACTCAAACACAAACACAAAGACAATGTTAAACTTCATTTAACGAACCAAATAGCTTTCAACTGTGTTTGATATAATGGCAAGTAATTTTCTAGAACCAAATTAGCAATTTAGCATGATTACTCAAGGATAAGGTGTTGGAGTGATGGCTGCTGGAAATGAGGCCTGTCTAGATTTGATCAAAAATTACTTATTTCAAATAGTGATGGTGCAGTTTTTTACATCAGTAATGTCCTGACTATACTTTGTGATCAGTTGAATGCCACTTTGGTGAATTAAAGTACCAATTTCCTTCCAAAACAGGAAATCTGTACATTATTCCAAACTTTTGGCCGCCAGTGTAAATCTATAACAGGTTAGAGTATCGATATAGGTTAGACCATTTTTTTTGAAGGACTTTACTGTCACACTGTGGAAATACAGGACCCAAACACAGAGGTAAAGCTCATAAGTCTTTAATGAAACAGTCTACACAAAAGCGCTACAGCGCCAGCTCGGTCAAGCTCAATAAGGAAGCCACTGAGGCAAGGATAGTGTGTTCGTCAGTGTGAGTGCTGTGGAGGTGACTTGGAATGACTTTTTTCAAATAGTGATGGTGCTGTTTTTTACGTCAGTAATGTCCTGACTATACATTGTGATCAGTTGAATGCAACTTTGGTGAATTAAAGTACCAATTTCCTTCCGAAACAGCAAAATCTGTACATTATTCCAAACTTTTGGCCGCCAGTGTATATATACAATATTAAATTATATATCAAAATGAAAATGAAATTGAATAACAATATATTACATATGTAGTGAATTATTTTGTGCATTCTAGCTTTATTTAAATGAAACTATTAATGTACAATATTAAAGTTGAAGCCATGGACATAATGCAGTAAGTGAGAGCTGTTAGACACTTTAAGTTAGTGTGAATATAAAAGATGATATAACTTGTCAATGGTTATTGACATTTTTAATATTTCAGCAGTTTTATTAACATTTATTTTACAGATTTATCAGAATCTGAGACAACAAAAGTTTTGTTTGTTTTTTTGGTTTTGATGCCTTTTTGTTGTTTTCTACCTCATGAGACTGTAACAGTTTCCTTAGCATGAGAAGGGAGACAGATGGGTGGAGCAACAGAAAGCATATTCTCTGGTCATGCAGCTCACGTGCAGCAATTCCCTTACTGTAACCTGTATTAACAATTAACATGTAACATTTACATGTAAAATTTGCAATTCCTTAAGTGCCTCAAAATCTTTATAAGAGCTCCAATGTCTAAAATATTCCCATATTTTTGTATAAATGTACAGTAGTATTCTCTAAACACAGTCTTGCTCTCATCTTCCCCCACAGCATGAGGTAACGTTTTTCACAATTTTATATGAAGATTGCACAGAGCCTCGGATCACAGTCTGTTATGTTTTCAGGCATAGTAAATACTGCAACATGTCTCAGGATAAAGTCAATATCTTATTAAATCATTTAGCGCTAATGGGCATTTTAACATCATCATTATTTGGAATTAAATTGAGGCTTTCATAAAGATTCTGTAAATAACATTTGTTAGATTTTATGGTCTGTGAAAGACATATTCCTGCTTTGACAGATCTTTTTTTCAGGTATCAATCGGATGACTATTGTTAATTTTATTAATAATAAAATGATCGAGTCTCTTGAATACAGCTGCCCCCTGTCCTAACAGCCATTTCAAATGCCCTCCTCATATGACTCATGTTGACCCGACCGTTGCCTGGAACCATTATGACACAGCAGATAGAGAATGCGATTATGATTTCCAGGTCATAATCTACATAATTCACCATTTTTAATTTACATTTAAGGCATTTTTGCTTCAGTGTTTCATGGCATTGATAAATGTTTAAGTAATTTTAACACTCTTATTGTAGACTCTCTTTTTACTGAAATATTTCGTAGACTTCAAAAAATATTAAGACAGAGTGCAAAATGTTCTTAGTAAGAATTAAGCTGAAGAATACAATGTAGCTATTCTGAAGGTCTGTGCATAATGTCTGTTCATATCCACAAGAGGGCACAATATTACACTGCAGAGAAGTCACCTGCAACCCCACCCCACTAACACACACAAACACACATATAAACGCACACACATACATACAAACACCTACACACTCATTACAGAGTTCATGGAGTTAACTTACACAGACTATGGATTCAGTGCAGTTAAGCATCAAGGGCAATGTTAAGCCTTCATAACAGCCGCTACATCAATATTATGAGTCACCACCTCAGCTCACAGGAAGCACTTTATAACTCCACTTCCTGTGAGTGTGGTAATGCTGAATAACCAAGAGTGCTTTAATGAGTTAAAGTAAAAAGCAAATTTTAGCCCTGAATGTACTCAATGGTTTCGTGATGCATGGAGTATTAGGTTTCAGACACATATAAATTCATCACAATGTATCACTGGTGATAATTGGAAGACTTGGTAAACATTTTCAAGGAAACATTTGCTTACCTTAGCATGCACCACTGTTATTATTGCTCATACTTAGGGTAAGGGGTTTGTTCAAATCCCTAACCATAACTTTTAACCGTTTAACTAGCACCATTCGTGCTACAGACCTGAATGATCAAGCGGCATGCTGAGGAGAGCTATTACTTTTCTAACCAACCAGACTCACTATTTTATCCTGGTGAATGATGAAATATGTGGAAAAATACCTTAGACTGACATCGAAAGACAGACACGAGCAACATCTAGAGACCAGAATATCATAGAGACTTGGGCCAGTAAGCGACCAGCAACCACCCATTGCTACTGCATAGCAACATGCTATGCAAAAGCCATGAGAACACCTTAACAATTGCATATCAATGCCCTGACAACTACTCACAATTTCTTCTAAAATGTAGAAATCTAACTTTTTTAACACTGTAGAATTCAAACTGTGTGCATGTTAATTACTTGTTTTTAGACTTTCATAAAATAGATGTTATATAAGAGAAACAAAGAGTAGACAATGCAAATAACCTCTGCATTGCAGATATTGGAAATTACTTCCCTATAAAAAAAAAAAAAAAAAAAGAAACAAATGAGACAGCTGTTGACATACAGGAAGTAAAAATAATAAAGTAAACAATGCAATAAATGTAATTAGCATAGTTCAGATAATTTAGTTATTTGATTTAATGAGAAGTTTAAGCTCACATTTAAGTCTAAGCAAATCGCAGCACAGTTTAAGGCCTTCAATGTAAACAAAATAAAAATAATTAGTTGCCTTTGAAATTTTTCATTGGCTTTATTCTTAAATTAAGTTCTTAAATTAGTTTGAGTTGGTGTGGTGACTACTATTATGTGGGCTAAATTATTATTATTATTTTATTTGTATGTGTGTGTGTGTGTGTGTGTGTGTGTGTGTGTGCAGATTTTGCAGTTGAAACAGCAATGTAGCGTAAATGTTTTCCCCCAAAACAACGTAGTTTCAAGGAAAATTTTTTTTATCAATTTGTTTGTTTTTTGGAAATCATACCCATAACCTTGACATTGCAACCAGTTAAAGGAATATTCTGGGTTCAATACAAATTAAGCTTAATCAACAGCATTTGTGGCATAATGTTGATTACCGTTGATTTCCCGTTTCTCCCTTCTTAAAAACAAAAAAAAACAAAAATCGAGGTTACTTACAATGGAAGCGAATGGGGCCAATCTGTTAACATTAAAATGCTCACTGTTTCAAAAGTATAGCCACAAGACATAAACAAAATCTTTTAGCAAGTGATAAAATTGCGTAATAACATTTTCTGTGTAAAGTTACATACAGTTTTACTTCGTTGCCATGACGACCATAAAAACAATTATTTAAACAACTTTACAGCTCAAATGATACACAAGTTTCAACAGAATGCAAGTACTTTTATAAAATGATAAACCCTGCCATTAAACCCTCCAAAAATTCCATTCACAGCCCCATTAACTTCCATTGTAAGTGCCTCACTTTAACCTTGATTTTTGCTAAAGAAAAGGAGGGACGAGTTGAAACTACTTTTTGTGGTAATTGACAGTATGCCACAAATGCTGTCATTAAGGCTATTGAACCTGTAATATTCCTTTATGCCATTAAATCACAAAGTCATCTTTGTTAAGGGAGCCATTGTTCAGTGGGAGAGTGAATCTCGAAAGAGTTTTGCTACATTTCTTTCCTCTCAAATATAGATTTTTGTGCCGTATTTAAAATGTTGACTCTGCATAGTAATTTTAATAGACTGAATATAACCTTAAGTTGCAAAAATTACACAATCATTGATATAAACCAAATTTCCTTTTAATGGGACAAATATTTCCAGTATAAAAATGTATACTGGGCTAAAATATCTTTATTATTTTTGTCAACATAGATTTTTACAGTGTTTTTAATTTGTCTTCTGAAACTCTAGAGGAGACATCAGCAGAGGTCTCCATTTGCTCTGCACTTAATCTCATTATAGCAGTTTTATTCTGTGATTTTTTTTGTTTTCAACCCAATTTGGAGTAGGCTGTGTTGAAGTTTAAGTCTCACTATAACTGTGTAACACACAACCCTTTTCCAGAAATGGACCTGTTCTTCTCATACAGTACTCTAACAGTCCATACAAACAAATAAAAAGAAGTGGGACTGAACAAGACTCTCCGAGTTTAATTGTGCCACTAAGCATAAAGCTGCTTTGAATGAAGATACATATAATGTTTCTTCATCAACACACAGTTAAAGATACTAAGAAATACTTACTGCTCTGTGTGCACATGTGCTATTTGTGTTGTATGTGCACTTTTCTCCATTGACCAAGCCCTCAACCTAATACACACAGGGCCTGTTCCCTTATTTATTTTAAGGAGTTAAAGGCAACAAGCCACATGATTTAAGGTATAATTCATGTCCATAGCATAAACTTTGCAGGACAAGTTAACTGCTGCAGCACAACAACGTTTTTACTTTTCGGGTTAGGGGTTTGTTCAGATCCCTAAAGTGAAGTACTGTATAAGCAATATTATTAGTTATTGACGCTTCAATCAATATAATTATTTGTTCTGTATGCACTGTATGCACATTACAAATACAAAATGTGGCTTGTAATCAGTCATACTCTAAAAACCTGAGGAAGTGGTGTCATGTAAATTTGTGCACATGGCAGAGTTCTGTGAGTATGCTGTGTGCCTCTTTTTTTTCAGCCAGTATGGAAAGAGAGAGAGAGAGAGAGAGAGGGAGAGAGAGAGAGAGAGAGACCTTAAAAGATGGTGAAAAGCATCGTGAGAGAAGGGGGAATTTAATCAATTAGATCTAATATAGGCGCCAGGCTGGTCTCCTAGCAACCCAACAGAGCACTGTCTGCCGAGGGCTGTGTGAAGACCCCCTCCGGCCGTATGCTGAGATGACCCATACAGCACTGCGCCTTCTCCCTCCCTCTTGCTCTCACATCACTGTAGTGCTGCACCTCACAAAGCAAAACACACTCCTAGTCTCATATTTGTGTGTGACTCAGAAAGCAGATTGTAATGAACTCATAAGGTTGAGACATTTGCGGTGTCTGTGTGTATGAGACGTCTCAGGTGTTCTTAAAAGTATAACTATATAGTTCAACACCTTGGGTGAACACCAAAGCCTGGGACATGAAATACTGAAACAGAATAAAAAATTTTGGATCCCACCTCAGCCATCTTGTATGAGAAAAACCACTGGAGACTGAGTTATTGGCAATTTTAAGCATTTGCGCATTTACTTTTTCAGACATGCTGTATTTCAGATGAATATGCCGGGTTGTTTTAAAAATCTGAAATTACCTGAACATGTGAATGAATTGAAAGGTGCCCATTTTTTGAAAGTCATTACAGTAGTAATTTTGACTCGCTGTACTGTTAGAGATGGAGAGGATGAAGATACTGCAAATGGATATAAAAACAAACTAAACAAAAAATATGCAAATACAAATCTGAGTATACTTGATGTAACTTGAGTCACAACAATCAGGCAGTGCGTGGTGCAATAGAGCAGCCTGAGCTCCAGCGAGACAGGTTGAGCCAGGGGCACCGTAATGGGGAGCAGGATAGGAAAAAAATAAGGGCCCTGGACAGACAAGGGGCCCAGCAGAACCTCCAAGAGTTTTCCTACATGATTTTGTCATAAATGGCCACTTTGCACTGGTTAACTAAAATGAAGACTGTTCTTAGTCTTTATTGATAATAAAAGATGATCTTGTGTCTGGAAGCCCACTGAAGACGTTCAGTGGTTAATCCCAAAAGCGCTTTTTAAGCCATAAATGAGCTTCCCATTTGTACAGCGCTTGGCATGACTCGCGCGCATCCTCATGTTGGACGCGTCATAAACCAGGCTTGACTGGATTGTGCGGAGTGTTAAACAGCGCGGTACAGACCATAAACCTGAATTAAACCGAAAATGTTCTACCACAATTTAAGATCAATCAATTGGATTTGTGGCATAATGTTGATTACCACAAACATTTATTTTGAATTGACTCTCCTTTTCTTTAAAAAACCAAACAATATATATATATATATATGTTACAGTGAGGCACTTACAATGGAAGTGAATGAGGCCAATTTTTGAATGTTAAAATACTCAGTTTTTCAAGAGTATAGCCATAAGACATAAAGGATATGCATGTGTAAACATGATTTTAGTGTGATAAAATCACTTGCTAACATTTTCTGTGTAATGTTATAGCCAAGTTTACAATGTAAATGATGATGTAATGTCAACAAACCTTAAAACCCCCCAAATTACTGTAAAAATAACAACTTAAACAACTTTACAGCTCAGATAATTAACAGAAGAATGAATGTAAGTGCTTTTATAAAATTATAAGCTTCAAATTTCTGCCTCCTTTAAACCCCTTAAAAATTGGCCCCATTCACTTCTAATGTAAGTGCCTCACTGTAACCTGGATTTTTGCCTTTATTAAAGAAAAGGAGGGATGTGTCAAAATACATTTTTGTGGTCATCAACATTATGCCACAAATGCTGTCAAATGAGCTGAACTTTTATTGAACCCAGACTATTCCTTTAAGCATCTCATAAGGTCGGACAGGCCCGACATTCTAAACAGCGCTGACCTGGACAAGACGAGAAAACATAACATGTGCCATTACTGTAGTAACAAGTAAGACTAGGCAGAAATGTTGAGTCATATTACAACTATAAAAGGGGAAGAAGTCTGCTTAGTTTTAATACAACAAAGGCAGTTTTAACTATAGATTTTAAATGTTTAGACTATACTTTTCTTTCTTTTTTTTTTTTTCTTCAAAATAAGATGTTATAGTTTATTTAGAAACCTAGTAACATTGACCTATTCAATAATAATAAGCCATCCATAGTCAAACCTGTGGTAATTCTTACAAATAAAAAAAAAGTAAAATCAAGGGCTTTAAAGCCTGGACCTCTTAGTAATTATGGGCCAATCAGTTTTTCACCTTTATAAAATATGTTTTGTTCTGCTTTGTTGGATTTTTTTTTTTTAGAGATGATGCATTTGTAACTACACCTCTCTTTATGTGGGTCAAAAAAGATCCAGATAAAATTTAGATGCATATTCTTTATAAAACTACTTATTTTTTTCAAGGTAAATTAAGTCGAATAATAATTTTATCATTAAAATAATTTACATTTTTAAATAGTTTACATATATTTTATTCAATTCTAAAGAAGCACTTTTGGGTTGGAGTCTAAAAAAGCCTGTATAACAGAAATATGGGCAATTTCCATGTTTGGTGGTAAAATATGTGTTTCAACCACTCTATCCACAAAAACACATACATATAAGTAAAATGGACTAGGATCAAATGTTTATTTATTAAATTTTTTCTCCAAGAAAAACTTGTTATATACTTGTAGAATTACAACCTTATGTACTCTATATTGCTTTATGACACTGTATTTCTAAATTGCTCTACAATCAATTAATGTATTATAAAAATAATTCCAGTGTTAAATGCAATGAATACCATAGGTTATACATATGGGTTATATAGGACCCACATTCTACGTGTTGTCACACACCTTAATTGACAAATTCCTTGAGTGGCAGATCAAAAGACCACTTCATGTAAAAATATTGTCTTAAAAGTCATTTTTGACCCACATATGCATTCTAGGGTTGAATCAACATTTAAAACAACATCCAATATCACCTTTAGAAACACAGTCCCAGTTCATTAAAATGACATTAATTTATTGTAGACCTGTAGTTATTTCTATTAAATGCATTGTTATTTTAATGAACTTTTCAAACTTACATTTGTTTTTGGTAACACTTTACAATAAGGTTCCATTTGTTAACATTAGTTAACGCATTAGGTATCATGAACTAACAATGAACAATATATTTGTTACACAATTTATTAATCTTTGTTAATGTTAGTTAATAAAAAACAATTGTTCATTGTTAGTTCATAGTGCATTAACTAATGTTAACAAATGAAACCTTATTGTGAAGTGTTACCTTGTTTTTTAGTGTCTATTACTGAATGCACAATCAAGATTATGTTCACATTTATTATTAGTGATAACTTTTAATGAAAAAAATAAAAAATAAAAACACTGTACGGGTTTTACTAAGATAGGGGGCCCAGAGTGCAAAGTTGTCAGGAGGCACAGAAATCCAGGTGCCCCTGGTTTGAGCAATTGTGCATGCTCTCAGTATCACTCACTCCAACATTCACACTCACCAGGTGCTCTCAATCTCTCATCAGTCACTCATCCAAGCGCTTTTTTGTGAGAACCCCGATTTTAAATCAGACATATACAGTATGTTTGTCACAGTACCACTATAGCAGTTTAACCTTCAATAACGCCAAAGACTGTAAATAAATCATAGACACTAATGATTTCTCACTCGAGCTAAGCTTTTGGAACTTGTAGTGAAAAATAAATAAATTCAAATACATTTTAGCATTTCACAATTAATGTAAATTTAATGTAATTTTTTAGTGTGGGGCATTTCTATAAAACTGCAGCATTTAACTTGTGAAAAAAAAGTGTGGTATGGGGCACTTTAAAAATAAATATAGTAATCAGATATTGGCCGATCACAGTGTTAAAATATCAGTGATCTGTATCGGCCACCACTAACTAAAATGGCCACAATTTGACTCTGTTTAAAATTAACCAGCAAAGCTGCACAATGTTGCATTTTCTTAACAAGTAATGCGATAAAATGTTTGTAAAGTAAGATCATGGAGGGATGAAATGGATAACAGAGTATATGTGAAAGTTTGAGATTGTTTTTTCAGTAATTATGTTTATTAATTTATTTAGAGCCTCATTGGTTAATGCCTCAGTGATTGCTTCCTGTGGTCCACAAGGAGCCAATTATTTAGGCATCACAGACAGGAAAGGACAGACTGTGGAGTCAGAGGAGGGGTTTTAAAAACAAAAATGTATGGGTAACAGATAAACTATTCCATAAAGATGAGTAATCTCTTTGTTCTGACTATTGTATGTCTTTGAGGGAGATTATATTCTTATTATTGAAATAATGAATGCAAAGTGGAGTCTGTTTTCTATCTCTGCCTATCATCTCTCCCCAGCAAATAACAGGCAAAAAAAATCATAATGTTAGAAAATCATCTTCTCAAAAGGAATTTAATAGTTCAGTATAGTTTATGCAGGTTAATATTGCTTTTATTAATGTGTACCCTGCTAAAAAAAAAAAAAAAAAAAAAAAAAAAACCTGCCTAGGCTGATAAGTTGGTCTTTGCTGGTCTCCAAGCAAGTTTGTCAGGTTGTTCAGCTTGACAGTTTTAAAGGGGTTTTCGGTACTTTTCAGCTGGCCAGGCTGGAAGACTGTTTTAGGCTGGTTTTAGGTTATTTATTTATTTATTTATTGTCAGCAGTGTATTTATAAATTAATAAACATAAATAAATAAATAAGCATAATTCTTCAACAAACATGTTTTGTGAAAACCTAAGTAGAAAGCATACCTCTTAAATACAAAATAAATAAATATAATTGTTCCATGATGTTTAGTGAAAACCTAAGTAGAAAACAAGGGTGCCTTTTTTTAATAATTATTTTAATATGAAGTTTAATATGAAGTTCACTTAATAATATTAGTCAAGCTTTTTGCAAAAAAACAAAAAAAAAAAAAAAAAAACATCATATATACTGTAAGTAAAACATGATGATTTTCCACCCTCAATCTGACCCTCTGTCAGAAATGTTTTGGTGCCGTTTCTCCTTTAAGACTTGACAGTAAACACCCACTGTTATGATTGGCTCTCTGCTCTTGACTGATCTGTTCTCTCCTTGTTATCTCACTGCTCACAGCAACTGTGCAGGGCTACAGAAGTGATAAGGTAAAGTAGGCATTGATGTGTTGTTGAGGAGGCGGTCAGATGCAGATGTCTAGAGTGTGACATCACAATGTGGAGGAAGTAGAGAACGAGTCGTTTTAGCAGTTTGATTCTAATAAATGTTCTTTTTGAGTAGTTTTGAGTTCTGAAACTCAAGTACAATGAGCTCTTATATGGTGAAAGATAAAGGAAAATTAGATTTTCATGTCATGACCCTTTTAATGCAGCTAGATAAACCTTAATGTAACTACATTCTTAGAGCATTTTAGCTATTGCATTAAGTCTTTTTAATCTACTTTGGAACAATTTCTGTTTTATCCGAAATATATTAATCTGAAATATATACAGGTGTATATATATATATATATATATATATATATATATATATATATATATATATATATATATATACCTACTTAGTTGATTCAACTGATCTCACTCTAATGGCATTTAAATCTGATTTTCCATGTTTAAGCCTTTCTATTTTATGACTTAAAATAAGCCTTTTATAGCAAAATTGATCATAAACTTTAATGAAAGGTCTAAAAAGTAAATGTAATTCTCTTAAACTTAAAGTTTATTGTGTTTGTAGCTGGAGGTCTTGTCAGTAAAAGGAGTTGTCATTCCAAATACAAGAGAATTAATTTACAATCATAGCTGCAGCCTTTAAATGTCAAAATATAAATTAAATCAAATCAAATTAAACAACTACAGAGCATTTTTTTTTTTTTTTTTTTTTTTAAACAAAATAGAAAAATGGAAAATGTTAATAAGATGGCAGGTCATTACACTTACACAGAGCTATTATGAATAAATAGCATCTTCTCTCTGGCACTGTTAAATGAGAACTAATTAGTCAATGCATGACTAATAGAAACAGAACCACACTGGTGCAGCAAGTCAGTCCACTATTCCAACAATGAAAAATTAAATTTGGCTTTGGAAATTCTGCATATAGTGAAATTGTGCTCTTTTGATTACACTGAACTATGTTCTGATTCTGATTATAGGAAATATAAATAATTAGCCCGGCCCGTGAGTTTGTTGAGCCCTAGGCGAAATCACGTATATGGGCCCCACTGGTGTGAAAATTGTCATTACTTTAAAAAATCTATAGAACCATTGCAAAATGTAATTTGTGGAGTTTGTTTTTTAGAGAAAGCACAAAAAAATAAAATAAACAGATGACAAATAAATGGTAGATAACCAACAACGTGTTCAAGAACGTTTATCCCAACATGAAGACGTAAGGGTTAAAATGTACATAAAAGGCAAAGTGTGTATTTTATGCCCTGTGACAAGTCAGCAGTTCTTCACTATTTCAAGTTTTTCACCATTTTAATCACCTTTCAACTTTTTTTTCTAGAAGTACAAATAAACTAGTGTCTCAATTAATATGAGGTGATGGAAACTTAAAGTAAAATAATTACAGGGAAATACTTTACAATAAGGTTCAATTTGCATTAAATCATTTTACAGCATTTATTAATCTTGGTTAATGCTAATTTTAGAAAAACACAACTGTACATTGTTTGTACACAATGTCTCGTTCCCTCCATCAGGGAACGGAGGTTACGAAAGTAACCATGACGTTCCCTATCTGTCACTCACTCAACGTTGTGTCGATGTAGTGACACTAGGTGTCCCTATACAAAACGCCACAAAAAACGCCACTTGAAGTGGAAATACATCACATGGTCTTACCGAGTCTTGTTGGAAGTATGTCATGTGGAGAGTCGCATGGTAGGTCCTATCCAGGGGGGAGGAGTTTCTACAAACATGGAGCAGAGGGCCCTCTGCTCAAGGAAGACGTAGTTTACCAAGAGGGAAACAATTTTAGGGAAGATAAAACTCATGGGGTTACCTATGGGGAACCACCACATGCGGAGCACCTACCTCAGTACAGGGCCTTACCAGCACACTTACTGAGCCGGCAGCGAGTTTATCCGCAAACTCGACTGCCACAGTGCTAAGGAGGAAGTCATCCAGGGATCACAGTCTGTGAACACTACTGGGAGTCAAGAGTGCACGTCTTCCCCTCAAGGGAAGGGAAAGGCGCTATGCGCAAGCGGTACATCCGGCCAGCTGTCCCGGAACTTACCTGCTTGTACCTGCCACTACACGGGATGAAGCCAAATCAACCCGGAGATTGTAGAACCTCACAAAGGTGTTGGGTGTTGCCCAGCCCGCTGCTCTGCAGATGTCTGCCAAAGAGGCGCCACTGGCCAGGGCCCAGGAGACTGCCACACTCCTGGTAGAGTGGGCTCGTAATCCCGCAGGGGATTAGCTCATGTCCTGAGCTTGATATGCCATAGTGATGGCATCAATGACCCAGTGGGTGATCCTCTGCTTGGAGACAGCGCTTCCTTTCCGCTGTCCACCAAAGCAGACAAAGAGCTGCTCTGAGCTTCTAAAGCTCTGAGCGCGATCCAAATAGATGCGTAAAGCTTGCACTGGACACAGCAATGCCAAGGCTGGGTCTGCCTTCTCCTGGGGCAGCGCTTGCAGGTTCACCACCTGATCCCTGAAAGGGGTCGTGGGAACCTTGGGCACATAGCCTGGTCGGGGTCTCAGGATCACGTGAGAGTAACCTGGACTGAACTCCAGGCACGATTCACTGACAGAGAATGCTTGCAGGTCCCCTACCCTCTTGATGGAAGTGAACGCAGTCAGGAGGGCAGTCTTGAAAGAGAGTGCCTTAAGCTCAGCTGACTCCAAGAGCTCAAAGGGAGCTCCCCGTAGACCCTGAAGGACTACAGAGAGGTCCCACGGGGGAACGAGGTGCGGTCTAGAGGGGTTCAACCTCCTAGTGCCTCTCAGGAACCTGATGATAAAGTCGTGCTTCCCCAAGTACTTACCATCTACTGCATCATGATGAGCCGAAATAGCGGCTACATACACCTTCAAGGTGGAGGGGGACAGCCGCCCCTCCAACCTCTCCTCCAGGAAGGAAAGCACCGATCCGACTGCGCATCTCTGGGGGTCTTCCCATCGGGAAGATCCGAGAATCATGTCTGGGTGGGTCAGTAGGGTGCTACTAGGATGACCTGCTCCCCGTCCTCCCTGACCTTGCACAGGGTCTGTGCGAGTAGGCTCACTGGGGGAAACAAGTATTTGCGTAGTCAAGGGGGCCAGCTGTGTGCCAGCGCATCTATACCGAGGGGTGCCTCGGTCAGGGCGTATCAGAGCGGGCAGTGGGAGGATTCCCGGGAAGCAAACAGGTCTACCTGTGCTTGACCGAATCGACTCCAAATCAGCTGGTCCACCTGAGGGTGGAGTCTCCACTCTCCCCTGAGGGTAACCTGACATGACAGCACGTCCGCTGCGGTGTTGAGTTCACCCGGGATGTGATTGGCTCGTTCTCTGCAAACCACAGATGCAGAGGGGGAGAAGCTGCTGAAATGCGCCGTAAGATCCAGCAGAGAGAGGTGAATGTACTCGGCGGATGAATTCAGCTCAAAGAATAGAACCACTTGGCTCCGAAGAGAAAATCTGAATGAGTAGTTGCATACCAGCTCCTTTTATACCCGTATGTCCGGGGGAGTTGCATGCAAATTCCACTTGCCAATTCTCATTGGCCTTTTTTCAAAAAAGCAGAGCTGTTTCAGGCTCCCAAGAGTGACCCCTAGTGTCACTACATCGACACAACGTCGAGTGAGTGACAGATAGGGAACTATGTGTACATTTTAATTTAGTGCACACCCTCAGAAACCAATCACTGCCTTAATGTACTTCAGTCACAGTATTTTTTATTTTCTTATGTTCATAATGTCTTGTTAAATGCTTATTTTATTTTATATTGTATAGTGTATATTGTTATTATAGTTTTTATTTTATTTTATTAATTACCTGGTACCTTATTTTAATTCTATTTTTATTGTTATTTGTTACCTTTTTATTATAATTATTTGTCTTGTCATTATCTGTTTTGTGTGTTAATGCTTTGGCAATATTGTATGTAAACACAATCATGCCAATAAAGTCTTTAAAATTGAAATTGAAAATTGAATTGAGAGAGTGAGAGAGAGAGAGAGAGAGAGAGAGAGAGAGAGAGAGAGAGAGAGAGAGAGAGAGAGAAAGAATAAAATAATTTTAGTAAGAAAGGGTTATCAGACCCCCGGGTGCAGCCATCTCTCTCCGTCAATGTTCCACCTCTTCCTGTTCAGCTCATGATACTCAGCATGCCACAGCTGGAGCAACAGCGTGGAGGAATCAATCTACTGTTTCTCTCTTTCCGCCTTCCCCATCTTCATTCTCTCTTTCCTTCATGCTTGTTGTCAGCCTCTGGACTGGCTGAAAATGCGCTAAATATATATCTGTGGAATAATAAGGTCTGAGATGCAAAGAAAGAGAAAATCTATAAAACATGACAGCACGTGTGTTTGTGTTTGATTCCAGCTGCTGTTGTTTTTAGTGCTAAACTATGGTTAGGTAGTATACAATGCATCGGCCACACATGCTTCTTCTGAAATGCTGAAAGACTGCTGACTGCCTGAAACTGCTCAGGTGAGACAACAGCAGTACCGTCGCCGTGGTGACCAGGACCTGACGAAGCCTGACAGCCCAACACTCACTCACTGCATCCCTGCTGTGCTAAAACATCACTCAGAGTGACGAAAACTGATTTTAACGTTACAAGTCTTTTAGGACTTACAAATAAAATGGATATGTTAGTAGTGCTTGCCAATGCAAAAGTCACCACCACAAAGCTAGGCGGTTTAGGGTGGTTTCTAGGATGAATGAGGTTGCTAGTATGTTCAAACTCAAAAGAGCCCATCCCCAAGTCTGATATTCTGACATTCTGGTGTCTAGATAGGGCTCGGTTCCCTCTTTCAATGTAAGTCATTGTTTTTTTTTTTACTGGTCTATACTGTAGATATGGCCTTGGTACCTGCATAAATGTAAAAAGTGTTTAACTAAAAGTAGTGATGCTACTAACTAGAGTGACAGTAGCTCAGCTATTTTACACTGTGGTGTAGCTTTTCCAGTAACTAGCTACATTTTCCAACTAGTAGGGCTGTAGTGTCACACAACATACATTTGTTATTGTGAGCACAGCAATGGAACCGAGGGAGTAATCAAATGCACTCATCTAAACCGTCCTCTCTCTCTCTCTCTCTCTCTCTCTCTCTCTCTCTCTCTCTCTTTCATATAGATTACATTTATAATTTATAGATTAAATTAACTAGTTCACATAAATGATTTGCTTATTCAGCCTTAAAGGGACTTTGTCTTTTTCTAAAGCAAAATATTAATATTAATTGCTGCTGTTTATCGCTATATTTTGATTCTTGAAATGTACAGTATATTTTATACAGCAATTTGATGTCATCACCCTACTTGTCTAACCCTTATGAAATGTAACCATGGTCTTACTGTAGTAAATATTGTAGTAACCATGATTATAGTAACCATGGTTTTACTACAAATACCTTGGTTAAACTATGATTACTATAGTAAAATTTTAGCCATCCACTTTTTGATATCATTTATACAGTTTGTTCTTTTTTGGAAAACTGTGAAATTTCGTCGGGTTTCGAAGATAAATAAAGTTGGGTATCGTCAGCATAAAAGTGAAAACTAATTTCATGTTTCCTGATAATGTCTCCCAGGTGGAGCATATACACTGCATGCACAATTATTAGGCAAGTGAGTATTCTGATCTTATCATTATTTCCATGCAAATTTTCCAACTCCAGACTATATAAACTTGAATGCTTATTGGATTAAATCATTTTCAGGTGATATATATTTGTGTAATGAAGGAGGGTGTGGCAAAAGTGCCTAACATATTTATTAGGCAGCTTCATTACCTCAGGTAAAATGGGACAAAAAAAGAGATTTAACTGGTACTGAAAAGTAAAAATGTTTAAAATGCCTTTCAGACGGATGCAACACTCTTGAAATAGCTAAACTATTGATGCGTGACCACCGGACAATCAAACGTTTTGTTGCGAATAGTCAACTGGGGTGCAAAAAAACGCATGGAGAAGGTGCAAATTAACTGCAAAAGACTTGAGAAAAATTAAACATGAAGCTACCAGGAACCCATTATCCTCCAGTGCCACCATATTCCAAGTGCTCAGAGACATGGCCAAGGTCAAGAAGGCTGAAACATGACCACCACTGAATAAGATTCACAAGTTGAAGCGTCAAGATTGGGCAAAGAAATACCTGAAGACAGATTTTTCAAAGATTTTATGGACAGATGAAATGAGGGTAGCTCTTGATGGACCAGATGGATGGGCCCGTGGCTGGATCACTAATGGACACAGGGAACCACTTCGAGTCAGGTGCCAGCAAGGTGGAGGAGGGGTACTGGTGTGGGCTGCTATCATTAAGGATGAGGTAGTTGGACCTTTTCGAGTTGAAAATGGACTGAAACTCAACTCTCAAACCTACTGCCAGTTTCTGAAAAGTACTTTCTTCAAGCAGTGGTACAGGAAGAAGTCCTCAGCATTCAAGAAGGCCATGATCTTTATGCAGGACAATGCTCCATCACATGCATTCAAGTACACCACTACTTGGCTAGCCAGTAAGGGCCTCAAAGATGCCCAAATATTGACTTGGCCACCTTCCTCACCTGACTTAAATCCTATTGAGAACTTGTGAGCCCTTCTCAAATGTGAGATTTACAGTGAGGGAAGACAATATACCTCTTTGAACAGCATTTGGGAGGCTGTGGTTGCTGCTTCAGTGAAAGTTGATCGACTCCATGGATGGAAGGCTCATGGCAGTTATTGAAACGAAGCATGGCTATATTGGTCATTGAATATTTTTGAAAGATCAAAAATGTTATTTAATTGTCATTTTGTGCTACTTATTTGTTGCGCTTACTCTAAAAATTGAGAATAACAATTGAGTTGGGAGAAATTATTTTTGTAATTTAGTTGCCTAATAATTGTGCACACTAATAGTTGCCTAATAATTGTGCACACTTATATATTCCCCTGAGAAAGACAAAACTCACTTTTCCTTTGTTAAACATTTAGGTTTGAGGTTCAATAACATTTTGGATTGACTGAGAGCATTGTGTTTGTTCAACAGTATAATTAATCTTGAGGAATACAATTTGCCTAATAATTGTGCACGCAGTGTATAGTGAGAAAAGCAGAGGCCCTAAAACTGATCTCTGTGGCACTCCATACTTAACTTTTATTTGATCTGACAGTTCCTCATTTACACAGACAAAGTGGTAGGAGTCAAAGAGATAGGGCCTAAGCCAAATCAATGCCTGTCCACAAATGCCAACATAATTGCAAACCTATCCAAGAGAATGTCATGGTCTGTGGTGTCGAAGGCAGCACTAAGATCTAAAAGAACTAGAAGAGAAATGCAGCTGTGATCAGAAGATCAAGTCATTTGTAACTCTAATAAGTGCAATCTCTGTGCTATGATGGGGCCTAAATCCTGACTGAAATTCTTCATATATACCATTTCTCTGTAAAAATGAACATAGTTGGGAGAGTTTATTCGGTATTGGGTCTAAAATACATAACTTAATTTTGATGTTTTGATCATTTTTGTTTGCTCTTCCTGACCAGTAACAGTGAAGGACTGAAGTTGCTCGTAGGGAATAATTTTTTGTCTTCTGGGGTGCTGTGGCAGACGAATGCTAATTTTACAACTTTGTTTCTGATGATTTAGATTTTACCAGTAAAGAAATTCATAAATACATTACTACTATGCTGCGATGGAATAGCTGGTTCAACTGAAGTTTTATTCCTAACCAATTTAGCCACAGTACTGAATAAACATCTAGGATTGTTGTTGTTATTTTCTATGAGATTGCTCAAATATGCAGACCTGGCAGTTTTTAGACACTATCCTTCCAAGCACCTCGAAATACCTCTAATTTTGTATTCTTCCACTTATGCTCCATTTTCAGAGCTGTTCTCTTGAGAGCATGAATGTGATCATTGTACCATGGTGCGGGTTTTTTCTCTTTAACTTTCTTTAATTGAAGGGGGGGCAACACTATCTAGAATGCTAGAGAAGACTGAATCCATATTTTCTGTGACTATCAAATTCTTCTGATTTTGTTTTTTTTTTGTTTTTTTTGCCGTACTGAGTATTTGAGACAAATCTGGAAGATTATTAGTGAAGCTATCTTTAGTAGTTGAAAGAATAGTTCAACCTGAATGATAATGTTGCATAGATTGAATGACCTTTGCTAAGCGCAGCATACAAGAGACGAGGTAATGATCTGAGATGTCATCGTTCTGCTGCAAAATTTCTATATTATCAACATCAATTCCATATGACAAAATTAGATGTAGCGGATGATTTTGGAGATTGGCTGGACCTGTCACATTTTGTCTAACCCCAACAGGGTTGAAAATATCAATCAATTTAAATCCCAGTTTATAATTTTCATTATCTATGTGGATGTTGAAGTCACTGACGATTAAAGCTCTATCCACAGCAAATACTAGATCTGACAGAAAATCAGCATTTCTCGAAGGAATTCAGAATATGGCCCTGGTGGTCTATATACTGTTGCAAGAACAAAGACGAAAAATATTTTTTATTTATATCTGACTATGCCACATTAAGCATTATCAGTTCAAAAATTAAACTTATACCCAGACCTTTGAGTAACTATAAAAATATCACTTTAAATTGTAGCAACACCTCCTCCTCAAACTTTCAGACGAGGCTCATGTTTATAACAATAACTTGAGGGAGTAGACTAATTTAAAGCGATATATTCATCTGTTTTAATCCAGGTTTCAATCAAACAGAGCGAATCCAAACTATGATCTGTAATAATTTAATTTACAATTAGTGATTTGGATGAAAGCGATCTAGTGTTTAGTAGCTCTACCTTTATATGATGTTTATCTTCAGTTTTTTTTTTTTTTAAGTTTGACATAGATTTTTTTTCTAAATGACTTAATGAGGGTTTTGTGTTTGGTAGTTCGGGGAACAGACATGGTCTCTATATGATATATAGGTGATTCATTCTCTATGTGTTGTAGTTTATTTAGCTAGCAGATGTTCAGATTAGCCAGTTTGTCTGCTTCCTGACCTGGGTCCCAGCTAGTCAAATATTATCACTACTAAGACTATAAGCCAAATTACTAGAGAGGAGAGAGGAACCTTCCCTGGAGGGATTTAGTCCATCTCTCTTTAGCAGGTCAGGTCTACCCCAAAAACTCTTCCAATTGTCTTTAAATTTTATGCTATTCTACAGACACCACTCAGACATCCAGCCATTCAGTGACACTAATCTACTATAAACTTCGTCACCACAACGAGCAGGAAGGGGGCCAGAGCATATTACAGTGACTGACATTGTTTTTGCAAGTTCACACACCTCTTTAACATTATCTTTAGTGATCTTTGACTGGTGAAGCCAGACATCGTTAGTGCCGACATTAGCCAGCACTTGTAAATTTGATCTGATGTCAGATGCTCTGGCACCCAAAATGCATTTAACAATGGTGGCTGGAGTTTCTATTTCCAAGTTCCTTACAATAGAGTCACCAATAACAAGGGCGCTTTCAACAGGATTCTCAGTAGGTGCATCACTGAGTGGGGAGAATCGATTGGAAATCCTAACAGGAACGAGAGAGTGGTGTAACTTTGCCCTACAAGTATGCTGTCGAGACGTCACCCAAACGCTCTGCTGCAGGGGCTCAACAGCCAGAGCCAAAGTGTATGTGTTGCTCGCTGAACCACCTGCATCTGAAACAGTATCTACTGGCTTCTCTTTCTCACTGACCTCCACTAGCGTTTGGATGCATGCCTCTAACTCATTTATCTTCTCTGTCAGCTTGACTAATTCTTTGCATTTATAACATGTAAATCCCTCACTGCAGATGGAAGAAGCTATAGTAAACATGTGACGTGGTGCAAGTAACGATAAAGTGAGGTGATGCCATGACATGGTGGTGGTTTTTGATCAGTGGGGTTTGAGATTGATGTGAATCCCTCATGTAATTGTTGTTTTGTGGTGATTCCTAATCACCAGTGGTTTGAGATCGATGTAAAGATTTGCATAACAAATGTGTGCGGCAGTGTGCGGCAGCACTCTATAAAAGTAGAGAGATTAAAGATTAAATGCTGAAAATAGAAAGATAAGCAATACTAACCAGGCTAGCAGGCTACAAACACAAGCACTAGCAGCAACAGGAACAGGAACAGGAAACAGCGTCACCACAGGAAACAGCATCACAGCCCTTGTGTAATTAAGTTCACTTAACTTGGTACTCATATAGAATTAACTTAACTATTTAAGTTAAGGTAACTAGATGCAAGTTAAGGAAACTAGATGCAAGAAGACCTAACTCAGATTTGCTATTAAAAAAAAAAAAAATTAAACTTAATAATTTTATTTGAATTGACTCAAATTTAGATAATACAACTGCAGTTAAAATAAAGAAGATTATAACCAATTCTAGGTCATTCATTACATAAACTTAATTCTCCTCAGAAATGCATATAAACCTATACTACAGTTGCAAATGCACAAGGTGAACTGAGAGAGTGTTACAGGGTCGAACTAGACCAAAGAGGACACAGATCACTCTAATGGTGACATCCCAAAAAACAACTATTAATTAAAAAAAACAAAAAACATAAATAATACTACAAAATAGCTAAAACCTCTATAAATTCTTAATAACAACTATTTAAATGCCACCTTTGATCAAGGAAACATAATTAAAACAAGTGCAAGGGATTATGGGTTTTATTCCCCATTTCCTCAGTCATTTGAGGTGTTAACACTTAAAATTTTCAGTCTATAGATTTTTAAGATAAATAAGGTCAATGAACATAGATATTTGAGTTATGAGCCCAAAACTTGACATTTCAAGTAATTTTTAAAAAGACAACTTGATTTTTCCAGTTGTGATCACAATAGGGTTTACAATGTAATTAAATAACTATTAGACAGTACTCATGGTTGCAGAATTATATAATATCTGATTGTTATATATAATTATTTATTTTTTTTTTAAACTTCAATGTAATTAGCTACTAAGGATGTGCCCAAAGTGAATACCTTTTTCGGAAAGGCATGGACGGATTCATCCGAATAATATAAAAAATATTTGTATGACTAATTATCCAAAAATCACGATAAAGCAACCTTTTAAATAAACATATCCAAAATTACAATGAATTTCTGAATCTGTGCAGCGAATATTTCTAAAGTGTAAACCTCATGAATGAAAATGCACATGTTGTGATTTCAGATCGGATGGCCGCTGTCTCGACTCAGTTTGCGGTCTCCGTTAATTGTGCACGTCTGGAGCTTGTCAAGTGTAATATTGATGAAGATACGACATCATATACACACATTTGAGATGTCTATGTTAATGTATCACACGATTCACACGTGATTTTCATATATGTATTTATAGCCTAAACCTGAGCGTGATGATAAATTCCTGACCTGAAGTGACGATTTTACTTAGGAACCCGTCTATCCATCTTTTAAAATTGACCACATTTATGTCTACATCAGCAATTAAGGTTATTAACTGGTTAAGACTTTATTCTGAAAAAAAGTTAAAATGCTCCATAAAGGTTTAAATGCTCCATGAGTATTCATCTTTTAGGAATATTCCTCCATATGTAAAATGAAGAAACTGAAACATGCTCAATCTTTTTTCTTCTTCTTCATGAAACTGTGCTAAATTTGATAATGTTAAGTGTTTTTGAACTCTGGTAAGGCACTATATAAATGTAACATTATTATTATTATTATTATTATTATTATTATTATTATTATTATTTAACTAAATAATGGTGTCCTATCATAAAAGTTCCTGATAGATTTACAGGAATTTCACCTGTTTGTAGGCTATATTGATTTTATTTTAATTTATTTTAATGTTTGAATTTGTATTTATTATTAACTGTAAAATGTGTGCTTGACATTTCACATTTTGCTTGACACCTCTTTCCTCCAGAATAATGTTGTTATACATGCACAGACAAACGAAAAGTCTGTTTTATGCAGATATTAATATCTGAAATGCCAGGAGAAACCACAGTTAACAACATATTCCACAGTTGTACCCTAGAAAATCAGCTTCACCTGGTAAAAAAAAAAAAAGAAGAATAAAATAAAAATTTTGTAAATAATAATTGTATAATAATAATAATATTCTATAACACTACTATTAATAATAATAATAATAATTGTTATTATTATTAGGCTATTATTATGAAAGGCATATACAAGGCGTATTTTATTAATAGAAACGTCTCGGTTACTGTTGTAACCTCTGTTCCCTGATGGAGGGAACAAGACACTGTGTCGATGTAGTGACACTAGGGGTCACACTTGGGAGCCCCAAACACACTTAATCTTTGAGAAAAGGCCAATGAGAATTGGCGAGTGGAATTTGCAACCACTCATTCAGGTTTTGTGCAGAGGAGCCGAGACAAGGTCCCGGCCATTTCAGCGGATAGTACAGTGTTGTGGCAAGAGGAACACAACGTCTCGTTCCCTCCATCAGGGAACGGAGGTTACAACAGTAACCGAGACATTCCCCTTCTGTCACTCACTCGACGTTTTGTCGATGTAGTGACACTAGGGGTCCCTATAGAAAAATGGCACAACAGCTGGACCATGTTACGTGAACTGCCGATGCAGGTGCAAGCAAGCTTCTGCGTGTGTAATAGCAGGTGCATCAGTCAGCACGTAACCTCCCTCAATGCGTCATGTAGTTCCCCACATCCCAGAGGGGGGGAAGTGATGTAACTAGAATGGGAGAAGGCCGTGCCAGCTGCGGCCTTTTCTCTCTATGTTTTCTCTCCACAAAGTACTAGATTCAGTATTAAATTCATCTAACACTATTACACATGCCAGGGAAGGTGTTCTTTTCCTTTCCTATTCTTTCAGGGGGAAAAGACCCCGCTGAGACCACATCCTGCCAGAAGGGGAGTTAACATGTGGCAATACGTCATGTGGGCTCACCAGCAGCACATGGAAGAGGTGCGGTGGTAGGTCCTGCCTGGAAGGGGAGGAGCTCTACAAACACAGCAAGCGGGGGCAGAGAGGGCTCTGCCCAAGGGAGACGTGGGTCTGCCAACAGGTATACCGTACCACGGAAAATATATCACAGGGGGTTACCGGAGTAACTGGCACCCGTGGAGCACCTATCCCAGTACAGGGCATATTAGTACCCGTAGTGGGTCCGGCTGCGAATTCCTCCACCAAATTCGTGATCCACAGGGCTAGGGAGGAAGGACATTCAGGGTTCGCGGTTCGTGAACTCGCATGGGAGAATAAGCACATATCTTCGCCTCACGGAAGGGAAAGGCGCTATACACAAGCGATACACCCGACAACCTGACAAAACACGGGACGAAACTGGCTCAACACGGAGATTGTAAAATCTTGCAAAGGTATTGGGTGTTGCCCAGCCCGCTGCTCTGCAGATGTCTGCTAGAGAGGTGCCATTGGCCAGTGCCCATGAGGATGCCAGACTCAAAAATGCGCTTCTGCCTGAGCATCTTGAACAGGAGTTTGTGTAAGGCCCGGTTCAAAACTCGCAGGTCCAAGATTGGCCACAACCCACCGCCTTTCTTTGGCATGATGAAGTAAGGGCTGTAGAACCCTTTCCTCATCTCGGCTGGAGGGACAGGCTCTATTGCGCCCTTGCGCAGAAGGGTCGCAATCTCCGCACGCAGGGTGGTGGCATTCTCAGCGGACGCCACTGAACCGGGGCAGGTGCCTGGTGAACTGAATCACGTAGCCAAGTCGGATGGTCCTGGCCAGCCATCGCGATGGGTTGGAAAACGCTAACCACGCATCCAAGCACCGGGCGAGGGACACTAAGGGGACAATCACATCTCACGTACCTGTGGGTGGGGTTTCACGGTGGGGGGAGCAGGGGACACCACGTCAAGGAGCATTGCTTCGTCTCAAACTCATTGCTGCGCTGAGGGGGCCCTCGAAGCACTTACCTTGCTCCATGTACCTGGCGTCGGGGGGGTCGGCGAAGGGGGAGGAGGGACTTTTTGACCGTCCCCATAGCTTGACACAACCGCATGGCTGTGGGCGGGGGACCTGCGTTCGTGACATCCAAGTCGCAGGTGCTCAGTCGAGGTCGGTCGCCAAGCGCAGCTCCTGCATCACATCGGGATCAGGACTACCTACGTGCAGCTCTTTCAGTTCCTTGGCCTGGTGTACTTGCAGGAGGGCCATGGCATGCAGGGTGGAGGCGGCCTGTCCAGCGGCACTATAGGCTTTGTTCACCAGAGACGACGTAGTCCTACAGGCCCTGGAGGGGAGCACCGGATGATCCCGCCAGGTGGCGGCGTTTTGCGGGCAGAGATGCACCACAACCACCTTATCCACCTGAGGGATCTCCGTGTACATGTGGGCCGCCCCACCGTTGAGGGTAGTGAGAGCGGACGAGCTGGGAAGTCGGGTTCGGGCAGAAAAAGGTGCCCTCCACGACCTCATCAGATCATCATGCACTTCCGGGAAGAAGGGAACTGGGGGGGGGGGGGGGGGCACGGCTGTGAGCCTCAGACTGGGCAGGCAGACATGAAGGTGGCAGCCGAGTCGAGTCCTCGGTGTCCAACATCTCCAGTGTGCTCTCCAAAGCAGCGATCGAGGACTCATCCTGCTCATGACCCCCGAAAGAGATGTTATGCTGGCCATAGGGTGAGCTGGTCTCATCTCAGAACTCGACGGGGGCAGACGAGCGTGCTGGGGAACGGGAGGTCTGCGGGGAATTACCTGGCGAGACTGTGCCCATTGAAATCCCCAAATCGCCTCGTAACCGTAGGTAGAAGGTGCAGCATGGGGGGGGGGGGCTGGAGTGGCTTTCCCTTGGAGGAAGGAAAGCCGCGACCTCAACGTTGCCATGGTCATGTTCCCGCAATGAGAACACGAACCATCCACTAACGCTGCCTCAGTGTGAGCTCAGCCCAGACACATGAGGCAGCGCCCGTGGTCGTCGGAGGCGGAGAGATAACAGGAATCACACAAAGACGGAAAGGCATCTTCAAAAAGATGCATCTTTAAAAAGACGTTCACGTCAATGTGTTGCTCTGATAGAGGAAAACATACTCTTTGGAGAAATATATACTCTCTCAGTAGCGCTGTCGAAGCCCCCAGGGGCGTAGTCTGCACTAAGCGTGCAGAAGGAGAGAAAGCCACTGAAATGCGCAATATATCCAACAGCATACGCTTATTTCTGAGGTGAATGAACCGGCAGTGGAATTCAGCTCGCTGACACACAACCGTTCGGCTCCGTAGAAAAAAATCTGAATGAGTGGTTGCGAGCCAGCTCCTTTTATACCCGTATGTCCAAGGGAGTGGCATGTGTAGGGCTTTACTGGTTGTTTAGATCAGTGTTACTATCAGAAATAATTAATAATTATTTCTTTAGTTGTTAATTAATATTTAAATTAATTAATTGAATCTAACTCATTAAAACCTCATATGGGGCTCCAGTAAATGTAGTGTGCTATATTTAGGAGCAAGTTTGGTTATTAGCAATAATTATGAATTATCAAAGATAATTATGAATTATTAAAATCAATAGAACATTGATGAGAATCAATGTTAGCTTTTTTTAATCCTTTAAATCAACAGTTATCAAAGATAATCATTATTGTTAACATCGATGCAACAGTAATTAAAATTAACACTAGCTTATTGATCATTCAAATTCAACAATCATCAAAGATAATTATCAATTATCAAAAATCAACAGAATATTAATAAGGATTAACATTGACTGGGCACCACTCTGGAATCAGGGACTAATAACCAGATAGTATAACAGTCTCAATATTAGATTGTTTTCTTAGGAAAATCGACATCCGAAGAATATCGATTTTCGGGGAAAAAAAACAATGAATGAAGGCTTGAATCCAAGCACTGACATCCCGTCAGCATGACACAGGCGTATGCAAAACAAACCAAAACACTTCTCTTTGTAATATAAACAAAGTTTATTTATGCAGTAATATCAATTAATAATTAATACAATGCAGTCAATAAACTTCCGACTTACAACTACAAACTAAACAGTGTTATGATTAGATATGGAAACTAAAATAATCCTATAACACATAAGGTGTGTGTGTGACAGTGTGTGTGTGTGTGTGTGTAAGGAGGGACTCGCACAAAATGGCGGACGTGACTCTCGTGGAGAGTATGTCACGCGAGACTTCCGGCCAGGGAATATGACCGCGAATGGGGGCAGAGAGAAACCAGTCAATGGCGTCTACCAGTTACTGCGTGTATCCGCTTGTACGATAGCTTAGGGACAAAGCTGGGCTTTAGCATTAAGCTATCTACGAGCCAAAAAATGTGTGCCAGAATGTTTGTGAGGGGTCACGTGCGTGTGTGTGTGTGTGGTTAGTATGAGAGAGAGAGAGAGAGAGAATAAAGTGACAGCCCTAAAGCCGATTTTGCGATCGTGGGAGAGAAAGCAGCAGTTAGTTTAGCGCTCAGAGACGCGGTGGACGGCTCGTAAACAGTCCCGCGTTCTTTGACTCTTAATGGATCAAAACAGCTTGCCGGTCTCACCCGCGATGGCGAAAATGCACAACAGTCCAATTTGGTTGGACCACAATACAGCAAAACAAATTCGTGATAATTAATACCCTGAGTATTAATAATAAGCGGACATGGTGGTCCGTAAACTGTACAAGAATAACACACTATAATATTCTATTTCTGCCCAGACGTAAACCTCTTACTTGAATCACATGAGGACAAAGGTAGAATGTGTTTTCCTCCGTCTTTTAACTCTGACCCGGTTCCTTGAGGCTCGTGTGATGATGGGAGGCCGTTTCCTCGCTCTGTCTGTGGGCGGTACGGCTGCTGATTCTCGGCAGGCTGGCAGAGAACTTCAGAAATATCGACTTGATTGAAGATGGAAGAGAAATCTTTAATCTCTTCACTTCTGCAGGCAAACGGATAAAGATGCGGATTGCTCGGCGGTCTCCTTCGGATCCGTTAGAGTGTTCGGTTGAACACAGAGTAATCTCAACTCGTCCAGCGAGATGGAGATTGTATGGCCACAATTTCAAGTCGGACGTTACTTCCTTGAGCCACGAGGCTGCACCTGAGAGCAGCGATGAGCTGTGTCTACACACTGCAAACAAAGTTGCTGGAAGCAAATCCCAGAAGCATTTCAGAGGTATTTCTACTCCTGATGATGTCATGGTTTGAGGTGCGTTCTGTTGTGTGCCTCATCCAATAGGAGTTGAGAGTTCGATCCTTTAGTGAGCAAGGCTTCATGGGATTTGTAGTCTGTTTTGGACTCCCTTTGTTTGATTTTGGCACGATTTTTATCAGTATAATTTACGACTTGGAATGTGGGGGCTTGAGTTAGGTTTTTACGACTGTGTTACGCCTGCCTTTGTCTTCTATCTGAATATATGAGGCCCAACACATGCCAATTCCACTTGCCAATTCTCATTGGCCTTTTCTCAAAGATTAGAGGTGTTTGGGGCTCCCAAGAGTGACCCCTAGTGTCACTACATCGACACAATGTCGAGTGAGTGACAGAAGGGGAACTATAAATGTAAGAGTAACACTTAAAAATGGGTGTTTCATTTAGTTTTGACACACTTCCGTTTTAAGCCCCGTCCACACAAGGTTCTATCCGAATACAGAGACAGATACAGATAATTTTGTCATATGAACAGATACAGATACAAATACAGATAATGGCTTCGCTGCACACCCCTATTAGCTACTTTTTGTTCGTAGCTTGTAGCTAAGTACTTTTTTAAAAGAGTAGCTTGACTGTAGTTTAACTTTAAGTTATTTAAGTTATTGGCTTCCCCAACACTGTATGTAAATCTAAAGAATTGTCTTGCTTCCTCAATCGTCTGCCAGGCGAAAATCGTAAGTCTGATTATTTAGAAAAGTAATAGCACACTTCTACTGAACAAGGTGCATTATTTGAGGTCTCACTCATGTCCATAGCACAAACAGTGTGGGTTAAGCTTACATATACTTGGGCTAAGGGGTTTGCCGTAGCAAGCACCACTAATAATGATTCATTTGATTTGTGATTAGACTCTTATTTTAATATTTGAAATATGCCATTGGACCATCAGTTAGTGCATGTCATGGCCTATGTGTACGTTGCTCTAAACCACTTAGGCAAATAAACCAGCAGTCTCAGCACTGGCCACATCCTTCAGTTTTTTCATTCAAATTAAAAGGACTTGGCTCTGCCTGTGCTGTTTAGGCAGACAAACCCTGGCATCCACTCTGAGTTAGAGCTACTGAAAAACAAGAGACTGAATATTTAGCTACTTTTCCCCCCCCACTGGCTGTGCTGACCCCATGGTTCGGAACTGACTGAGCTGCTGAGTGGGCTACTCATCCGCCGGTTCACCCTATTGACAGGTGGGATTTTATGTGTATGTTTCCAGCTCTACACTGCAAGTATATGGTTAAGAATATGATTATTTAGACAAAATTTTTTTGTTCACTTGTTAGAGACTGTAGCTGTCAGTTGCTGTATATTGTTTACTGTACCTTTTATCAGACTGTACCTTTTTATACAGCACACATGTGTGCCGCCATTGAGTTTGAAAGTCCCTTTGCAACTATAAATACTAGTTCAAGAGTATGCAACTGTGTGTGTGTGTGTGTGTGTACGGATGGGTTGTTCCTGCCAAGCCAGCAATAATAGGGCTAATGCTTCCGGAGGTGTTGTCCAGCTCTGCATTAGGTCTGGATGGACTCATTGATTTAGAGCTAAAAGGCCGGACTGGACCAGCCCCACAGCTTGCGAACACACACGGCATCCTGTCCCAAACCAAGCCTTTTATCTTCCCAATGCAATTATTGTTGGTGAGAGTGCATTTTCAGGAAGGGGGAGGGGGGTGTAATGAGTTCTCAGCTAACGCCACTCCTGTAGACGGCCCTCAGACCAGCTGCCACACCCACGGCGCTCCCGAGGTAAATCGGTGCATTACTGCATTACTGAGGGTGGAAATGCATCTGTTGAAGTTTCATGGGAGAGGGTGCATGAGGACAGTAATGGAGTAATGCAGGGAGAGGGAGAAAATAAGCGAGAGATAGAGTGGTAAGAGAAGAAAGAGGCAGAAAGAAAATTAAGCAGGGATATATAATGTTATAGAATGAAACAGGAAGAGATATACAAAACGATGAAAGAGTGTTTTAGAGACAGAGACGGGGACAGACTTGAAGATGAGTGATTTAAAGAGGGAAATGTGGAGAGTGAAAGAGAGAAGCAGAGATGATTTAGCCACATTGTGACTGATGAGATAATTACTTTGGCTCATTTTTCCCCCAGCTGCTTTGCATTATACAGTGTGTGGGTGCAGCCAATCAGTTTCTATCTGACTTGTGAGGTAAACTGGGTTCCCCACACACAGTTTCATGCTTTTAAGTGGTATTTGGGCATTACTAATGTATTGTTAAATGTGTTATTAGCATTTCAGGAGGCTTTTTGGAACTTACAAAAATAAAACCTGGATCATTCCTACAGTTTGGTGCCTTTTAAGTCTCCAGTACAAGTTGTGTTATTTATACCATTATTTATACCGTTTACAATTATTACAATTTTAATAGGCTTGGTAAAAATAATAAAGACTATGTTTAATGCTACACACTGCTGTGAGCCTGAAAGTCAAATTTTAAATAACAGAAATAATTTTCAATTATTGCACTAGTGTAATTTCCTCATGCCCCCAGAGCTGCACATCACACATGTTTGACAAAAATAAGTGTTAAATCATTGGATTTCAAAATTTTTTTATATAATGTTGAGTATGACATTCTATCACTTGTATTCATTCGTTTTGAATGTGTCATTTTAGCACTGATAGTGGAGGTATTTTGTGTGTCCCTTGATTAAATGTCCACACTGTTATGTGATGATACTGTGACCTTTAATTAAAGATATATGTTATGAAATGACATCACATACCATGGAGGTGACATCAGACATTTAGGAGTTTATTTTTTTATTTTTATTTGATGTGGATTACTCTGTTTTCATGTTTTGTTTTGTTTTTATGATTTTGCTAGATATCATATCACAGACCATGGAGTGGCTATTTTTACCCACTGAACATCCACCCTGTTATTTTCCACCCTGACCATTTGACCAGATGGAAAATTATACCAAGCTGTAAGACCCACCTAGATTTGTACAATTTCTGAAAAAAAAAAAAAAAAAAAAAATGTTTAAATAGTGCCTGTCTGTGCAACTGCAACGATGATAGGGAATTGTGTATGGTTGCCAGGGAGTTGCTATGCCATTGCTAAGGTGTTTTGAGTATTGCTATGCAGTTGCTAGGTTGATCTGGGTGGATGCTAGGTTGATCTGGGTGGATGCTAGGTTGTCTACTAAATGACTTGTTGCAAGTGTTGGGGAGTAACGGAATACATGTAAAGGGATTACGTATTTAAAATACAATATATTAGTAACTGTATTCTACTACAGTTACAATTTAAATCATTGGTAATTAGAATACAGTTACATTCAAAAAGTATTTTGATTACTGAAGAGATTACTTTGCATTTTATTGTCATTTGTTTCATTTAATATTTAGTCCTTTCAGATGGAAAACATTTATACATATAAATGATGCGATCCAAAGTGCATTTGAACAGCAGTGAAACACTTTCTTATGATGTGTTACATTCATACGAGCAGACAGAGAAGTAAGTTTGAAGTAAGTTTGAAGCAGAAGAAATAGAAATAAACCTTGTGTAAATTGTCAGTTTTACGCTAATCTAAAATGCTATTTCTAGCCATTTTACATGCACGTTACCAGGCACGATCATATTTTTTTATCAAGAAAATTCACGTTAGATCATAATTAATTTTTTTCTAGTAAGACCTTTGATATTAGGGCAAAAATTGTATTCTTGATAATAATTTTTTCATTGTTTTCCTGTAAAAATATCTAAAAATCCTTAAAACAAGATCAGTTTGCTTTATCTTGTTTTAGAAACAACACTGCATAAGATATTTAGGTTTTTCAGAGAATGTATTTTTAACGTGTATTTGTCTTACTGTACTGACAGAGTTTTTATAGTCAAAACAAGTGAAAAAATCTACCAGTGCTGAAGAAGTAATCCAGAGTATTTAGAATACGTTACCGACCTTGAGTAATCTAACGGAATACATTACAAATTACTTTTTACAGCATGTATTCTGTAATCTATAGTGGAATACATTTCAAAAGTAACCCTCCCAACCCTGCTTGTTGCTTTCTGGACCAAGTCAAAAGTGCCCAGGTGAAACTTTTATGCCTGATTGGTCAGAAAAGTAATAACACAACTCTTCTCTACAAGTCACATGATTTGAGGTATCATTCATGTCCGTAGAACATGAATTATGTACTGAAATTTAAATGTGCACTCAGTGGGTGTGTCCCGTTCAAGAGTTGCATGCTTCGGAGGTTGCATTTGTCGGCCCCATGCGTCATAAAGGCTGTTCTGTTTCAGAAAATCAAGTAGGACACTCTGAATGTGATCCTCTTTCACAGGAATTTGGAGGATGCAAGAGGTTTATCCTCCGTTGGTACTCACAACCAGCAATTCTTTGCTTCAGTGTAAATGAACATAATTTTAATGAAAAATGTATTTATGAGAATATATGATGCTCAGATGTAAGTAATGTTAATTCCCAAGTTGAATACTTTAGTAGATGGGTGTAAAATATAATATGTAAAACAATAATAATATATACTGTAATGTAAAGTATTATAAAGTAAATATAAAAGTACAGTAGCAAAAATCCATTGCCTTTTTACTCTACATTGTTATTACTCTCCTAAACTTTACCTCAGAGATTCCCTTCTCACTCAGAGCACTCGTGCATGTTGAGAGTCATAGCAACCATGATACGTTCTGTTTCCATTTGTCCTCTGAAGGCCGTCTCGTTTAAATGAAGTTAATACTAAGTTGAGGATGCTTGGTATACCGCTGCCTGCAGAGGATGTGTATTACCTAGCGAGAGATTTTTAATGAGACACACATATGTAATGGTAGGCAGCTGGTAGGTAGCTGAGCAGTGTGTAAACCTTACTCCCCTGGCCTCAAGAGGTGCACTGGCGACTGATGCTAGAGGCTATAGCCTTCAGCCTCCTCGTTAATGCGCCCGCCTCCCATGCTGGAGATGCCAGTTTGAATCCTGTTCGGAGCGGGTCGAGCAGGATCGGTTACAGTGGTGCCGTGACCTGGATGGGAGTGAGGTTTAGGGGGGTGAGTGTAAAGGGAGCCAGCTGGTAGGTAGCTTTGCAGTGTGTAAACCTCACTCCCCTGGCCTCAAGAGGAGAACTAGTGACACTAGAGGCTGTAGCCTTTAGCCTTCTTGTTAGCGCACCCGCCTCCCACGCTGGAGACACCAGTTTGAATCCCGCTTGGAGCAGGTCAAGCAGGACTGGTTACACATAGTAATAACATCAGAAAAAGTTTTAATTTCTAAAGAAACTAATAGTAATTTTGAAATGATGAGCACTCACATGAGATGAAAACTCCAATCATATCAGTAACCTTATAAAAGCTGGATTATTCTACATGTTTGGATCACATGACCAGCTTAATACTACTGTCTTAATCTCATTTACTACCCTGTTATTGGACACTTTCAATCATGAATTAAATTAATCATGGCTGATTGTGAAAAGTGAATTTCTACAATGGCATCGGTAACTGAAAACTACTGCATTTGAATGATGCTGCATCCAGGCCGCTAGGTGTCAGACATACTCCAAGATGACATGCATAAAGAAAATACTTGTGGTTGTGACAGTGTGTTTTACTGGCCCCTTGTACATACTGCGGCCAAATTTGGCATATCGCGGCCCCGTTTCACGGCCGTCCACCCAGATCTAGCGATGGCCAGTTCGCCTCTGCTTTCGGGCAACCATCTCTCCCCGGGCCCCAGTGCGGCTGCACACCCTGCACTGCCTGTAGCTATACCACTGAAGTATGACATCTACTCTATATGAAGTAGGCCAATCGAGTAAAGTGGTTGAAAAACACCCACTGATTGGAAAACGCCCATTTTTTTTCTTTGTTCTCAATATCCTTTTAGATTATGTCTCTGAATTTTACTTTTTGTATCTTTATTGTAAAGGTTCTATATGGATAAATCCCAGAGATATGGGTCTCTCAATAACTACGTTTCCATCCAAGAATTTTTTGCGGAAAAAGTTTTAGCGCATCAAAATAAAGCTGATGGAAACGCAAATTATCGCTAAAATTTTGCTACAAGTGTCGACATAATATTTTTCCGTTTAACTCTAGTGCATAAACTCTATGTCGATACTTCAAATGTCGCGAAAAACTGGTTTGGAAACACTTTTTGTCGAGAAAATTGCCATTAGTAAAAATTTAGTGTCACATGACAGAATTTACCCCAATCATTAGCCTGTGTTAATCATGACGAAATACATCCTTGAAAGCCAATTTATTGTACGTGATTATGGATTGATCTGAGCGGCATAAAGATCCAATCACTGCAAACATGACACTTCCAGGAGTGCCAACACAAATATCTCATATCAAGACATGCACATCGACAAGTGCACGGAGAACAAATTAATGGCCACTGTTTGTGATTAATTTCATTGCGGTAGACATCCGCTTATTTATTGAAGTTGCTTTTCCACACCATTCAAAATAATAGACGGCAGTCACGGGATTAGCCCACAATACAAAAAAACATATCATTTCTGTGCACAAAGATGTTTTAAATTAAAAATAAATACACAATACTAGAAGAAAAGCTTCAGTGTGCTTTTTTGGAACACTAACATACAGCCCAATTCTATAAAATTATTGTATATACTTTTGAAAAAATGCTGGCAAAATTCCCTGTATTAAATTAACTAAATTACCATACAAAAAAATATATGCCTTTTTCTTTACACAAACTTAAATTAGCCGTACCCTGTTCTGTAGACGAATAAAGTCGGCTGAATGACATTTTCTACACTTCAAGACTATAAACTATCAGAACTATTTGTCCAATGAGTTCACTTTCAGAAAACCAGCTTTTAAACATTTTAAAACTTTTAAATATTTTAAATCTAACCCTCTTTACCTCGGATCGCATTTGCTGAGCTTCTTCAGAAAATGTAAATTGCATTATGATGCTAAAATTAATTTGAGATGATAATTAAGTTCAGTTGGTCGTTAAAAGTTGCTGTACAAATATGCGGGACATAATGCAGTTGTGATGGCGATGCTTTAGATTAGATGATTGCTCAAATTAGCCTACTGAATATCAGGAATGTATCATATGTAAACCCTGATATTACACTGCATCAGTTTTTCTTTAATAGCTGTACACACAGCATATACACATCAATGGATGGTCCTTATTCTAAGACCGGAACCGGTGGCAACCTGCGATAGGCGCAACATCAGGACCAGTATTACAGTCCTATCAGAAGGGCAACTGCTCCCTTTTGATTGCAATTCCTCCTGTTATGATTGCTTTTATTTGTGAAATTAAAATGACAGTAAGCTGGCTAATTTCAATGAATTGTCTCAATACTCTCCCCATTTTACCAAAACTTCGGAGGTAAAAAATTAGGGACATCTGGGAGGCGAATTAGCGATAAACACACATTTGTGTATAGAAACAGCTTAAGGGCAGATTTCTTTTGCGATAAACCAAAACTTATGCGACTGTGTTTTTTTAGGCATGACGTCATCACGCACACCATTTTTATGCCATTTGAATGGAAACAGGCAGAAGACGGCAAATTTTGCAAAAAATCTTTACGCATTTTTACTTTGTCGATAACAAAATAATGTGAAAAGTGGATGGAAACTAGGCTAATGTGGCTCCATGTGTAAATTGTTAAAGCAATATTTTGTATGGAATACAAGTTAAGCTCAATTGACAGCATTTGTGATATAATGCTGATTACCACAAAAACTTATTTCGACTCGTCAGTCCTTTTCTTAAAAAGGTTCTTTTCTTTAAGAGGTTACAGTGAGGCACTTACAATGGAAGTGAATGGGGCGCTTGCCTTTTACCAAAGTTTCCACGTTGTGAGGAGAAATATATATTTAACGTGGTGGAGAGAACTGATTCTATAGTGAATGACTCTTGAACCAGCCACTCAAAATACTCAGAGGAACTCCCACTCGGACAGCTATTTTTATACAGTGAAAATAGTATATATTTGACCAGAATTCCCATTATCTTCAGTAAGCTGACAAACACTACACTACTGCTTGGAACTGGAGTCATGACAGATGCAGGTAATCGCACAAGCTCGATCTCTCTCTCTCTCTATCCTGATCCGTGGTGTAAGAAAGTTCCTTGCACAAATGTGTTTTTTTTTTTTTTGTGACAATCCTTAGTTTTTCCTCATTTTTTTTATTTACTTGTTTGTTGAACTGTTCTATAAAAGCAATAAAACACTCGCAATCGTGCTGTATGGCCCTAAATCAGCACGACTGTGATTACCTACGGCCGAATCACAGCAGTGCTGATGTAGGGCCTTACAGCACTCTTGCTCATGTGATATTTCTTTAATAAAAGCACTTTCATTAATTCTTCTGTTAAAACTTGTGTTTTATTTGAGCTGTAAAGTTGTTTAAATCATAATTTTTACAATCGTTTTAGGGTTTTAGGGTTTGTTGACATTACATCGTAAAGGCAACAAAGTTGTAAAACTGGCACTATTTTACAACAACAACAAAAAATGTTAGCAAGTGAATTTATCACACTAAAATCATGTTAACAAATATATTGCTTGTGTCTTGTGGCTATACTTTTGAAACAGTGAGTATTTTAACATAACATTTTTGCTTTTTTCAAAGAAAAGGAGAGACGAGTCTAAATTAATTTTTGCGGTCACCATTTTTATGTCACAAATGCTATCGATTGAACTTAACTTGTATTGAACCCAGAATATTCCTTTAAATTTCCCATTTTCAATGGTCGAAAACCAAGTCACTTGTTAAGAAGCTAGATTTTTAACAAAAAAACATTTGTAAAGTACAAATAATGTACTAAAGATGTAATAATGTAATCAAAGTCCAAGTCCAATAATAAAAAAATGATTAAGAAATGACACGTGGCTCTTCAGTTAGTGCAATACCTGCATCTACTTTTTGGATTTCAGAAATGTACATCTGAAAAGTTCTGCAATGCATCATTATGGGTCCAAGCACCAAAGGTGCTGAAACTCTGTGGTTCATGATGCAACATCTAAATTAAATGGGTTTATTCAAGTCCAAAATAGAATGAATGACTGAATAAACCTGACTATATTAGGCTACACAATCTTTTTCTAAGAATTAGATCAGGTACAAATAGCTCTTTAAGGACACTTTTGCAATAAGTGCAAGTTTCCAAATTGTACAGTGTATATTCTGGCCTGGGTGAAAGAAATAAAACCTCACTAGGTCAGACACTTCGTTTTCCGAGTTCATTCACACAACACTTGTGATAGATGCTAAAACTGTGAAACCTCACAGCAATTCTTCACCTTCTGTCAATACCTCAGACTCTGAACAACCTCATGCACTACTGCAGCCAACATGCTCCAAATTAACTACTGAAGGCTTTCAGAGTGCTAAATAAAGCACGGGGCATCTTATCCGAGGAGTAACATAATAAATGCAAGGAATAGAGAGAATTTAAAAGGACAGAAATGTTCAGAGAAGGAGGGGAGGGAGAGCAGAGCTAATGAAGAGGTAGTCTTCCTTTGGCTGAGTGCTAACCTTTGCTGCTTCCAGTAAAAAGCCAGCCATCTCCACAATCAATAGCACCATAATTCCACTGCAGTAATTGCCGTTTGTGTTCATAAAAGATAGTAAATCATTAAACGGTGAGCCCAGCTAGACTCGCAGGAGCTGGAGAGGAGCTGGTGACAATTGCTAATAAGGTCAGGGGTGGCAGCTTAACACTTAACCATACACTAATACACCACTGAGCCTTTCACACTTTGAGATGGGGCATATGAGTGGGAACAGAGGATGAAGCCTGATACATTAGTGCTGCTATTATGAATGTGATATTTGCACAAACAAAACTATGAGACTACATTATGCTACACGGTGATAGTCACAATTTTGATACTAATAGCTGACTAATTTGTTAAATGTAATTCTGCCATGAAAATGTGTTTTGCAGGAGTTTCAAATAAAAGTTTGTTTATTGTTTAAAAATAAAAAATATATATAATAATAATGAATTTAATTTTCATATTTATTTTAATTGACTTTATGTTGAAGGGTTTAATTTTCTGTCACTTCTAGCCTCATTTTTTTGAAGCTGAAGTGTGAAATGTATATATATATATATATATATATATATATATATATATATATATATATAAACACTCATATTCCAGCATAATATGCACCATAATATTCTAATAATATGATTGTTAGTTGATTTCGCTGAAAAGTTTAAACAATGTGGTTCTGTGGTTCAACTCAAACATTGCTCTGATTGTTTGAGCATCCCGACCATTTCCCATGCAATGATAAAACGTATTGCTTAATCACCATAGTACGATGCAGTGTTGGAGAAATTAACTAGCGAGTCACGACTGTTTCCCGTAGTAATTATCGCACATTCATCATTTGAACCAAGTTGGTTCAACAATATAGAGCTGTTAATGACGTTACCACACAACTTTGTGATGCTGTTTGCAATTGTTAGTTGGAACTACAGTTTCGGAAAACACCAAATCCTTGAACTGTTGGTAACGATGGAACTTGCGGCCACAGTTGGCAAACAATGCTTTTGAGAAACACACCCCAGCCCGACAAAGTAACATTGGCTCAACTTATGCCGTGAGGTATCTGTTTGCTGACCACTGGAAGATGGCAGGAGAAATTAGGTTTCATTTAGTCTGGAAATTACCATTTCATTTACTTAAAGAAAACTGAAAACACAGCAAACCAAATTAAAAAAATTATATTTCAATGCAGGCCTCTAAAATTGCATATAGGAATATGATATCATCATTAAAAGGATTTTATTTGTGTCAGGTGTTCAGCTAGAATTTTCTATGTTTTTTTTGCACTATGTTACTTTTAATATTGCTAGTGTCTTTTGCATTAAACAGAACTTCACAGGCGATAAATACCAGCTGTACAGTAATGCCCCAACAGCTCCCCATTCCCCAGATCACAATATGCTTCAGGTTTACAACTCTTCCATTTCCAGCCCTCTGTAAATTATAGAGGTGGTAAAATGTCCATTTACACAGCTCAGCAGGGCATGCTGGGGGTAAAAGGCATACTGTCTATTACACACTAATGACATCAGAGGAAATCTGATTTCTAGAAAAATCCAAGCGTGAGAGAGGATGAGTGAGCATAAGGCTGTGGTAATGGCTTTATGATTGAGCTGCTTACTAATAACATCTTCATACACACTAAAGGCCTCAAATACACTTACCCACGCTCAGAAACATACACACACTGTCACATAAAAACATATTTTAATGATAATTTTTTCTTGTTACACATAACAGTGACAAAAATGAAAGAAGAAAAAAACAAGGCTAGCTTTAAAAACAAAAAAGAAAATGTAAGTCGTTTATTGCATATTACAAAACTTTCAGGATCTTCTATTTAGGATGTAGTTTTGTTCAATAACTGACTACAAGGCAAAGTTTACTCAGAAATGTTAATTCTGTCATCATTTCCTCATCCTGAAGTTGTACCAAATGACATTTCTTCCTCAGAACATATAATAGCAGATTTAGCAGAATGTCCAATCTGCTTATTTCCAAGAAATGAAACTTGATCTGGGATTGCTGTTACCATCCACTTACATTTTATTTTATGGAAAAGAGCATTCTGCTAGATAACGTCCTTTGTGTTCTATGCAAGAACGAATGTGATGTGGGTTTGGAATGACATGAAGGTGAGTAAATGATAACAGAATTTTCATCTTTGGAGGAACAGATTTAATTTTGTTTTAACCATTAAAATGTTCCCTCCACTGTAGCTCATATATATATATATATATATATATATATATATATATATATATATATATATATATATATACAACAGTTAGTTCCGGTCCTCGAATCTGATTGGACAAGAGACGTTCCATGAGAACTGATGGTCTCACACCATCAGCACTCGGACGCTTCACTGTGTGTATCACTCTGCTTGTGTTCGTGCCGTTCTAAACTAAAGTGTATGAGCAGATGTGTAAAGAGCTACTGTATATGTGTCTCTTTACATGTAATTTTTTGACATTACAGATGTTAGCCAGCAGGTGGTGGCAAAAGATCCTTTTTGTGTGTAATATAAGCCAGTTCAAGTGACGTGAAGGGAGTCAGCGTCAGTCAGTGTTTACATAGAACAGCACTCCGTGATCGCTCGTATTACTACTACACTACTAAAGTTAGGAAATAGCTGTAAACGGCTTTAAACGAACAACTTCAGTATTACGGCTCATCACAACTGAGAGACACAACAGACTGATTAATTACACAAACTCAAGGAGCTTACCTCTTACTGGACTTTTCACATTGGAGAGGAGATTGCGGTTTCTACTGTGAATGACTCTTGCACACCGGCTACTGCGAAATAGGGAGAAATACCCCCGTGTGGACGGCTATTTTTCCACTAAGAATGCTGATTTTCAGAAAGCTGACAGTATCTCTGCTTGGGAGTGGCAACAGGTGATTGCACATGCTCCATCTCTCTCTCTCTCTCTCTCTCTCTCTCACACACACACACACACACACACACATCCATCCTTGTTTATCCAATAATTTGGTAGAAACAGCACAAGCCGTGATACTATCTCTGAAGTGACATTTTTGAATTACTTCGAAGGCTTGGATGCATCATTTGGTTTGAACCAGCAACGGCAGATTCTGATCCGTCATGTAAGAAAGTAGTTCCATGCACAAATGTGTTTTTATGACCGTACTCAGTTTTTCCTAATTTTTAAAAATGTACTTGTTTATTGAACTGTTGTATATAAGCAATTTCACACTTGCAATTGTGGTATATGACCCTAAATCAGCACTGCTGTGATTACCTACGGCACTCTGCCTGCGGCCTCGGACTCTTGCTCCTGTGATATTGCTTTTATATATATATATATATATATATATATATATATATATATATATATATGGGCAGCCGGAGGCGCCGGTTCGAGAGAGAGAGACGCACGCGGCCGCGCTGCATGTTTGTTTATGTTAGTTTTAAGTTTACCATTAAACTTTATGTTTACTGTTCAGCCGGTTCCCACCTCCTCCTTGCCCATCCTTTATGTGTTACATATATATATATATATATATATATACACACACACACTTCAGTATTTTGTTGCCTCAAGATAGGTTGTGTCAAGTTTGATGCCAGATGCCACTGACTTTCAGTTGTCTTTTGGCTGATTGCAAATAATTATGACTTCATCTTCCTGTTACTTTTTTATATTGTTGTGCTGTGGTTAGTAGAGGGGTTAGGGGCTAAAAATATCTGAATAATAGCTAAATGTATTATACTGTTAGGATTAGAGTTGGGGTTTGGGTTAGCAGTCTGCTTTTATGTATAATGTAAATAGAATAAAACATATAGAATTTGAACCCATCACCTTGTTTTTGTGTCATTCAAACATGTGATAATATACCTAAGCCTCTGAACTGAGATGAGAATGTAACAAGACCTTGGTTTTGGTGGTGCAGGATAAAAGTCACAACAAGGGTGTTTCCCTTATGAGACTGCCCTGGTTTGGTCATGCATTTTGCAATGCAACTCTGACAGGCACCATTGTAATGTGGCTATAATCACATTTACTATAATGCTGTTGCTCTCATTGTCTCCTATTGAGAGCAGGAGTAAGGGCAGTCTCCTTGCACAAGCACATTTGTGCTTTACAACCCTGCTTTACAACATCCTTTCTCCCAGTATACCAGCCACTAAAATGCACCAGGTCAAATTTTTAGACCTTAATTAAGTGTTCTCCAAAAATGCTTCCAGTAGAGGGTGAGACTGCCTGGAAAATTGCCATAAAGAAACCCATTTCATTTCCAAACGTTTCCGCTGACCCAGCAAACAGCGATGGAGAAAGAGAGGGGAAAAGTGAGGGAAGGCAGGAAGTGAGAGAGAGATAAGAGAAGAGAAAGAGACAGAAAGCTCTTTCCATGCCTGTGCAGTTTTCTGACTCTTCATCATAATCCAGAATAAATCCTGCTGGTGGTATTGTACTCATCACTTGGTTCTCTCTGCCTCTCCTGCCTGCAAATCCCCCTCCACCCCCATCAAACCTTCAATCAAACTCTCTTCTCATCTGCAGCCCCAGAATGCCTCCTTAATGTTGCTATTTCAGAACGAAATCCACCCTTTAGCCTGTCTCTTTCCCTTAGGGGGGAGCACATTGTAAAACAAACCGGCTGTCTGTCACAGGCCCTGTGTAGGTGTAAACACACTCATGCTGCCTCGTCTGCATACATGAATATTTAAATACGGAAATTAGCAGGCGCATGTTACCTCAGAATGCGGAGAGACGTAAAGATATGATCCGCTTAGAATGGAGAGATCAAATAAGGTTTTTCTCACAGAGGTAGTGGGATTAAATTTGAAATTTGATATCTCAGTTGAGGACATTTCACCATGTACAGTAATTGCAGAAAAAGGGAAAGTGACACTGCTGTCATTAGGGTTTAAAATGATTATTAGCCAGTATTGTTTGCTGTTTCCTTGAAAAACCTGGAAATAGACATAGACAATACTGTAATTGAGAAAAGCATTCAAGATTCCTACACAAATGTGCTATAAATAAGATTAAGTTCATAATTTAAAGTGGTTAAAGTAGTATTTTGGTCAAATAAAATTTCAGTCTCGCTCTTTTTTTATTTATCTTTTATTTCATGCATGTATGCATAACCCTTTATATCAAATGGTTTTAACGTTTCCAAACTTTTGACTGGTGGTGTTTATAGTTTGTAGAATTTAGATGCAAATGGCTGCATAAATAAGCAGGTCATTGTAATGGTTACAGCACAAATAACAATTGTTGTAATATACTGTATACAGAACCCATAATATCTCTTCCTGACTACAAATCATTTTCATCCAGTTTAATTGTCATTATAATGCAAATATGTGTGCTCTGACTGTGGTGGATCCTGTAAATCCCCTCTGCCTGAGTCTGTCGCCTGGCTAATGTGTCCTCTCAGGGGCGGCAGTCTAACAGCATATTAACCCCGGCCGGGCTTGACTGAGCCGTGTCATGTGGGAGGAAAAAGATTCTAAGGCTGTTTCATAGCAATTAAACACTACACTGCTGTTCTTTTCTCTTACCATCCTTCTTTTTTCCTCTTCCATCTCCATCTCCTCATTTCTCTCCCATTTCTTGCCTTGTCCAATGTACTGAGGCCACAGCCAATATGCTTATGCCACCAACACAGGGATCAGTCCATTCTACTGAATGAAGCCTGTTTCTGTGCTGTAGTCTGTAAATACTATATGATGTGTATGTTTTAAGTGGATTTGTTTGGTTGGTGAAAGCATACAGTTGTTGAATGAATTTTAGACACTAAGAATATAAATTTGGCAATATATAGCACACACAAACAAACAACAGGCTGATCTAATTCATATTTAAAGTCTTCGTATGTAAAAGGCACATACATTTTTTACATTTGGATAGACCAAACCGGCCTCATGACAAATCGTAATAATAGTACAATATGGCAAAATCATGATGAAACGGACGAGTTGGCTTGTACAAAAACATACAACATCCCATGGAGAAAAATATACGATGTTACTATAAATTATAAAGTTTAACCCCTTACCCAAATCCTAAACCTAACCATGATTTTATTAACTCTAAGAGAATAGCAGCGCCACACCACAACTACAACGATAATGACAACGGGGAACGATATCTTTGAGATCACTTTCAGAGTGATTTTTTTTTCTGCTGATGAACGATAATAACATTGACAGCCAATCAAAATCCATCCAATTTTAAAGGGCTTGACCCACAACGTGCACTCATCTTCAAAATAACATATTCCAGCACTGGATCACCACTTATTACACACACAAATGGAAAGGAAACCAGCAATGTTTCTTCTGCGTACTTCTTCAGTATTAACGGAGATGAGATAATGAAAAGCTAACGCAAGCTAGTAGCAAAGAATTACCTCAGCTATCCAGCACTAATGTCGACAACACTGTCTGGTGTCCTTTGAAGTTGTATCTGTCTGTTTTTCTATAGGTTTCTTTGTGAAGCGTAGAGCAGTAGCAGTTCACCTACATCCATTTTCATGACTGTGAACATAACTGTAGAGTACGCTTAGAATAAACAGAAATGTATCATCTGTTGGTGTGGACGCTAATCTAGTTATCATTATAGTTATTGTTATAGTTATAATTCTTGGTGTGAACGGGCCTTAAGAATTCCATGAATTTTATTCTATGAACCTCAAAGGATTCTTAAACATTTGTGCATCTCTAAAGTTGTTCAGACCTAAAATGATTAACGTTTAAGATACTGTCAAAACGATGGTACATTGCAGTGTCTATCCAAATGTATGAAAATTAATGTGTGCAAGAACCACACTTTATGTACGACAAGCTGTGTGTCCTAATGAGATAAAATCCACTGATCATTTCAATGGTTTTATGTGAAAAAAAAAAAATATTCAGCATCTCTCTGGACTTTTGTGATAATATCATCATGCCCTATACACACTGTACTCTGTAAATATTGCTTCTGTGAAGCTTCTTTCTTTTAACATAATCAATGACACAGGCCATATTCTCAAAATAGCATTTCTCTTTCAGTTAAAAATAGCCTGAAATAAAACCTAAAGAGGAAGCAGATCCTGTTAAAGAGACCTGCCTTTGCAATGCACAAAAAGCTCTGCTATTGATAGTCCTTTGCAATTGCAGCTGTCACTGTGTCTCTGTCTTTGTTCAAGATGCTAACAATTCTTTAATGCTGAAGCCTTGTTTGTTTGAACACACACACACACTCACACACATTACTTTAACCGGAAAAGCACAACTTACCACGGTATATTTTAAGTAATACTGGTAATAACTTAAAGGGATAGTTCACCCAAAAATGACAATTCTGTCATCATCTACTTTTCTTGATTACTTTCTTTCCTCCTTGGAACACAAAAGGAGATTTTAGGCAGAATGTTAGCCTCTGTCACCATCCACTTTTATATTACAGTAAGACGATGCAATGAAAGTGAATAGTGACTGAGGCTAACATTCGTCTGAACATTTCCTGTGAGTAACTGAGTATCCTCTGATTTTTGGCTATACTATCCCTTTAAGGCACAATGCACTCACCTAAATCATATCTGGTATGTGTATGCATGATTCAGTATTTCTCAAACCTCTTTACAAAGTTCCAGTAATGACAGACAGAGATATATATATATATATATATATATATATATAAAAAAAAAAAAAAAATGTTTTGAAAGAGATGGGTAAAAATATATGTATTTTTTCTATTAAATCATGCATAATTATATACAGCTGTTGTTTTGAATGTAACATTTGCTTTCATGAAAATCTAGTTTAATTGAAAATGATTTGATTATTTTATAATTGACATTATTTCGTAATGACTACTGACATGTCAAAGATAACTGAGGCAAAATTTTCTGAATGAATGAGCAAAAAGTGTTACAATTATTCTCTGCTCTACCCTACTATAACTCAAATCGGCCTATTGTTCAAAAATAAAATGCTGAAAAATTCAATTTAGGGCTAAACCAAATTACAGAATACATAGTGTATGTGTATGTAACTGGTAAAGGATGGGCAAGGAAGAGGCGGGAACCAGCTGAACAGTCAACTTAAAGTTTAATATCAAACTCAACATAAAACAAACATAAACAAACACACACACATGCAGCGCAGCCGCGTGCGTCTCTCTCTCTCTCTCTCGAACTGGCATCTCCAGCCCCCCTTTATCTCGCTCTCCTGCTGATCATCTGATTCAGCGCCGGCCGTGCACCTTCACGGCCCGGCCACGTCCTCCTCCTCGTCACAGTGTATAATATGTTTTCTGAGTAAACTCGGGAGGGGTGAACTCAATGACATCAAAATCCTAATACAATATAAAAATCCTTAGAGATATTTCTGATATTAAAAAGTGGACCAGAGGTGATTTAGATGGTTTGATTAGTATTCTGATCAGTATTACTTTGATCTAAACGTAAGTAGCTTAAAATTTATGGGTCATTCTTTATCCAAAATGTCTCACCCACATCATGAGAAAGTTCCATTTTCGATGCACACATAAAATCCACATAATAATCCACAAAGGCAGTTGATGATAAATTTATGCAACAGATGTATTATCTAAAATTAATGTTCCTTCCCAAATGCATCCACATTTACAGGTATAAGATATGGCCAGGAGATACCATAATAAAAGTCATTCATAAAATTAGATCCACAAATACTTCAAATGGTATGTATCAAGTCAAAAAACATAATATGTATATAAACCACGCTCTCATAACTAATAAACCAGCAAATCATTTAACATTTTTAGCTTATACTATACAAGTGCATTGAAACTTAAAAGGGTCCAGCATTAAATTTAGTTTGCGTGGGATAAAATGTTGTTGTTTGCTTACAATTTGCATTTGAAGTTCTTTTTTTTTTTTTTTTTTTTGCCTGTATGAATATTCACCGGAATCTGAATCTCTCTCACTCTGTTTGACAAAAGCTAGCTTTCGTCCAAAATCACATACTTTGCCTGCATTCTGTTGTCAGCTTCCTGTCATGGTGCATGTAGCTATTTTCATAGTATATAGTTTGGATGTCACAAGGTAACAATTCATAGTATTCTCTGTTGTTTTCTGTAATGGATGATGTGTTCTAGCAGAGTGAATTTGGGGGGGGGTTCAACAAGCTGTGGTGATCTGTTACTACAGTAACTGTAATAGGTGGATAAACATGCTGAACTCTCTCTTTCTCTGACTCTGCCTCGTTCTCTCTCCCTATCTCTCTGTCATTGCTTTGCCCTTTTGTGAGCATAGGGTGAAGCATGCCAAGTTGCTCTGCCAGGCTGCCATGTGCTTGGCACAGAGGAGAGTGCCAGTGAATCAGCCTTTTCTCTGAGCCATACCCCCAGTGCTGCAGTGGAAACGTCGCACACACACACACCGAGTGAAATAATTCAGAATGGTTCTGTACTCTTGCATGCTTTATTTAGCAAAATCATAAAGCTACACATTGCTCCGTATGTCAAATGGAAATTCATTTGGATTAAACTAAAACTGCTTACCGGTGCACTCAGCTAATACGAATGAGACATTTCTGATGAAATAATGTTTCCTTTACAGTAAATTATGTTAAATGGAATTCATGTTACCTTGAGAAAGAGTAAAGTATGTGTGCATGGGTTTAGGAACATCATGGAATTGAACATAATTATTAAAGATCTATCCCGCTTTTGATGAAGTTTCTCCTTAATCCTAGTTGTTAACTGAAATGATTCTAAATATTTTTACATAGTGGCCTCTCATTCAAAATCCCACATCTTAGGAACCAGAAGATGAACTGTGAGCTTTTACACGTTACTGGAACTAATGAAAATATCATAACATTGTTATTACATAGTTATTACATTGTAATTATTACATATGTAAATAATATGAGGTAATGATGTAGAAACTATTTCACTGTAAATTAAGGCTTTCTATTGGCCCAAATCTTCAATCCAAGATATCTAAAAATGATAAAAGCTAATGTTAAAACAAAGCACTGGCCCTCTCAGGGGCAACAATAAGCAGTCTGCTGAAATTCTGAAATCCATATTGATATAATGTAATAGAGAAATGAGAAGACATCTATGTTCTCTAGACCACGAATTATCACCCAAAGTGAAAATAAGTATCTGATAAGAGTCTTTTTATGGTTCATGGGTAAAAGAGCTATATCAACATTCATGGCCACTGAGCAAATGTTTGGTTATTTTAGACAGACATTAAGTGCACTCAATTATTCGCAAGACCTAAATGGGGACATACCAGGTGGTCAAATCTATGGTTATAAGAATACAGTTATGCAGTTATACAGGACAATACAGAATATAGGACATTATTTTTAATAAATCCCGTTTTGTGCATGGGAAATTGTGTATGCACATTTCAATGTCCAATTTGTGCAAACACAACATTTATACATCAGGCTTCAGGTCTATAGGCTTAACAGCAATACCCATACTCAGCTGAGTGTGCTGGCAGTAGTAAATAAATTCATGCGACAGCCTGTGTGGTCGGCAATTTCAGAACTGACCTCATTTTTGTATTGGTGATGGATGACACAAGAATGAATGTGGGAAACCAAAATAGTATGTGACCCTCAACCAGGATCATTTTAGGCATAGGCGAACTAGGCAGTTGAAAGAGCCTAGGGCGCCACCAGCGGGGGTGGGCAATCAGGAGGCCGCTGCCATGCCTCCACCCCAAACCACGCCATGCCAGGGAGGAGGCCGCATGTCCTGTCTCTCATTATAGTGATGGCGGAGGGAGACCTGAAAAGGCCGACAAGGGCAGAAAGAGGAAGCAGAGAGAGAGTATGCTGTGTGTGTGACTACGAATATTAATGTGATCTCTCATTTGAATTGCCTGTGTGTTTATTTGGCCACAAAAGTCCCATTTTGTTTAAGTTTTTTCTGACGCTAAAGGAGTAATAAATATACTCACGTTGACTGTTCTGCTGCCTCCTGACTCCTCCTTTTGCCCTGAAACTATGAACTCTGTTACACTGGTGCCGAAACCCGGGTTTTGGAGGATCATGGACCCTTCACCAATGGGTGAAGTAATCAAGTCCCTCGCCAGCATTCAGCAGGACCAACATCAAGCCCTCATGGATTTACACCTGGAGCAGGAACAGCATTTCCAACTCCTGCTCCAGGCCCAAGCAGAGGATCGGCAGGTGTTCCAGAGCCTGATCACCAGAGAGGGGGCTGCAGCTGCTACCCCGGAGCCCACAACCCCGGTTACCCTTGTCAAGATGGGGCCGGGTGATGATCTTGAGGCCTACCTCGACTTATTGAGAAGACGGCCGAGGTGTGGAGGTAGCCACCCAACCAGTGAGTGGCCCGCCTGTTAACTCTGCTCTCCAGGGAAGCGCAGCTAGCAGCCCAGCAACTTCCTGCCACCAACCTCCTCAACTACAGAGACTTAAAGAAGGTGATTGTGCAATGGGTTGGCCGTAATCCAGAGCAGAACTGCCAGCACTTCAGGACCCTGGAGTTTGGGAAGCACGGCCACCCGTTTGCTTTCACGCAACAGCTCTGGGATGTCTGTCAAAGATGGCTGCTGGCTGAGGGAACCGTCGGCGCCGTGGATATCATCAACCTGGTGACACTGGAGCAGTTCATCTCTCAACTCCCTCAGGGGATGGCCGAGCGGGTCCAGTGCCACCACCCGGCATCACTGGAAGAGGCTGTCCAGCTGGCAGAAGACTACATGACGGCGTTTCCAGGAGGCAGCGAACCCAAGGCTCTGTCTTCTCTCTCTTTCTCTCCTACCTCCCCACCCCTCCTTTTTCCATCCTATTCCGGCTCCAAACCCTTCCCCTTCTCTGTGTCTCACCCTTCCCCTGTCTCCCTCCGCTCTCCCCCCCCCAGGATGTCGAGACCGTCCCCATGGGCACGGTAGGGAAGCCTGGGCGGGTCTGTGTGAGCTGCAGGGAAGCCGGGCACTACCAGGATCAGTGTCCAGTGATGGAGGTGGGGATGCTGATCCGGATCCCTGACACTCCGCAGACCGGATACCGGTTAGTTTAAAAGGGGATATACATCAAGCTTTGGTGGATTCGGGTTGTACCCAAACCTCTATCCACCAATGCTTGGTGCAATGTGGGGCATTGGGAATGAATAAACGGGTGAATGTGCGGTGTGTGCATGAGTATAGCATAGAGTAGAGGCTGCGGTTAATTCCCGCCTCACCCATCCACTGATTTTTGGAACGAATTGGCCTGATTTTAGGAAATTATTAAGGGAAATATATGTGGGTGTGTCCTGTAAAATGTTGTCTTGGTGTGTGACATATGATGCTATGGCGGGGGAGGCAGTGCCAGGGCCATCTACATCTGCTCTGTATCAAAATTATGCAGGAGAGGGAATTCTCAGGGGGTTCCCTGAGGGGGATTTCCCTCTAGAGCAGTCATGTGATGAGTCCCTCAAACATGCATTTGACCAAGTGAGAGTCATCGACGGTCAACAAATTCAGCCTGGCATCGCACTCACATACCCATATTTTTCAATTATTAAAGATCGGTTGTATTGAGTGACGCAGGACATTCAATTAGTACCAAAGAGCCGTCGGGAAACCCTCTTCCAGGTGGCTCACTATAATCCAATGGCTGGCCATTTAGGTCAAGGAAAAATGCTTAACCGAATAATGGCCCATTTTTTTGGCCGGGCATTCATGGGGACATTCACAACTGGTGTGCGCCGTGCTGTGAATGTCAGTTGGTGAATACAACGGCCACCCCAAAAGCGACATTGCACCCTCTACTGCTGATCGAGGTCCCCTTCGAAAGAATTGACATAGACCTCGTCGGGCCATTAGAATGGTCCTCACACGGGCATCACTTTGTATTAGTTCTGGTGGACTATGCAACGCGATATCCGGAAGCAGTGCCCCTGCGTAACATCTCAGCACGTAGTGTTGCGGAGGCACTCTTCAGAATAATCTCCCGAGTGGGGATTCCAAAAGAAATTCTCACTGATCAAGGCACTACCTTTATATCACGAACACTACTCAAACTATACGCATTGTTAGGTATTAAACTGATTCGCACCAGTGTTTACCACCCACAAACAGATTGGTTGGTGGAACGATTTAATAAAACCTTAAAAAATGTCATTCGTAAGTTCGTATACGAGGACGCTATAAATTGGGATAAGTGGCTCGAACCCCTGTTATTTGCAGTGCGAGAGGTCCCACAAGCCTCCACAGGGTTTTCCCCATTTGAGCTGCTGTATGGGCATTGGCCATGCAGCGTGCTCAATGTCATACGGGAAGCTTGGGAGGAGGGACCTTCAAACAAATAAAAATGAAATTCAATACGTTCTTGATCTTAGAGCAAAACTCCACACTTTAGATTAACACAGGAGAATTTGCTCCAAGCTCAGGAACGTCAGAGCCGACAGTATGACAGGGGCACTCGACTATGGGAATTTGCACCAGGAGATAAAGTGCTTGTATTACTGCCCACCTCAATCTCTAAATTACTCAGCAAGTGACAAGGCCACTTTGAGGTCACACAGCGAATTGGAAATCTTGATTATGGGGTTAGGTGAACAGATGGGGCGGAGCACGTCAAGTTGACCATCTCAACCTCCTAAAATCATGGAGTGAGGTGGTCCCTGTGGTTTGGCGACGGTAGTTCCAGAGAGGGCGGAGCTTGGGCTGGAGGTGACTCTCAAACCAAATTCATTCATCCCCGTTCTGTGTGGAGACCACCTCTCGCCATCGCAGCTCACAGATGTGGCCAAGTTGCAATTGGAATTTGAGGACGTGTTCTCGCCTCTCCCCGGTCGCACAAACCACATAGAACACCATATCAAGACCACCGGGGGGGTGGTTGTTCGTAGCCACCCCTATCGCCTTCCTGAACACAAGAAAAGGGTAGTTCAGGAAGAATTGGAGGCAATGCTTGTGATGGGCATAATAGAGGAGTCGCACAGCAACTGGGCCAGCCCAGTGGTTCTGGTACCTAAGAGCGACGGGACGGTCCGGTTCTGTGTAAATGGTCATGGATAGGTGCTGCCCCAGGTTAACAAAACCACGGCGATCGTGGCCTGCCCGAGGCCCAAGACCAAAAAGGAGGTAAGGCAGTTTCTGGGGCTGGCTGGCTACTACCGAAGGTTTGTGCCTAGTTACTCTGATGTCACCAGCCCATTGTCTTATCTTACTAGATAGGGGGCACCCGTTCCGGTCCAGTGGACGGAGTCATGCCAACAGGCTTTCCTAAAAGTAAAATCAGCGCTTTGTGGGGGACTGCTTTTACATGCTCCTAATTTCTCTCTCCGGATGCATCTGACAGGGGGCTGGGGGCTGTGCTCTCGTGGGAGGGGTGGGGAGCATCCAGTGCTATTCATCAGTCGCAAGCTCTCCTTGAGGGAGACAGAATACAGTACCATCAAGAAGGAATGTCTTGCGATCAAGTGGGCAGTCCTCACCCTCTGCTACTATCTGCTGGGGCAGGCCTTCACCCTCTGATCAGATCACGGCCCACTCCAATGGCTCCATGAAAGATACCACAGTGGGAAATGTGGGGATGGGGGTGTGGTCATGTGTCTATCTGCGGGAGAGGGAGAGTGGTAAGGCTCGTCACCTGGGATGTCATTATCATTAACACCTGTCTCTCATTATAGTGATGATGGAGGGAGACCTGAAAAGACAAACAAGGGCATCAGTCGACAGAAAGAGGAAGCAGAGAGAGAGTTGGCTGTGTGTGTGACTATGAATATTAATGTGAACTCTCATTTGACTTGCCTGTGTGTTTATTTGGCCACAAAGAGCCCTTTATGTTTAAGTTTTGTCTGACGCTAAAGGAGTAATAAATATACTCACGTTGACTGTTCTGCTGCCTCCTGACTCCTCCATTTGCCCTGAAACTACAAACTCTGTTACATATACTTACGTTTTTCTTTTTTAGAGAATGTTGTTTTAATTTAAGTGCATTTTGTCTCACTGTACTGGCAGATGTTATTCACTTTTTATTCATTTGTGTATAGTCAAAACACATGAAAAATCTGCCAGTGCTGAATAACTTGAACAATTGAGGATGACCCTGAATGTCTCGAAAAGAAGGTTTTGTCAGATTTAGCTCACTTTTTGGGGACAGTGTTGTCCCAAACTATGGCTACACACACACACACACACACACACACACAGCTATAACAAACTATTACACAATGGTTTGCAGTCACTTGTAGTGATCTGTAGTTGACTCATGTCTAGCTGGAAAATGGTTGCTATTGCTCATTTCTCCATGACCATTCCTGAGGGAGCACTTGGCCCGGCTGGGAACCAGTGCAGGATTCTGGGAAGGTAGCGGTGACTAAAGAATGGGGGGAGAAGGCTGAACAGAAGTGCTGACTCATTTTAGAGCTGATAAGGGGGAGCTGCAAGACTGGAAACATGAGTGAATGCAATTTCCTCCACTGCTCAGAAAAACACTCATTGGTTCAGCAGGGGTCAATAGAATGGCTGGCATAGAGATTGCACTTCCAGCCAAGTCCAGCCTGGATATTTAGACGTTTACCAAACCCATCTCTGTCCATAAGTGCTTCTAACTATCAAGCCGCGCTCCACTACTCTCCCTTACAAACTTCTAGTTTTCTTTCTACTTAATGCAAATTGAATGGAGGCGTGACAATATACACGGCAGTGAATTTGCATGCCCTATGGACATGCCACTCAGTAATAGCCTATGTAAACATGAAAGTGAGTCCACATCTGTATTATGACTCTGAAGATTCAAAGCAAATGCTAATGGATGCTGCCTGTTACATAATTTCAATGAAACCACTATCCTGGAGGCAAAGTGGAGTCGGGTAAGGAAATCACAGACAAAAGAAACAAGCCTGAGAGCACTGAATTCATATTTTATGTAAAGTACATTTGGTCATCATGGGTGTATATTTGTATTGAAGTGTAATAGCATATGATAAATATTATAAAGTATTTTTAACGCTGGCACATTACATTGGCACATTACTTGCACAATGTGATCTCATTAGTATTCATATGTATTCACACATAAAGTGTGTTTCTAATACACATACATTTTCAAACATTAATGTACTCAAAACATCTAAAACTTAAACCCTTTTACTTATTAACAACTTTAAAGATGTACAAGTGTTGAATTCTTCGAGGTTGGGTTGATTTTAGTATTTATAAGGAATATGATTAAATTAAATTAAGTAAATGAGTGAAACAACACACAGTAACATTTTCAGCCAAATTCAGCAATACAAAAAGTGAAAATGACTTTACTTTTATTAGTTCCATGTAGATTTAATTTATAAATAAATGTGCGAATTAAATGTTTTTCTCTGACAAAGTTTCTCCATCACTTATGATAAATGAAAGTCCCAATATATGGGAACACTGTCACCTGCAGCAATGGATTTTGCTGATGTCAGTTCCAGCCTTCAGAGGATTTGTAAAGATTCATATGTTTCTAAAGTTGTACATACATTAAAACCTTTACATTTAGGTGCTGTCAATATGTTTCAGTGTCTATCCGAATGTACAACATTGAACGTGTACACTTTGCTTTGAATGCGAAATTGTATGAATACCGATGAATACGAGGAATTCAATGGATTTTCCTTTCCATTTGTTTCTCTCGTTGCTCTTTCTATCACTCCCATCGTTTTTTCCAGTCGTCATGCTGGAACTGCAGTGGAGTTTGGCTTTAAATAACTGAGCTTTGACAACTGTCTGTGTGCTGCCTACACACACACAGACACACACACACACACACACATACACAAACACATGCACATCCTTTCATCCTACACAGGAGCAGGAGGGTTGAGCTGGGCCTGAGACATCTGGGTGGATCCTCAAACAGGCGTGTGGGCAGCCATGCATTTCAAGATTCTGAGAAACTGACAGCCTGCTCTTTACTTCTCAACACACAAGCACACACACACATATGCACGCACATACGCACGCACGCACACACAAAGCCATACTGGAAATCAGATTATGTCTATATCAGACAGTGAGGCGCATTTAACAAGCCCTCAGTGTGTTATGAGCCTGGCGTTTGTGCTAGTTTCAGCATCTTTGTAGAAATAAGGAGAATAACTGGCTTTTATTTTATTATAAGAGGATAAACTTCCCCTAGACTTGGACCCTGACTGACTGAATCTAATCCATGAACCGAGAGTCAACAAATTCAGTGCTAATTTGCAGCACACATTTGGCTACCCATCCAGGAGGAGGTAAATCATTACAATCAAGCTACCATTTAGATAAAAGTAGTTAGCTATTACAAGTTGCTGACAAAATGTCGCTTAAAATATTGACGCTATTTAAAGGGATAGTTCACCCAAAAAATAAAATTCTCTAATGATTTACTCACCCTCCTGGCATACCAGATGTGTATGACTTTCTTTCTTCTGCAGAACACAAATACAATTTTTTAGAAGAATATTTCAGCCCCGTAGGTTCATACAGTACAATGTAAGTGAATGGGTGCCAATCTTTTGAAGCTCCAAAATCCACATAAAGGGAGCATAGAAATAATCCATACGACTCCAGTGGTTACATCCATATGTTCAGACATGATATGATAGGTGTGGATGTCTGGGTGAGAAACAGATCAATATTTAAGTCTTTACCATAAATTCTCCTCCTTGCCCAGTAGGGGGTGATATGCATGAGGACAGTCAGTCACCAAAAACAGAAGAAGGAGAATGTGAAAGTGAAAGTGAAGTTGAGATTGACTGAGCATGGAGGAGAATTTATAATGAAAAAAAAAGGACTTAAATATTTATCTGTTTTTCAGCCACACCTATCATATCGCTTCTGAAGACATGGATTTAAACACTGGAGTCATCTGGAGTACTTTTGTGATGCCTTTATGTGGAGTGTCAAAATGTTGGCACCCACTCACTTGTATTGAATGGATCAACAGAGCTGGAATTTTCTTCTAAAAATCTTCGTTTGTGTTCAGCAGAAGAAAGAAAGTCATACACATCTGGAATGGTATGAGGGTGAGTAAATGATGAGAGAATTGTAATTTTTGGGTGAACTATTCCTTTAAGGGACAATATATTTTTAAATATATATTTTTCTATTCAGTTTATGTCTCTCGAATCACTCCACTCTCTACCTTTGCACATTTATTTAATTATTTGATAGGTGGCCATGTAATATGCGGGATAATGCCAGCCGGTCATTTTTGCATGGGACCCAGATGCAAATCATCCAAATGTCCTGCTTCAAAATGAATCAGCAAAACATTCTCATGATGAAACATCACTGGGGGGCTTTTTTTCCTGCACCACCAAAACATTACCCTAGGTCCGTATGTTAAATGTCACTCTTATTCTGTATTCAACTCATTTGGGAGCAACGGCTTAACCCAAGGCTTAAGTTTAAAATTAAATGGTTTGAAAATCCTTCTTGCTTTATCATTTAATTTTTATTTCTCAAGTTCCCTGGTTCATATAGTCCAGAGGCCTGTTGCACGAAGCAGTTTTCAGTGTCTACCGAGGTAAGTTTGAGTTTAGTTTGAGCAAACTCTGTTTTTTCCATCTCAAGAAGGCGGGTCGGGTTTTTACCGTTGTTTATCACCATAGCAACTTATGCTACACAGCTTTATTCTGGGTCACCAATCACAAACTGATACTCAATCAGTCAGCTGTGAGTAAAGTGACATCTCTGACGCAATGAAGCTACTCCCCCAGATCTCTCGGTTCAGATTAAAGCACGCTTCATAGGAAAATTTACATATTAAATTAATATAGATTTTTATATTACGATTTAATATATTAGACCTACATATTAAGATATTATAAGATATTATATATATATATATATATATATATTTTATATTATATATTATATATATATATTTGTTTGTTTTTTAGATCCTGGAACCTTGTATCTTTTGAGAAGCACATTAAAAATGTAGTATTGCGTTTCTTTGCATTTCTTTAAATACTGTACCTGTATGCAGTGCATGATGCTGAGAATCTTGGAAGTGTTCGTAAGCAGATTCTAACTCTTTAAATGCACATTTATTGTGTGACGAGTATTTCCATATAAAATTATATTGTAGACTATCACACAAAGTGGCATGGCTTGTACTTAATTAAATTATATTAGGCTTTTAATTTAAATGAATATAAAAGCTTTTACATTTTAAATAAATATATAGATTTTTCATTGCAGCGCGCTGCAAGAGGTTTTTCTTTGAAACCCACCTCCACCCCAGCTTCACCTGTCTAGATCTGCTACATGGGGATTGTTTGTAATGTCTATTTGTGCATCAGCATGTAATACATGCTCGATGCAGCATGTCTTGCCTTTTGTCTAATTGTGCAGCAGTTGTAGCATGTCCACATGCTTAACTCGGTATGTTTATATATTTTCTAGCAGTAACAAGTCTCAGTACTTGCTCTGCAGCAGCAGCAGTTTAGCAGATCTAGTCTGTCAAGACCAATATCCTAACAATATGTCATACCATTATTAAGATGCTAAACCTTTCCGAGAGTTGTAATGACTGAACTTTATTTATTAGAGTCTTTATTTAATGACCAGCTTTCCCATCCGTCATAGCAGTCAGATCCCGAGTCACGACTCGCACTCATTTGAACCTTCACAAATTGCAGCCGACTTTAAATGCAGCATGAGTCATTTGGAATACTTTTATAGTCCTTTTTTTGTTTGTTTTTTTTTTTTTTGGTAATTTTTTTGAATAAATTATTGTGACTGTACTTGTATCTGCCTTTAACCTCTTTCATATTGTTGAGAATTTGTTAGGTTTAGGCGTAGGGGTGGGGTTAGGGGCTCAAAAATATCTGTATAATACTGTAATGTAAATAAAATTAGTGTGAATATATTTATGTGTCTGTTACATGTTTTATATTGTTGATAACTGGCTAGGTTTAATAATGGGGTTGGGTGATAATATCCAAAGATTACCGAGCCTGTAACGTATTTGTCCATACTGAGGAGAGTGTTCTTTAGGTAACATTTTCAAGGTCCAGGAGAACCAATGCTATGGCGATGCCACGCTTATGAGACTGCACTTGAATCAGAATTCTCGACACTGCAAATAAGAGAGAGGTAACAGTTTAGGAAAGCGCATAAAAAAGTCAGTTAAAGGCAAGTCAGGTCACTTGGTGTCCATGTTCATATCACCTCCTTACAGCTTTTTTTTTTAGACATTCAAGTACAGCTCATCTCTACTTGGGTAAAATCACCAAATCACTACTGGTCAAGATTACATTCAATTAACATATATCAAATCAGGATTAAAATGTACAGTAATGGTATCATAAAATGTGCTAGTTTAACTCAAATAATACATGTGTGTATGCGTGTTCTTGTACAGACTGTGATTTTTCAATAAAAAGGTGACTGGCTCTTTTAACTGTAATGCTGGACATCGATTCCTACAGACACCATATTTAGCTTTACGATTTCTCTCATTTATATGTTTACAAGTGACCTGTCTCATCATACAATGTCTCGGGCCCATACTTAATGCCCCAGTATTCTCGGAATAGTGATGTAGCATTTTGTTAAACTAAACTGTTACTCATTGTTAAAGTAACTTTTTACTGAACAAGCTGCACTTATTTGAATTAAATTAGTAGCGTTACCTCTTTAAGTTACACTGGCCGAGAGCTTGAGGATTCATATTTGCACACAAGTTGACACAGCTATATGGTACGGTATGTTGACCCTTGAGCTCCGGCCTTTGAGAAGAAGCACCAGGGGTCTCTATCTCTTCAGAGGTGTGAGCATAAACATTAGCAGGATCTCTGCCTGCTCGGTGGGGGCTTGGGCCAGACAGATGGAATCTATTAGAAAAAGAGCTGCTCTATGGAGCTTGTGATGGCGTACACACACAGAGAGAAATACGGTCTATTTAGACTGTAATATTTGCCAAAGGGGGATGTCACATGATGTAGTCAAATCAGTGGAACTTCCTCATTTGCCATCACAGAGGGAAATGTATAGCTCACATTTTTTCTCTCTCTCTTCCATCTGTCTCTCTTTTTCTCCATTTCACTGATATTCTTTCATTCACCAGCCATCATTCTCATATAGTTCTTATAGTGTAACATGTGACTTTTTCCATTCGATGGCCTTTTGCCGGGGGAAAAATATAGCGGAGCTATTTTTTTTCTCCATAGGAAGTAAATTACAGGTATAGGCACATACCTTAATATGAGCAATATGCATTCAGACCCAATAATGTTGTCACTATAGGGACCTACCATTAAATCACCTATTAAAAGATATTCAACAAAACTGAAACAATAAAAAATTATGAAACACAAAACAGCAAAAATGCAAAAGTTAACATACAAAAATACAAATATATATATATATATATATATATATATATATATATATATATATATATATATATATATATATATATATATATATATATATTTCGTTTAACCGCAAGATGTTTTATTATAATTATTCTATTGTAAAAATGCATCTTTATTAAAGTGCATTCATAATAATATATTCCAAAAAATTACGAAAACTTATGGCTTTAATTGCTTCCCTTTCGTCAAAGCAGTCACATTCCAAAAAAATATATCTACATTTTAGCATGTTGCAATCAGTCCCAAGATATGCAAGAGCCAATGCCATCTGACATCACTGATGTCAAACCTATCATAATGCAACAAGATTTTTTTCTTTAAAGTAGTGCGGGATAGCAGTGTTAGGTCGGATAGGGATGATTATCAGTGAATAAAGACTTACATTTCGGTCAAATGGCTTCCGAATATTTGGAATATAGCTAATTAATCGTATGGATTACTTTTAGGGTGCTTTTGTGAATTGATTTTTCTTTTTTCTTTTTAAAAAACTTCAAAAAACTTCATCTTTGAATAAAATGATTTTCATTTTTTTTAATTTTTTTTTTATGCTAAAATAATGAGTAAATGATGACAGAAGTTTCAGTCATTTTAAACTTAAATTTGGATTTGAGTAATGGAATAAAATTAAAATCCCATAAAAGTTATGGAATCCTGAGACGTTTGAAATATTTAAAAAAAATTACATTTGGTTGTACAGGTTAACTTCACGAGTAAAATCTCCCACTAAGTTGATGTATGTCTTTATGTATGGCGTGTGGTTTTATTGTGTTCACCTAACAGCTATTACACAAATATGATGATATTGACAATTCATAAAAATTATTCAAATTTAAGGCTAAGATGCAAATTCACACACATTTGTGCATTCATTTTTGGACTTTTGACCAATTAGCCCTTGTGCCAGCTGACCCTGCTCTCCCCTACGTGGTGTATATGTCTAGTCTCTCTCTCTCTCTCTCTCTCTCTCTCTCTCTCTCTCTCTCTCTCTCTCTCGTCTCTCTGCTGTTAATTTTCCTCCATCTTTCTGTCTAACCTCACCACTGTTTCACGATACACCAAAATCAATAGCGCCATCACGAAGAATTAGATATATAGCCAATTTCCTCCCACCATCCCCCACATCCTTTTATTCTCCTCCATCCTTGCATCAAACTCCAGTAGTGCTGGCTAATTGTATCATCTCTGTGGTATGATGGAGAAGACCAGAGGCAGACAAGTGTTCCTATAGGGTGTGCCCTCTGCCAATCCGCCTGAAACAGCCTTCTTCCTTTATTTCAGGAGAATGAACAGAATAGAACAATTTGACGGTGTGAATGGGTACAATCGCATATATGCACAATTTGACATACAAACATGCATACTATATAATGTATAGAGCATACAGTGACTCTTATTGGCACAAATGCAAATTCACACATACTGTATATGGTTTCTAAATCCATTGCAATCTTCAAAAGATGGATGAATCCAGACCTTTTCCACAAGCAATTGACTAACTAGTGTTATTGCACTTAAAAACAGCACTGATCTGGCATTTTATACACTTATTTTGGAAATGTGTCATGGTTGTGCTACATGTCCTGTGTTCTCCCTAAGTTCTTCTGCTTGAATTATTCTCATTTGCTTTGGATAAAAGCATCTGCTAAATGAATAAATGTAACATGTAATGTAGTCTCAATATGATACATTTATAATATTGACATACAGAGACAGGAAAAATGCAGTGTAGTATTAAATTGATAGTTCCCCCAAAACAATGAATGTAGTAATTATTTACTCACACTCATGTTGTTTCAAAACCCATATGACAGCCTCAGTCACCATTCACTTTCCTTGTAGAGAAAAAAAAAAAGATGCAATAAAAGTGAATGGTGACTGGGACTAACATCCTGCCTATTTCCCTTTGTGCTCCACAGAAGAGAGAATGTTGTATGGATATGAAACAACATGAGAATGAGCAAATTGATGACAATAATAAATTTTTTGGATGAACTATCACTTTAACGAGGTCAAAAACTGTAAAAAAAAAAAAAAAAAAAAAAAAAAAACTGCATAAATACACAAATGCACACATGCATAATGTCAGTTGTGTGGGGTGGCAGTGAGGCGTGTGAATGCTTTTGCTTTGTTGGGGGCAGGGAGTGGAATCATCCTCACACTCTGGCTATTTATCGTTCACACACACATTCACATCATCTTTCAAATGTGTATGCCTTAAAACATTTACATACAGTACATATACACACAATGTTTGTCGGGCTAAATGTGCTGCATCATGAATGCACAATGCAACAAGAAAATTGTGTATACAGCACGCACACACTTAAATAGTTGCCAGATTGTTGGTCAGTAGCCTGTGTTACATGAAGCTCTCACAATTGTCAAACAACATACATTTTTCAAAAACACAAATAAACATTTCACCTGTCAATCAAATCGCCTGTCAATGTGAGCCTTGATGGACTTAGGCCGTTTTACCGCAGGGATTCATGTCAATCAAACCCAATACAAAGTGCCCAGCCGACTCACGTCAAATTATCTTTAGCACGATGCCTAGGGTGCTCAGATATGTCATAGCACCCATGGTTTAATTTAATCCCAGGGAATGTGTTGAAATTTAAGCCCTTTTTGCATTGACCTATCGAGTTTGGATTCTATTGGTTCTGGATATAGAGATATGGCGTGAGGAACACCAGCCTTTGTGCTGATCTCCACAAACATATTTCTGTTATTGATTTTAGTGACTGCTGAAGACACCTATGAGTGATGAAGACTGCAAATGTAGCTATCCATGCATCTTTACACGCACATCTGAGTACATCAAGGGTTCATTCATCCATTCATTTTCCCACAGATATTGCAAGGTTGTGCACCATTCAGAAGTAAATTTAGAATGCCTTTTAAATTACTATTCAGTTTGGATTGAATTTGAGTTGAATTGAATTTGAGGTAGCAAATGGGATGCAGAACTGTTAATGTAATTTGAATTTACTGAAGTTAAAAAGGAATTAAATTAAAAGATATTCAACCTGTTTTTTAAAACATTGTTGATTTTACTGGTGCTAATCTATTTAAAATTTCATAGTTAACATTATCACACACACAACATATGGGGTATTTCAAGAAAAATTAGATAACATTAATAATAACTTTTTTAAATGTCATCTACCCACCATAAATTGTGTTTAATTTACATATATTTCATTATATTTATTACATTTAAATTAGATTTTAGGGTCATTCTGCTAAAACTGTGTCTTTTCCATTTAAAAAAAAGGTGATTTTTAAAGTACTATTCAGTAATATTTATAACATTTTATCAGACAAAGAATGTCTTGAAGTGTTAATAAATTATACTGTACAAGGTGTTTATTAGAAAGACAATGAAATGCTGATATTTCTACAGATATCCAACTTCTTAATTATCAGTTATTTTCTGTATAAAATCATGTAAAGAGATGAAAACTTAAAACTGTCCACAACTGACAAACCTAACAAAATATAAGATAAAGTAAAACAAAAGAGAAGACACTTACTTGTAGAGTACACATCTTGAGGGGATGATGATGTCATTATGACAGAGTTTTTTTATTTATTTATGGAATTGTACATTATTTTAATAAGAGGGAGTTATGATGGTAACAGGGTTGACATATAACTTGGGGGCACAACTTTAAGTAAACTAAGACATAATATATATATATATATATATATAGAGAGAGAGAGAGAGAGAGAGAGAGAGAGAGAGAATAAATACTTAAAAATTACCTTTTTTTTTTCAATTAAATTCAATTTTTACATATTTTCTAATGCTCAAGAAAACGTTGGAAACACAGGGCTAGGTCAAAAGACATTCTCATAAAGAAAGAACAAATAAAATAAAATAAAGTCACTGCGTTTTTGCTGATGTGTTAAGAAAATTGCCTATAATAAAACATCATTAAAATGGCATCAGCTATGAAGTCATTGTTTTAAATTCAGCCGATTTCACGGAATGACTCTTCAGTTTGTGGAGCAGGATGGAAGAACACTACATTTCCAAATATGTATTTTCCTGTATTGTACATTTCAAATTACAACTCAATAAGCTAAAATCCTCTCACTGTCATTCCAATTCCAATTCAACATCCTGTGGAGTATAGCAAATTAATTTCCAAATTCCACTTTGTGCCAATTTTTAAATTCCAAATGTTGCCCAACCCCAAAACCCCAACTTGCAAAAGTTTGCTGCATGTGTGTATAGACATTAGCATGTATGTAGGAAGATATCTAGTCTTATTTTTGCTCAAAAGATGCAAAAGCCAGAGTGGAAAACCCCACCCAATAAAGCCACATAAACAAACGCAGCCACATACGGCCAGATCAACTCGTTCTGTGCACTGTAACTGCATTGACATTGTAATTTCCTGCAAAACCTGAACTGAAGTCATTGTGCCATTCATACCATTGTCCATGAGTAAATTATAGCATGGTAAAATGAAGCATATAGTAAGAAAAAGAGCCTCTGTCACTGATGGCGTCAACCCTAAGGCATTCTCAACAAACATGCTCCCTCAATTTAGTGCCATTTGCATCCATTTATTTTTGATCTACCTGAGTGATGCAAAGAACTGAAAAAATATTACTTCATATAGGCAACATGGGAGACACCTACTTTCGAGTTTCTGAAACAGTGACTGTATTGTCATGTGCGCCAATTTAACCCCCAACCCCCCAAACACAAATACTGCTTCATCAGCTCACACACATGGCGTTGAGCGAGCACTGGTGGTATGTTAAGTAGCGTGATGGTAGCGTGCTATACTTCTCCTTATGTCTCTGATGGCTGAATCAATCTCGAGTGTGAAGGCATTTCACCCAAATTCTCCTCTTTTTTGCTGGAATTTTAATGAAGACAAGGCAGGAGCTCCAATCAGGAGGCGGGAGAGACCACTCGCAGTCAGACGGAGGGTGTCGGTGATGGTATAGATGGAGAGCGTGCGTAGCTTCCTCTCTCCCTCTCCTCTTCCCGGTCCCCCTCTCGTCAGCGCTCTCCTGTGGGTGGTACGACCTGGCAGATTACAAAACACCCCTCCCATGTGTCTCTCTACTCTTTATGCCAGGGTGAGGCTACTGATCTCATTCTCCTGAAGCGTGCAAGTGTATGAGAGTTAGGAAAAGAGAAGCAAGGATGGAGAAAGAGACACAGATAGTGAACAAGAGAGACAGAAGTGTGGAAGAAGAGTGTGTGCATGTGAGATCTGAGCAAGGAAGCTCTCGGAAGCAGCGGGACACAATCAGCATCACTGTCTGCAAAGATCATGAGGGCATCCAAGGGGTAAGTGTAGGCAGCACACACACACACACACACACACACACACACTTGCTCATTCTCATTGTGTGTGTATGTTCTCAAGCCTGAGGCCCTGCACACCATAGTTTCTTTATTTGAAATGTGTCTTTTGCACAGAGCTGGTGATGTCCTTATAAAGTGCATGTATGCTTTTCGTTAAAGGTCTGTAACGTTATTGTGCTAGCCTGTACACTATAGTGTCTCTTGCTGTTCTGTGAATGAGAAACTGTCCCTTTAGGTTACATTAACAATGAGACTTATATGGAAAAATACGCATAAAGAGAAAAGAAAGATACATTTCGTACAATGCCAAAAAGGCTGTCTGGAAATCACTGCACAAACCTAAGAGACAAAGAGCCCCATTCACACTGCAAAAGTGAGCAATGCACAAACAGAATCAGTTCACAAATACACACAGGGATGAGTGCATACTCATATGCACACACATCCCTCAGGTTGAGATACAGTGGTGAGTGTAGGACTCTCTCGAATCAATATGAGAATATAAGCTGCCTTTTCATCCAGGAGAAGATTGAAAAAGATAGAATGGCTTCTCCTTAAATGCAGAGAGCTTTAGTAAGCTGTGCCCTATGGAGTAGGCAGAGCCACTAGAAGGCAATAAGGAAGGGATGTCTTAGACCCCCCCCCACAGATAAAGCTTAGTCTCTGTACTCTAATGGCTTTAGTATAAATATGAGCAGACCTGGAAGGGCAATGTCTCTGTGAGAGGAGTAGTGAGAGGTCAGGTATGGTCACATTGTGATGACACCAAGTGAACATTTGCTGGGATCGCATTCAGGTCTGTCGACCAGCATACAAATGACCCAACTTTTTGCAATCATATATATATATATATATATATATATATATATATATATATATATATATATATATATATATATATATATATACAGTATAAAGGGTGAACTGTATATATGTGTGCTATGAGTGTGCTGGTAATGTATACACACTATGTGTATGTGTTTGTCTGTGGGGGGCTTCATTATTGAGCTCAGAGAACCCAGGTACATCAGCCTGTGTCACTCACCCACATCCATCCACACAGGAGGAATCTACCCTGACATTTCTTGTTCTGAGCTCACAACATTATGAAAAGCCATTTACTCTGTAAGACTAAAATGGCATACAATCCACTGATATGCATCTCAGTGCAGATGTACTAAAGAAATTGCCTTACTGAATGTACAGTTTGTTCATTTAGCCTTAGCTTGAGCCGGTTCATTTATTGAGCATCAGTGACCATAAAAAGATTTGGAGTAAAATTTTAGGAATATGCTACAACATGCTTTAGACCTTGTATTTACTTTATCAACTGATAAATGGTTTGTACTGCATGGAAATTATGTACTAAAGTAAAAGATTGCTGAATTACCCTGACAGTTCAGAGGATCGAGCTGAACGCTACACATTAGCCTAATGATTTCAGTGTCAGCCGACCAGATTTCCATTATTCACGCATACACAATTGTAAGTGTGTGGTGCACATTTGATGCCTTCTTGTGAATAGAGTTGACATAAGATAATGGCTCCATGATGATGTTGAATGAGAAACTGCCTCATAAAGCAATAAGTTTCCGCCTGATGTGTGATTTATGTATGGTTTTGCATGATGTCTTGAAAAAATGCCCCCATTGTGGCCGTCTTGACGCCCCTAGCTGCACTACAAACAGCAAAATAGCTCTGCTTTTGCAATTCACCACATATATGTTCATCACACCGTGGCGAAACACTTGCCGATTAGCACCTAGAAAATTCCAGCACATTGCGACTTTTTAAAAATTGCATACACTTAATTGTATTCAGGCCTGGGTTTCTCATTATCCTTACTGAAGATGACTCATTGTCATCTGTCAAGTTTCATTCCAAGCTGTGTTTAAAAGTAAATTACTCCCTGAACAAAACATGATTTAGGTCTCTACTCATACGCACACACACTCACTGAGGATTGTAAAGCTTTATCAGTGTACCATTTGGACTCCATTTTGCTCCATATGCCGGCTGTAGCATTGGGTGTGATGCCGTACGCAACCAAATTCTAGACAAATTGTGAGTATTTACCTAAGCTGTGCATCTGCAAGCAGTTCTGTAATGCTGTTAGCTTTCTTTGTGTAAGAGGCATTTAACGTAATTTGTAAATGAGCAACATTGCAAAGTACAAGATGTATTAATGGCACAATAAATAGGTTTTTGTCCTCTCATTTAAGTATTTGCATGTACTTGATATCAGTGATATATGACACAGATATGTATGACTTGGTTCTATTCCAGTGCCAATGAATAATGAGATTTTATCCATTATTATTACAATACAAGTGAGCAACAGCACCTGCAAGGTTTTTATATGTACTGTTCTACCGGCGTGCATTGTTAATGTACATAAAACTTCTTCAGGGTGCTGGAAAACAGTATTTGTATTTAAATAAATGAAAAAAAAAAAAGACAGGGATTGGGACAAAAACATAAGGAAACGAAGAAAAAGGACATTTCTAAAGAGTTTAGCAACAGACTTTCTGCATTAATCTTAAAGTAATATATTGAATTTGTATGAAGAAGCTTCTTGGACTGTTAAATAATAATAGCATTAATCTATCTTTATAATACGAAGCCATCCCTGTAGATGTGCTTACAAAATGGCCGTAGCAGCAGAGCTGCCCACAGGCTCTGTGATTGACAGAGAATTCCTCAGAGGATGGGTGTGCGCTATATGGCTTGGAGCTCAGAAAGTGTGTGTAGGCAGACTCACCAGTGCACCAGGGAGGTTCCTCGTCTTTGTTCTCTAAACCATAACCGATAACAAAGGCAGTTAGAAAGCAATTAATTAGATTTTCTAATGAGCGCATTTCCGCTCTGTCTGCATTTGTGCAATGCAAATTTCATTAGATGTTGTTTTAAAGATGTGAAGAGGTAAAGGTATGTGTGAAAGTAAAACGAGTGAGTGTGTTGTTTTCTTTGTGTTCCCTGAAAGGAGGTTTTAATATTAGTAGGTTATGTTTATGTTTAACTCGACATTCACTTAAATTTTTTGTACAGGGTGAAAATGGACAATTTAGCAAATTCCACATAATTAATATTCATGAATTCATAAATGACAAAGATTTTGCCAGTGATCCTTCTTTAAAAGCATCATTATTTTGCAATACAGAAGCACATATTACAACTGAAAAGCAAGTTAAAATTAATTTTATTAACTTACAATTTATCTAGTCAGAATTTATCAAAAATGTCACTAATTTTAACAAACAAAATTATCAAAACACAACTACCACAATAATTCAGTCATTAATCACTGGATGAGCACATTCGTAATACCAATTGTATTAATTTTTTTTTTTTTTTTTTTTTTTTGTAAAAAATAATTAAACTCCCAAAAGCTCATTTGAAATTTGGCTTTAATACAACAATTGTCTCTTTAGCAAGACAGTTGTTGAGAGAGTTTTAGCAATGCAGTATAGAAAAGCCTAATTGCATTCTCAGTTGCAGAGGATTGTTTTGAGACAAGCCATTATTATTAACGTCAATGACAAAGTTATTATGAATATCCCTTTTAACATGCAGGAATGTATTGGAATGTACTGTATTATTCTATTGGTTAATCTGCCGTTTAGTACAGCAGTGACTAAAGAACTTGCAAATACCAAATTCTATTCAGTGCTACAATAATGTCGATATCAGACAAAAGCTTCTCAACTGAGAAAATGCACAATACTAATGCTGATTAGTCTATTAAAGAGATAACATGACTCCCATCCCCCTTCATCTTCTTTCGCACTCATTTTTCTCATTGATTGGTTTCCTGTGCCGGAATTAGCCTCCCATTTCCATTCCTCCCTCCTCCTCCTTCTCTACTCCTTCTCTTTCTCTCTCCATTCGCTCACTTTCTCCCTAGAATCACTGACATATCTAGCCATAGATACAATAATACAACATGAATGACAAAGTATGTGTACTGTATGTAAGTGTGTTTGAATAAAAAAAGAAACCATTGGCATTGTGTTTTCATAATATGCATAACTTTGTTGTGTGGTTTAAGAGTTTTCAACAGAATGGAAGAAAAAATCTAGAGAGAAACCCCATTAAGTCAGCTGAATGAGGGCTTTTCTATTTGACTTGTGCTGTGGCTATGATGAATTCTGACACTCATGTTGAAGGGATAGTTCACCCAAAAAATGAAAGTTCTGTCATCATTTATTCACTCTTATTTCATTCCAAACCTGAATGACTGTTTTTCCTCCTTAGAACACAAACGTTTAGCAGAATGTTTGACCTGCTCTTTTCCATGCAATAAAAGTGGATGTGACCAGGGCCTGGAAAAGCACCAATAAAGCATCATATAGCCATTCCATATTGCTTGTTTTCCTTTGTATAAAACCAAACGATAGCTTTGTGTGAGGAACAGACTAAAATTTTACTTGTATTCAATGAAAATCTTGCTTGACAGCCGTGGTCACCGTTCGCTTTTATTGTGGAAAGAGCAGCTTAAAAATTCAACCATAAATATCTCTGTAGAAAGAAAGTGGTGCTGGTTTTGAAAAACATGAGGGTAAGTAAATGATGACAAAATTATCATTTTTGGATAAACAATTCCTTTAAAACAATGCATCCAATATTACATGTAATGTAATGTAAAGTGTGTGTGTGTGTGTGTGTGTGTGTGTGTGTGTGTGTGGTGCGTGTGTACGTGTGTGTGTGTGTAGCATCCATGTTCCCCGAGGGGCTCGTAAAACAGATGTGTTCTATTTCCACATCTTTGATAGGACTTCGCTACATTTGTTTCCCCTTCATTTACACAAACACACACACATGCACCAGCGTGCGGATGCATGTACATACTTGCACTCAGGCACGCACACGCGTGTCATGTGACTACACTGGAGTCTCTTCTGAGTTCTTTGTGTGGAGCCTCTCACGCTGTCATTCGCACACGTGTGTTCCTGCATGTGTGTATGTTCTCTGTTGCTCCAGCATATTTGCGCATACACACACACATGGCATGGGGCTTTGTGTGGGTGGTGTAGTGGTGCTGTACAATGATGGGTTTTTTAGTCTGTCTGCTCGCTTGTGTGAGGATGAGTGTGTACGTGTGTATGTAAGTGTGCTTGTGAGTCTTCAGTGTTCTGAAGCACTAACACAAAGGTAAGCACTTTCTTCTATTATTCTGTCCTTTATTTTGTCTTTGTGTGATTTCTTGCAAAATTCTTGTAAGATGTTTTGTGAAATTCACTTTTCTAAGATGCTGCATGGGGTCTATTGTCATTCCTGTCATATGATTTTGTTGAGCTTGTCACTAAATGCAAAATCAATGATGAAAGCGTAGACAAAATTCATTTGAATTTTCAGCAGAGGTTTCTGTAACAATATAGGGATGGGCAAGGAGGAGGCAGGAACCAGCTGAACAGTCAACATAAAGGTTTAATGATATAAATGAACTTAAAACAACATAAAACATAAACGAACAGACACATATGCAGTGCGGCCGCGTGCATCTCTCTCTCTAACCGGCGTCTCTGGCTGCCCTTTTTCTCGCTCTCCCGCTGATCAGCTGATTCTGCGCCGGCCATGCTCCATCACGGCCTGGCCACGCCCTCCTCCTCGTCACAGTTTCCAACCACGGCCTTTGTCTTCACACCACCCACTTACCATATGATCATGTGTTTTATATATATAAATATATATATATATATATATATATATAATGTGGAATTTTTTTATCGTGATGAAGTCATTGTGAATGGATGATCAGAACATACATGATCATAATTCTTTTTTTTTTTTTTACTTTTTTCAGATTCATTTTTGAATTCCATTTTTTTAAATTCCTTATCAAATACTTTTATTATTATTATTATTATTATTATTATTACGTTATCCACCATCCATATACCTTTTTAAATACCATTCTGATTTCCCCCCCCAATTTTATTAACCACTATCCAAGTTCCTCTTAAAATTCCACATAAAATTACTAATATTTTTAAAATTCCACCATCCAAATTCCATAATCCATTATTCAATGTCCTTTTAAAATTCCTTATCAAATTCCTTATTTTTTTCATATTCCACTATCCACCAATTTCTTTTAAAATTCCTAATCAAATTATGAAAAAAATTCAAATTCCATTATCCACCATCCATGTTCCTTTTAAAATCCCTCACCAAATTACATTTTTTTTCTCACATTTTAATATCCACCATCCAAATTATTTTTTAAATTTCTTATCAAATTACTATTTTGTTTTCACATTTTAATATCCACTATCCAAATTCCTCTTAAAATTCCTCATAACATTACAATTTGCTTTTTCAAATTCCATTATCGACCATCCAAATTCTTTTTAACATTCCTTATGAAATAACTATTTATTTCTTTTATTTTTTATTTTTTTTATTCCATTTTCCACCATCCAAATCCACATTTTTAAACTCTCCATGTCACTGCATGTACTGTGCTTCCCAAAGACTCATTCCATCACACACATTTATGGAGAGGGGTGATTTGTCTGGCTTTTCTGCTCTCTTTTTCTCTCCTCCTTTCCTCCCTCCCCTCATTGTCTTCTTTGGCTGCCTGGCAGAAACGTGCCGAATCTGTGTTCACCTATTTCCATATCATAAGGTGAAGTGTCACCACGGGATTTATAAGTGGAAATTTCAGTAATTATTATGATGGATGATACTAGCTCTTTTTAAATCAGTATTGGGACCAAAGAATGGTTTGATTGAATAGGTTTAATTGACCTATTTTTATAGGTTTCACCTTGGTTTTATCTGTTCGTGCCTCTACCAGCCGTAAGAGGCATTATCAGAAAGGCTTTTTGCAGCTTTCAGATGCCTGTGCCAGAACTGCTTTCAGCTGTGAGGAGATATTGTGCACTATTCTTATCAAAAGAAAAGTACTTGGTGTATAACAGTAGTGTATGCAGAGATATGAAGTGCATAACCTTTTGTTCCTTATTTGTAACAAATCCTAGTTTTTATTGGGTCAGACTGACAGATTTGCACACTGCACATATTTAGCTCTCTGAAAATGCTGATTCATGATCATCCCTTAAGAAAAAATTAAACGAATAACAGTGTATAAACATGCAGCATAACAATAGATCTATTCTTCCAAGTATTTCACTTCCAAGGAATCAACTTCAGAACTAACTTCACTTTTCTTAGCCATTTTTTAAAATTACTTTTAACCAACTTGACCCAATGTTATTCTTAGAGGATTTATTCAATCAATTCCCATCATGTTTCATCACATCACACTTATGGATATATCCCACTAAAACCACCATTGTCTTACAAACAATTTTTTGTCAAATTGTTTTGCTTGAAAAAGCACCAGTGCTATCTTTCAGAATAATAAATGCCACTTGGATTGATATTTTGTAAAATAATGCACAGATCACAGATTTGACTAATCAGGTGTTATGATTGCATCCACTTTTAATGAAATACAGTATAAGAGAACTCTACCAGAGTACTTTGACATATTTCTCAGGGCTTTGTAGTGCAAAGAGGCATCACTTCTGTGTTCAGTAGAGTAGAAGAATTTGGCTTGAACTGTAGACTCAACCTCATGTAAACTTACTCACTCACTCATTCACTCACTCTCTCTTTCTCTCTCTCTCTCTCTCTCTCTCTCTCTCCTTTCATTACAGCTTGCTGCACAATGGTCAGGAGTGTAAATCACACTATAGAAATCCATGTTAAAACTGCTGAAAATTTACCAGATTTTATCTTCTGTAAAAGCTACCTTTGTCCAGCTCAAGACAACGTGTTTAACAGATGTCTGAAAGAAAATGGGATCGCGAATTTGATGTAATATTCAACTACTCAGTTGAGCAGGTATAAATGTCAGCCAATTTAAACACAAATGAGTTACATTTATCTGGCACCTTCATGTTATTTTGGCTAATTAGTGAGAAATGCATGGATTAATTGGGGCCATTTAGTACAGTATTTTTTCTTGCAAGACTACCCTATTTAGTATCCTTTAAAAATCTATGACTAGCCACCTTTTGCTTAGAAGCTTAAAATTCTAACTATACATAACATAAATGTACTGTACTTCAATGATGAATTTTTATCTTTAAGTAGTGTGGCATTCAAAATGAAGCATATCCACACTAAAATGTTTTCCTTTGAAAAAGCTATAATTTTGCTAGGTTTACGCCTCTCATCCACACTAAAAGGGTGCTTTCCTTCATCGAATATAGAGCGTTTAAAAAACGCTCTCCATTAATGCATATTTTAGAAAGCGATGACGTTAGGAAACTGAAACCAGAGTTTTCAAACAAGGATAAGTGTGGATGTTGCCTAAATCTACTGTAGACAGTTTGCTCTTTGCTCCCTTTTGTCAGACTATATATAGTCAATTCTCCATCAAAAACAGTTTTGTTCTATTCCTTTACATTTTATTATCATTATCGTTAACCACACAAACAAACAAACAATCAAACAAACGACTGAATTAAAAGGAGGGGGATGCAGGGTTTTTTTTACTGCCAGGAGTCATGATTTGACAAACTTTCTCCATATGACACAACTATTTTGCCCAATAAAGCCAAAAAGCAGTAATTGAGAATGAGAAAAATCACCTCTTTTTTTGTGCAGCCAAACATGGATAAACAGAGTTTAAGCTCATACAGTAGAGTTCAGCTTTGTCATTTATGAATAATGCAGATGATAACTGTAAAAACAGTCAATATTAATGCACTGAAATTGCATTGCAAGTGTATAAGAGGATTAGTTACATGGCATTAGTGTGCTGTCGGCATCATGACGGCACTGGGATAATTGCCATATTTTGTGGAATGCCAGGAAACAACCTGTGATGACAGAAGTAAAATCGTGCATTTAAGGGCAAAAACAGACCCACATGAGGTCAAAATGGTAGAAAACCTTTAATAATGTTTTTTTTTTTTTTTTTTTTTTTTTTTTTAATTAATGTTGATATGTAATTGAACTGCACACACATAGGGTCTGTGGTGTGTGAGTGTGTGTGTACTGTACACACATAGTTTGGGGACAAAACTGAGGTATTAGAAAATTCTTTAGCTCAGTATGAAAATGGAAAGTCCCCACAAGGAGAGACAAAGAAGAGTGTGTGTATGTATGTGTGTGTGTGTGTGTGTGCGTGCGAGGATCAGAGCAGATTTTAGAAATGGTTGCCGTGAAACCTGAATTGCCGTGGCTTTATTATCCTGAGGAGAGCTCTTCACATCACATGCTCTTATTATGTGTGTTTTAATAGAATGTAATACCTAAATAACCGCAGCTCTGAAGTAATTCTGTTCTTGGCTCTCTCCCTGACCCTTTCTCCTCACCTTATGAAACACAATCACACATTCACGTGTCCTACACAAAACTAAACTTCACAGTTCATCCGTTCAGCCATCAAATGCATCGGTTCTTGCTCTGCACATGATGGAGCGACACACAAAAGGCTTGTAGCACCAGTTTGCAGAGCCTGTTTTTTACAGGATGACATTGCTTGTGCCCGCAGCAGTCTTAAAGGGATTTCACACCCGTACCTCCTCAGTGGGGGATTTGTTGCTGCGGGGCTCAAACTTAGCCACAAACTGTCAGCAATTTTAAATTTGCTGCTTGAGGATCACAGATGCTTCCTTTCCATGATCTCTAACTGCAGGGAGTGAAGAAAATATGGATTAATGATAACTTAATTGAAACCAATATGGTCACATTAGGATTTTTCAAATGGACATCTGCTTGGAAAAGAGGCACTTTAGGAACATTAGAGGAAAATTTACTGTAGTTTTCTTTTATCAATTCTTGAACATATGGGAAATTGACAAAAAATACCTTTGTGAAGTTGACGGGTGGTGGGACATGCATATTTATTAGCATTTTGCTAATTGCTTTATTGTGATTATTATGCAAGCAGCTATTATGAACTCATATTAATTGACTATGTTGACTATTTGTATTTTTACAAATTAATTTGTCATAATAGGGCCATTTAAAATGAACTAGTTAAGGTGAAAGGGGATTTAAAAAATGGTTGTGTCCAGTATAGCTCCCAAAACAAACATTCCGTTAAACACTTAAAATCTTTGCAAAATGTTACATTTCACACTTTATAAAATGTATTTTTTTTCAGTGTATTGTATCACAAAATATCCAGCCAAGTGGCATCTGCATGGTGTTAGAGCTTCAGTTTTCTGAGCCATTTTTGTAATTATTTTTAATCAACTGATCCCAAGATCGTTTTAGTGGATTAATGAAGTCAATTACTCAAATTAAAGATTTAAATAAAAAAACATTTTATTTTTATTTATTTTTTTACTTTGAATCAAAATAATTTGTCTTAATTTTGAACAATATAGATATATATTGTTTTACATTATTCCATAAATTGTATTTATTTTGTTTAAAAAATGCAAGAACATTTTTAAATGTGGCTTAAAAATATTTCTGGGGCCACTGTGAATTTTAATTTTCAAATCTTGATGTTAATATAAAGTCAATGGGCATATTATGCATCAACTACCCATTTATACATGGTCCAATGCACATGTACACATACGCACTTCACATTACTCATAAATTCAGGTTTTTCTTAATTCCCTCTTTCAGTGGCACACTTTAGTTGAGTCCTGCCTGAGTGGAATATGACTTAACAGCAGATATCAAATCAAAAATAATCCCTTGAGTGTCAAGGGCTCTAAAATGGGAGGGAGATGTGGCAAGAATGGTTGTTGAAAAAAGCAGGTTTAATATGGTAATCATATCTGTAATGTCAGTGTTGTCTTTTACACTTTACTCTCTATACTCTGTCATGTGTCTCAAGATACTTCAGTCCGCATTTCTCTCTTTTGCTTTGGCAGTATTCATCACACTGCACTGCGCTGCTCACAGGGCAAACAAGAATAATCATCTTTTAAACACTATTACACTCTCAGTCTCTCTTTATGTAGAGCAATGTGTTGATCTAGATAATGGTACAGGTTGCCCCAGTAGCAGCAGAGATGGCTTATACTGTATGGCAAACTATATTTTTACACAATTTAGAACAGGCAGCAATCATGTGGTTCATGCCCTTGGGCTTTACAATAAATCTGTAAAATTAAAAGTCTCTTTTTTGGCTGCTCCAATTTCCCATCCTAATTTTAAGAGGTTGTGGACATATATTCTTTTATCACCTTCAAAATGAGCTGAAGGCATTTCTGTTCTCTGTGAGCGCAGGAGAGAAAGATCTACAAAGATCTCAATTAAAATAACCAGTGTGAATATATTAATTGTAATTATCACTCTGAAAACAGATTTTTGTGTGCATTTCGCTGTTAAAATAATGACTTTTGAGACTAAATCACTTGTTAACACACTCTTTCATTCATTCATTATGGTGCTAGCTAAGGCAAACATCTTTATTACAGCTTGAACAAACCTTTAACTCTATGTATTCAACTTTGGCATGTACTGTAACTCGCACTGTTTTTTCTATGAACATGAACGATACCTCAAATCATATGGCTTACAAGGAGAATTTTAATTTGGCAGATGATAAAATGGGCAAAAAATTCAATAGATTTACATATAAGGAATGTCATAGAGACCTGGGGATGATTGACCTGAAAGCAACCACCTATAGCAACCACCCAGAACCCCCTTTGGTTTTGCAAGGGCAAACATCACTCATATTTCTGCAGAAAATGTAAAAATGTAGTACATTTTATTATTTTCTGCCAATTTTGTAAAACACAACAAACATGATTCACATAAAAACTTTAGATATGTCTTTGTCCTTAAAGTAATTATGCTAGCGTTGTCACTTTTATAATCAACACAATTATACTCTTGAATAATTCATAATACTCTACCAAAACAATTTCTGCTAAAGAAACACCATTTCCTGCAGTGAGAGAACTGAAGCTTCACAGATTGAATCAGCAAGCAGGAAGCAGGCGATTATCTGAAAGAGAGAAGGTTAATGTACTGTACACTTAACCGTCTATCAGCCTGTAGCCCACACCACAAATGATCTTTGTTATGTCAGTAATGGCTTTCTGTAGAGTAATCAACATGCGTATGTCTCATAGAGGTGAAACAGCTGCGCTAGACAGTCTAACTGCTGAGAGCGTGCTGAGCTTGACTGTGCTGAGTTCTACACAGCAAAATCCCCGGTGTTAAATTAACACTCCTTGGTGTCTCCACGAGTCCAAACTACAAGAAACTAACACTGAGCAGTGTTGAATCTACTCTGTGTTGTGTTGAATGTTGAGTTGGCCAAACAGTTAATGAGATCAAGTAGATGCACTCTCTGAATGATGATTGATCATTAGTGATGACACCTGCTGTTAACAAGCAGAGTCTACTGAAGGAAAGAGGAACAACAAGAACAGGAAAACAAGAGAACAAACCAGCAATTGAATCTGTCTTACTGAGATGTACAGTACATCAACTGCAAATAAAATACATTATTGGACAACAATCTCTTAATATGTTGTGTGATGATGTTTAAGAAATGCAGGTTATTTTGTTTTCCATACGTGTACAAAAGTTATTTTTAAGAGAGGTTTGTCTCTATTTAGTATTGCTGATGTCATTATACTGTTTCATTTGAAGTCACCATTATGGTTATTAGTGTTCACTTTGGTTAGACACTTGAACTTTATTTTATCATACAACAAATTCTTTCCAGCCAGTGCAATATTGTTCAAGAGAACAACAATACTGCATTGTGATGGAGAAAAAAACATTTAGTTAAGTTCAAGTATGTCTAACTAAGACTCAAAACAAAATATAATTTGGCATTCTAATATGATTTGGGAAAAATACTTTTAAAATTCAGACTGAATATGGTAATAAAGAAGGCTCAATGTGATACTGTTGTGACAAGTTGAGCAGTTACTGTCTTTAGAGTATATAATCATTTGAGCTGACAATAAGACACACAGACATCAACATTTCACATACAAAACACAACAACGGTGAAAATCACAATTTACTACTCATTTTCAGCCTCATGCTGCAATTCATGCTGGGTGCCAATGTTGAGTTCTGTACTATGTAGACACCCACAATGCACTGCGGCATGAATCTGAAAATGAGTTTCTTAATTGTCACCGTTGTTGCATTTTGTATGCTGAGTCTCGATGTCTGTGTGTATCATTGATAACTCAAGTCTTTTATACCTGAGAGGAAGTATGTGCTCACTTTGTTAAAACCTAATTGCATTTACCCATCAGAATTATTTACAAATTATATTTCCATAGTAAATGCAAACTTTAAATTAAGCTATGACTTCTATTCTTTACACTTTGAATGATGTCTAAATGAGGTACTTGAACTCATCAAAAAGTATCCTCTTCATACAACTGCTCTCTTGAACAATACTGCACTGGTTGGAAGAAAATAATTTTATGATTATACAAAGTTCAAGTGTCCAACCAAAGTGAACACTAATCACCATAATGGTGACTTCAAATGAAACGATAAAATGACATCAGCTACACAATACAGAGACAAACCTCTCTTAAAAATAACTTTTGTACACATATGAAAAACTAAATAACCAACATATCTTAAACATGCTCACACAACATATTAAGAGATTGTTGTCCAATAATGTATTTTATTTGCAATTGATATCTACTGTGTGTGTGTGTGTGTGTGTGTGTGTGTGTGTGTGTGTGTGTGTGTGTGTGTGTGTGTGTTTGTGTGTGTCTGTGCCTGATCTCACAATGAAATCGGAAAGAGTAGACCGACTTTTCTTTCAACAAAATCGGTATACGTTGACCCAAATTTCGAAACACTGCCCCCCAGTGGTCAAAGCGGTAAGTGTTGTAGGGCATATGGGCACATGTGAGCTCCATTTATGTCCAGGAGAGGTCACCAAAAGCTAGTAAAGTTGTTTTCAGCTTTCCAGGACGTTATACAATGAAAAGAAAAGCATATATTTATAGATTCTATCCCCCAACCCAAACCCAAACCTTACCTTAACCATTAGTGGAGTAAAAAAGTAATGTTAGAGGGAAAAGTGAAACCTCCAAATCATGCCTGGCTTTGAACCCTAGTCTCCCACACAGCTGATGCAACGCATTGCCAATCGCACCAGGTGGAAACGTGAACGTGCTGAAACCACTGCAAACATGTCTGATAAGAATGCTTCATGTCAGCGCGTCGGCATACAATCGCTGATCCTAGGGTACCGAAACTATCGGAAACACACGACTTCACGTGTGATCATATTGATTTAGATGTATCTCGGGTGATCCGATCATATGTAGTCAGGTTAGACACATCATCTGGTCACTGAAATATGTCTCCTGTGACCACTTATGATCAGATTTTGAGGGGATGGTCTCTGATTTCAGGAAAACATACATCAATCACCATGTCAGTGTGTTACTGCATGACATTAAAGTGCAACAAAGTCAGAATGGCACAGTGTTTCTCTCAGATGCAGCTGAAATTTAATCTAAGCACAAATGCAACATTTCAAGCAGAATTATCCATTATTTTAATGGATAACCTGTATTAATGGAGCTTCAGATGTTCGTACTTCTCATCTGTGTTGATATCAAACACACTGAAGAAGATCTGTGAAGCTCTCGTGCTTGTGTGTGTCCCCACTTTTTAACATTTTTCGACATACACTGTTATTAAATAAATAGCATTACGTTGTCACAATGGGAACCTGCATTTAAATATCTTGTTACAGGCATTTTGCCAAAATGTAAACAGTAAAATAATTCATAAAACAAGAAAAATGTGAAAGTTAACATACAAATATATCACACTTCTTTGATATCATATATCATTGTTTGGTTAAGACAAATTGGATGTATTAATAAATTAATAATAAATAAATTATTTATAGCTAATTAATTAATAGTTAATAAATTATTATCAAGTAATTAATTAAAACTTAATAAACTGCATGAAACTACAACGTGTGATAACTTGCCCCAACCAGACATTTTTGAAAAATACTTTGTCATGAGAACACAGTTCAACCTTTTGTGTTAAAATCTTCCTTCAAAATAGTTGAACCTTGCCTGAATGTATTAAAGTGTGTATTTACTTGTGTTCACTTGCATTATAAAAATATGATTATATTGTAATTGTAGTTTGGAGGATAGAATTCACAATTTTTAATTATTAATTAACTTAATTTTATTTAATAATAATTGAGTAAAAAGGTTCTGTTTGAAATCATCATACAAAACCACTGCTAGAGAAAACACAGATTTGTGCAATTGCACTCAAAACCTTGTTACTAACAAATAGCCCTTGTGACAATTAGCACTAGTCCACATTTTACACATTACTTAGAGACTGTCTATAGATCACATCTCTATCACCATTAATTGACATAAGTGATGCTCTCTAAGTGGGAACATTCAAACACAGTACGATATTTCATATCCGCTCATCATGAGTGAATGAATGATTGCAGCATCCCATATCGTGTGATCACAAATCAGAAGTGCATTATTTGATGAAAGTGAATCCTTTTTTCAGGAACATATTAGCATGACAAATTTGTTAATTTGATCCCAGTGGTGCAAGGGAAGGGGGAATTTTTCATGGTCTAGTTTGTCAGCTTTTGTCCTTGAATCGCTTAGTCAATTAATAAACAATCGGGCCAGAGCAGTACCGCGCAGACAGCTGGAGAAAACCCCCGTTCAATCAATGAGTGTAATCATATGGCTTAAATCTGATATTGAGCCCGAGTGTGAGCCAGGTGTTTAATGACAACGTTAACTTTGATTAACGAGTCTGGCTGTTGTTGAAACACCCCCCTCATGGACAAAGCTAGAAGTATACTATTGTCCCTTTTCTGTTAGTCTCTCTCTCTCTATTGTACTATTTGCTTTCTGTTTGTAAAGGCTGGCTCCGAGATTTTTCTCAAGTGTCCAGGATACCTGTACTGCATTCCCAAATAATTTCATGCTAATTTGATGTTCTGTTTAAGATCAGTCAACTGGATCTCCCTTCAGAAATTGAAATTGATGTTTAAATATTTAATTACAGTTCATCACTTTTTAAAGAAATTTGAGGGAGATTATGGCTGATTATCTTTTTTCTTATTTTGTCTTTCTATATATTAACATTTCAAAGTTTATTGATAATCCTATTTAGTTGTGTCGACAAAGAAAGAAATGACTCAAATTTTTCTTAATGCCTGATTCCTGCCTCCATGCCTCAATTTGTCTCAGAAACCACAACAAAGTTTAAAAAATAATGTCGCCAATTTATCCCGTGTTTTCTTGCAGCAGTCAGAATGGAGCTTCCTAAATGATGTTAAATAAGACCACGTCAACCCTCTGAACTGTAAGTATGCAGCAGAAACAATGCCTCATTTTGTCCACATTTTGATGTTCTTCTCACATAATATGAATCCATCTGCATCATTGGAAATCTCATAAACAAGTGATGTCAAAACTACTGTATATTCTTGCTGTTCATGTTTACATCATTATGAAGCACCGCTGGATAAGTATTAACAGACAGTAAAACTCAAACTGAGCTTATTCTGGTGTGAGATCAGTGTGTCAGCATGAAACCCGTCACCAACATTATAAAACAACACTGAGACAGGATGCAAAAATAGCTACAGCCTCTTTCACGTATGTAAAGACTCATTTTCTGATGGTATCACAGACCCTATTTTGAATTGTGTATTAATCTGTGTTTAAAAGTATAAGAAAAGTTGCATATTTTATGTTACAATTATATGAATTTAAAATAGGGAAAGTGTATTTTGGGTCATACAATGTTTGTTTTTTGTTTTTCTACCTTTTTTAATCATGTTTTTGCATTCACTAGTTCATTTGAAATGGTCACTGTGACAATTTATTAGTAACACTTTACAAGAAGGTTGTATTTGTTAAATTTAGTGACATTAGATATCATGAACTAACAATGAACATTACTGTATATTATTACAGCATTTATTGTGTATGTTTACAGCATTTTTATTTTAATTTATAAATAAACAATTGTTCATTGTAAGTACATGTAAGCTCAAAATGCATTAACTAATGTTATACAACTTTACATTTAAAAAAAGTATTAGTATATGTTGAAATTAACAGAAGCCAAGATTCATTTAAGTGCTGTAAAAGTGTTGTTCATTGGGAGTTCATGTTAACTCATGTAGTTAACAAATAAAGCCTTAGTGTAAAATGTTACCAGTTCATTTTTAAAGTACAAATAATCCATGTAGTCTCTGAATTAATGAGGGCATAAAAGTTGCATGCACAATTAACAAATCTAAAAATTAAAAAAAAAAAAAAGACAAAATGCTGTTTAAAATATTTTTAGTTGGAGTATAGCATGTCACACGCAGGATATTTCAAAACACACAATTTTCCAATAGCATTTTATGGCAAGTACCCAAAACTGTATAAATGATTTCAGAAATAGGCATTTAATAGTCATGAATTGCTATTTTTCATGTATGCAAACTAGTAGGCTTTAGTATTTTAAACAAAATTACATTCAAATTATGCGTTCAATTTATGGCTTGTAAATCTAACATGTATTCAGCAAATAGCTTGTGGAAAAAGCTCTGTATCAACACTCATTTTGAATAAATTACTCTGTTTCTGCTTTGTCATGCTTTTTGTTGCCATGGCTTTGTAGCACTACTGTTTGTCGTGTAGCACAGTTATATTTCCTTTCCTCTCTTTGTTTCGACTGACAGGTAGAAGAAGGGTAAAAGATCTGCCGCGTGCCCATTGTATCACTGTGTGTGGGAGTGAGTGTGTGACTTTGAATGGTGTGAAAGCACCAGGCTAGCATTCCAAAAGCGCTTTTCAGCAAATATAACCCCGACAGCATGCCGTCTTCCTCTTATTTCTTTTATTTCATCGTTCTCACTTTCTGTCTCTACTTGTGTGGTACACCATTAATCAGATTATCAATTTAAAAAAAAAAAATTCTGCTAAATCCTCTCGCGACTGACTAAAGCATTCCTGTTCGTGTCTGTATCTTTACAAAGTAATCTATTTTCAGCTGAATCTGAACTGCTAACTTTTTTTTTTTTTTTTTTTTTTTAATTAGGCCTACATTGTGAGGTTTATTTATTTAAAAGCATTACATGTTGTCAGGTAACTAAATACTATTGCTACCAAATGACATAATATAGTAATCCACATGAAAAGCTTAGTAAGTTCACAATTTTGAGAAGGCTAATTCAGATGTGCACCATTTAATTTATAGATTAAATTTGTATCAGAGCGCATTTAAGTGCCAAACAAATTCGGATGCTTTTGGAGGTGTTAAAAGTAAAGTGTATGCCTTTACACGTTTAGAAACATCATACTCTTCAAAAGCAATTATAAATGCTTGGATAAAAATACAAATTTTTTACATTTCCTAGAAGCATATAATTTTCAGAGAATTTTGCTCTAATTCTTTAGCATGGCATAAATGAAATAATCATTTGATGAATGCAGAGCACAGTTTAAAAAAACTAGAAATATATGAAATACAAAAATAGTACATATTTGGTTCTGCATATCATGCACAAAAATATTATTCTATCATTTTATCATTCTACTAATTTAAAAGTAATTTGTTAATATGCAATTTTATCGCATATTACGGTTTATGTCTTTACTTTTGCAATAGGTTATTAAAAACATCTTTTATCCACTTCAGCCACGAAATTGTTGTAAGCTACTGTTACTTCATGTTAAGACATTTCAAAAGCATTCAAATGCTTTCAAAAACACAAAGCACTTTCATCAATATTCAGTTATATGACCAGACAACTCTTATGGACCAAATATTTAATGGTACTAAATTGGATCATTATGTTTGAACCATTTAGCAACCTATTGGCCACCATCAGCCGTAACTGCTTATTACATAATGTAGTTAATGTTGTGTGTCTTGTACATCATGTTAGAGCAGTACTTCTCTTCTGCCTACCCCTGTAATGAGTCTGCAGTCTGCTGTCAATCTGAACTTGCTCACATCATGTGCCACAACAGAATCATGTCGTATGGCTTTTTTAATAGCGATGATGATTGGGGAAGGTCGTGATGGGGAGAAGGAGGGGACTGGAATGCCTGCAGAATGACTTGCATTTTGTGGATTCTGCAGGGAGGCCCATAATCATACCAGGACTAATTAGCAGAAGACAACTTTTAATGGAGTTTCTCAAGCATCTCCACTCAATGTCCTCACTGTCCATCTGTTCAGTTTTTGCATGGCAGAAGGTAGAACACGAAAAATTGTCCCAGTATCTACCTAATACATTTTTAATGCAGGAAGTCCCAGATTTTAAAAGAATTAACTTCTGCCATCCCTCTGTATTTAACATAATGTATAGTTCAAATTAATTAAAAGTGATCTCCCTTGATAAGTTATTACGATTCCGTGGAGATAATGGAGATAATGGAGTGTTTTTCATCAGTATGTTCCAGGCGTAGTTGCCACTTGTCCGGCGGCATAAGAGAATTGTTTACTCTTTATTTCTTTATTTTATTTTTTTGGAAGCTTGTGTGCTGTTTGGCCGTAATGCTAATTGATTGGTTAAGTATTTAAAGTGTGGGTGCTCAGAAGTGCAGTAGAACTGAGAGAGAAACAGTAGACTTCCTCCTCTCATGCCACTGAACAAATTACAAATGACTTCATGACCTTCATTGACTTTCAAATGAACACAAATATTTGTTGCCTCTTGCACCCTTTCCTTTCCTTTTGTGTAAGTCAAAGAATTCCTTTGCTTTCCCTTTGCCTTAAGTTTAAAAATCTTTTTTTTTTTCCATTTCCTTTCCTTTCATTTCCTTTTATTTTATTTTTCTGTGAGTCAAAAATTCCTTTCCTTTTCTTCCATCCTTTCCTTGCCTTTCCTTCCTCCTATAAATTAAAAATGTGTTTTCTTTCGGTATGCCTTTCCTTTTCCTGTAAATAATATATATATATATTCCTTTCCTTTTCCTGTACATAAAAAAATATATATTCCTTTAATTGTTTCCTTCCATCCTTTCCTTTAATTTTTCTGTAAGTCAAAAATTCCTTTCCTTTCCTTTATAAGTAAAAAATTAGTTTTTTTTTCTGTGCCTTTCCTTTTCCTGTACATCAAAAAAGTATTTCCTTTCATTTTCATGTAAGTAAAAAAATAATTTCCTTTCCTTTTCCTGTAAGTCAAAACTGTATTTCTATTAGCTGCAGCACTGATATCTTGGCTGAATGACTTTGTCATGCTGCATGAAGCCCATGTCAAGGAAAACTCTCTATCTCTCTCTCTCTCCAGCAATGCCACGCCTGCCCAACACAAAAATGCTCTCAGACTCAGGTACGTTTACACGACAACGATGTACTAAAAACGGGAAAGTTTTTCCTTTGCGTTTTTGAAAAGTTTTGCGTACAGACGACAACGTTGTCAAAACGATCCCCGTTCACACGGATCTGCGAAAACGACAAAAAACGCTGTATTATGCATGATAGGCCAGTAGTTGGCGAAGAAACACTACGCACCTGCGCACATAAGCAGTGAATACAAACAATGAAGATGGTGAATGCATTGAGCAATTTTGTCTGGACGGACGATGAGGTTGCTTTATTACTACAATTACTTTGCTGGAGAAGCGTCAATAAATTCATAACCTTGAGCAACACAAACACAGTCCTGTAGTCCGCCATTGTAGTTTTGAATGTCTCGCGCGCATGCCTATAGACTGAACTCTCAAGATTATTCAATAAACTCTGCTCATTTTTACCATCACTTCGTCTCCTGCCTTCTTCTGTATTCCCGCTGCTGACTCTTGGGCTGGTAGGAGAGTGAGTTAACATAATAAGCTGTAGATGTTGACTGGTTTTGGAAGTCAGACAGAACTCTGATATATGGATATCTTCTGATGGAGAGAGAGGTCTTGTGTACACTGGATCTAACATGCATTGCCTCATGTTTTCATATTCTAAGCATATCATTGAATACTGTACATGGCATCACATCTCTGTCTATAGGCTATATACACAAGCGGTAGGTGAATTAATTGCAGGGTAAAAGGTACATCAAATATAATTAAGTAAATAAATAAATAACATTTAAAATACAAATACATTTTTCCCATCTGAATCCATACATTAATTTCAAGATTTTCAAATTGCTGGTTCTTCCTACTGTACAATGTTCACACTCCATACAAAACAATCCAGATGAATAAATTGTTGATTATTGTTATTTGCAAAGACACCGGTATTCATATTGATAATTATACATCTCAAATCGATGCCCATCAATCCATCATTCTTTATATAACATGTAATACGCGTGCGCATGACGTCATCGTTTTCAAAAATTCACGTTTCTGTATGTTTACACGGAGATGATAACAGCATCGTTTTCAAAAACTTGTACTTTGAAACCCGTTTACAAAAGTTTGCGTTTTCAGGCCCCAAAACGGCGTTGTCGTGTAAACTAACAGCCAAAACCAATAAAAAGTTACCGTTTTTAGTTGAAAACGTTGTCGTGTAAACAGCCCCTCAGAGGTCTGTATACAGACAGCTTCAGATAAGCCCAAGCCAACAGTCAGACGTCTAGTTAAGAATGTATCTTCCAGGGGCCTGGGTAGCTCAGCGAGTATTGATGCTGGCTACCACCCCTGGAGTCGTGAGTTCGAATCCAGGGTGTGCTGAATGACTCCAGCCAGGTCTCCTAAGCAACCAAATTGGCCCGGTTGCTAGGGAGGGTAGAGTCACATGGGGTAACCTCCTCATGATCACGATTAGTGGTTCTCGCTCTCAATGGGGCACTTGGTAAGTTGTGCGTGGATTGCTGAGAGTAGCATGAGCCTCCACATGCTGTGAGTCTCCGCGGTGTCATGCACAACGAGCCACGTGATAAGATGTGCGGATTGACTGTCTCAGAAGTGGAGGCAACTGAGACTTGTCCTCCACCACCCGGACTGAGGTGGGTAACCGCGCCACCACGTGGACCTACTGAGTAGTGGGAATTGGGCATTCCAAATTGGGGAGAAAATGGGATAAAAAAAAGAAAAGAAAGAATGTATCTTCCATGATTTGAATGTGTCTTGATGATCATTTAAATATTCACATAATAGGAGAGTGATGACACTTACTGTACTAACTTTGAACAAAGGAGAAATGGAGCAAACTTGGCATTTAGCATTGCTAACAATTTAACAGCAAATAGCAGCATGTAATGGGTGATAAAGACAGCCATTTTGTGTCTCTGGCTGTCCCTTACTCTCTGACTACAACAGGGAACACAGAAATGGAGAAACAGACATACAGCGTGGAATAAGATTGACTTAAATTTATCCTCCTATATTAAAAGTGATTAGCAGATTTGTAATCAACTTCAGAATCCTTACAGTAACAGAATGTTTATGCCATTACAAAATCTATGTTATGTTATAAACAGTGGAAAAAATTCAAGAAAATGTATAAAGTGAGAGATTGGTGTTTCTTGGAGAAGCAGCATTGTTTCCTACAGCACGCATTCTAGGAGACGGTCACTGCATGCCATGCGTTTACTGACAGTCTTGAGATCACAAGGATGTCAGACAAGACAGTTTGTGTATGTGTTTGTGCTTTGTCCACTCACAGAGGAGCTGTTGAATGCATGCAGCAAGATTCAGACCAGTAGCTCTTCACTTCGCTAGTTTTCATAATGAGCAAAATGCCTGCTGGCCATAACAAATTTAAGAAACAGATCCTCTGTAAGCTTTGTGAAGCACCCATGTCAGTGTAGCCATCAGATTATTTTCAGTTAATTCCTCTATTTGTAATTAACATTAACTTGTGTTTTCATGTTGCTGTTTTCTTTTGATTGATTCTTTTGATTAGCTGTTGGAATTTAAACAATTATATGCAGTAAATTACTGTATGTCAACGTTGCTGAATAATACTGAATAATGGTTTTGCAAAATGGCCTCCTTAGATCTCAGAAATGTCTGTCAAAAGTTTTTCACCCCCCAAAATGAGTCTGAGTTTGGAGGGAGATAAACTGATCTTTTTTCCATTTCTCTTCTCTTTGTTTGGTGCAGTTTGCCTTTGGCAGCTGCAGAGAGTGTGATAAGAGTATAAGCCGCATTGCTGTTTTGTCTGACGCCTTTAAAATGGCCATCAAATTCACACACACACAGACATACATACACACACACGTTTACTTAGCTAGCGATGTACCATAGACTTCTACTGATTTTATTTAAAGCTAATTAGAATGATTAAAAACTAACCCTGACCCAAACCCTACACTACTCTCAAAAAACAAAAAACAAAAAAAAAAACATTTTTAATCAACGTTGAAAGTAATTAAGGATGAGACATGATCCGGTAAGGTGATGGTGTGATCGTGAGTCTTAATCAGACAAAGAACTGAAGTCCTCCCTCCACAATCTCCTCCAACAAAATGCATCACTTCTGCTGTTTCACTGTTGGGAAGTACAGTAATGACAAGATGAAGAGAAGCACTGCTCAGCGGACCATTTTGCATTGCTGGGCAAAGAGGGACTGTAAACTAAATTAAACCTGTACTCATAAGGATGGATAGAACTGTAATCCAGTTTATAACACTCCAGATATTCTATAACTAGTAAGCTACTTCATTGCAATTCGGTTCTACAACTATCGATATAACAAGTTAACGAAAACACAACTTTACTTTGTCACTTAATGGCTTTGTTCACACTGTAGGAAAAATCAGATTTTTTTTTTCTCAAATCACATTTTTTAGACTGACTGTTCAAACTGCAGGTTATATGTGGACAGACCTTATTTTTCACGCTGCTAGTGTCTACGACTGTCCTGTTTTAGCTGAGACATCTCATATTTTGGGATACCCTGTATATTGTTCTGTATTTTAGAGGGCAGTGAAACGTCCCGTACTGAAGGCTTTGTGTCTCTTATTAATGCATAAAAGGGTCGGACAGCGAGACTCTTGAAGAAGACCGCTGTCCTGTATTGAAGCACTCAAAATTCTCAAGCATTCTGTATTCGTGTGAGCAGGGGCAGACTTAGCACTAGGCAAAGGTAGGCATCCGCCTAGGGCCCCCAGAAGCCAAGGGCCAAATAATATGCTTTGTTATTATCATTAATGGTGGTGGTTGAGGAGATTCCCTGTTCCCTGTGTAAAGCGCTTTGAGTGTAGTGTCAGAAAAGCCCTATATAAATGTAACGTTCATTCATTAATTCATAATGCTAAATAACGTGCTGAAATTTTAAATATCGCTGTAACAACACCGATATGATTGATAATGCAGTTATTTTCAGCACCATCAATTCAAGCAACCCCTTCCCCCTCATATCAGGCTGTAATGGAATATTCCAAGGTTATTTTGCATCTACACAAGTTTGTAAACAACTGAAAGTGAGCCAAACCGCTCAGAAAGTTTCATGTGATTTCACTGTATACTCTGATGCAAGTTACAAGTTAAGCTACATTGTTGATAGTTCAGTTTGTTTTGAATTTGTGGAGAGAAATAAATTAAACAGAATCGAGACTTCCTAGGGTAACACACCAAACGGATCAGACTGCTGCACAGCCTGCACCGCCACCCTCCGCTGCTCCCACGAGCCCAGGCTGCACAGCACTCATTACAGATCTTATTCACACTAGCGCCATCTTTGACAATGAGGCTGTGAGGGATAGACTTGAGGTCTCTTCAATAGGCTGTACTGCAGTTCCACGGACAAAACATTGAAAAAAATCTTTCCAAAAACGTTCAGTATAAAAGAACTCCAGACAACATGAGTTGTGTAAAATAAGATGTGATCTTGGAGCTTTATACAGCTTTATACCATCCGTGCCATTGAAGAGACTGTAAGGCTATCCCTCATAGCTTCATTGTCATTCCCATTAATAATCAAAGATGCCGCTAGCTTGAATATTTGCCAATACACAGTGTTGGTGATGATTATGATCAATGTTTTTTTGTTGTTGTTTTTTTAATGCGCATTTTGAAATTGCACAAAAGAAATCCTGAATGGAAATGCTTGATATGCGAATAAACTCTCAAAATGTGCATAAAATGTAATGCGCTAGGCGGAGGTGGATTTTCTAGAGTTTTGTATTAGTTTAAATGTGCATTAATCAAATCAAATCAAATTAAATTACTTTATTGTCACACAGCCATATACACAAGTGCAATGGTGTGTGAAATTCTTGGGTGCAGTTCCGATCAACATAGCAGTCGTGACAGTGATGAGACATGTACCAATTTACAACAACATCAAATTAACACAACACAATTTAAACATCTGTTATACACATAATTACACTCAACAATATACAAATAATAACATACACTGTACAATATACAATACGCTGTTTTTTTTTTTTGTTTGTTTGTTTTTTTTTACTATATAGATACACATTATTCAATAAAAATAAAAAATAAAAATATATATAAAAAAATATATATATATATATATATATATATATATATACATATGATGGGACTGTGTTCTCTGTCTTTTCTTCTGAAGTCCACCACAAGCTCCTTTGTCTTACTGACGTTGAGGGAGAGGTTGTGCTCCTGACACCAGTGTGTCAGAGTGTGCACCTCCTCTCTGTAGGCTGTTTCATCACTGTCAGTGATCAGACCTACCACCGTCGTGTCATCAGCAAACTTAATGATGGCATTGGAGCTATGTGTTGCCACACAGTCATGTGTGTACAGGGAATACAGGAGTGGGCTGAGAACACAGCCCTGCGGGGCTCCAGTGTTGAGGGTTAGTGATGAGGAGATGTTGCTGCCTATTCTAACCACCTGGCGTCTGCTTGACAGGAAGTCCAGGATCCAGCTGCACAGCGAGCTGTTTAAGCCCAGAGCCCGGAGTTTCTCATCTAGCTTGGAGGGCGCTATGGTGTTGAATGCTGAGCTGTAAGTCTACAAACAGCATTCTCACATAAGTGTTCTTTTTTTCCAGGTGGGAGAGAGCAGTGTGTATTGTAGATGCAATGGCATCATCAGTGGAGCGGTTGTTGCGGTAAGCAAACTGCAGCGGGTCAAGATTGAGTGGCAATACAGAGCAGATGTAATCTCTGATTAGTCTCTCAAAACATTTGCTGATGATGGGGGTCAGAGCAACAGGACGCCAGTCATTTAAACAAGTTATTAAGGTGATGGAAACAGTTTATTCACAAAACAATGACATGTTTTAACCATTCATGCATGTGTTATGAGTGTACGATATCTTGATGTGACTAGCTCAACGAAAGGAGAGAGCTTGGAAGTTGGCACACAGTTCTATGAACAAAGCCCTTGACATTTGGGAGTGTCTAACCCCTGGCTGGTCTTTAAATTTGGTCCTTACTGTCCGCCAGAACAGTTTTAAACGTGGATGCGGAGGCTGGCAGCGAATGGGCATCACATCCATTTCAGCCCTCAATATATCAGATAATACATTTTCCTGCGGCCTATCTTGGCAGCATTTAATTACTGTACAATTGCTCTAAGCAAGGAGATCATTTGGTTGCTTAGGAGACCTGGCTGGAGTCACTCAGCACACCCTGGATTCGAACTCGCAACTCCAGGGGTGGTAGTCAGCGTCAATACTCGCTGAGCTACCCAGGCCCACTTTTGCCTTATTTAGAAACTTTTTTTATGTTTTCAATTTTAAAAGTTGATCAAAGCCTTCTGGAAACATGCAGTCAAGTTTTAGTCTAATAATTTGGATATAGTTAATTCAAGGTCAAGTTGATGGAGGAAAAGTGCAATAAGAAAGAGGGAGAGTGAGAAAGAAAAAAAGGTATTGTAGTGGTATATATTGTAGTTCATAGTAGCCAGATTGTGTTTTTTATATAATGTGTTGTCAGACATTATTCAGTCCTTTTTTAGAAAGTTGGCACAACCAGGGGGAATGACACAACCGCAGACACATTTTTGTTTGCGGTTTGCACAGTCTAGTGCTGTCACAGAGACTGATGAGGTATCTCAGGACACTTACTGTATTTCAGTGATACTGTATCTTTTTCCAGGACGTAGGAATATTTTCTCCATACCATTCCATAAAAATAAAAAATAAAAAATAATAAAAAGGCTTACAGCACCTATAAGAGAAAATTAAGTAAATGTGTGTCATTAAAGAGGGCCCCATTCCTGTACTTTGCCTAGAGCCCCCAAATCACTAAATCCCCTGTGCGTGAGACATTCAATACCTTCTCGCTTTGTGGTCCCTTGCAACCGGTTAACACATCGCACCTTAACACATCTCTTTGAATGGGCAAAGCCAATGTCTGTTTTATTTTAAAAGATGTTTGCACTGCTTTGGCTGCCCTGTAACATATACATGAAATATGGGTGCGTTCCATTCAGAAGTGATCCTCCCTGAGCCCTCTTCCCCTCATAGACTTTACCTTCCACTGTGACAGATTTGGAGGGCTGAAAGGTGTAATAAAACGGTCATTCTGAACTCACTTTTTAAGTAATTCTTTATTGAAAGTTCTCTTGTAACAATCCTACTTGTTTCAAAAAAAAAAAAAAAATGGCCATCATTAATGTTTTCCCTTCAAAGTGCCCCTTGAAGGCATTGTTTAGTCAAAAGAGGGAGACGAGGAACAGTTGATCAGATAAACATGCTATTCAAGAAATAAAACACTCATGCAAACAAATACTATTGAAAAGGCCGGTGATCAAGTATAGTGCATTTCACAATACACAATTTAAAGCATATTTACTGAAAGTTATACCTGTTGTGTAAAAATGTCTTAAAGCTCCCATGTACATATGCCAGTTTAGCGCTTGAAGTGAGCGGGTACTCACTGGTACGCAGTACCTGCACTTCTAAAATTTAGTCAACAGAGTACCAGCAGTTTTCTTGAGTAACTCCACTCCTGGTACGATGGAATGTCTTTATTTAATGTAAGTCAGTGATTCGATGAGGCCTGACAATCACTTTTTTCTGACCCTCGATTATTTTTGATAAAAACGAGGTAAACATCCGAGCAAAACTCAGGGGTGCGTGCAACAGCATCAGCGGTCGTCAAGCGATCTGTAGTCGAGTTCCGGTCAGGATTGTGTGTGTTTAAGCTTGAACACTGGCCATAGTTCAGTTACACTGCTCTCAATAACATGAAACAGCATCTTTTAGATGAGCACATTTCATTGCGTCTTATTCAATCAAATGTATTTGTGCAAATTGCTTAGTTGCTGGGTGTAGCCAAAACTACAGACTTAAAAAATAATATGTCACAGCTGTTACAGAAGTGATGTCAGCTCACATGCACAACCTTTTCAACAAAAGATAAATCGATGATGAAAAATGAACCTTCAAAGAAAATACACAGAAAAGCTTTTAATCTCCATTCTTCAAATGTTAAGTGCACGTGTCTCATCAGTTCAGCGTCTGCAGTGCTGTAAAAAGATAAATTGAAGCGTCACTGAACCTGCTTACATCCATCTATCCTGATTGTGTTTGGATCTATACAGATGCGTGGGAGTGTTCTCAATCCCGAACATCATCAAATCAGTTTGTTCTCCGTTTACTAATGATTACTTAAAGGTACACTCAGTAATTTTTTGCTCATTAAAAAACTTTTACTCCTAAAGAAATTAATTGTCATTTTGATTTAATCTACATGGAGAGGGTTCCCTCATGAGGGCTGCCATGTTATGATCACATGACCAGCCGAACACTACTCAATCTCAGTAAGCATCTTGTTATTGGACACTTTCACTCATGGATTAAATTAATCATGGCAGACTGTGATTAGTGAATTTCTACAATGGCAATTCATATTTAGACACGCTACTTATACAAACATTTAAAGTCACTATTTTTACATTTTATTTTTCATATTTATACTACTACCCCTACAAACACATGTTCAATATGAAAAATCACTATTTTTACATTTTATTTTTCAGATTTAGTCTACTACCTTTACAAACCCATACCAATTTAAACAATTTAATTTGCACGTTCCTGTATAAAAACTCTGCGTACATACAGAATACTATTCATCTATATATTCATCTATACAATACAGAAATACAGCAGCTAGAGACAGAATTACAGGATATATCATCAGAGACCAAATGTCTTGTGAGAGAGAGAGAGAGAGAGAGAGAGAGAGAGAGAGAGAGAGAGAGATGAGAGAGCACATCTGGGCAATAACAATGTGATTTCTGATGGTATCAGATGGTAATACCATGGTACTTTGATATACAATTATCTTATTTATGTACCATTCTGTATTTGCATGGTGCTTCAAAGTACTTCAAAGAACACCATGTTACTACCATGGTAAATTGATATATGATAACCATATTCATATACTTTTCTATTTACATGGTGCTTCAAGGTAATTAAACAAATACCATGGTACTTCGCTATATGATTACCATATTCATATAGCCTAACACTGTATTAACATAGTGCGTCCAGGTAATGGTACATGTCCAAAAAACATGGTAATGTCATGGTACATTTTTATGTGTTTTCATGTAGGCTAATATGTGTTTTTATACTCTTTTGGTTGGAAAATGTATTCACCTGCAGAAGTCATTTACAAGCTGCAAACGTGCTGAACTTTATAAAGACCTTCTTCATCACTGGTAAACGATAGGACACATTTGCAGGTTTGGTTTACATTGGTTGTAGATCCACTGTAACCAGCGTTATTTTTATTTTCCGTGTTATAAAATATTCCGTGAGCTTACTGACAAGTGAGAGCACGCACAAATGATTCAGCAGCGTGCGCGCAAGCTTTCTGAGTCATTATGATTTAATTGTGAACCGATTCAGACAGCTTTCCTATCATGTGTGACCAATTTATTTTAAAGAACCGACTCAGATGAGCGATTCATTTGTGAACAGACATCTTTAATTTTAATTCAAATCTGTCAATAGTAAACACCGGGTACAAGGCATGATGTAGCGCTGTAGCTTTTCTACCTAGTTAAAAATACAGCTTTGCTACTGAAAAGCTACTTGATTTAAAAACTAGCGTAGCTACCACCTCGCTACTCAGCAATGTAGTTAAGCTAATAGATTCACTATTTGTAGCACCCATCACTGCTTAAATCACTCAAAGCATTTTATGCATTTTTTGCATAGACTTGAATTCTCATTCTCAATTCTCAATTTACATAAAAGGTCAAACTCCACACATGCAATCCATATGCATGCTTCAAAAATTATCCATAACAAACACTCAATTTTAACATACGACTCTACTGAACAAATATTTAATGCATTTAACAAAATTCTGTTATTTGTTAAGAATTCTCAACCGATGAACAAAACTGGGAGCTCTCTTACACCACGTATGCTCTTACATCTCTAAAGGGACGGTCACACTGGGCATTGCACATGAAACATTTTTTCGTACAACGCAACGGACCAGGATATGATGTCACGCGGGAGGACTTCTGGTGTAAGAAAATAATAGATCACAAAAAAACAAATAATATTATATTAAACATTTTAAAATATTTTGTCTACTCACTTTCCTGCAACAATAAATCTCGCAGTTTTGAATTAAGTATCATTTGAATTGAGCCAACAGGTCAGCGTGTGACGTTTCAGTCTCCTATTGGTTGCGCGTCCTCTTGCCATACGAATTCACGGTTCAGATGAACTTTGGACTTTGGTACGCAGCGTAGTACGTGAATGAAGCGTGAAGTGTATTGTGACTGCCCCTTAACACGAGAGAGTGCCGGAAAGCGTGTGTCGTAAAACTCTTAAAGGGGCCATGTCCATTTTATGACGAGTTAAATTACATGAAATTTCTCCACTTGGCTGCATTTATATGTATTTTTATACAGTATATGCAGCCTGATCTGTCATCAAAGATCTCATTGTTTTACATTACAAGATATTATGAATGAATGAATGAATGAATGAATGAATGAATGTTACATTTATATAGCGTTTTTTCTGACTCTACACTCAAAGTGCTTTACACAAAAATAAAATGATGATTATAATGTGCAAGGTGAGGAGTCCCTCCGCCAGCTGGTGCTGAGACTGACTGACCTCACACCTGCAGAGATCAACCAAACTCAGGACAAACTCACACTCATTCAGACCAACCAAATTATAAACACAGGAAAAGAGAAATATATCACCCATTGGACAAGCACCATTAAAAATCAACACAAATTGGAATGATATTCAGCACTTAATCGAGAGTACACTGTGGCAAACTACCTGAGCACGGTGACTGATGTGAAATTAAGAAAACCGTTGACAATGTACAGACTCAGCGAGCACAGCCTGGCCATAGAGATGGGCCAGCGCAGACAGACATGGGTATCCCGTGAGGAGAGACTCTGCTCCCACTGCAATCTGGGAATGATGGAGACAGGGCTGCACTTCCTCACGGAATGCCCAAAATATGAAATCATCAGGAACCACTATTATCCCAAAATATACAAAATATTTCCCCAATTTAATAATTGCACCCCAACTGAAAAACTTCCCTTTATTCTCAGCAAAAAAGCAGAATGTGCAAATATAGCTTTGTAGCATCCTGCCATCTCCTGAGGGACAACCACAACTTAGAAATGAACATTCCATAAATGTATTGTTAAAAATTGAAATCCTAATTCAATTGTTCAACTGTTCTAAACTATTTTCTATGTTGTTTTAATGCTTTGGCAATACAAAATGTAATTTTGTCATGCCAATAAAGCAACTTTGAATTGAACTGAATGGAATTGAGAGAGAGAGAGAGAGAGAGAGAGAGATTTTGTTTTTCAGTTAAAAACATATTATTACAAATATTTATCATTTTCTGACTATTATTTTATATGTCAGGCTTTATAGGGTTAACCTTCAAATTTTTACTACATTCTCACAACAGTTAGCTTCAGCCCACCAGGGCTAGCCAGACACTTTCAGATTCATCCTGTGTCTGCTTCAGGGTTGCTGTAATTGTATGATTGATCCTTCAGTTAGGTCTTCTGCTGGGACTTGGAGATATTTTTAAATTCCTAAGTTAAGTCCCAGGATGTGAGATGGGTGCTTACTAAGCCTAGCTGTCAGCAGGGCTCAGAAGCGATAGGTTGGTCTATAAGAACTTTGATTCAAACTCTGCTGGGATTGAGGAGGGAAGTCTGGCAGGTACTGTGCCATTGAATCCTCCCCAACAGAGCTCAGCTCAGGGTAATTTGCTTGAGAGCTTTAATTACGACCAGGAGGCATTAATGTTTGGGCCAGCGTTTAGCAAGCAGAACAAGCACGACAAACTGTCCCTGTTTGCCGTCAGAGAGCCTGTTTGATTTATATAGCATAGAATGGAGTTCTGTGAATGATCAACGAGGCTGATTTGATGAGGTAAAAGATTAGTAGAGTGTGAGTTAATTAACACGATATTGCATAGATGGGGAATATTAATTTTAACCAGTATTCATTAGCTTATTCAATATATTTAAATACCTAAATAACAGGCATTCCCACTTTTCATTCTGCTAGGCAAAGAAATGAAGCTGGCTGCAGAAGTGACAACTTTAAGACTAAATAGCAACATCAAAAGGACAAATGTAGATACAGGATATAGATGTAGGATATAAATAGGATATAGATAGGTATAGATAGGTAATATAGGATATAGATAGGTAGTTTGGTAGGTAGGTTGGTCTGTCGGTCAGTAGGTAGATTACTGTAAACTTCAGACATGAAGATGGTGATGAGACATTGACTTTGCTTTTGTTGGTGGGCTGTGTAGGACGTGTGAGTTGGTTTCTGATGTAGCAGACAGATTGTCAGAGGAACAGCTGGTGCTTCACCAGGAAGTGGCTAGCCCTGTCCATCAAGTGGACACATCACTTAAAAAATAACTCCAAAGCTATCAAGATTCTTCAATATCAATATTCAGGATTTAATTGTTTATTTTACCTGAAATTTTAAAACATAATTGGGAAAAAATATTTTCAAGAATAAAATACATTACAAATAGTTACAATAAAATAATAATAATAATAATAATAATAATAATAATAATAATAATAATAATCTATAAATATATCTTTTTACAGTTTTACTGTTATATAGTGGGTCCAAGAGTACTGAAAGCATTACAAATCTGGGATTTAAAATTTCTAAGAATTTCTATTGGTATTCTAATTTAAACATGATATATAAATTAAAAAATATTGAAAGTTTAGGATTGTGGGAAAAAAAAAACACTAAAATGAATGATATACAGCATATTAAAAATTCTGCACTATTTCTTGGTCACAAAAGAAGTATTAAGAAATTCTGATGTTCATCTTAAAATTAAACTTTATACTCAAATTCTCTTGATTTTTGGACCCAATATTCTTTAAAAAAAGTTGTATGTGTATATATAGTGTATATACGTGTATACACACACACACACACACACACTATTGAATTGTATGTAATATACTGTATATATATATATATATATATATATATATATATATATACATATATACCTGTATACATATATTATGTTAACATTGAGGCTGATAATTTAACACATTAGTTCCGTTCAATAATTACTTACAAAGTAACATCAAAACAATATTTTGACAATATATTGACTTCTCAAGTCACTTTTTTGTACTGTACAAACAGTTCTTTTAACTGTTATATAAACCATATGGTATTTAAAATTATTTGCATTATTATTGCATTATCTTTATTAGGGGGCCTTTTTTATAGCAAGCGTTTATATACAGTATGTGATTAATTCAATTAATAACTTGGTATATCATGTAATAAATGCAATAATTTGTTTAATTGATTGACAGCCCTAATTAACATATCAAATATCAAAAGCTCCTCAGTATGTATGATGCAATAAATAATTTGTAATTGTCTCCTCTGATTCACTTCTGCTAAGCACATCATTTTCAAAAGATTACTATTAGTCACCAGTAAAGTCACACTGTTAATGTGAGTGCTGCACAGTTAAAGATATGAGAAGATTTAATGTAAGTTTAATGAATACTGAATCACTGAGGTCAATTTGAAAATTAAACTTAATGCACTTCATTAGGGCTATTAAAATACGCAAAGACCACTGGCAGAGATCAGAAAGGGCATGATAAGGTCTGCCTGCCGCAAAGACCATCAATATGGATCTTACATGTCACTTTTAAACACACACTCCCACTTTTACAGTTGTCTGCCCAAAGTTTTCCAGTATGCCTGCATGTCTTGTCTTTATACATATGCCTTGTTTTATACTTTTTATGGCATCAGCTCAGCCCTGTGCTATTCTGTGTTTGAAGGACACTGGCAGACGTCCAAAAACCTCCTCTCGCCTCTCACAGCTTTTAATTGAAACCTTAAAAAGTTCTCAGCACAAAAGCCCTTATGTGGTTTTGTTGCAATTAGATTGACCATAAAGGGCAGATCAGCTGATGAAACAGGATTAGCTGGGAACATATTGCCTGGATATTATATGTGCTGTGACATATTCATCTGTGCAGAAATTAACATGGATTAACCTGTGGTGGATAGAGATGGCACAGTAGAACAGCCAAATAATAGTCACAGGAAATTGCTGTTTTCCAGTGAAAAAAAATTGTCTTTAAACTGAAATCAGAAACATAAGCAAGGCACTCATAAGACCTCTACCCTGGAGGCTCTCTTGTTGCATTTTATTTGGCCAAAACACAAAGTAGCAGACAAAACCCATCACAGTACTTTCCTAAGCACAGTATGCACTGTGGAATTGTCCTCCTCTAAGAGGTAGTTGTTTGTAAAGGTTGATTTTGTGGTAATGTGATAGTATAATTCTTGAAATGTTGCAGAATTAGCTAATATCAATCCCTGAAATCATCTCATATGTATTGGGACCAGTTTTGGGTAAGTTTCTCAAATAAGAGTAATCCATCACAAATGACTATTTACTTCTCTAAAACTGTAATCAGATTTATTTACTGATTACTTTGTTGAAAAATAAATCACAATGCTAATTATTTTAATTTTAAGTTTTAACAGAAAAGCTTCTGTTTTTCCTCAACGAATGTAAAATAATCTATTGCCTCCTTGTTCATCGTCACCAACACGGCCCTTTTATGATTCTTCAAATCTAAATGATTTTGTAATAGATAATATCAATGTTATATTATGTAAAATGTAATTTTTGCAAACATGTTTTGTTGTGTCTTGTGAAGTTCTCAAATAAAGTGTTAAACAATCAGGAAAATCAATCAATAGTATAGCTTGTAACTTATATATCTTATAACCCTTTACATTTGAAATCTGATCAATTTGTGATCAGATTTATTTCTATTTATGTCCTTTAAGAATGTATTACTATATAAATAATACATTGACTAGGTTTATCCAAATCTGATCTTGCACAATTGTCCAACTGTCTCATGTCTCTTAAGGGTCCATATATATTTCTCTGATTAACAGGTGAATCTGCATGCATGGAGGAGGTTGACAGCGAATGATGTGTTCGAATCTCTATGGAGGGGTGGGGCAGCTGGTGTTGTGAATCAGGCCGCCATGGTGAAAGGGTACGGCTTCTTCACAACACCAGGGTCTCACCTCACCACACACAACGGCATCCACACACTTACACCTTGGCCGAGTGAGAGGATACAGCTTTCCCACCATTCACAAACACATTTCATACAAAGTTAACCTATGGAACACAATGCAGTGTATTGTTCCATAAACACAGAGGTCAAGATAGTGGACAGAATTATCATGGTATAGGTAAGTATTTTGGGATTTAATTACAATGAAATCATTGATGTTGAATAGATTTATATAATGTTGTTATATTAATTATGATAAATAATGATATTATATTATATTACATTGTATTATATTATATTATATTATATTATATTATGTTACATTATGTTATGTTATGTTATGTTATGTTATGTTATATACAGTATATTACATTAGTAAATAAACATGTATGTTAGACTGAAATTGCATTAGAATTTTTTTTTTTCATAAATGAAAGCTCTAATTTCTTGATAGTTGTGATTGAAACAGCTTTGTATACAAGGAACAGAAGTTTTTTGCTATTTTATTTTGTGTTTTTGTGAAAATAAAATAAAATAATAAAATGACTGTGTGTAATTTTTTTCAGTCTAAATTCTGAGAAATATATAAAACATTAGATAAAAATAAAAAAGAAATCCTTATTAAATTCTATAAAACAATTCCAACTCAGTTGAACATAATGGTCAGATAAAAAAATTAATACAATCCAAATTAGCCTCTATTATTTTTATTTATTTATTTATTTTATCCATACTTTTACAAATATCATCTTGGTTTTCTATTTTTCTTTTTTGTGATTATAATACCCAAGTACCCATAGCCTTGTTTAAATAGGCCTGTAAGTGGCATTCTTCACTGCGCATTTTGGTTAATTTCGAGGAAAACATTTCATTACTTGCTCCCTCTAGTGGATACAAGCCAAATCTTACATTTTTTCTCTAATGGAGTCTCCTTAACCCTTTAATGCAAACATTATTTTATTTTTTATTTACATTTTTTTCAGATTAACTCTGAATTAGGGAAAACATTTACAAAAAATAAAGACCTATATTAAAAAAAAGTTGTCTTGACTTAAGTTGTCCCTCAGTAATCCTGTTCAACCTGCCCTTGATAAAATGAAGCTGTGGCCTAAATAACAGTCTAAATCAGGGGTGTCAAACTCAGTTCCTGGAGGGCCGCAGCCCTGCAGAGTTTAGTTCCAGCCCTGCTCCAAAATGCCTCCTTGTAATCTTCAAGCACTCCTGAAGACCTTGATTAGCTGCTTCAGGTGTGTTTAATTAAGGTTAACTCTGCTGGACTGTGGCCCTCCAGGAACCGAGTTTGACACCCCTGGTCTAAATAACAATGTATGCCACTACTACGGCTTCCCAGAGGGGTCAGTTTCTTAGATACAGGCATCAGCTTACCTCTCTCTTCTCCTCCAACACCAACACACTCCCGCCACCCGCGTGCAGAAAATGAATTGTGATGAGATCCTGATGCCACAGCTGACAAGTCCATCATCACAATCTCTGTCTGACTCAAGACAAGTCTGTCCTGGTAAGTAGAAGGTCCTGCTCTACGGCCAGCAGCATGAAGTATGTCCATCAAGGCCCTGTCACTGTTTCATCATTTATTATGAAATAAAAATCTGAAATCTGATTTGTAAGTCCTGCTCTAGTTTGGTCTTAGATGTTATCTGTCCAAACTCTCAGCTGAAACATGCAGTCAAACCTCCATCATCATGTCTGGCAAACCTAGCACATGATGTGCCTCCCTGCAGCAAGCCAATGGCTCTCCCCTTTAACTACTTCTGGTGACAGTAGCTGAATTATGGAATAATGTACAGAAATCTGTCAGTAGGTCCTCTTTCAAGCAGTGCCCTCTGAACTGGAATAAGTGTTGTATGATAAAAGTTAAATAAGTTAAATAATAATACTATGTATACTGTATAATATATATTAGGGCTTCATAGGGTTAACATGAATGAAAAACCTACTAGAGTTCAAAAGCAACAATGCCAGTGTATGCCAAAAATCAAGCATGCATTTTAATAACACAAAAGTTCACATCTGTTCAGAGGTAAAAAATTACATCTTTTTTGTTCATATAAGTACATAAACTGTACGTGTTGTCCTTAATGCTCTTTAAGATAATGCTATTTTTTTTTTTCCAACATACACATGTGGTTTTCTATAAACAGAACTGACAGTGATTTATGCTGTTCTGCTAACCCAATTTGATTAAAGGAATAGTTCTCCCAAAAATGAAAATTCTCTCATCATTTACTCACCCTCATGCCATCCCAGATGTGTATGACTTTCTTTCTTCTGCAGAACACAAATGAAGATTTTTAGAAGAATATTTCATCTCTGTTTGTTGATTCAATGCAAGTGAATGGGTGCCAAAAATGTTAAGCACCAAAAGCACATAAATGCAGCATAAACGTAATCCATAAGACTCCAGTGGTTACATTAATGTTTTCAGAAGTGATATTATAAATGTGGGTGAGAAACAGATCAATATTTAAGTCCTTTTTTACTTTAAATCTCCACTTATCACCCCCTACTGGGCATTGAGGAGAATTCATAGTAAAAAAAGGACTTAAATATTGATGTTTCTCATCCACACCTATCATATCACTTCAGAAGACATGGATTTAACCATTGCAGTCTTAAGGCTGATTTATGCTTCTGCATCGAATTTACGGCACATTCTCTGCCTAGTGGCCAACGCGTTGGTTTGCATTTATAGTTCTGCATTGGTGTGTCTGCGTCGTTCTGAGTACACGACAAAATGCTAAATATATGTTTCATAAATAAACAAAAGCAATGCAAGCAATGTAATGTCTGGAATCAAAAGTATTTCTTAAATTATTGTAGCATCAAAAATGAGTTTAAAGCATGTGAATGTTGAAATGTAGGTACATTTTATTTATTATACATGTTGACTGAAAAGGAAATTACTGTATGCTTGCTGTTGAGTCATTTAAACAATAATACATAAATATTTTGGCAAACTTGTGACGTTCTGTGCTGAAAAAGAAATCTTCAAATTAATGAATAACTACTCGCCTGAATAACACAAAATGGATGTAATTTTAAAAACTTTACAATGCATTTAGGCAATATAACCAACTCTTACCAGGTGTTTTGAATTTGCTGACAAATTAGAAGTATTCCGTTTTCATAATTTATGAAATATGATTATTTACTGTACACATACTGTCAAACATATGGTCAAATCATCGTGCAAAGTTTGCGAGTAGCCTACAATACAAACCATCTTATTTCACTCACATATCAAATTAATATCAAGTAAAGGCCCAGAGAAAAAAGCTTTTAGAGTTTATAAGCTGCAAACAGATATCTTTTGACATGTTTCGCTTCATGAAACACAAACGGAAAACAAATACAGCAGATGCTCCCGATTGAGACAATTGCTTTTATGGTCCAGAGCCAATGTAATATAAGTTATAAAAATAAACTTGGATAAAATGCAACCCTACCTCAGACATCCTTGTTATCATCCCGGGGGCGGTCTCTGATTAAAGTGGACCAATCACAGCTGCTGTGGTCTGCACCAACGCGACACGCAGTTTAATTTTTTGAAGAGGTGCACGTCAGGCTATGCCGTAGACTACACCGTAACCGCCATAGCAATGTGTAGCCTATGCTGTAGGTTTGAGGCAGAAGTATAAATCAGCCTTTATATTGTAATTACTTTTATGCTGTCTTTATGTACTTTTTGGAGCTTCAAAACATTGGTACCCATTCACTTGCATTGAATGGACCTACAGAGCTGAGATATTCTTCTAAAAATCTTCATTTGTTCTGGGATGGCATGAGAATGAGTAAATGATGAGAGAATTTTTTCATTTTTTGGTGAACTATTCCTTTAGAATCTGTCTGCCTGACAGATTCTAATCTCTAATAGCGTGCTCATTGTTCAATTGCTTAGATATCAAGGTAAATTGTGACATAAAATAATTTATAATGGCATTTTATGGATATCTGTTGTGTTGAAAAAGATGACACTAACTTAGAAGTACACTGTCCATTATGCCTATACACTAGATCGCTTTTTATGTTTTACTCTCACAGTTTGAAGCCACTCCACAAAATAAATAAAGTGTCAAGTCTTCTTGCATTCCTTTAACATCATATTTGTATTTCAGGGTGGCACAAAACTCAACGCATATCGTCGTTTCGTGAAAATCCATAAAATACCTATAGATGGCGCAAAACACATTAACAAAGATATGCAAGCGATTACTCCTGTCTGGATTGTAGACCGTTTTAAGAGCCAGAGATAGGCAGTCGATTTGTTCTGTCTGGATTATATGGCCTTAATGGGGTGCACGAGTTAACATTGAGTTTTAACCACAGCAAACATGGAGCATAATCACAGGTAAATCATTTTATGGTGTTGTTGACATTTCGATCTCATGAAGACATGAATTCTGCGTTTGATTGGTCCAGTCATGGGCTATTACGTTTATTTAAAGTGCAGAGAGTTTATGTTCTTGTTTACATTGTTGTTGTTGATCAGTGTTTATGTGCTGAGTTTACAGTGTGTGTAGTTTACGGTGTGTGTATTGAATGCTGAGACTAAATCTAATGGCACACTATTGTGGTATTTTGTTTTGGGGCACAAATGTTGCTTTTCGTTCGTTTTTATTGCATGTTATGTGTCAAAATAAGAGACTGTAGTAATTGCAGTATGTACTGTAGGTCAAGATCACACTTTAAGACTACTCGATTTCAAATGGTGTTGCTGTCTAACATTTTCTATAACAAGTCATGGTGGAACATTAGCATGAGACAAATTAGGCTATGCAGGTTGACAGGCTGACATTATCAGAGAAAACTTAGTAAACACAAGACAGGACAAAACGTACTACAGCACATGACAGGAATTTGTGGGAGACATTATAACACATGAACGGACAAAATAATATAAATAAACATATTACAGTATGTAAAGTTTCAAGTGTCATGTGAATTATTAAATTGGGTGGATAGGTATTCCTTGAGAATAAATAAAGCTGCAAAGCAACTGTTTTGTCAGTTTTTAGACAGTCCCTTAGAGAATAAGCAACATTATGCCAGTTAAAGGGATAGTTCTCCCAAAAATGAAAGTTCTCTCATCATTTACTCACCCTCATGCCATTCCAGATGTGTATGACTTTCTTCTGCTGATCACAAAACAACACCATACTTTTATGCTGCCTTTTTGAAGCTTTCTGGTCACCATTCACTTGCATTGTATGGACCTACAGAGCTGAGATATTCTTCTAAAAATCTTCATTTGTGTTCTGCAGAAGAAAGTCATACACATCTGGGATGGCATGAGGGTGAGTTTTTCAAATTTGGGTGAACTATCCCTTTAATGGGGAAAAATAAATAACATAATGAAGATTTGCGGTTTGGGGACATAATTGATTCCCACCAATCTTAAATATTTTGTTACATCCTTAGATCTAGCGTTGATCTGTAGTGTAATCTATGTCCTCTGATACTGTCCTGCTGAAGCTGCTATAGTCTGTCGTCTGGTCTCATGTACCTTAATTTCTCTTGCCAGCAGCAGCTAACGTGATGTGTGTGACCTACTTCCTGCGTTATATGAGGTAAGATTAACCCAAATTAGAAAAGAGAGATAAAAAAACAAAAACACAGTTCTAAACTGTATGGAAAATCTCTAAAAGTCTCAAACTTTTGGGATTAATGGCAATATCACCTTAAAGGCCAGTACTTAGATTTCGAAGTAATATAAATTTCCTGTATTGTGGTATTATTGTTCTCATGCATTGAACCAAGTTATTTTTCACTCATGTAGGCTTGGTGGTAGATGTGTTTCTGCTTTGATCGTTCAGAGGAGGAATCTCTCAGGAGCGGATGCCATTAATGCCCTGCGGCCCTTTTATTTTGCAGTGCACCCTGATTTCTTTGGCCAGCATCCAAGAGAGAGAGTAATCATTAATTAGAACTTTTTATCATATACATAAGCCCCAAATAGGATTTTTATTGCATGCATAAAGCTATTTAATTGTAATATATGAGTTATGGTAATATTTATATCTACTGTAGCTCTCTCTAGACTAGGCGCAAGTGTTTTTTGTTGTTTTTTCTAAGCTCAGTTCTGTTTCTTTTTTGTGTTATAGGAAGTAAATGAAAACTCCCTCAAAAGACTAAATGGTTATCTGGAAAATCTTCAGAAGCCTGGGGCGAGGTCCCCCAAACCAACAAACCTCACGTTTTATGTCAGGGACACAAAGGAAAGAACTGACTCTGATGACAGTCTGCTTGTCTCAAGTAAGATCAGTTCACAGCATGTAAATCGTGAAGTTCAACCCTTCTTTGAACTTCTGGAAATGTTTGTTTGTTTTCCGTATGAATAATTTTGTTCATGTGACATTATTAGATAAACTTCAAAAAGTTGCTTATCTGCAGCCATTAGGGATTTTGAGCTAGAACTTTTTATCAATACATGGTTGTATGCAGGGCCGGAGTGGCAATCGGGAAGATCGGGAGAATTCCCGCTGGGCCGGTCAAAAATTGGGCAGGTTAGGTCCGCATATTGATTGACAAACTTTCATCATATGTCGCATAACAATTGCCAACAGTCCGTAACATTCGGTATTTAAAGGATCAGAATTGCGTTCTGTATTATAGCGGACGCAGACTGTATTTTATCATCTCACACCCAAACAAATGAGAGAGCAGCATGTGAGAGACAAAACTGATGTTGCGCCGCTTCACTTGACAACACGGGAAGGATCACGGAAGATCCATCCAGAACAGATAGGCTGCTAATAGCTGAATGGATGAACATCCTTTAGGTACAAGATCATCACAAGTTTAATACTGACTGCAGTCTCAAAATCTCAATTAATTAATCTCTGAAATCCTCTTCCCTAGCAGTGCAGAATGATAATAGCAAAATTAATTTTTGTCACAAAATAACAGAATACTTAAAGTAAATGAATTCAGATGCAACAGCACGACACGGTACGAAAATAATGGGACTTCACAGCTCTCAAAAGATTAAACTCAATGAAACAAACTGCACAGAGTGCCTTCAGTGTTGTATAATGCGAATAAAACCCTCTTAAGGAGACAGTAACCATTTTGGCTTTGTCCTGAACATTTACATTCCAAGTAAAAGAAACGTACAAATGTGTTATTTTTAGTCTTTTATTTCACTCTTATCATTGTAAAATGGCACGTTTTTGAATGGCATGTAAAAATGTAAAAACAATCACTCAACCTTAATTGTTTCACTGGATCTGTTGCTATTTTAATTATCTAAAATACAAAGCACTGACCATTTAAAGTGTGAGCCTGTACATCTTGAAAGAGTTATAAACATTTACAGTTCTATAGTGTTATTATGTGCCTAGATAGTCTTTAAAATAAACTTAGTTTACCCAAAAATGAAATTTCTCTCATCATTTACTCACCCTCATGCCATCCCAGATGTGTATGACTTTCTGTCTTCTGCTGAACACAAATGAAGCTTTTTAGAAGAATTTCTCAGTTCTGTTGGTCCTTTCAATGCAAGTGAATGGTGATCAGATCTCAGAAGGTACAAAAATCACATAAATGCAGGATAAAAGTAATCCATACAACTCCAGTGGTTTAATCTATGTCTTTAGAAGAGATATGATAGGTGTGGGTGAGAAACAGATCAATATTTAAGGTTTTTTTTTTTACTATAAATTCTCCTCTCTGCCCAGTAGGGGGCGATATGCTTATGTAAATCACCAAAAACAGAACTCTTAAGATAGAAGAGTGCTTATGAAAGTGAAAGTGGAGATTTATAGTAAAAAATGACTTAATTATTGATCTGTTTCTCACTGCTTCTCATTTACTTGCATTGAATGGACCAACAGTTCTTCTAAACTTCTTCATTCATGTTCTGCAAAAGAAAGTCATACACATCTGGGATGGCATGAGGGTGAGGAAATGATCAAATATCCCTTTAACATTCACTTATGTTTACAACACATACAATGATGTCTTATGACAAAGTGAAAATCTTAGTGAATGCCGTATGTGGTATAATGACATGGAGAGCTTAAATAATTTTCAAGTTATTACATATATTGCATATTTTTGCTGTGATCTTGTTTTATTGTTATCATCTTCACCTCCAACCCCCCTTTTGGGTGTGGGCTGACTTGGACATGGCATCCCGGGCTGAATATGAATCCCACTCCGGCCCTGGTTGTATGTGGGTGACAACTAACGGTATCTGCCCATATTTTTTCCTAGGATTTCGCTCTGTGAGTTTCACTCTGCAGTCTAGGGATGTTCTGAGCACAGTGCTGGATGTTCTGAAGTCCTGTCATCTCTCAGATGAGCATATGCAGGATCTGCTCAAAGCTGAAACCAGAAAGAACTCAACACCACAGTCTGGAAACATACCTTTTTATCGGCCCATCAAATGGGACAAAACTTACTACACTTTTACAGGGTTTAGAGACCCAGAGCAGGAGTTAGAACAAGCCAGCAAAGTGGAGCCCACACTCAGGTACTGATTATTATTTTGTCCATTATTGACCCTATTAAAAAAATTAACATAAAACAACATATAATAAATTATGAAAGAATTATTGAATGTCAAATCCACCAAATGTCAGAAACTTCCCTGGCTCAACTTTATTATTTTGTTCATAGTTTTCGAAGAAATATAAACATAAATGATGATGAAAGCCAAATGCCATGGATAAATGTTTACTGAGTGATACGTTATTGTGGGGGTCAAAATTACAAATTTGGCCTTTGGTCCTTGAATTGAATCCTTCAGTGCTCCTGAATGAACTGGTTAAATGGATTTACATTTCTGCGAGAAAAATGTTTTCCCACTTTTTTGTTTTTTGGAACAAGCTGCTACTTCAAAATTGTCGTAGATGTTTTTCTGATTCGCACAAAATTTGGTATGTATCATCTAACTGTGCTGCTGCTAGTGTCAAGCAAGCCTGAATGTGGTTTGTTGTCTGTACAGCTGCGTGTTGCCTATACAGCTGGAGTTCCTCTTTCTGCCCCCTGCTGAAAACAGGTTTCAAGCTTAAATTGCTCAGAGGGTAGGAATATTCCTTATTACGGTCCGGGGAAATGATTAAATGCATTCATTTTATTGTACATATATATATATATATATATATACACACTCACCGGCCACTTTATTAGGTACACCTGTACATCTACTTATTCATGCGATTATCTAATCAGCCAATCATGTGGCAGCAGTGTAATCTATAAAATCATGCAGATACTGGTCAGGAGCTTCAGTTAATGTTCACATCAACCATCAGAATGGGGGAAAAAATGTGATCTCAGTGATTTAGACCGTGGCATGATTGTGTGCCAGACAGGCTGTTTTGAGTATTTCTGTAACTATTGATTCTCCTGGGATTTTCACGCACAACACTATCTAGTGTGTATAGAGAATGGTATGAAAAACAACCAGTGAGTGGCAGTTCTGTGGATGAAAATGCCTTGTTGATGAGAGAGGTCAACAGAGAATGGCTAGACTGGTTTGAGCTGACAGAAAGGCTACAGTAACTCAGATAACCCCTCTGTACAATTGTAGTGAGCAGAATAGCATCTCAGAATGCACAACACGTCGAACCTTGAGGTGGATGGGCTTCAACAGCAGAAGACCATGTTGGGTTTCAATTCTGTCAGCCAAGAACACAAAACTGAGGCTGCAGTGGTACTACCATCTGTGTACCTCAGCAGAAATCCAGATTTGTCAGACCAGGCGATGTTTTCCAATCGTCTACTGTCCAGTTTTGGTGAGCCTGTGCCCACTGCAGCCTCAGTTTCCTGTTCTAAGCTGACAGTAGTGTTACCTGGAGGCGTCTCCTGCTGCTGTAGCCCATCCGCCTCATTGTTCGATGTGTTGTATGTTCAGAAATGCTTTTCTGCGTAGCACTGTTGTAACGTGTGGTTATTTGGGTTACTGTCACCTTCCTGTCAGCTTGGACCAGTCTGGCCATTCTCCTCTGACCTCTGTCATTAACAAGCCATTTTCGCCCACAGAACTGCCGCTCGCTGGATGTTTTTTGTTTCACCATTCTCTATACACTCTAGATAGTGTTGTGCATGAAAATCCCAGGAGATCAGCAGTTACAGAAATACTGAAACCAGCCCGTCTGGCACCAACAATCATGCCACGGTCTAAATCACTGAGATCACATTTTTTCCCCATTCTGATGGTTGATGTGAACATTAACTGAAGCTCCTAACCCATATCTGCATGATTTTATGTACTGCACTGCTGCCACATGATTGGCTGATTAGATAACCGCATGAATAAGTAGATGTACAGGTGTACCTAATGAAGTGGCCGGTGAGTGTATATACATACAGCAGTATACAGTATGTATAATTAATCACACAGATTTAAGCCCTAATTACTTGACAAGGTTTTTGTGCCTTTTAATAGAAGGAGTAATGTATACATTCAACCACAGGTGTGCCCAGGGCTATGGGTCCTTTTTGGCTCAACAAAAACCCTTCAGTGGTCATCATAGCATAAAACTTAAGTTCAGGAAATCGCTTTGGAGACATCGAGGCTGTGGAAATTAAACATGATAGTAATTATTATTTGCTTCTGTTTTGTGTGGAGCAGTGACCATGGAACTGGCTAAAACTTAACCTGATTTCTGCATACTTCCTTAACCTATTTTAGGGAGTGAACTTTGAGCTGTTTGATTAATAATCTAGACAACAGCAGACTCCTTTTAAGGAATTTGAACACTGAATAGACAAAATACACTGACAGAAAATGTTATATGTAATATATACAGAAAAGTGAATCTTATGTGTTTTTATTGGCAGTATTCTTTGATGAAACTGAGAAATATAATGTTTCTTGGTTTAAACCAATGGCAGATCTGAAACATTGTCTCTCTTTGTCTGTTTGCGTCTCTGTCTTCAGTTTATGGCTAAGGAACAATGAGCCAGAGGCCACAAAGAAACAGAACGCCAGTCTGCCACGGCGTGAGGAGCAGAAGAGACTGAAAAGAGAGCTGATTCAGAAACTGGGCCTGCTGGATATCAGGTCAGCCCTAACTCACCCTTACAGCCCTCATAGATCCTGCATTACTCCAGGGAGATTAAACCTGTAATGGGTGATTCTTCATATAGGTGCGCATTTGACTACTGCAAAAATGAAACTTCATAAAAATATGTTTCGTCAATGTTAAAACATTTATCACATGAATTAAGATCTGATCATGGACTTGTTCAAACTTTAAGTGTACTTTGGTATGTCTACTTGTATGTACTTGGTAATGTCTAATGGTTTTTGGTATTTTGTGTTATGGTAATGACTTGGTAAAGGTAATGACTAATAAAAAAAAGTTTGATGAGCCTTGGACTTGCTAACACTAAGTTAGCTAGCACTTAATTAACTATGCATTTATAAAAGTTTAAAGAAATTTATTATTTATGAATTAAACTTCTCAAATATTGACTGATGTGGTAATGACACCTAATAAATCTAATTTCTGATCTACATTTCTGATCTGTCACTTTGCTGCCCTGGCAGAGTTGTGGTCCCTTGTCACTTCTCATTTCCTTGATAACCAACATTTTTTAAGAACATTTTGGGAATACAAATTGTCCTTGAAAGTACTTGGCATAACAACAGTATTAAGGGGCAGTGATTCTTTGTAATAATAATAATACAAAAAAAAAAATAATAATTATAATACAAATTGTACACATAAATATCAAATGAAAATGAAAAATATGATTTTTAAAGTTCTTAGTTGAAAGTGCAAAGTGCAATTGACCTGATTTTAACAGGTGGGGGCGGGGGTTAAAAAGCCAAAAATATTCTGGAAAAATGCATGATGATTTTTCAACACTCTTAAAATTAGGGAAATGTCATTAAAAAGACACAATTAAAAGGTTTAGAGCTATTTTAATATATTCTAAAAGTACAATTATTTAAAAAAAAAAAAAAAAAAAAAAGCATTTTATTTAAAATTATACTAGGGGACAGGAAAGTGTGGAGGGCCAAATTACTCAAAACTAAATAATTAAATCATTAAATCATTAATTACATAGTGAGTTAATTATTTGCATCATTAAATAATTAACTAAATAAAGAAATATTTAAATACATAGTGAATTGATTCAATGTATCATTAAATCATTAAATAAATATTTAAATAAATCATATAATACATAGTGAATGAATTAAATGCATCATTAAATCGGTACATACATTCTCCCATGTATTTCATTTCAGCACTAGCTTTGAATTAATTTCATTTAAACAGTAGCTCTCCACCTCCATTTTCATTTAAGAGCTTGTTTTGGGATCTTTTTCATTTAAACAAGAGAATTACCGACACGCCAATCAAAGCAGCTAAGTGTAATCAGCAGTCCTTTGAGATTTTCTCATTGGCTCAGAATGTCAGCAGTCCAAAGTTGAGAGTGCGAAATGTGCGAAGTCCGTAAATGTAAAGTTAACCCTAAAAAATGCAAAATAGTGCTAAAATTAAATACAAGGGACATGTATTTATTAAATGTTTTATTAATTTATAGTTTGTTTGTTTTTTACAGTTTCATTATGTATTTCTTGATATATTATAATATTTATTTCTTATTGAATGTTGCATGTAATTAACTATATATATATTCAATGATTTATTTATTTAAATAATCAGTTATTTATTTAACGATGCATTTAGTTCATTCACAATGTATTTAATTATTTGTTTAATGATTTAAATACTTATTTAATGATTTAATAGGAAAGTTTGTCCAATTGAAAAAAATCACTCTAATACATTGTCTTTGGTGCTGTTCTATGCTAACATCATTTGAAAGTGCAGCAATATTGGTTGTGCAGCAATAAAGGTTCTATTCTATTTGGACCTATTTGACACACATTAAAGGACTGTATATTAGTAGACAATCCTGTTTTACATGTTGTTGTTAGTGTTTTTCCTACGATCGTGTGGTTCTCTCTCCTGTAGGTGGCAGCGCAAATGGGGAGTCGCACACAAATGCTGCCAGCTGCAGAGCTTGAGTCGTCTCTCCGCACAAAGCCCTGAAGTTCTGCACAACCTGAGAGGTAGCCATGGAAATATGGTTTTATAAGATGAAATGTTTAATGCGTACAAGTATTTACACCTTTCTTCTCCAAATCATAGGACATATAATAGTTTTTACTGACCAATCAGGGATGAATGCCTCAGGTCATGTGATGTTAGGAACAATGGATGTCCACCACCAGTGGACAAAGGTAAAGCTTATTTTTTTTTAAATAAGTGTTAAGGTCATTTCAAATCATATTGCAAACAGTTATGCTGACTGTGATGGATGCAATGTGTGTGTTTGTATCTGTTTATGTGTGTATGTTCAGCTCTTTGAAAGATTACCCAGTTACCGCAGTCTGTTCCAGCAGTCGGACTGGCTGAAGGAGCGCATCAGTCACCTGTTGGGTGGGATTCAAGTGATCCATATCGAGTGGTTGGGCCCCGCTCTGCCCCTGGAGGAACACTACAGTACCCTTAACACCTTCCACAAGAGGCTGTTGCCCCAGCGCCTCTCGCTGCATCCCCGCAGTCTGCATGGCCTCACCATGACACTGGAGAAGTAAAGAATCATATACTTCCATTCCAGCCATTTTTATACTTTTGTGTTTTCTATGTTATTCATACATTTAAGGCAGGGTGCTCAATACAAAAAATACACTGGATCCCATGGTTGCTTGTCAAGTCAAGTCATGTGCAGGCAAATCTGAGGGAAATAACTTAAGCTTAAAGACAACATGAAATCTTAATAAATGTCAGTAATAAATGCCAGGAATTATGTGCATGTTTTATAAAGAAATAAAAAGTATTTTAATTAGGGAAATGACACACTGCAGCTTTAAATAGATTGATCTGGGAAATCATCTCATCTTTGTAAAGAATAGTATTCCACTGAGAGGAAAAGATGAAAGCTAAACATGAAAATTAAATAGAAGAGAAACCATATTGGACTATTAACATCAGATTGAAGATGAAAGGTGTTGTCTTCTGTTCATTTCTGTCCTATTCTCTTGTTTCTTGATATAGCCTCGCTGGTCATGGTTCTGGTTGATGTTATAGCAGCCTGATAACATTTTGTGCTGCTTAAGGTCTGCTCAGTCATTGTGTTTTCAATTCTGTTCTGTTGCCATAGTGATCGCTCCACCCCCTGCCTGCATGAGATGGGGCACTTCATCATCCCCACCAAGTGTGATACCCTCCTGCTGCAGAACTTCCTCCAGAGTCAGGCCAAGGAGGCCCGGAGGCGCATCCAACACAAAGACCAGTGAGTGCTGACCTGTCATTACACTTAAAGGGATAGCTCACCCAACATTGAAACTAACCCTCATGTTGTTCCAAACCCAGATGACTTTCTTTCTTCTGTGGAACACAAAAAGAGATGTTAGGAACAATATCAGCCTCAGTCACCATTCACTGTCATCATATGGAAAAAAAAAGATGCAATGACAGTGAATGGTGACTGAGGCTGTCAGTACCTAACATTAGGGCTGGGAATTGTTATAGACTTCCCGATTCGATTCCAATTCACACGTTTTCGATTCGATATTGATTTATATGGATATATTTCAGTTATAATATCTATTTTGCTTACATTTGAAAGAAATTCTCTCCTAGCTAATGCTGTTATTTATACAGGGGACCTTCTTACCAAGTACATTGTGAAAATATTAATTTTATAAATTATAGGTCTATTTTATTTGTAATCATTCTGGTCACATTTTGCTTTTTAAAAATGTACAAATTCATGTATTCCATCAATAAATATGTTATTATATTGCATATAATTTGTTACATGTTTATTGTTGAATGCATAATTTATACTGGTACTGTCTCTTTAACAAAACCAGCATTTCTGTAAAGAGTGCCTGTAAATGAGCGCATGTTAACAAGAGCGACCCGAATGGCTTTATCTCATCTGTGCTATGCATGATTAGAATTAATAGAAATGTTAATTTTGTTGTTGTTTTTGATCAACAACTGACTATAGAGAACAGAAAGAGTTTTAAAAGAGACATTGTTCAATGACAAATGGGTTGCATGGATCTCGTCTTTGGACACAAATTAAACGGAACAAGTTTTACACTCAACACGCAGTGAAAGGATGCTGAACTTCTTAGCCAATATACTGGTGAATGAAATCTGAACATTTACCAGCCAGTGGCTAATCACAGACCTTTTTAGTCACATAGTGCGTAATTTGGTTGCATATGAAAGTGATTTTCTTCCATTGTAGAGAGTTGCGCATATAATACAAGATCGATCTTGGGATTTAAGAATCGATATAGAGATTGTTCAAATGAAGATCACAATGCATCAGAAAATCAGTATTTTTACCCAGTTCTATGTAACATTTTGTCCAACGTGTCCTTTTGTGTTTTAGGGAAGAAAGAATGTCAAACAGGTTCCCATTCAGTCTGTTCACTTGGTAAAGCACACTGAGTATGGGAAATCGCGCTCTCACATACTCTACTGAAGACGCCTCTATTCACGCCTGAAAGGCCACTGACACAAGGCAACACCAGGTAGCCCTACCCACCTGGCTGGTATACAAATACCGTCGCCTGTGTCATCCCGTCATTCTTCAGCTCTTCACCTCACTGAAAGAACACCTCACGCTCGTTGTGGTTAAGCCCAAGCACGTCTACCCAGAGCAATAACATTCACGCATTTCACAGCAATGCATCCCTTCAGTTGAACTGTCCTACTGGTTGTGAGTTTATGCTCCCTCCTCTGGGCGCTGTTTGTAGAAGTCTTTGCAAGAAGAAAATGAAATATGTTGGTGGTGCATAGTCAACAGTCCATGCCGAATTGGCCCTTTCTTGCTCGAGGCATATAAGCGTGTTGTCACCGGCCTCGATGCTCGAGTCTTGAACGGCATGTGATTTTGTGGAGAGAACACTCAGTGCCCAGAATATACGCTGCATAGGGATAATTTGTGGGGGCCAATCCCACCCCAGATATATTTATTTATCAGAATTGTGTTCGCCAGGTAAAAGGTTTAGCAGTGCTAACAGTTTGCAGTGAACCCATTCTGCCCGCTTGTTCACAAAAGGGCACATCGCCCTTGACATGCTCTTCTGCCTGGGAAGCGCGTTGACTTGGTCTCTAAGTGACGGCATGTGGCAGCCTATCGCAAGTGTCTCACTGTGAGTTTCCTCAGTTTGAGCACCACTCAAACTTTTCAAGGGGTTGTGATGCCAGCTGTTGTGAAAGTGTGCTAAGAGAAGAGTCTCTTGGTCTTCCAGTCTCGGAATGTGCTATTTTATGCCTGTTATTTTCTTGCTCTAGAGAAAGATGGGAGATTGCGTCTTATGGACATGAGAAAGTTGAATGAAAAAACACCTGCAAGTGTAAAAGTTCACAAAATTCACACACTTCAGGTGCCACTCTGTGCGGTTCCCCACTATGGGTTCATGTCAGTCAAACAGACGCTTCCCTTCATATAGCAATATTACCCTGGTCATACCTGAGGTTTGCTTTGTAAGGAATAGGATATGGATTTTCATATCCTCCCGTTCTGTCACTGTCACCTTGCATATTTATAAATTGTGTAAGGTGGTATTAACACAGCCTTACCGGGGTGTGCAAAATTGAGCATACAGGCTTTGAGGGAGCAGGTTTTTCCTCAGATGAATGCCTTGATTCACCTCACACAGCTCTGGGATTCTGTTTAAATCTCAAAAAAAGCATTTTATTCTCTTGCCAGTGAATAACATTTCTTGGCATTGAGCTCGAGCCCATAGGCAACAAAGCTTATCTGTCACAGCATATAAGATATATGACATGATTTCACCTTGCCACCTCACACATTTTCCAAATGTGTTGAGACAAATATTAACACTGATGGGTAGTCAGAGTGTGCAAATTATAGTATAGATTATACTCTCAGAGAATGAAGAGCAGGCTTCTGTGCCTTGGTTCAACTCTTACAGGCTCAGGAAAAAAAAAAGAGAGCATTCTCCCTCGTAAATGAATAACATTTCTAAAATTTCACAACAAGCCATGTGATAAGATGTGTGGATTGACGGTCTCGGACGCATCTGAGATTCATCCTCTGCCACCCGGATAGAGGCGAGTCACTACGCCACCACGAGGACTTAGAGCGCACTGGGAATTGGGCATTCCAAATTGGGGAGAAAAAGGGGAGAAAAAAAAAAGCTTATCTGTCATGACAGAGAGTGGTTGTGTTTCTTTATTCATATCATAAAAAGGCAATAGCCTATGTAATGGTTTGACCATGTCACCTCGCACATTTCCCAGATGTGTAAAGGTGTATCTTGTCTGTCATGCAAATCATATATGGTATCATTTATCTGTGATAGATCTAGTGTTGCTATGGCATGATATATTAATATCTACAGTATGATACCATCTGTGTATTATGATACCATTCGTGTTGTTTGGATGCATTGTGTGGGTGCACAGGACACAAGACACGAGCCTTATGTTGTACTGGTGCCGATGCAGTCTGAGCAGCAAGCGACTCCGAGTACCACATGCTTGTGGGAATGTTAACTACTGTATATACAGCAGTTATTATGGTGTCACCGTAGTCACAGTTCTACCGTTTGGAAATTAATGTGGCACCACCAGTATTCTGGAGCTTGAGTGTGCCGGTTGTTCTTTAGTATTGGTATACCACGCAACACTACTGGGTCATGTTCAGTGTGCGTTCCCCGCCACTTCCGCTGAGCCCATGGTGGAACCCCCCACTGATCTATAATATATATATATATATATATATATATATATATATATATATATATATATATATATATATAGGTAGGTAGGTAGGTAGATAGGTAGATAGATAGAACTCCTCCTGCTCATGTGAGGAATCCCGATGTACATGTCATCACTGAGAAAGTAGTCCTTGTGGAAGGGAGTTTTCCATGAGAGGGCCATACATGATCAACCATACAGGTTCAATTCCACTTCAGATTTTGAGAATTACTGGCCATTTTCAATCGTTTCGCTTCATACTGAGCGAAGCAAACATGATCTGGTCAGATCAAATATGTGACATCTGTGTGACACAAACAAGCAAAGGAATGCGATTAATGCGAATAATCAGGCAATTACAGTTGTCATACCAGTTTCTGATGTGGTTCAGTGAGCATCTGTTATCGCTTTGACTGACTGACCGACAAAAAAAAAAAAAAAAATCTGGGAAAGCAGATCTGGGATCGGTTTGGCGAGGCCAACGCACCTTTTTAATATGAGAGCTGTGTGTCACACTACCCAGATCTTACTCAAACATTGGAAAACCTGTGGACAGAGCACGGTGATGGACTGCCATTCAGCGCTGTTACTGTTCACAGTGTTAAAGCCCTTTGTAGTCTTTGTACTTAGCGTGCCATTGTCCTCAGTGGTGCACTGTGCCATATTAGTGCCAGTTTGTGCATATATTCAGATATTCTAACGGGAGTTGTTTGATCATCGTCACCCTTTCTCGACTCTGAAAACCTAGTGACGGTCTAGTGATGATTTCATCATGTCATGAAGGGATCAACGACGCTTCCCGTGGTGCGCTCCTTTTAATTCAGTTCCCAAAAGATGTTCAGTGCCTGAGACCAACTTTAATGTTGAGCATGCCTCCTTGGGATTTTTCAGGGGCTGTGCTTCATGTCCATCCTTTTTTGAGCCTTTGAATCTGCCTATTCTAAAGTTTTTATTGTGCAAAGGCTGCACTTCACTTTTGTGTCAACAAGTCAACGATTTATTTTACATGTAGATGTGCACTTTCACTGCAATAAATGTGTGCCAAGCTATGACAGAGAGATTTGCCCCAGTGTGGCGTACATTCCTCAAATCATGCACACGTCCTTTTCGCCTACGAACAGCAGTCTATTTCAGTTTGTCTGTTTTGCCAACCTAAACTGGTGTTATAGTTCTGCATAAGCAACGTTTTTCGCATCGGATGCTGCCTGCTGCGACCTCTTCGCATTTTACAGCAAGGCTGTTGGTTGAGGTAGTGCACGTGCACTTAACACTCAACTCATTGAACTCTTGCCATGGAGTTTAAGGAGTTTCTACCCAGTATGTTTTTGCTATGGTCGGTTGGGCTTCACCACACATCTTGGACGATTTTGGATTGTCTGGACGTTACTGCACCTTCAGTGGCACAGTGCGTCTTCTTGATTGGTGAGAGTGCTGACATACAGAGGCTTGCATGTATCGGAAGCAACATTCACCCCTGTGAGTCATACAAGCTGTTTTATTTATTCCCGTTCGGTGTTAGGTGACTTCATGGGGCGTGAATGTACTGTAGGTCCCAGTAGTTATATGCATAAGTTTGCGTTTTGGAACAAAAGGAGATTGAGTAAATTATGACAGACTTTTTATTTTTGGGTGAATTTTGCCTTTAAGGACAACATGCAATCAAAATTGACCATGTTTACAGTACATTCTTAATAAATGCACCTGGTCTTATTTTGAACTATTCATCAGTGCACATTATTCCAAAGAAAAAATTAACAATAATATCATAGCATTTAATAACATGATCCAAAACTTTTCATGGTCCATTCAACCCCCAATGGATGAAATCAAGCCCCACCCTACAGTCGCAATTGGACATTTGTCATATCATGCAAGTTAACAAGATATTTCACACAAAAATGATACTTCTGTCATCATTAACACAGCCTCATTTATAAATTCATTAAACACTCTTTTAGAAAGATTGGTACTATTATTGTAATGACAAAAGATCTGCATAACAATTAGAATTAAGAGAATCACAGTAATAGATCAGTGACCGTTCTCCCTTGTGCAAATTTAGAAGCTTTTATTAAAACAGGAAATATTCTCACATGCACAGGTTGGAAGCAGAGGAGGAGGACATAATTTCGAGTTGTCTGCAGGATTTGTCTCTGCGCAGCCTATCTAAAGAGCCCAGTGTGTCGAGCAGTCAGATGATCCCCTGCTGTAGACGTCTGATGGTGGAGAGATCGCAGCAGATGCAGGGCCTTCGTCTCTGTGTCTCACACTTCTATTCCGTCATGCAAGATGGGGATCTGTGTATTCCCTGGGACTGGAAAGGCTAAAACAGACTGGATCAGAGTAGAGTTCATGTGACTGACACGTTTACCAAATGTTAACGTATGTCGTTTGGGCTTATAGTCATAATGGTTTTGGCATTTTAGAAATGGCCTAATGTAGGCTTTATTAATATACATGCACTTTGGCTCTAAAATACTAGTACATGGCTTCTCGCATTTAAGCCAATGGTTCTCATTGATGTGATGTTTTACCTTGGCACAAAAAGTGTTGATTGTATGCACTGCCAACAATATACAGATGTATGTAAAACACAGTTTATGGTAGGTCACTTCTGTTAAAACAAAAAGTACATTACTGATGAGTATAAGACTTCTTTTATTGAAAGAAAGAAAAAAACTGGGTCAGAATCTTCTTCGTTCACCATAGCTGTTGAAAATACTGAGGGTCTTTTTTGCCTGTAAACAATCACTTACTAGTTATATCATATCAAAGGTTTCTAATGCTGTAATTTAACATACAACATTTGTGTTTGGTTCTGGTTTTCAGTGTGGTGCTAGACTGATGCTGTATTTATGATTGACTTTGTCTTTATCATTTGAAAACCAGAATGTTCCTGCTTCAAATTTAGAAAGGCAAACACATTTAAGTAATGCTAACTGCCAAAAAATCCAAAATGCACACAATAGAGTCATACGAAGAGTCTTTTTTTTCTCTCGTGTCCTTTAATGTTCTAAAAAATGAGTGGTATATTCACAAGACTTTGGCTAACGATCTAATGCTGCGTGTCTAAAAGTATTCAGGAATAGCAAGTGTTCTCTTCAGATGTTGTATATGTACATTATCAATCCTAAATGCTGTAATATTGTCTATTTTGAGATGTAGAGTACAGTGTTTAAATGTTGTTTGCTGCTATTGTATTTCAAGGGTCTGTATGTATGATACATATCAGACCACTGAGTTTAAACAACTGTTAAAGTGTTAACGGTCACTATTGTATAACATGTTCTCAGTTGTTTTACTTATTTGGTTTACAAAGATTTTGTAAGTTTTTGTTGATTTTGACACTTAGAGAGACAAGTCCATGTCTTTTTCACTGTAACGAATATTAATAAAAGGTAATAAATGTGTATAATACTTACGCTATTTTCTCTCGTTCTTTATTTTAAAGCTCAAGCGCATAATTTTTTATGTTAGAATACTTTCTCCTATCCTAGCTTAATATGATAGAGAACTGAAGTAAACTGAAGTAAACTATTTGTAGGTTGACTTTATGAAAAGTGTAACTGTGGCTATATAAAATGTTTCCTCTTGTTGGTTAGAAGATCACGACCAGCCCAAAACGGTAATATTTGCTCAAACAATAGCATGAGTTTGGAGCGGGACTATCTATTCGACCAATGTTAGATGGAATATTCAGAAAACCTGTCTAAAAAACAACTGATATTTTTTCAATTCTGTTTAGTGGCTCAGAAATTACACACTTAACCTTTTAAATTAATGTTTTCCCAATTTCATAGTCATATCTACTGGATGATCGATAGTGTCTGGATGATTGATAGTTTTGATATCAAGTTTAAAGAAATATTCTGGGTTAAATACAACTTAAAATGGTGGCCAGCACACTGAAGGTCCAAAAAGCACATAAAAGCAGCATAAAAGTGTTCCACGACTCCAGTGGTTTAATCCATGTCTTCAGAAGTGATATGTTAGGTGTGGGTAAAAAACAGATCACTATTTAAGTTCTTTTTTTACTCTAAATCTTCACTTTCCACATTATTATTATTTTATTTTTATTTTGTTTTGTTTTTTTGGGTGATTCACATTCTTTGTGCATACCGCCACCTACTGATTGGGGCTGGAGATTTAGAGTAAAAAATGGACATAAATATTGATCTGTTTCATACCCACAACTATCATATCGCTTCTGAAGAGATGGATTTAATAACTGGAGTCTTATGGATTACTTTTATGCTGCCTTTATGTGCTTTTTGGACCTTTACAGATCTGGTCACCATTGCATTGAATGGACCAACAGAGCTGAGATATTCTTCTAAAAATCTTCATTTGTGTTCTGTTGTAAAAAGATAGTCATAAACATCTGGGATGGCATGAGGGTGAGTAAATGATGAGAGAATTAAAATTTTTGGGTGAACTATCACTTTAAAAGTTTTAAACTTTAAAGTATACATTAAAGTAAGATAAGTAAAGAACACGTCACAAAGTTGAACTTGCTGACACCCTCACATTATTGAGCATTAACCCTGTTCTGAATGACATGTGAATCATGGCTTTCAGACATTACCTGTGTGTCTGTTCATGGTCTCCCCCCTTGTTCTGTCTGCTTTTTGACAGATTTACACATGGAGGATTGAGACAGAGGCTATCAGCAAGCAGGTCACACACCAGACAGAGGTTTTTGTTTCTCTGTGGACAGGGAGGCCTCTCTTCTTTTATATTCTAATTTGAGTTATTATACATCAAAAACCCTGCCTTAAGTCTTACGGATTATGCTATGTCATTTCAAATATGGGGTTCAAGAAAACATAAAGGAAACTTTACAAAAAGGTTCCATTTGTTAACATTAGATAACAACATTAGTTAACATGAATTAACAATGAATTATTTTTATACAGCATTTATTAATCTTGGTTAATGTTAACTTCAACATAAACTAATACATATTTAAAATCAAAAGTTGTACTTATTAGCATTAGTTAATGCACTATGAACTAACAACGAACAATTGTATTTTTACTAATAACATTCAACAAATGCTGTAAAATGTTTGTTCATGATACCTAACGAATGGAACCTTATTGCAAAGTGTTATTGAGAAAATGTATATGAAATATTTAAGATTCTACACTATTTCTAGGTCACTACATTTGAATAAAATGGTCAGATTTGTGACAATGGCCATGTTAACTAGTTTGTACAGTAGATCAGGTTTCCTTGCATTCACTGAAACATAAAAGATGCTCTTTAAAATATTATCAAATGTAACATGGATCATCCGGTTTTGCACAAACCTTTGGAGTCCACACCAGCTTAAGTGCATGTTGACATTAAGCAAAAACGGGTCATACAAAACATGAAATTCATGTTGATTTAACTTTTTCTCAAATGTGTATGTTTTTGTCATTACATTTAATTAAAAAAAAAAAGTTTTACGTTTAATGAATACAAAACGGGCCTCTTAGACTTTTGAACCCACTATGTTTTGGGTGATATCAAGTTTGATACTGGAATCATGCACACTATTTAAATCCAAAATAAATACATTCAGAACTTTAACCTTCCATCCCGAATCCCAGCACAGGTCTTCAACAATGCATTGGTCATCAGTCCCTGCTTTGAATAAAACCACCATTATAAATAAAATTGAGAAAATAAAGCAACATTTTTAAATAAATTAGTATAAATTGTAGATTAAATCATTCATTGTAACAATATTATAATGTGTGTTCTGAGATGCACAATTGCATTTGCCCCTATGTCTTGTTCATGTCTCTAATTTAATCAGTTGGGTTAAACTCATGAATCAGTTGATCATTTGCTCTATTCGTTGAACCTAAACCACTGTCAGACCATCAAAACTTAGATAAATTCCACTAGATGACAGGCTGAAATTCAGACTAATCAGTGCAGTGGATCAAGAAGTACACAGGTTTGACTGATCATGGTTGCAACTAAAATGTGTTATCGTGGGGAAGATGTGTACATGAGAGTGTAGTCATCCTGATCCTATTTAAATTTTCCTCACTAGTAAGAGTGAGACAAATTCTTGTTTCAACATAAGAACTATTTAGTGTAAGTAAAGCCTTACCCAGAGCATTATGCCTGAACATTTCATTCAAACCTGTAATTTTAATGACATGAAACTTAAATCAGCAGATTGAACTTAAACAAGCATAATCAATGAGCAATGAATAGATATGAGCTGTTTAATGAAAAGCTCTACATTAGTATCAAACCCAGTGGCCATAATCTGTCTTATACGAATGTAGGCTACACCCTGTGTGCACTATGTCAAATGAGATTATGTTTGACATCTCCATATACAACCACATGGCATTTTCTGAGGATAATGAAAGGGTCAGCCACAGGAACTCGGACAGACATTCTTCATTAGTGAACTTTCAGAAAGCCCCTCATTAGACTCAAAGAAGACTTCAAATATCTCCTCCAAATAATCAAACCCATACCTGTTTGAAAGACTAGGCTACTGTTCTTTGGATATAACCTTTCTTTGGATATAACTGTTCATACACTGTGTGCCATATCACATTTTCACGAAAGAATATCTTCATTCATTTTTACCACATATACCTGATGAGCAATTTATAACCAGTGAGGAAGTCAAAGAAAGTCGATTGGTTATCATTTCACTAATACAATACATAAAAACCTAAATATTTAATTTTGCATCGTGGGTACTGTGATTGTATTTCATAGCAATTTCAGTGAAAGCCATGTTAGAAATTCAAGCTAAACAAGGGACTAATTATCAATTAGTCAGGGCAACAGTGATACGACAGCATATGACAAGGCACAAGTCTTTGTTAAGTAAGTGGATATAAATGTAATCCCATGATTAAAGCAGGTCTGCAGGAAACCCCTGCTGATAACGAATCTATCAGTTACATTGTTGAGGTTTAAGCACATAAAGCCATTCAAAAATGGACAATTGCACACAGATAGTTTTATTTGGCCACATTACACTATTCGCAATCTGATATTCTGAATAGAGTCACCTAAGACTCCTAAAACTAAGACTAAAAAATAGAGTTGTTAGATAAGATTGCAGATGTTAATCTATGTATATCTGTATAAGGATTGACCATAGCATGGAATATGTTTGCATTACACATACATTGCACACTGCAATTTCTGAACTGAATTGAGTCGCCATCTCCCATCATTTAAACATTTTCAAAATTGCACACTTACTTTTGACCACATGCAGGATTTGGGCTTTAATGGAAACATCTTTTAGAGGTAGATGTTGATTGAGAGTGACATTTAAAAGGACTTGCTTTTTCTTGGGCCTGAGAAAGAATCAGTGCTCCATTACATCCAGATCCACACACACACACACACACAACCCTTGTCTACATTGCCTGTGGTCATTTCCACCATGTGACATGACCTTTCCTTGCTTTGCTTAGTTTTGCTGAGCCTCTGCCCTCACCCAACCCCCGTTCTGTCTTTTTCCTCATGCAGATCAATGGAATGTCCTTCGGATGGCCAGAGCTTGGCAGCAGAGTGTGGGCAGCCTCCACTACCCCTAATCCCAGCTAATAATTATGGGGTCAAAGGGTCCCTCCCAAATCCCTGTCTTTCTGCCTGGCATCCCACTGCTTTATTGGGTAGCCTGCATCTGGAGCCTAAAGCCCCACCATGAAGCTTCCTCCCTTGTCACAAGAGCCACCCCAGCACCCCGTCCTGAGTGCCCATAAATGTGCACAAAAGCCAGTTCTACATGTGGTAGCTATCTATTACAAGAGGGGCCCTCTGGAGGGGAAGCATCCATTACAAAGGGTTAAGATTGATTTAATAGTTTCAGGTGTGGGAGGAAATTAACATGTACTGCTCGGAGATGATGGCTTTGAGAATTTTAAATAATGATAGAAGTACAGGGACAGACAGGCCTCATGTCACAAATCAGTATCTGCAGAACACAAATGAAGATTTTTAGAAGAATATTTCAGCTCTGTTGGTCCAGACAATTCAAGCGAATGGTGACCAAATCTCAGAAGGTCCAAAAAGCACATAGAGGCAGCATAAAAGTAATCCATAAGACTACAGTGGTTAAATCCATATCTTCTGAAGCAATATGATAGGTGTGGGTGAGAAACAGATTCATATTTAAGTCTTTTTGTACTGTAAATCAACATTTTTGCTTCCACATTATGGTGTGGAAGTGACTTTCACTTTCACATTTAGCCACCTACTGGTTGGGGCTGGTCAAAGGTGGAGATTTTTAGTAAAAAAAATAAAAAAAAATACTTAAATATTGATCTGTTTCTCACCCACACCTATCATATCACTTCAGAAGACATTAATTTAACCACTGGAGTCTTATAGATTACTTTTATGCACCTTTTATGGACTTTTTGGGCCTTCTGAGTTCTGATCACCATTCACTTGCACTGAATGGACCAACAGAGCTGAGATATTCTTCTAAAAATCTTCATTTGTGTTCTGATGAAGAAAGAAAGTCATACACAGCTGAGATGGCATGAGGGTGAGTAAATAATGACAGATCAGTTTTACTATAAAAAAACAAATAAAAAACAAACAAAACAAAAAAACAATCAATACTGTCTGTGAACATCTGACTCACCATATATTCTGTTAGGGGTGTCATCCACGCAAAATTATACTTAAACTTAAAAATACTAAGGCTGTCAAAACATTAAAATAACATAACATGATAAATGTAAAGATTTTTTTTTCAAGCTACTTTTTTAAAAAAAGGAAAGAAAGTTAAAGTTATTTATTCTGTTTTCCAAGTATCCCATGGGGTATATATGTTTGCCTGCTTGGGAATCACTGTCCTAACTGAACAGGATACATTTGATCCATATAAATTTTCTTAAAGAAAAATGAAAACAGGGAAGAGTAACAGGCTTATCCATTTTAGTTAGTAATTTCTAAATTAGAACATGTAACAATGAACTTGTGTAAATAAACAAACACCCTATCAAACAATTAAATAAGAATGAATTTTATTTTTTATTTCCGAGTTTAATTCAAGTTTAGCTCAATCAACCAACGTTATCACACTATCATATTAACATGTGTAATGTTTTTGTCTTGTGGCTATGCTTTTGAAACAATGTGTATTTTAGTATTTATAGAGTAGCTTCATTCACTTCCATTGTAAGTGCCTCAATGTAACCCAAATTAGTTGATGTATTTTATTTTATTTTATTTATTTATTTTTTTTTAAACAAAGGATTTTTTTTTTTTCTTGTGGAAATCAACATTGTGCCATAAATTCACCATACCCTCATGTTCTTTTATCATAGAAAAGTGTTGTGGGGAAATATATATATATATATAAGGAACAACAAAAATAATAATAAAAAATAATAATAATTAAAAAAATGCTGTTAATTGAGCGTAACTTGTGTTGAACCCAGAACATTCCTTTAACATGATATGCTGTAAAAATGTGAACAATCCAATAAGGCACATCTATTCAGCTTCCCAGTACAATATTCCAATTTTTGGCTCCTCACATTTATAATATTCCAGTTTTATTGGCCGATTCCTGCCCAACCCCCTAGTCACGTAATCCCCCGCCCCCTAGAGTGATCTCAGGCGGAAGTGACCTCGAAGCTTTTTCACTATATGGACGCGTTCGCATGATGGTCACGCGCGAGCGTCTTTCCCTATGAAACGAACGCGGATTAAAGAGACGCGCTGGGAGACCGTTGTTTTCATACGCACCGTAGCACGAGAGGATTATGAGCTGCGCTTATCTTTCCAATCAGATGGGCAGTTAAAACCTTGTGGTAAACGCTACGTTAATTTATTGCATTGAGTGGAAACGGGAGGTCGAATGGTTAGTTTTTCTTTTACACTAGTCGCCAAAGTGTTACAGCAATCGGACTGAGGGAAGTTCAAATTGGCTTTTTCCTTGACACACACAAGCGTCACAAGATCTTGAAGGAGCGCTGCGTGCTCACGAGCTACATGGGACATACTTTGAATTATTTAATTGCGTCTTGCACGAGCGCATATTGAGAAAAATCACGCGCAGATGGTAGACTGAAGCGCGTTCATGGAAAACGGACATTTTTTACGTTTGGGAAGGAAATAATTGACACTGTATCGAGCCTGTTTGGCCCCTCTCGTCATGCGGCGGTGGGGGAGGATCGGAGCAGGGACCTCGCACGGATTTCATGTTTCGCAACAATGTTAATGCCCCACACCGAGGTTTATAAAGCCTCAAAATGACACTTTGTTTCCAAATGGTTAAAGTGCACTCAAGCAGTTGCGTTTAGAGTTTGTCTACGAATTCGAGTTATTGTAAAACAGACAACTCCATTTTTAATTGATCTATCGCAGTTGATATTGATGAAAATAAAACCCGCGGTCCCTAGTATTGTTCTTTAGAAAATCTAAAAAAGTAAGCGTGAATAAATATCAAAATAGTTGAATGTATCTCACAGTGCAGCATATCCAATCTATGATCTGCATGAAGATCTGATCTACATAAAAACTCGCCACACTTGCTTTTATCAGGGGAAACATTTCTGTAGCCGTCGTGTGTATTAACGCATCTTTATGTCTGAAGTTATTTTGTGGTCCTCTGCACAAATGGCGTCTTTCCCTGACTCCGACCTGCAAACATGTCCGCTGTGCAAGGAGCTGTGCGGCTGCTCTGCTCCGATCTCCTCCAATTCATCTACCTCCTCCTCCTCTTCTCAGACCTCCAGCTCATCATCTACCTCATCCACCAGGAGACTGCACGTCCTGCCCTGTCTGCACGCCTTCTGCAGGCAATGCCTGGAGGGCCACAGGAACCCCGGTGACCCTCTGAAGCTCAGATGCCCCACTTGTGACCAAAAAGTCTCTCTATCCGAATCAGGCGTGGACGCCCTGCCCTCCTCCAACTTTCTCTTCAGCAATCTGCTGGATGTGGTGGTCTCTGCAGAAGAACAGGGCAAGAACGGTCGGTCTTCTTCGGTGGTCCACCATGGTGGTCTGCTGAGACCTCAGCACCTCTCAGATCCTCAGTGCAGCTCTTGTGATGAGGGTAACCCTGCTACCTCCCACTGCCTGGACTGCCAGGAGTACCTCTGTGATAACTGCGTGCGGGCCCACCAGAGGGTCCGACTCACCAAAGACCACTTCATCGAGGGGCTGATGGAGAGCTTGCACCTGGCCAACCGCACCAATAACTCCAACACCCCGGTGAACATCTCCCAAGCCTTCCATAACAGCTTCTCCATGCTCAATGTTTTCCAGGAGAGGATGGACTTCTGCCAGCAGCACGATAATGCGGTGAGTTTGGTCACAACTACTATATACACTGCCTGGCCAAAAAAAAAAAAAAAAAAATCGCTGTTTGGATTTAAATAATGGTTATGATCTGGGGTAGCTTCAATTGGTCAGGTCTAGGCTCCGCAAAGTTATGCGGCAATAAAATGAAGTCAGCTGACTACCTGAATGTACTGAATGACCAGGTTATCCCATCAATGGTGTTTTTCATCCCTGACAGCACAGGCATTTTCCAGGACGACAATGCCAAGATTCATCGGGCTCAAATTGTGAGAGTGGTTCATGGAGCATAAGGAATCATTTTCACACATGAATTGGCTATCACAGAGTCCTTAACCACATTGAAAGTCTTTGGGATGTGCTTGAAGACTTTACAGAGTGGTTCAACTCTCCCGTCGTCAATACCGCCGTTAGTTTTGATTACGGCGCGCATTCGTTGTGGCATTGTTTCGACAACCTTATGCAACATCACAACATTTATTTCCATCCATAGTTGCATTCATTTTTGGCTGAGATCTTGACGATGGGAGAGTCGAACTACTCCGTAAAGTCTTCTCCAGCACATCCCAAAGACTTTCAATGGGGTTAAGGTCAGGACTCTATGGTGGCCAATTCATGTGTGAAAATAATTCCTCATGCTCCCTGAACCACTTGTTCATAATTTGAGCCCAATGAATCTTGGCATTGGCCAGGCAGTGTATTAATCCATGGTCCATTGTATTTTTTCAGTGCATGTTAAAATTTATTGTACCTAGTGGATAAAGGTCTGCGCTGGTAACTGAAATGTTGTAGGTTCAAACCTCACAGGGATTGACTTAGGAACTAAATAATTTTGTGAAATGAATGTAGTTTTGAACATAACAGTGGCTGATCCATGAATTCAGTTATTTTGCCTAGTGGTTCATAAAGGTCTGGGTTGGTAACTGAAAAGGTTATTGGTTCGAACCTCACGGGGTTGATGCATAAACTAGCCCCATAATCAAAACAAGTACGTACACCCCCCCCCCCCCCAAATATTTACACCATGATCAACGGAAACACAGGTAAATGCTTAACATTGCAACCCACCTAATGTTTAAGCAAATCTACACCCTTGTCGTGTGACAAACCCATTTGAAGAGCTCAACAGAGATACTGCATATATTGAACAGTAATAACAGGAAAAAGAAAAAGATCTGTCCTGCAAAAATGAAGACATCTTCTCCCAAAGGCTTAATTTATTGTGATTTGTGTAACTAACCTAAAATAACTCTTAAAAGAGGGTAATCAGAGATAGGAATGATTTCTAAGTGTGTGTGTGTGTGTGTGTTTACTAGCCAGTGTCATGATGACTTTATTTGACAGTGACAACAGAACAGATCATATATTCTTTCTATAGCATAATTGTACTTGGTTATTTTTTAGAGTGGTGCATTGTGCTGCTGAATAAATATGGATCTTTAAAAAATAAATAAATAAATAAATAAATAAAAAGACAACATTCATATATGATCATTATATTAATATCACAGTTTTTATTTTTCAAAGAACCACAATTTTACAAGAATTAAGCTATATATCTGTATGTTTATTTTTTTATGTTAATTACATGTCCATGATGTATTAAATAGCATATTTAGCATTGTCTGCTTGACTCATTAATATGAAAAGTAATTAAAAATATTTTTTAAATAAAATAATAATAACAATTAGGTTATAAAAAAAGTGTGTGGCCCTTGAGGTTAAAGGGATCCTGCTTTCCGGCCCCCCAGCTTTCCAAATTTGAGTACCCCTGAACTTGCCTAAATTATTTTACCTAGTGGTTCATAAAGGTCTGGGCTAGGAGCAAAGGTTGTACATTCGAACCTCACAGGGGTTAATCCATTAATTAATTTGAATGTCTGAGGGCTACTGAAGATTACATAAAACATGCAGACAGATGTAATATACAGGTACGCTACACATCCTACACAGGGTTATGGTGTTCCACTAGTTGACCAACAAAAAACATGCAAGTTTAATATTTTTAGCTGTGGTACTTTTAAAGGGATGAATTGAGAGATCCAGCTTATCGGAATATCTTTTGTTTTTGCGTGTCAGTGTGGTAAATTGAGAAGTTTCGTCTCAAATCATCCTCATTATTTAAAGCATTGCTTGTGTACAAATTCACCGCATTCAACAATACATTTAAATTTTAGTCATCATCGGGCTTGAAATTGCCTGCTGTAAGCAGCAAGGTTCTCGTTAATATGCATAGTCCAGGTTTATTTGTGAGGTGTTGTGGACAGATTAAAGAACAGTATTTTTAATGGAGCCTGTTGCCGATTTATGGTGGGGTGTCTGACAGACAATAAATATATAATAAAAAAAAGCAAATAATTGTAAAACTGGCTAACCACAATTTTTTCTCTTATGGTAATCTTAAGTATCAAACTCATACCGTGGCATCCTTACTGGTAATTGAGAGGTTGTAGGTTAAGACCTCACAGGGGTTGATACATGAATTAAAATATTTTGCCTAGTGGTATGGGCTGGTAACTGAAATGTATGTTTAAACCCAACATGCGCTGATCCAATAACCATCACCATTTTGTCCATGAACAAAACATTTACCCCAGGTTTCTCTAAGGGTGTGTTCACACTTGGCAGGTTTGGTTAGATTAAAACGAACTCTGATGCGATTGCTCTGTTAGTGCGGTTCATTTGAACAAGTGTGAACGCTGCCATCCGAACCTTGGTGCGCACCAAACAAGCGGACCGAGACCCCCTGAATAGGGGTTCTTGGTCCGCTTCCAAACGAACTCTGGTGCGGTTCGACTGATATATGAATGCAGCATAGACCAGAGACATCTAAACGGACTAATAACAGGAAGTCATTTGCCTTTACTGACCTCAAGCATACCTGGTTCTTCTCATCATAGGAGCTATGTTGCCCATTATAGTTCGGTACAGGTGTCGGAACAGCCATCATCCATCCTTGCAGCATATCTTCGTTTGTGTGTGCAACGGAGGAATTCCTGGTGCTGTTTTTACTCCTTTACACATTTTATTAGCTCTTCGTTTGTTCTTAGCTGGTAAAAATATGACCATATATATATATACATAAATCCAACGAGCGCATTTAGCCCGGCAGCCAGCATTATTTTGGATGTTTGGCAAGTTCCGTCAAAAATATACATCATAAAAGCTGTCCAATCAGGTTGTGATCTTATCCTTGCCATTTGTTTTGTATCTTTAGGTTCGGTGTCAAAAATGCCAGTGTGAACGCTAAGCGAACCAGGACTAAATGTATCATTTTACTTTTTGGTCTGGACCAAGAGAACTGAACCACAAGTGGAATGTCACTGTAATAAGTGCATTGTAAGTAGCTTTGGATAAAACGATCATTAAACATGCAATTTGTAGTAATTGGGTACGATACAGATACAAGGGCACATCATATACAGATGTTTTTGGGTTCCCATTAACCACAGTCAGAACTAAAAGTTGTGAATCTAAACGGCCAAATCTTAGATGCGCACATTTGTGGTGTGTAATGGCCAGTTTTCATGAACAAAGACTGAAGACCAAAGTATAATGTGTCAGGGTGAATAATATGTTTGCTAAGTTCTTGTGTCATTTAAGAATTCCTCGCTGTGCATCAGTTTGAAGGTTTTATTCAAGTTTGGTGCACAAGCCTGGTTCTTGTTGTTTTCCTGTGGAAAGTCGGGGTCCCTGGATTCGATTACTCTGTCCTGATGCTTTCTAGAAATCAGCATTGGATAGGCCTATTTCTTTCCAGTGTTATGGATTCTAATGCAATATGCAGAGCAGCTGCGTATAGCATAGAGTGCCCATATGTTTTCTAGATTGATGTGAGAGTTCTCGTTGCTTTTTCATAAGTTCTCCAGGTCTTTATCTTGGACATGCTGTTCTCTGTTTGAGCAGTTATTGTCCACTGCTGCGTGAAAGTCACTGGACATGCAGTATATTTAAACTGTTTACCACTGTTTTCAACTGTTTACCAGAGAGGCTTGATTGTTCAGCTAATACAGTTCTAGCGATTTAAGATAAATCAGTGAGAAACATGACAAAGGCCTATGGTTTTTTAAAATGCAAAGTCATGTGATATTATAAAGTACATTAATAATTTTTGCTTATTATTGAATATGGTGATGTAAAAAGTACCGGTACTTCGGTACCAAGTCGGAACCAAAATAAAAAAGACTACAGAACTGAACACAGACTCAGTTCGATACCTGCACGCTGTCTGACTGACACACAACTGCTTCCAAATGCTCACAAATATTTTTGGGTTAAAATGAATGCATAATCAATCAAATTAAAAACATGACATGTCCTAGTGTGACTATTAAACTGCAAAAGACTACTAAGTCTGCATTAACTGCATGATTTAAAGTGAATGTGTGAAGTAGGGGTGGGCGATATGACAAATCTTATCACAATATCACATTTTATATCACGATAACAATGTACTATAATTCATTTTTTTTTTAAATCAATAAAAATTGGTTTATATATTAAATAACTATATAGTAATGCCTATTTTTGAAAAACCAGTCATTGAATTTAATACTTTTATAAATGAAAACTACTTCCTTGTACATTTCTCTTTATTTAGAACTTGACAAACATAATCAGAGTAAAAAACAAACAACTGGTGGTAATCAACCTTACCACAATGCTAAATTTCACATTTCAGTCTGATGTTGTTTACTAGTTAGAGCTTGGCGATGTGGACCAAAAATCATATCTCTGTATTTTTAGGCTGAATGGCGATACACGAAATATATCTCAGCATTTTCTATGAAGTGGAATAAATGTTCAGTTGTAAGTAGGGCTGCAACTAACGATTATTTAGATAATCGACTAATCTAACGATTATTCGACTATTGCAATGATTAATCATTAGTTCTTGACCGACTATTCAGCTTGTGCCTCAACAATACATAACCAGTTTCAATAGAGGACAAAATCATCTTTTAAAAATACCTCTAAATGACATACACTGAGTTACAAGGGAAAAAAAACAAAACATTTTTTTTAATTCAGTAAAAAATTGTGTTGCACACTCACAAGCCAGCTGTTTTGCTGCTCATCTGATCTTTTAAATCCAAACATCTCCAAATGAACCATTGTTTTTCTTTTTACAAACCAGGTGTTCTTTGGCAATGTGAACAGGCACTGTGTCTCCCATGTTGCAGGAGAACATGTGAGCGAGTGGGGCCGGGTTTGCGCACAGACGCAGAGGGAGAGTGGGGGCGGGGTTGCGCAGAGAGTGTGAGAGAGGAGAGATGCGAACACGCCACTGCTTTACTGAAGAAACTGGTTATGTAACGCAACAAACTATATCAATATAAATGGTATTGTCTCATCCTGTATCTCTTTTGAAAATATATCAATATATCTTAAGTCGATATACCGCCCAGCCCTATTAATAGTATTATTATTATAAAACACTTCATTAGGCTCTTAATGGTTTATCTCTGTAGACAATATTTGAATATCTGAAAGCAGATAGTGATTGAGCGATATCGGCTTTTAAGGCAGATACTGATATCTAGAGAGTGAGGTGGCCGAGAGCCGATATAATGCCGAAACAAGCATATTACAATTTGACAAAATTTACTCAAAATTCACAATCCAATTGACTCTCAATAGATTTTGGAACGGACACTATTGCCGGATGGATCTCTTCTATTAATCTTGGTTGATGCCGATAATCTCAAAACTATCGGCCGATTAATCCATTTAGCACTATTTTATGACTGCCTTCTGTTGGGTAGTGACAAGTGAAAGCATAATATCTAAAAGGTTGTTGTCTTCTCTTGTCTTGGAATGGATTAGTGGTCATCTCAATCAGCCAGAATAGATTCTATGTGGGATTAGTTAGGTCAGTGAAATACCATAGAAACCAACCTTCTGCTCTGCTCTCTCATGTGAGCTATCCATCTTTTTTGTGACACCAATGCAGGTTTCTTTTGCTTTCAGTTCAGTTCCCAACACTGAGTTATTGTGTACTGAGTGACTGATGGCAAATCAAGTATGATAAGCCTTTTATTTGGCCCATGCTGAAAGCAGATCTATAACACACAATATTTGATTTAAAATGTAGACATTTTTGTAAAACTAACATGTCTCCTAGACAGAACTAACAGGTTTTTTTATTTTATTTTTTATAACAGTTAACCTGAAACATGTAACTGAGAACATCCTTCCTAGAATAGTATCTGAACCTTGCAAAGGGACATTAACTAGAGCAGGAAATCAGCTTTGATGTTCATGGAGCAGTGTGCAAATGTAAAGCACTTTTCTTTGGAAAGACTACAGCCAATAATTGGAAATTAGTATTGCAAATACCCAACATCAACGCTTTGTCTTATTCGAGATCAGTGTTTTGTCAGGCTAATCTAGATCACATTAAGTGTGTGTCATTTAGCGGTAAGGTTAGAGCTGTCACCAATATGAAATTTCAGATGGATCTCACAGTGAAATAGGAAACAGTAGGTTGACTTCTTTAGGTAACGAAACACTTCTCCCAGTGGCCAGTGTTTTTGGGCATATGGGCATGTGCAAGCTCAAATTTCCGGATGTAATGTCCATGGAGGGGTGCCAAAAGCAAGTTGTGAAGCAAGTTGTTTTCAGCTGTGCAGACTGTAATACAGTGAAGAGGAATGCATATTTTATAAACTAACCCCCAACCAGAACCTAACTATCAATGGAGTAGGAATGTAATGTAAGGGGAAAAAATACAACCTCCAAATTGCGCTCGTCACTGATTATTGCAACGTGATTACTTCCTGGTTTCAGCGCAGGATTCGAACCCTACCACCCTGCTGATGCAACACACTTAAACCCACTGTAGCCAATGCAAAAATTTCTGATAGGAGATGCCACTTGTCAGTGATTCTGCATAATGTAGCCGATCCTAGTGTACTGTAACTCGGAAACAACATGCTGACTTCTTGTGTGATCATGTTAGAAATTTTTGGTTGCTAAGTGTTTGGTATACAAATAATTGCTATCAACAGTTGTTTTTGCCAATGTCATTTATAGTGGCTTAAAGGAATAGTTCACCAAAAAAGGAAAATTTGCTGATAATTTACTCACCCTTAGGCCATCCAAGATATATATAACCTTTCTTCATCAGAACAGGATTTAAGATTTTTAGGAAAGTATCACAGGTTTTTAGCTTCATCCAATGCAATGCGAATATACCTAGCCAAGTATAGTGTACATGCAGATATTGAGGTTTCCGTAAATCGCTGTATAACCCAAATTTGTCGTGTGCCATTACACAAAGATGGTTATCGTGGTTAAACCAAGTAAAATAAAAAAAAAACAAAAAAAAAAACAGGTGGTTTTGCAATACCAATACATAGAGGTAATAAAAAAACAAAACAAAAAACAAAATAAACAAAGGAAAATTAAAAATGGTAAAGCAACCTGTATTGGACCACTTGAGATGGACTGACCCCAAAGTCATTTATCCACACCAGGGTCAGAAATTAAAGGGGGCTTGAGGCAAAAATGCCACCAGAAGTGACAAAAATACCCCCCAAAATGTAAAAGATAGGGACAAAATGCTCAGTCCTGGTATAGGCTAGTTTTTGTTATTCTATTCTAGGCTTAGATTTGCATATCGCATATGAGTTGATGTTGATTTAATTTTATTGGGAGGAGGTAATAAATCTAATGATTCAGATTTTATTTTGATGAATTGATTAAACTAAAGAATTTGAGATAAAAGGATGAGAAACCATATCTTATGTTTTTAGAAGAAAAAAAAAACAAAACTTTTTAATGGTTAGAAAGGCCCACAAAAATTAATTCCAGGGGCCTTAACTGAAAAGTTAATTTCTAGCACTAATTCGCACTTGCAAACATAAATGTATCATTTCCTTTCAAGGATCTGTAAATAGATAGTACACAGGGCAGAATGACATGAATATAATCTTCTAAATATTAAAATACTTTATGTAAGTACTTTATGTAATACTTTAGGCTTTATGTTAAGTATTTTAACATTTTAAGTGTTTAAAATGTGCAATTCATTTGTTTTTTTGCTCACCTTATTTAAATGGCAATATGTGATTGGACTGGTCAATGATCGTGCTTCTCAAATATCACAGTTGCAACAGGGCTAGATAAGCAAAAAAAATTTATTAGCACTGACAGTTGTCTTAATGGTCCTCCACCAAAAATGTGCTTTTGGTCGCTCAGAACTTTCATGGCACGTATCTGGCTTTAGCAGGGGGTATTTAATGAATGCTGGCCAGAAGAGCTGTTCAGCATGCGTTTTACAACCCTGTCTCTGTAACTCCATTACCCTGCGACTCTTTGTTTTTAACCATTTTCATGTGCACTCATCTCAAAGCTTTGATATAGAATCTGGTGGGCCACACTTAACACAAACTGAACTCTCAGGAACCAAGACGCAAGCCATCTGGAGGAGGAGAGTCTTTCAGGGGTTAAGAGGAGTTTGCCCAGAGGGTTTTCCTCCAATGGAGGCGATGTTGAGGAGGAATGTGAACTCGTCAGCACATTATAAAGCAGATCCCTCACTGATACAAAGCCTAGCCATCTATAAGACTCCCTCTAAATATTTTCCCATATGTGGTCAAACACAATCCCATTTGTACCCACATACAGTTTTTTAAAGAAAGTATTTTACAGAAAGGGCTTTAAACATGGTTTTAACATAGCTCACTAGACTCCATCCTCCCCCAAGCCCTTCTTGAAAGTTTTTTAAAAGTGTCTGGCCAGAGGCTCTGCCTGCAGCTGTAAAGCAGGACGCCATGAGAGAAACATATGTCTGAACATTTAATGCTGTTAGAGGAAGAAAGACAGATGTACTCAGTCAGGACTCAAGATGGAGAAAGGGAGTGCACTCAGAAGGGCTCACAATGGAAACTTTTAGTAATTCCACCAGTCCAAACACTCCATGGCAAGTTTTGCCAGACATCCCACTCCTCCGTCTAGACTTTGGTTGTTTTGTTTCAGGGCTCAGACAGCGAGATGTTTATTAACATAATTATGTAGGAAGCCATTTGTCACATATAAAATGGAGGACACAAACACACCTTGTGGTGTCATGGGTAGTCCAATGTAAATCGCAAAAATTTCACGAGAGAGAAAAATAGGGAAATATTTATTTTGTGTAGAGATTACAGACAATATTGAATCAAAATTGACTTTTGTAACCACCCATCAATATGTAATTACTTTCTTAGACTCAGATTTTTTTTTAATTTTATTTTTGCTAACAAACCAAGACTAGATTTAAAAATTGTCATGTGCAGAATTCGACAAAAAAATGCGAATGTTGTTGATGCTTGCCAGGGAGTTATGCGGTTGCTAGAGTGGCTTAGGTGGTTGCTTACTGGCCCAAGTCAAAAGAATATCAAGTTTGCATGATGTTCTGGTCCATAGATTTGGCTTGGGTCCCTCCATCAATGGCTACATTTACATGCACCCCCATAATGTAATTATAATGTGATCAATGCAATACTGTGATGAAACTGTAGTTCATATAATCATAATACTGCAATTATATATGCAATTATGCTAATAATCAGAGTAATGATGATCACAGTAAGATATGTGGAGAACTCCTATTTTAATTGCTTTACAGGCATGTAAACTAGGGTTGCAACTAATGATTATTTTGATAATCGATTAATATAATGATTATTAGAACGATTAGTCGACTATTTGCCGATTATTGCAATGATTAATCATTAGCTCTTAACCGATTATGCAGCTTGTGCCCTGACTTAAAGGGGTCATGAACTGAGAAATTCCCTTGATCGTTTGACATATAAGAGATCATTGTACTATAAAAACATCCTGTAAGTTTCAGAACTCAAAACTTTCTCGTTAGTCTAAAAACTGCTATTGAAGCCAATCTGCCAAAACGACAGGATGTGGAATGTGCCACTTTATTACATAATAGTGTGGCTAAACAACGCCTCCGCAGAAGATCAACGCCTGTTTCTACATCACTGCCTGTTTAGCCCTGCCCACCGATTCACGCATGTAGTAGGTAAATAACGAGAGAGGCAAATGCAGGTCTATTCAGAAACCAAACGATAAAGATGGCTCTGAAGACAACAAGACGCTGTGCATTGCTAAGTTGTGGAAAAACAGTCTTTGCATTGCCTTCCTTCTGATCACAACATTAGGAAAGAGTGGATGAACTTTATTTTTAATTAAGTTAAATGTCAGTAAGAACTTGGTCCTTTGTTCACTTCATTTTACCGCGGATTCGTTTACAAAAAAGGCACAATTCGACGCAGGATTTTCAGAAAGATTGAAACTAAAAGACGATGCTGTGCCGACTATATTGGATCCGACAGTAATGTCGCACCACACAAGTTTGAGTAACTGTTTTTATTACGTGGTCACTATTGCTTTGTCTGTTATTACAGATCATTTGATATGTATTGAGTATTTATGCGTTTTTAACCTAAATCACAGCAGCACCCATCTATGAAGGATGTAGGCTGTCAAACATACATGCAGAAGTTTACATCGGTGGGCACACAGCTGTCATTTGGAACTTTGGGACCTAATCATAGACGCAAAGGTTTTTTAAATATGCAAAACTGTTAGCCAATCATACCAGTGGGCGGTTACTTCCGAATCTACAATCCGCCATGCCTATTCAAACAGTGTGTTACGATGAGGGGGGTCAAAACAGGACAGAAAATAGCCTATTACTTCTAAATTATGTTTTTTGATATAAAAATCTTGATAACATTATAAGTGGACCTCAGAGAACAGTAAAAAAAAAAAAAAGGCAGTTCATGACCCCTTTAAGGTTGTATTAAACGTGCTTACTAACAATAGAGGACAATCATCTTTTAAAAACACCTCTAAATGACATTCACTGTATTAAAGGGAAAAAAATAAGAAATTCACGGCAAAAAAACCTATTGTTATTAAGTGTTTTTGTCTTGTTTTCCATTTTAAAATTGTCTATAAATCCTTGAAACAAGATGCATTTACTTGAGAATCAACATATAAGATATTTAGACTTGCTTTAAGAGAATGTATCTTAAATATAAGTATATTTTGTATATGTGTATATTTTCAGTTGGTTATACTTCTGCGAGTGCAGTAAAGACAACATATATCTATCCTCTAAAAGCAAATCTGAATATTGTATATGCTGCTTTTCAGGTGAAAGCATTTTTTTGTTTTTTTTAAGGATTTTTAGATATTTTAAAATATTTGTTCTGCGAATATTTCTTGTGCAGTATAGTTGCTAAAGAAAATGTACGTTGTTTTAAAGAAGTTTTAGATATTTATATTGGAAAACAAGCCAAAACCAAAATAAAATTATAAGTGTATTTTGTTGCTGTGTATAATGGGGCGAAGACTTCCCTCTCTCACCTTTGTTCATTTCAATCCATCTTTAATAACAAACTCTAATTTTTTTTTTTTCCCTCCCTTATTTGGAATTCCCAATGCACGAAGTCCTCATGGTGGCATAGTGACTCACCTCAATCCAGGTGGCGGAGGATGAATCTCAGTTTCCTCTGCGTCTGAGACCGTCAATCTGCGTATTTTATCACATGGCTTGTTGAGCACGTTACTGTGGATAAATAGAGAATTGGCACATGTGGAGGCTTCACGCTATTCACCGCGGCATCCACGCACAAATCACCACGCGCCCCACCGAGAGTGAGAACCACATTATAGCAACCGTGAGGAGGTTACCCCATGTGACTGTACCCTCCCTAGCAACCGGGCCAATTTGGTTGCTTATGAGACCTGGCTGGAGTCACTCAGCACGCCCTGGATTCAAACTCACGACTCCAGGGGTGGTCAAACTCTCTCTTATTAATAAAGGCGCGTATTGCCAATTTTCTTCACGCTAAGAAATGCGCATTGACACGTATTATGATTCAATAAGTTGCGAGCTATCATGTTATAATCTAGCTGCATTGAGCGCGCGTGCTCGGGGACGAGTGTACCCGCGACAGATTGTGCATCAGCCGGGGCCAGTTTCAATCTCTCCCCCTTAGATCGGGACATTCACGCAACTCATAGAAGAGGCGCTGACCGCACAGAGAAATGCCAGTTTTGGAGTTTGTAATAATCTGCTGCCATATTATTTGAAATTTTTAATGTTCCACAAAGAGAGTGCTTCAGTATTGACTTATTTTGTATTTTCGAATTATAATTCTCTTATACTTTGCGATCTACATCACCTGAAGCTGTGAAAGTTTAGAGTGCATCTGGACTGTGATCTTCCTCTCCTCATTCAGGCGTGAACTGCAGTGCTGCTCTCACGCATCATAATTAGAGTTTAATGTGATCACATGTTACGTTAAATGAGATCAAATGACTATTCGTCAATTAAAATTTTTGTAGACAATTTTTAAAATCGACGTTGTCGATAATGTCGACTAATAGTTTCAGCCCTAATATAAATGCTTTAATTGCATTTCTTCCACTCTGGCCAGTGCCATAACGGATGATGTTATGCTCAAGCACAGGTTTGAAAACATTGCAAAACAATGATTCGACAAATACAAACTCTGATTGCTTTGTGATAAACTTTAGTCAACAGAAATTAAATGTTTTAAAGCTATGAACGTTTTAAAGGTTTTATCCAAAACCAAATGGGGAGCAGACAGTTAAACTCTTATGAATCTGTACAGAACCTTGATGTGCTCAAAGCTGGACTATGGAAGCATCATTTATGGATCAGCCAGGAGATCATATATACGACTTCTAGATACTGTTCACCACCAAGGTATTTGACTGGCCTTAGGAGCATACAGAACATCACCAATTCAAAGTTTATATGTGGAAGCCAATGAACCTTCCTTGGAAATCAGACGCCTAAAGCTGACCCTACAATATGCAATCAAACTGAAAACAAATAATGCAAATCCAGCCTATCCAGCAGTTTTTTCAATTCAAAATTCATTACTATATGAAAGAAAACCAAGTCACATTCGTCCATTTGGCCTACGTGTAAAAACCCATCTGGAGAATCTGAAAGTGGATCTAAACATTCTGGAGTAGACACTTTTTTGCTAAATCCTCCCATGGGATCTCAAAAAGCCCAAAATCCATCTGGATTTAACAAGAAACCAAAAATCAAAAACTCATCTGAATGAATTTTACCAACAATTCTTGGATATAAGAGCTGTGTTCCCACAACATATCCCAGTATACACAGATGGATCCAAATCTGAAAATCAAATGGCAGCAGCCTTTGCAACAAGTCAACTGTGTCAAGGCATCCACATCCCTGACCAAAGTTCAGTTTTTACTGCAGAGGCAAATGCTTCATTACTAGCACTGAAGTTCATTGAGACTGTTCCACAGAAATCCTTTTTAATGATAACTCTAAATCATGTCTGGAAGCATTGGAGTCTATAAGAACTGATCACCCAACAATTGTGAAGATTTTAAACAGTCATCTCTGGAATCAAAGAATTTTAGTATTATTTTCTGCTGGGTACCTGGCCACTCAGGAATCTCTGGAAATGAACAAGCAGATAGAGCTGCCAAAGAAGCATTATCCCCAGAACCAGTAAAATGCTCTTCCATTCACAGACCTAAAACCATCATTAAACGTATACACTAAAAAACAAATGGCAGTCATAATGGGATCAATGTTTAACCAACAAATTACGGGAAATAAATCCTGTTGCTGGGACAAGACACGTATTCCCTTTTAATAATCGTTGGGATCAAGTCACTTACATTCGATGCTGGATAGGACACGCAAGGCTCACACACCAATTTGTACGATCTGGAGAAAATTCACCAAAGTGCCCATCCTGTCAGAGCCCACTATCCATCTTAACCACCTTTTTTAGTTTTACTCTTGAATAACTAATCTGGCTTTCACCATGAATATAGCCATAGAAGCTGGCATGGCATTAAAAAAGGAAAGAAATTCAATGGAAATTTGCATCATTTGCACTGTGTACGAGTGTGCAGAATGCGGAAAACCAAAATATGCTTTGACCTAGGGCTGGGACATTTGGCCAAAAATGCTATCACACTTTTTTTCCATATCATTCGATATCAGTATTTATCAAAATACACATTTCATACCATTAATGAGGTAGAAAGACATCCTACATGTTTGTTAGACCTCAAGAATGAATGTAAATACAACTTGCTAGTTTACAAGTAAACTCCAGAGGGTGACCTTAAAAGTATACTCCGTTTCAGATTTATTCCTACATAAGGTGTTTGACTCGTCTGAAAGGCTTTCTTGTGATGCTCTACACCAGCTCAACTGCTATTAAACATCACAATAAGAAAAAACACTTCCTTGCCTGTGACATTTGTGCGATTTTACATTGATGGACTACCCATTCAAGCTCAAGGGCTTATGATTTTAAGATACATGATCTAATCAAATCCGGCTGGATAAAACCATGTCAGTTCTACAATATTTTGAGCGAAATATTCTGTTTTCCACATGAGTGTGTCACATTATGCCAGTTAAATATCTTGCAAATGCTGTCATGTTGCCTTTCATTTGCAATGTTACCACATAGTTGGGAATATGCTATAGTTATGTAGTCTGCTGTCACTGTTTGCTGTGCAGTCCTGCAGGATGGAGGTTTTTTTAGAGGAGGTCTACATGTTGTTCTCCCATTGTTCTACAATATAAGCTGATTTTAGGCTGTAATAAAGTAGCTGGGGATGTCACCTTTGCCATCCTGAAATACAGCAACATGTGGCAGTGGTGCATTCAAATGCAGGCAATTCAACCTCTTACCAAGTCTGACTTCACCATCAGAACTATTCAACTGTCACCTCTTATATTTCTACACATGTATGTGGAGCATACAAGTCTGTGTGTGTGTTTGCATGGGCTTTGGGGGGGGGTAAACGGCAGGTGGAGTTTCCTCTCACCCCTTCCATAGAAAACATACACACAGCCATGCCACATGGAAGTGCTTATATAATTGTATATAAGAAACCTCTGGCAGCTCATCAGAGAAGCCGCTGTGGTATGGAGACCATGTTTTGTGATAGTCCTAGGTGGATTTTTGCCACACTGCAGCGCAAACGCCGATCGTCATAAGACAGGAGGTCAGAGAACCCACAAATTCTGTTTGGACCCTCTGAGCAGCAAGATGCTTTTTGTTGTGGTGTTTTAAAGGGTTAGTTCACCAAAAAATGAAAATCCTTTCATGATTTACTTACCTTTAAGCCATCCCAGATGTGTATAAATTTCCTTCTTCAGTTTGATGGTCCAATAGTCACAATTAGGCAGCATACAAAAATAAAAAATAAACTGATAATTAAAACTTTTAACTTTTAAAAATCGCCTCCTGCCAGCAGACAATGCATCACGTTACAGTCACGTGATGTAAGCGCAATGGCACGTTCACGTGAGAAGTCGGAAGCGCACTCTTTGTATACAACAGAGGAACGAACATCACACAAGAGTTAGTTCATTTCGAACAGCAATACAACTCTGGGCGGAAGCAACGATTTAAAGTTAAAAAATGTTTATCAATTTGTTTCTTACACCAACCTATCGGTTTGCTTCAGAAGACATTATTGATTGGAGTCGTGCGGATTACTTGTATGCTGCCTAAATATGCCTTTTGGACTGTCAAACAGCCAGCAGCCTGATGGCACCCGTTTACATGCATTGTATGGACAAACTGATCTGAAATCTGCTTATAAAAATCTTCACAACGGTTCTGCTGAAGAAGGAAATTCATACACTTCTGGGATGGCTTAAAGGTAAGTAAATCATCAGAGAATTTTCTTTTTTGGATGAACTAACCCTTTAAGTGTTAATCAGGGTCAATAAATCTTGAGTTCTTGATATAATCCAGGCGGAATGCAGTTATAGTCCAGCAGTTATTCCTGACCGGATGATTGTGTGATGTAGTTTAAATGTGGGGTTACGTTTTAACAAATTTAGATGTGTGCAAGTTTTAACTTTATAAAAATTTATGCTACAACTATGCTAAAGTCATAACTTTTTCATAGATGGCACAATGTTCAGTGTTTGTTCCAAAAATTTCTTTTGGACCCTGTGGAGTTTAGTGACATATATAAAGTGCTTTACTGGTCGCTCAGAGGCAGGCAATTAAAGGTGCAAAGGAAACACATCTCTGCATTCAGCGAAACCACAAAAAACCTCAGCCGCATGGACAGCGTGTCTGTTCAAACTCATTCACGGTTCACAATAACTCTCTCTCTCTCTCACACACACACACACACACACACACACACACACACACACACACACACACTTGCACTCAGGAATCCAGGGGCCCAGCTGATTTTGTTTTGCCTCTCATCAATTGCCAATTAGGTCATTCGAATGAGCAGACACCTCCCACAGCGGGTAGAAGGATACAGAGCAATGTGCTAGTGGAGAGAGACAGAGACTTCAAGATGGAGAAAATTTTGTCCATGTGTGTTTTGGGAAGAGAGAACCTCAAAGGGATGTGTGACTTCCCAGAAAATAGATTAGGAAGCAGAGGGCAGTTTTAAGTTTGCCTGACGGATACTTCACAGTGCTTAAATTAGTGTGTTACTGTGCTCTGCAAACAAAGTTTTGCCATTTACCCTAACTTTCAACCTATAGGTGCTCTTGTTCAAGATAAATGCATTTAATACCTTTTTGACTACTATTAAATGTTTTTATCTAGAAAAATATGGCAAATTTCGAACTTAGGGAAAATTGGACTTTGTTGCTTTCAAGCATATTTGCGATTAAGGAACACTTTTGACTTTGGTTTTTTTTTGTTCACAAATTCTGTGTTTTCTGTCTTTTTCTGCAATCTGTATTTGAAAGGTTAATTCAGTTTTATCAAAAGGGTGTCTAGATGAATACATTCAATAAAACTTCAAATTAAAAACTATAATTAAAGGTAAATGGAACAATTCATTTTCGACTATACATTGCATTATTTTATCAAATGTACTTTTATCAGATCCTCAGCACAATCCAAAACAAAACATTTGAGTTATTTTTGTCAAATAAATTCACAGAGCATCACAGATATTGCTTAAATGTAATATAATTATAGTTGATTTATTTTCATTATTACATTTTAATTTTTCATAATGATTCAGTAGTATTAAATTTGTCATTTTATTTAATTTATTTATTTTTCCATTTAAATGGAGCTTTAATTTTGGCGGAAAACTGAGTGAAGCCACAAAAGGCTGTAATTTAAATATATAGTCTGTATGCTGCCTGCTTTACAGTGAATAAGCATTCTGTTCGGTGCACAGTGCAATACACTGTTGTTGTTTCCTCCTTGTCTTGTTGTCCACCAACATTTTGTGAAAGCAATGGCCCAATGGTGAGTGTTGCCGCCTTGTGGACCCACTGATTAGTTAACTAATTCCAGAGGCATGCACAGACTATGTGCACAGAGTACGCGTGGTTAAAAAAATAAACCTGCACGCGTACAATGCTCAAGCACTCTGCTGATGACAAATCGTTACTCGTCCTGTACGCATACGCTAGGATATGCATAAAAATACTTTGGGTGTAAATTCTCAATCTGCTCGAACATCAGCAAAGCTCCGCCTACTCACCTGTCAATCAACCGCTGTGCTAAAACAACAGTTTAAACTTTATTACAATCTTACACCGTATCGATTTACCTATCCCAACCCTGATTTTGAACCATTTTACCCTACATTCAAGTCTGCCATATTCTTTTTTATTTTATTTTTTTTTTATCACGTGTTGGCTGAAAAAAAAAAAAAAAACTGGAAGTGGAATAATTAAGTGGCAGTAATCACCATAGCCTAAATTTAGCAGCACACTTTCTGTTTGTGGCTGAAAAATAAAGTAGTTCTAACTCTTCTTTACCTCTGAGTGGGAAACTCTTATCTTTCCACACCTGCTTTAATGAAAGACCGGTGGACGCCACAGGCACAACAATAGGCCCCGATCCTACTTTGAGAGGGAAGATGGGGGAGGGGGAGAAGGAAAGAGTGAATGAAAGTTGAGAGGCCAGCATAGAAGATGGTGTGTGTGAGATAATACAAGCAAATGCACAGGCAGGAAAAGAAACGGGCACTTTGTCAAAGGTTTATACCAGCCATCACAGCAATGGCTTTGGCGTGCAGAGAAGCAGCCAACAGGAAAGTAAATGGAAACCTGTATATAAATGCTAAAGGAAAAATGCATTAGCCACAAGGCCAGAGAGAAAATCCTATTCCCTCACGCTGTTTTCCACTATACCTGGGCCAGTAAGGCTCAGATTGTTTGTAAAATAAAGATGCAAAACTTACATTTGATGGACTTCAACTCATGCTCGCATGCAGCTCCGCATGCATAGAAGTGATAAAACAAGTACATCATGGTAATAGTGTTTGGATATACACCAGGAAATGTTCTCACTAACAGGATCCACACAGTTCCCAGAGATGAGAAACCGCAATGTTGGACTGTGACTGGGAAATATGTGTTCACAGTTAAAAGCTTTTACTGGTGTTATGGCTAGATTTGGGAATCGACAGTGTACGACTGAGTGCAGTGTACAACAACAGAGTATATGCACTGTCGACATAAAAATAATTTTGACATTCAGTTCCATGAGTGTCATGAATGTCTGCATTCTAGTACCAATGCAGACTGAACACTGTACCAACATACTCTGTGTTTCCTGCTACAGAATCTAGAACGCCAAAGCAAAATAAATAGCTTTAGCTGAATTGAATATGATGAGAGAGAAACTCTGGGCTCAGAAAAATAACAAAAAAAACACTGTGCACTTAAGTACTAACTAGGGATGGGCAATAAAACGATATTGATATCAGAAAAATTAATTCCCCTAATATTGATAAACTTTTGAATAATTTTCAATATTTAGCCGATGTTCTACATCTAGACGATCGGATCAGGTACGTGTAGCTAAAAGGGCAAGCAGTTTGGCAAAGTTATATACAACTAGCAAATTGAATTACATGAAATCAGCCGATTAGGAAGAATTAGCTGGCTAGCGGCTACATAGCCCTGCTGTTGTGGAAACCGGCAATGAGGCTCGGTAGACGCTAGCTAGCTATCCGGCTAATATGATATTGTTGTGTACTGAACAAGACAGCACTGACAATGCAATACAGCTATTGATTACATTTACACTGTTGTTTTTTGAACATATATTTTTTTTAAACAATTTTTATATATATTTTATATAACATTTTATTATGCAATAGTAAAAATGTTCTGTCCTGAATTCTTAACTTTCACACGTTATTCTAATGCTCTGATTAAACCCATAAGCCTTAATTTCTCATGAAGCCAAACCTTCGAGATTTCGTTTAATCATTTAATCATACATCAGTCTGCAGTAAGTGTGCCTCTCTTCCTCTGTGTCACTGCGTGTATGATCCAGGAAAATGGTGTTTACTCAAGTGCTAAGAATCATGTAGTGGAATGCGTCTATGACTGAAGAGACTTGAACGTGTCCAGTGCTACACTACGTAATGAATGCTGGGTGGTAACTCAATGTTAAGTCTGTCGTCTTGTTTTTTTCCCCACCACGACCTCATCTGTAGTGGTTTATGCTAATTCCCTCCACTCCAGAAAGCTGTTTCCTGGGTCGTGCGTCCACGAGACCTCGGTACACACTACTGTAGTTGTAACATCTGGTCCACAGAGAGGGGACCCGCTTTTACGAGTAGGTAACTCGAGTGGAATCACAACTATAGATTTACATGCAGCTGCTGCCACAGTATGGCTGAGCAAGATATAATTAGCGTTTGATCTGGTCTTTGGTGAAGCCATTAAGTTGTGAGAAAGCAGCCTTGTAGGGTTTGAAAGGGAATACTGTACCTGACACTGAGCTCTGAGGATGATGGAGAATTTGTTTGGGTAAAATGGACGTAAGCCTGTTACACGGTTTTAGCTTTTAGTTGGTAATCTCAAGGAAATATTATCCTCCGTGTGTCCGATCAGCTTCTGCTTTATTAATGCATTAGTCTCGAACTTTTTTTGTAGTTAAAGCTTTTTTTTTTTTTTAGTCTTTTGATTGATGGACATGTCCTGTTTAACAGTACATCAAAATGAATTTAAAACAATAGTGCTATGACACCTAAATGGGTCAAATGAGTGACTGAACAATAGACTTCAAGCAATCCATCAGCGGACTGTCAGAACACAGGAAACCCAAAGCAAAACTAGCTTTGCGTTCTCGGGGTGATCATTTCCTTTTTTGCAAGTCATTTTAAAGATTCCAGATTAAGCTATAGAAAGTCAGATTTTTTTTTTTTTTATCATCAAATTGTTTGTTTCCAGGAGTGTTGGTTATTTGAGATGTTACAGACATTACAGCTGATTTTCTGTGAAGCTGAATAATTCTGATTAAAAGTAATAGCTAGAATTATCCAGTCATTGTTAAAATAAAATTAAGCATTATACATTTTGAATCTATGTACCAATTACATAGTTCGATCTCTACCAAATGTCATCTGCAGCCTGAAATGGAACTTTTGGTTGGATTTTTAGGAGTGAATGCACTTAGCTGCATAGAAAGCTATAGAACCCATGCTCCCTGTTTAGTGAATGACTTAACCTCTGTCTGCATTGGTCTCGGAACAGTTGGAAATGCACCTTATTTTCATCCTAATTCCATATAAAGTCTCTGAAAGCAACATTTTTCAGCTTTTGGATGAAACTATTTGAGCTCTTTATTATAGAGGGATCTTAGTGTAAATGTGGCCTTTACCTGTCACAAACACTGATTGCATATCCTCTTTGTGTGATTGCCTCCTTCACTCTTCTGTTGAAGTTATCTGCTCTTTGCTGATCATAGATCAGTGCACTTTTGTGTGAACTGCTTTTAATAAATCATGTGCCAAGAGCATACTGTATATGTCTTATTGAGTGGTAATAGACAATCTGTGCTATGCACTAGTCATGCACAGATCAGATTTAGAAAAAGATAACCTGTAATGTACTGCACTTTAGTTTGTTCCAGTCCTCTAATCTGATTAGAAATGTTTCAATCAAGTTGATATTTAGTCGACCACACATATAAAATGCATTGCAAATCAGTTTATTAACACTATTTCTTTCACTTTCTTTCACAGGTACTGCGTTTTTTCTGCGACAGCTGTGCCGTGCCAATCTGTAGGGAGTGTAGCGTGGGCAGACATGCAGGTCACAGTTTCACCTATCTGCAGGAAGCACTGCAGGACTCCAGAGCTCTGACCATCCAGCTGCTCGCAGACACACAGCAGGGCAGACAGGCTGTACAGGTTAGTTAACATAAACTCTCTCTGATAAACACAGCTCTCACACCTGCTGGTTTTTTAAAGAGAGATTTCTTTGCTCTATTTCTACTGTTTTGCTAGGTACATCAAGATTTCCCTCCACTATCTTTATTATTTTACTCTGAATTGTGTTTGGTACTGTATATTGCCCCAATTTATTACTTTTGCATGTACATGTGGTTTTTGTTAATGTTGTTCTAATGAACAAAGGGTAAAAATGTTCTGTTGTAACAGAAAATTGACAGCATGCCACAAAGCTTTAGTCTGCAATATTCATGAAAATGTTAATTATTGCCTCATTTAATTTCTTAAAAATGGTGATAATTTTGTTCCGCTTTGTACGCATGCATAAACACACTTTCGAAGAAGTGCCTGTGAGTGAGAGTCTTTCTCTCCCACTTTGTGGAAGTAAATGGATTTAAAAAAACACAGGGTGTAGAATTGAGCTGACTTTCTATTAGCATCACTGTGCATGCTCACCCCCACTCACTGAATAAAGAGAATAGAAGTAGAGGGTGGGGCGCTGACCCAGTGCTCAGTTGCTGCTTCTATTCAGTGCCCTGTTGGCCCTAGCAGGGCGGATCATTAGTTGCGCACAGAAGAAACATTTCTATCTCTCCGTCACTCTTCAAAAAGGAACCTTGGGTGGGGGCAGAACAGCACCCATTAGGGCTGTTCACATCCATCCTTCTCCAGTGACATCGTGTTTGTTGGCAAGGAAACCCAGGAGTGAATTTAAAAGTGAAAGACCGAAAAGATGGGTTTAATTAAAGGTACTATAGAGAATGAATTCCAGAGGGAGTTTATGCTGCTCAGCTTTTTCCAACCCTTATCCCATGCCAGTGATTGTGATTTTCTTACATAGAGATGCTCCAGTTAGGATCTTCAGAGCCAATTACCACTGTCTTGTCATCAGAATTGCCAGACCAATCCCAGTACCAATAACTGAGCTTTTAACAGGAGCCCTGTCATAACTGATTATACACCGATCAGCCACAACATTAAAACCACCTGCCTAATATCGTGTAGGTCCCCCTCGTGCCGCCAAATCAGCTCTGACCCGTCAAGGCATGGACTCCACAAGACCGCTGAAGGTGTCCTGTGGTATCTGGCACCAAGACGTTAGCAGTAGATCCTTTAAGTTCTGTAAGTTGTGAGGTGGGGCCTCCATGGATCGGACTTGTTGGTCCAGCACATCTCATAGATGGGGAATTTGGAGGCCAAGTCAACACCTTGAACTTTCTTATGTTCCTCGAACCATTCCTGAACATTTTTTGCAGTGTGGCAGGGCGCATTATCCTGCTGAATGAGTCCATTGCCATCAGGGAATACAGTTGCCATGAAGGGGTGTACCTGGTCTGCAATAATGTTTAGGAAGGTGGCACGGGTCAAACTGACATCCACATGAATGGCTGGACCCAGGGTTTCCCAGCAGTACATTGCCCAGAGCATCATACTGCCTCCGCTGGCCTGCCACACTGCCTATCTTCCCCAGGTAAACGACACATGCACCCGGCCGTCCACATGATCTAAAAGAAAACATGATTCATCAGACCAGGCCACCTTCTTCCATCACCCCATGATCCAGTTCTGATGCTCACGTGACCATTGTAGGCACTTTCGGCGATGAATAGTGGTCTGCATGGGCGCTCTGACCAGTCTGCGGTTATGCAGCCCCATAAGCAGCAAGCTGCGATGCACTGTGTGTTGACACCTTTCTATCATGGCTAGGATTAAGTTTTTCAGCAATTTGTGCTACAGTAGCTCTTCTGTGGGATCGGAGCAGATGGGCTAGCCTTCGCTCCCCACGCACATCAATGATCCTTGGGCGCCCATGACCCTGTCGCCGTTTCACCGGTTGTCCTTCCTTGGACCACTTTTGGTAGGTACTAACCACTGCATACTGGGAACACCCCACAAGATCTGCCATTTTGGAGATGCTCTGACCCAGTCATCTAGCCATCACAATTTGGCCCTTATCAAAGTCACTCAGATCCTTACACTTGCCAATTTTTCCTGCTTCTAACATATGAAATTCAAGAACTGACTGTTCACTTGTTGCCTATAATATACCCCTTGACAGGTGCCATTGTAACGATATAATCAATGTTATTCACTTCACCGGTCAGTGGTTTTAATGTTGTGGCTGATCAGTGTATATCCTCTCTGCTGAATGTCACTTGAATTTTCCAGTAAATGTAATACCATAGCTTATGTTATCTAGTTTTTGACAAAAATACTAGGGGTGGGAATTGCCATAGACCTCCAGATTCAATATTAGAACATTATGTAGTTGCCGATTCAATTTGTATTGTGATTTTGTAAGTATTGCGAGATTGTTACAATATAAACTCAGCAAAAAAAGAAATGTCCTCACACTTTCAACTGCTTTTATTTTCAGCAAACTTAGCATGTAAATATTTGTATGAACATATAAAAATTCAACAACCAAGACATAAACTGAACAAGTTTCACAGACATGTGACCAACAGAAATGGAATAATGTGTCCTTGAACAAAGGTGGGGGGACTGTTACAAAAGTAACAGTCAGTATCTGGTGTGGCCACCAGCTGCATTAAGCACTGCAGTGCATCTCCTCCTCATGGACTGCACCAGATTTGCCAGTTCTTGCTGTGAGATGTTACCCCACTCTTCCACCAAGGCACTTGCGGGGGATGTCCCAGACGTGCTCAATGGGATTGAGATCCGGGCTCTTCGCTGGCTATGACAGAACACTGATATTCCTGTCTTGCAGGAAATCATGCACAGAACGAGCAGTATGGCTGGTGGCATTGTAATGCTGGAGAGTCAGGATGAGCCTGCAGGAAGGGTACCACATGAGGGTGGAGGATGTCTTCCTGTAACACACAGCGTTGGGATTGAGCTTGTTGTCACTGCAGGCAATCCGATGATACTGTGACACACTACCCCAGACCATGACGGACCCTCCACCTCCAAATCGATCCCACTCCAGAGTACAGGCCTTGGTGTAACGCTCATTCCTTCAACGATAAACGCCATCCGACATAAAGAGTCCGACCATCACCCCTGGTGAGACAAAACCATGACTCGTCAGTGAAGAGCACTTTTTGCCAGTCCTGTCTGGTTCAGCGAAGGTGGGTTTGTGCCCATAGGCGACACTGTTGCCGATGATGTCTGGTAAGGACCTTCTTTACCACAGGCCTACAAGCCCTCAGTCCAGCCTCTCTCAGCCTATTTCGGACAGTCCGAGCACTGATGGGGGAGGGATTGTGTGTAACTTGGGCAGTTGTTGTTGCCATCCTGTACCTGTCCCGCAGGTGTGATATTCGGATATACCGATCCTGTGCAGGTGTGAGCCTCTGCGAGGATGATCGGCTGTCTTTCCTGTCTCCCTGTAGCTCTCTTAGGCATCTCACAATACGGAAATTGCAATTTATTGCCCTGGCCACATCTGCAGTCCGCATGCCTCCATGCAGCATGCCTAAGACACGTTCATGCAGATGAGCAGGGACCCTGGGCATCTTTCTTTTGGTGTTTTTCAGAGTCCGTAGAAAGGTCTCTTTTTAGTGTCCTAAGTTTTTATAATTGTGACCTTAATTGCCTACCTGTAAGCTGTTAGGGTCTTAACGACCGTTCCACAGGTGCATGTTCATTAATTGTTTATGGTTCATTGAACAAGCATGGAAAACTTTGTTTAAACCCTTTACAATAAAGATCTGTAAAGTTATTTGGAATTTTACAAAATTATCTTTAAAATACAGTGTCCTGAAAAAGGGACGTTTCTTTTTTTTTTTTTTTTTTTTTTTTGCTGAGTGTGTGTGTGTGTGTGTGTGTGTGTGTATGTATGTGTATATATATATGTCAATCAGCCACAACATTAAAACCACCTGCCTAATATTGTGTAGGTCCCCATATTGCCGCCAAAATAGCACCAACCCGCATCTCAGAGTAGCATTCTGAGATGCTATTCTTCTCGCCACAATTGTACAGAGTGGTTATCTGAGTTACCGTAGACTTTCAGTTCGAACCAGTCTGGCCATTCTCTGTTGACCCCTCTCATCAACAAGGCGTTTCCGTCCAGAGAACTGCCGCTCACTGGATGTTTTTTGTTTTTGGCACCATTCAGAGTAAATTCTAGAGGCTGTTGTGCGTGAAAATCCCAGGAGATCAGCAGTTACAGAAATACTCAAACCAGCCCATCTGGCACCAGCAATAATCCATGCGATTTATCTAATCAGCCAGTTGTGTGGCAGCATTGCAGTGTATAAAATCATTCAGATAGGGGTCATGAGCTTCAGTTAATATTCACATCAACCATCAGAATGGGGAAAAAAATTGATCTCAGTGATTTGGACCGTGGCATGATTGTTGGTGCCAGATGGGCTGGTATGAATATTTCTGTAACTGCTGATCTCCTGGGATTTTCATGCAAAGAGAGGCACTGCCCAGTATTAGTATAGACCATTTCAAGTAATGTTCTCTGGTGATGTCAAGTGATGTCATTGTTCCATGAACATTTCCTGCTTGTCAAAACAGAGACCATTTTGCAGAGATGGGCCACTTCTATTAAAATGAATGAGAAATTGGAACACCCAATGGCAGCCAATGGTCAACCCACCTTACAGGTAAAATAGCCAATCACCTTTTAGATACAGAAATCGCCTGTCAATCAACTCGAGAACATGCATGCACTTAAGCTATACAAAATGGTATAATTGCATTTTTAGCATAATCTGAGGTAAAGCACAATTTATTAAACCAGTTGTGACGGAATGGCACGCCCTTCCTGTGGATCATCGTTGCCCCACCTCGTGTGATGGGAATCTCATGATCCCAATGAAGAGCCTCATCACAGCTGCCTTTAAACACCGAGCACGCCTCTCCTCGGGAGACTGGTCTCTACCTGCTGGCATCTTTACAGGTCCAAGAACAGAGTGGGGGTCCGGTGCGAGGTAGATGCATCGTCGGACCCGCACCCCGGAAACCCGGCGTGAGTTGGAGCACGTGTCGAGGCCGATGGACCAGGGTGCTGTGCCACTATTCCCTTTAAGTGCTGAGGCCCTGGAAAGCCAGACCACTTGAGTGAAGCCACACAGTGTTTACCGACCGTTTTGGAGATTTCTGTCTTTCCCCATTCAAGTAGATAGCTGCACTTTCATGCCGCTTGTTTACATAGAAAAATAGCTGCCAAAACTGACCAAGAACATTCCAAAAATGGCCGTCGAGTGGAATGACTTGCCTTGAAATAGACTTTGTTGAAAGGATCCAGAAATACGTATGGACCATTCTGATTCCTTTGTTTTTGTTTACATTCTTGAAATGGTCTATAGTGTTACTAATAAAGTGCTCAGTGAGTGTATGTATATATGTATATTATTTATAATAAATATTATTATTTTTAGCAGGGAGACTATTTAAAAATAGTTTGTCCCAAGAATCGCAATTTGCAATAGAATTATCACAAAATATATCATATGAGAATGCATAGACCTATGAAGAAATAGCCTACAATGTTTAAGGTCAAATTAATATTATTACAACCCATTGTTGTAATTAAATGTAATGACTTATTTTTTAATAAAATAAAATATAAAAGTGACGGTAACACTTCACAATAAGGTTCCATTTGCTAATATTAACATTAATGAAAATGAACTTACAATGAACAATACTTTGTCAGCACTTATTAATCTTTGTTAATATTAATTTTAACATGTTCTAATATATTTCTAAAATCAAAAGTTGTATTTGTTAACATTTGTTAATGCACTATGAACAAATATAAACTAACAATGACCAATTGTATTTTTATTAACTAATATTAACCAAGATTCATTAATGCTGTAGGAAGATATATTGTTCATTGTTAGTTCATGATACCTAATGCATTAATTAATGTTAACAAATGGAACCTTATTGCAAAGTGTTACCAACAAAACAAACAAACATTCATTTCAAACAGATCTTGAATTAATAGAATGGAATAGTTTTCCAAAAGGAACATTAGTCTTATTCAGCAAGGTAAGGATAATTTGATAGGTAATGGTTAATAAGCAGTGGGTTTTTATTTATGAATATCAGCATAAAGAAACTTTTGGGAGACAATCTATTCTTCTTATCAATCAGATTGTGCATTTGCATATTGAATAGTTACTTGTTTGCAACACTTAAAGATGCAATCTTTTCATATTAGCCATTCCTCCCAGGGTGAGTCATTCTTAACTGCCAAATAAGGTTTTTTGTGTTAAAACCTTTAGCTGATGTTCCCCAACGCTATATTTATTTTTATTTTTTACCAAAAATATTCTGAAAAATGTAACTTAAAATATAGTTTCTTATTACACCAAAAATATATTAAACATTTAAATTTCATAAAATTCCATCAAATTTGAGTAATCTTTAATAAAAAAAATAAATGTTTTAATTTCATTAAATTAAAATGCATAAATCTTAAAAATAGGCAAACTTTGTTTTTTTTTTGTAGAATGGTTAAAAAATCGAAATGGTTTAGTGAGGTAAAATATAGCAATACTTTGAAATGTTTTTACCCCAAATAAGAAGTGATTATCGACTGATTCCGATTAGCTGCCTATCAATTGAAGTACCTCTACTCTTACATCTTTACTTGCCTCTCTCACAGCACTTTAGAAAACATACACTGTATTGCACACCACAATTTACACTGAATAGCCGCTTTCCCAAACACAGTTCTGGTACTTTTCCCTTAGTAATTTTATAGATTGGAACTCTTAAGAAGAACGGCAAATCCAATGACACTTTTCCCCTTTTGCATTCACTCGCACAAAAAGAACCCCAGTAGTTACGTCATCTAGTGTCGACCTTTTTTATTCTGATGTTGTTTGCACATGCAGTTCAATAGCAACAACATAATCAACAACACCGACGGAGGACGGCAGCATCGGAGCTACACTTTTGTTAGTACTGTTTTACACAAACTGTGGCTGCATCCAAAAACGTGAGCCTTGCTACCTAATCAGTTAAGCTTAAATGACGTGTTTTTGAATTAATGGAACTCTTAAGGAAACTGCTCTCAGAACAGTTTTAAAAGCATCTTATTTTCATCCTACCTCTGTATACAGCCCAGAAGGCAACATTTTCCAATTTTCAGATGCAGCCTGTGTCTTTACACTGAGCACACGCTGAACACACCTGAAAACATATTGAATATGAACTGTAAACCTATTTATCAACACAATCTTTTACAATAAAGGCTTTTATGACTCAACATAAAATACTGTACTGAACTACTCACTCATTGACTTAAAAAATTATGTCTTGATGCAAGTTAACCACACAGTAACAGGCATGCAACACTTTCCTCATGTAAATTAGACTTAATGAAACATTTAAGGTTAAGTTTATAATACATTTTATTTAGCCACTCTCGATAAACCTCTTATAATTATACCTGTTACCACAGAAAAAAACAATGCAGTAATCAAGAAATCAATTTATTTTCTGTGTAATGACAGAGTACAGATGTGATAAACTCAGTGTCTCCCGATGAAGTCACGCAGCAGCTCAGCTCACCCCTCGTACACACGTGTGAAATGGGCGAAACCAGAGATTTAGCAGAGATGGGCCACTTCTATTAATCAAAATCAAATCGAAATCAAATCACTTTGTCACACAGTCATATACACAAGTGCAATGGTGTGTGAAATTCTTGGGTGCAGTTCCGATCAACATAGCAGTTGTGACAGTGATGAGACAGTACCAATTTACAATAACATCAAATTAACACAACACAATTTAAAATCTAATATACACATAATTACACTCAACAATATACAAATAATAACATACACTGTACAGTATACAATATGCACTATATAGATACACATTATTGAATAAAAATAAAAATATATAAAAAAGTATATATAGAATGTACAGTATTGTACTGTATTGACATTCAGGCTGTCGGTTGATAGTCAGTTGTTAAGAGAGAATATAATATAATAATAATATAATTTATGACAGTCCGGTGTGAGATATAAGAGTAAGGGTAATAAAGTGCAGTGCTGATGTATTTGATCGTGGGAGATCAAGAGTTCAGAAGTCTGATTGCTTGGGGGAAGAAGCTGTCATGGAGTCGGCTGGTGCGGGTCCTGATGCTGCGATACCATCTACCTGATGGTAGCAGTGAGAACAGCCCATGGCTCGGGTGGCTGGAGTCTCTGGTCCTCCAAGCTTTTTTCACACACCGCCTTATATATATTTCCTGGAGGGAGGGAAGCTCACCTCCGATGATGTGTCTGGCAGTTCGCACCACCCTTTGCAGTGCTTTGCGGTTGTGGGCGGTGCTATTGCCGTACCAGGTGGAGATGCAGCCAGTCAGGATGCTCTCTACAGTGCAGGTGTAGAACCGTGTGAGGATGTGGTGGTTCATTCCAAACTTCCTCAGCCATCTCAGGAAGAAGAGGCGCTGATGAGCCTTCTTCACAACAACTTCAGTGTGGATGGACCATGTGAGTTCCTCAGTGATGTGGACACCCAGGAACTTGAAGCTGCTGACTCTCTCCACTGGTGCTCCATTGATGGTGATGGGACTGTGTTCTCTGTCTTTTCTTCTGAAGTCCACCACAAGCTCCTTTGTCTTACTGACATTGAGGGAGAGGTTGTGCTCCTGACACCAGTGTGTCAGTGTGCACCTCCTCTCTGTAGGCTGTTTCATCATTGTCAGTGATCAGACCTACCACCGTCGTGTCATCAGCAAACTTAATGATGGCATTGGAGCTATGTGTTGCCACACAGTCATGTGTGTACAGGGAATACAGTAGTGGGCTGAGAACACAGCCCTGTGGGGCTCCAGTGTTGAGGGTCAGTGAGGAGGAGATGTTGCTGCCTATTCTAACAACCTGGTGTCTGCTTGACAGGAAGTCCAGGATCCAGCTGCACAGCGAGCTGTTTAAGCCCAGAGCCCGGAGTTTCTCATCTAGCTTGGAGGGCACTATGGCGTTGAATGCTGAGCTGTAGTCTACAAACAGCATTCTCACATAAGTGTTCTTTTTTTTTTTTCCAGGTGGGAGAGAGCAGTGTGTATTGTAGATGCAATGGCATCATCAGTGGAGCGGTAGTTGCGGTAAGCAAACTGCAACGGGTCAAGAGAGAGAGGCAATACAGAGCAGATGTAATCTCTGATTAGTCTCTCAAAGCATTTGCTGATGATAAGGGTCAGAGCAACAGGACGCCAGTCATTTAAGCAAGTTATTTTTGATTGTTTTGGAACAGGCACAATGGTGGATGTTTTAAAGCATGTGGGGACTACAGACAAAGAGAGAGAAAGGTTGAAAATGTCCGTAAAAACACCAGCCAGCTGGTTCGCGCACGCTCTGACGCGGCCGGGAATGCCGTCTGGGCCCGCGGCTTTGCGGATATTCACCCGTCGGAAGGATCGGGTTACATCCACTACAGAGACGGAGAGTGAACTAACCTCTGTAGCTTCAGCCGCGAGAGCTCTCTCCGCGAGGGCGGTGTTATTTCCCTCGAAACGAGCATAAAAAGTATTTAGCTCATCCGGGAGAGAGGCAGCGGTGTTCATGGCAGAGTTTTTATTCCCTTTAAAGTCCGTGATGATGTTAATTCCCTGCCACATGCTTCTAGAGTTGGTGGTGTTAAACTGTCCTTCAGTCTTGCTCCTGTACTGGCGTTTTGCGGTTCTGATAGTTTTTCGGAGGGCATAACTGGCTTGTTTATGCTCCTCCGCGTTCCCGGAATTAAAAGCGGAGGTCCGCACATTAAGTGCCGCGCGAGCATCGTTATTTATCCATGGTTTCTGATTTGGATAGATCCGTATTGTTCTGGTCGGAACCACATCCTTTACGCACGTTCTGATGAAACACATTACGCTATCAGCGTAAAGCTCGATGTCGTCATCAGAGGCGGACCGGAACATCTTCCAGTCCGTGTGATCAAAACAGTCTTGTAGCGTAGAATCTGATTGGTCCGACCAGCACTGGATCTTTCTGAGGGTGGGTGCTTCCTGTTTCAATTTCTGCCTGTAAGCGGGCAGAAGCAGAATGGAAGAGTGGTCCGATTTGCCAAATGGTGGGCGGGGGAGGGATTTGTAGCCATCCCGGAAGGGAGAGTAGCAATGGTCCAAAACCCGGTCCCCTCGTGTGTTGAAACTAATGTGCGGGTGGTATTTTGGTGCGACTGATTTTAAACTGGCTTTATTAAAGTCCCCGGTCACAATGAACGCGGCCTCAGGGTGCGCGGTTTCCTGCTCACTTATACTCCCATACAGTTCCTTGAGTGCCCGGTCTGTGTCGGCTTGTGGGGGGATGTACACAGCTGTGATAATGACCGCTGTGAATTCCCTCGGTAGCCAGAATGGTCGACACAGAAGCATAAGAAATTCCAGATCAGCACGGCGTCTTACTCTGATGAGAACGCCGGCTCTGTTTCCCCTTTTCCTTTTGCGTTTCCGCGGCCGTGCTGCCCAGACAGAGGGCTCCGCTTGCGTGTTTGTAAACAGCGGGTCGGCATTGAGGAATGTGAAGTCCGGTTTACGGTGTGAAATTGCTGAACCAATGTCCAAAATTGTTTGTCTGTCGTAGACAATAAGGCAGACAACATCCAAGACAAAAAACATAAGAATTGTGAACAAAACAAACAAAACACTATGTTGTGTCGGAGCTCGCAACGCAGCAGCCATACTCGGCGCCATCTTGAGTCCAAAAAGCATCAAATGAATTGAATGAATGGGAGGATTTGAAACGCTCAGCCATGAAGCTCTAGTACCCAGTGGTAAAAATGTAGAAAGGAAGTCCTGTCTTACAGTTAAAAGAGCCAGTCACCTTTTAGATACAGACATCACCTGTCAGTCAACTCTAGAATGTGCATGCGCATTAGCTACACGTGCTGGGAAATTTTTGTTTTTAGTGTAATATGAGGTTAGGTAAAGAATCACAATTTATGATTCCAGTATTGTCAGTTTTTATTGCTGATTTGAAATGTTCTTTGATCGTAATCTTGGCCAACCATTTTTGAGATTATGGTCTTTCTTCGTTCAAGTAGATAGGAGCTCCACTGGCATGACTGGACATAGCCTCCCGAGAGCATTCCAAAGATGGCCGACAGTGGACTGACTTGCTAGAAAGACTTTGGTGATACTTGGTTGGTTTTAAGTTATTTCTGTAATGGGAATTAGAAAAATAGCGCAATCCTCTAAGTAGCAGGCTAGCAGATACAAGTTTGTTTACTAATGGCAGCTACTGTCTCATGTTTTTTATTGCTTTGTGCATCATACAGGTTGCAGCACTTCCCACAGTTTTTCTTCTGAGGATAGAAGTACCTTCCCCAGAGTAGGAGCTAAAAAGTCAGTCTAAAGTCCCTCTTAACAGCTAAGAGGAACTAGTTCCTCTCGTACAAAAACGACGAAAAGTACTAGTTCAGGGTTAAAGTACTTAAAACTGGCTTTAGTTCCTGCAGTGGGAAAGGGCCTAATATCTATTTGTGGTTTCTAAAGCGGTATACCCATGTCCTGTGTTAATCGCATGACGCTTCATACTCTGGCCATGTGTTTATACTGCAATCATCTAAACCTCTCCTAAAGCTTGATCAGGCTCACCGCTGCAACATCAGCTCTAAGAGCCTGACCTGTGTTTTCATACGCTTGATTGGCTGCTTGTCCTAGTATGTCTCTAATCCTGTTACTGGATGGTGTTAAATGGGAAGCCTCTAAATGTTTATAGGTTTGAAAGCACATGCAAGGTTTTAGAAACACTGAAGCCCGGGGCCATAATTTCTATTCTGGGAGCACCCTGGCCGTGAAGGGCCCGCTCCATACCTGACCCCCAGACAGCTTAGGCTGCTTTAGCGCAGCATAATCTCATTTACTGGGTTTTAGTCAGTCATTTTGCAGCTGCTTATTCTTTGCGCTCACTTCCCGTGTCTTGATTGGTTTATATTTTGATATTAACAGCTCAATCTTAGAGCATAGTTAGAGAAGAGGAGTCCTGTGTGACGTGGAAAATACATTTGATTCAAAGTGCTATCTTGATCAACAACGATGCAGTTTCTTCAATACACATTTATATATTTTGTTTGTGATCAGTGTTGGGGGAAACTACTTTGAAATTGTAAAGTAGTTACAAAAATGAAGCCATTTAATGGGGCATTTTTTATAGTTATAAATATATAACTCAAGTGCAAAAAACAAAGTGAATCTCAATTAGAGTCACTGCAAACAGAAAAATGTGCACTGTATACAACAGCCGTGCTGCTGACACGCTACAGGGAAATTTAGTAAAATTACTGACGCTTCTTTTAGTTAGTCCACAACACTGTTTTAACATGTATTTCCTATGGACCTATGAACTATGAACCTGGACTGAATTATGCTCTCAATGTTGATTCCTCATCAAATATTCCAGGGCAAATTTAAATGTGTCAGGGAAACCAGCCTGTGGAATCAATTGTTCTTTGTAGACCTGCAAACCTTCTTTGAACCTTAGATTTGGTTCAGATTAGGTAATCTGCTCCACAGTCAGCATTCTTTTCTAAACAGCGTTCTTTCCCACGCCATTTCTCCCTTAATCCCTAAACCCTCTAACCTAAGTCATGTGACCAACAAGTCCTATAGTATTCCCTCATTGTGAGAGTTTCAAGTGCCACCACAGATTGGATTTTGTGTGATCAGTCATCCATAATCTTGGAAATGTGACAGAATAGGCGTGGGAGCTGATAGAGACAAAAACATTTAGTTTTTGAACCGTTTCTCAGTTAAGAGGGGGCACAGTTGAGTTTCATGCTTTTAGGATCACCATATCTAGATAAAAGTTAAAGCCCTGGATGTATGCACTAGGGCTGGGCGAGATGATGATATATACCATGGCAATGATATAAAGTGTCAATCGATAGAGATTTTGCTATGTCATATATATCATGAAACGTAAATATCCATGTTTGCAGTATGGGCTTATCTATCAGTGGGCAGGGCTTCACATTAGACTGAGAGAATTTAAGAAACATGGACAGGGGTTTAAATGTTTTTGGTGGCCACCAAAGCAAACTCAATGACATTCATCTTGCTTTCTGTGCATCATAAGTGCTTAATATGCTTCTCATCTGACATGCACATCTGTGTTTCATGTGAGCGGCGTGTGCACTTTCTTTGGAGCATGCAAGTGCGCCAGTCCAGCAGGATTCTCGATATTTACAGGAGTGCGCAGAGCTGGATCACACGCGCTACTTAATTTTTGACATAGGAAAAGCCCTGAGAAAAACATCTCCACAAAATGGGACGACTCCCAAACAAGTCAAGAAAATAAAGAGAAGCTTGTTATTAAAACAGGTGTGGCATCTGTGGTGTAAACCCAACACAGAGCAGAAAAATGTAATCTGCAAACTGTTGCACGACGATAATCATTCGTAATAAAAGCAATTTGTTTTACCTCAAAATGAAGAACACAAATTAATATTATGAAAGCCAAAAGATGTGTTCTGCATTAATTTGGCCAGAAGTGTTTTATTTGATATTTATTTTCTGTAAGAAAGTTGTACATAATTTTGGATATTTTCTGCAAGAAGTGTTTATTTTCATTGTATTATTATTATTATTATTATTATTATTATTATTATTATTATTATTCTTTTTACTTCTGTATTGTCTATGTTTTGTTGCTTTGGGATGATCTCGAGTTTCTTGAGGAAAGTTTATAATAATATTGGTTAACAACATGTGGCATAATGAGAAATTTAGCATTATGGTAAGAATGATTTAAAAACAATTTGGGTTTTTTTGGTACTTGGACTATTGTCAAGCTCTAAATAAAGAGAAAATTGTATAAGAGGAAATATTTGAAAGTATTTAATTTATTGACAGGACCATCCAAATATAGACTTTATGGTTATTTAAGACATAAGCCAATTTTTATTGATTTTCCCAAAAAGTTTACTATATTGTGATATAAATTGTTATCATTCATGATATAACACTCATATTGTGATTATATGATTTTGGTCATATCGTCCAAACCTAGTATGCACAATCAGATTTGGATTTAGATGAAACATTTAAAACCGGTTAGTCGACAGTTTAGATGTTAGCCTCAAAGAAAGGACTATGTGCAGATCGACTCCGCCACACTAGCTGATTTTTCCAGTGGTTTTCAGGTGCGAGCTTCATTAACAATCGCCGGCCAGGGCGAAGGGAGACTAAGTGCTCATTAGCGTCTCTCAGTGGGAGGTCGTTAATCACTTGTCCATCGGGACTCCCTGCTGAGTTAATGGTTCAAGTAACGGAAAAGCACAGCAAAATGGTTAGGAAAAAAAAATCACACTGTCGTCGAGATGGGGTCCTGTGTTCTCGTCAAGTGACCAATGAGCTTCTTTTACTGAAACTCTAAGCTGTCAAGCTGATTTGAACGTTTTCATCACACTCGGCTGCATATCACGAACGCTGATTGTAATCCATAATGATTTCAAGCGTTTTTCCTGCATTTTTCTCCTACACTAAATTTACTAATGCAAGCAAAAAATGGATGAAAAAGTGGAGGTTTTTATTAAACAATTTCTTTACTCAATGAAAGCTGCATATGGTCATACGCATTCTAGAGTAAGCCTCAATGGGATAAACATTCATGCACTTTCACAAGGTAAAGTTACTCCATGAATCGCACACCTGGCTCGTTTGGAGCATTTGTTTTGGAACCTTGTGTGTGTTCTCCCTTGGATCGTTTCATATAGGCAGATATGAACACGGCAATCACACTGGGATCCACACCAAAACAATCGGTCCGAGACCACCTGGATGAAGACATCTGTAGGTCGGCTCGTCAATGTAATTCATCATCAAAACGTGGATGTAGCCTTTTGGTGTCTATATATAATATAGGCCAGTCTTCACGATCACTTCTCTCTTTTGGAGAGCGACAGAACAGACACAGGTATAAACCTGGATTCACTCGTTCTATGTGTGTGTTTGTGTCAGTCACGGGAGGGAGCGAGAAAGAGCTCCGTGACACTGAGAGCAGGTACTTTACAATGCAGAAATAATGCGAATGCAACTAATGATGGATAAAAATAACCACAACGGAAATTGTAAAACTCATCCATTTGTCTGATAATGTTTATTTGCAGTGCAACCTCAGACTGGAATGGGCATTCTGTACCATGCGGTGACATCTTGCATAACCATGACATAATCAATACTCTAATATTTGTACCTGTTGACACCTTTTTACAAGTATATCATTTGAACTGTATATCGATGTATGAAGAAAGTGCAACATTTTAACTGTTTTAGCCACTGTTTTGGAACAAATCAATCAAGCTACATGTCTGAAAATGCCTTTTATCACTCTATTACAATTGTTCATGCTCACGTCACATGCTACTCATGTTATTTTGTCGAGATCTACGTGACAGAATCGGAGAGAGCGAGTTGCGGTGAGTTGGTATGTTTGTCACCACTCCACCATTCTAAATCGACAAGTGTGTCAAACCTCCGACTGAAGAGAGCGAGATCTCAGCTAAACAGTCTGCATGTGTGACACCCTCTGAGTTGTTTTTAGTCTGCTAGTGTTGCGCTGGCTTTAGCAGTTAGAGGTCAGGGCACCCTAGACTGACATTTTATCCCTCCTTTGTGTGAAATCACAAAGGAAGCCCTCATGCTTTCCTGGATCCTTTCAAATTAAGACAGACATATTAGTTTTGATTTGGTGGAGAAGAGTTTTACAATGGTAATAATTTTATTATTATTAGAACATTTCTGTCAGTAATATTTAATGTAACACTGTTTTTAAAGCAGTGTTTTACATGGATTTCCATAGTGAATTTCTGTTTTTTGTCTAACTGTAATTTTATAACACATTTAAATGTTATTGAATGTGTAGCTAAAATGAAAGGGATTTTGAAGACAACACCCCCAAGTTCAGTGAATTGATTCAGTTAAAGCATTTTCCACAAATGGACACCGCTTTAAGTTTTCATAGAATAAAAGGAAGTCACAAAATATTATTTGTAAGCCCAGCAAATGTCTGAAGCCACAACTTCTGAAATGGCATTTAAAATGTTAATGGATGTATTGCTTGATTTAGATATTTGGTCAGATTCATGTATGTTGTCTATACTCACAAGAAGCCTCAAATCAACAAATTTAGTTTACTATTACATTTTAAATTGCCATTGAAAGTTTTTAATTTTGTCACCTTTGCGACCAGTTCATTTGCAGTCTAAAGCCCTGGAGCTATTCATAAAACAAAGTTATTGTCCAATCAGTTTTTTTGTTTGCAGATATTATATTACCATCCTTAGAATATTTTAACATGCAATGATTTATGCGTGTTCTTGCAAATGTTTATTTTTTTATTATTATTTCTCCCCCATATCAAAAATGGATTTACTCATGTTTTTATTTTAATTCAAACGTGTTTAAGCCCAATTTCTCTAAATATTCTTTCAGCTGAGCATTGAGAAAGCCCAGGCCATTGCCGAGCAAGTGGAGCTGAAGGCAAAGGTTGTGCAGTCAGAGGTGAAAACCATTACTCTCCGTCATAAGAAAGCTCTCGAGGAGCGTGAGTGCGAGCTGCTCTGGAAGGTGAATTAATGCATTTTTACCTTTCTTTTATAGACAAACCATTCCTTCCTGGTATTTAAGGCTGAACCAGTTTGTAGGCTATAAAGTAACAGCATATTCTGAGGCATCGAAGGTTACTTTAAGAGAATTTTAGTGGGATAAATATTTCACATTTCTTGTAGTGCTATTTGGTTACATTCTGGCTGGTTTCCAGGTATCTCACTTGATATGTGGTGGTTAATTGTTGATGTAAAATTATTTATGATTGGGTGGTAACCAGCTCTGTGACCATTTTATTTGATGAATAGTACATTAGCAAGACACTTTAAAAACTTAAAGTAGATTTTAAAGCATTTTCTTGTTAATGACATCACTGCTGTTCTTTGAAAGCAATTTTAAAGCATTTCTGTCCTATGGGTAAATTCAGGAACCTTTTTTTTGTTTTCTGCACAGGTTGAAAAGATCCGCCAAGTGAAGGCAAAGTCACTTTACTTGCAGGTTGAGAAACTACACCAGAATCTCACCAAGCTGGATAGTACCATCGCCACAGTGACGCAGGTACTAGAAGAAGGCCGTAGCATAGATGTCCTGCTAGCACGCGAGCACATGTTAAATCATCTACAGGAGCTTAAGTCCCTTCACTGCATCCTACAGCCCCAAGAAGATGATCGCATCATGTTCACTCCTCCAGACCAGGCCCTTCTGATTGCCATCAAGTCCATGGGCCTCATCAGCAGTGGAGCCTTTGCCACAGCTTCCAAAGCTCACGGTGAAGGCCTCAAGAGGGCACTGCAAGGAAAGCTAGCTTCCTTTACTGTGGTAGGGTATGATCATGATGGTGAACCTCGGTTGTCTGGTGGGGACAGTGTGTCTGTTGTGCTTATGAGTCCAGATGGTAAACTGTCTAGTGCAGATGTTTCTGACCACCAAGATGGGACTTATACAGTCAGCTATCTTCCTAAGAATGAAGGTGAGCTATTGCTGTCAGTGCTCATATGCAATCAGCACATTGAGGGAAGTCCCTTCAAGGTGATGGTCAAGTCTGGTCGCAGTTACGGAGGTATTGGCTTGCCAGTTGCTTCGTTTGGAGGAGAGGGTGATGGTGATGGGCAACTCTGTCGGCCTTGGGGCATTTGCGTGGATAAGGAAGGCTATGTGGTGGTCGCGGACAGAAGCAACAACCGTGTGCAGATCTTCAAGCCTTGCGGCACGTTCCACCACAAGTTTGGCACTTTGGGATCACGACCGGGTCAGTTCGATCGGCCGGCCGGTGTCGCTTGCGACAGCCAGAGGAGAATCATTGTGGCAGATAAGGACAATCACCGCATACAGATCTTCACCTTTGATGGCCAGTTTCTTCTCAAATTTGGTGAGAAAGGAACCAAAAATGGGCAGTTCAACTACCCGTGGGATGTGGCTGTCAACTCCGAGGGGAAGATCCTGGTTTCGGATACACGCAACCACCGCGTGCAACTCTTTGGGCTTGACGGGACATTCCTCAACAAATACGGCTTCGAGGGTGCCCTCTGGAAACATTTTGACTCTCCTCGTGGTGTGGCCTTCAATCAGGAAGGCCACCTTGTGGTGACCGATTTCAACAATCATCGGCTGCTCGTCATTAGGCCTGACTGCCAGTCAGCACGCTTCCTCGGGTCTGAGGGAACCGGAAACGGGCAGTTCTTGCGCCCACAAGGTGTAGCAGTGGACCAGGAGGATCGTATCATTGTGGCTGACTCCCGCAACCATCGCATTCAGGTGTTTGAACCCAATGGCAACTTTTTATGCAAGTTTGGAACTCACGGTAACGGCTTTGGTCAGATGGATCGACCCTCGGGTATAGCGGTTACGCCTGATGGAACGATTGTTGCTGTGGACTTTGGAAACAACCGAATCCTCATGTTCTGACCTCCAAGGTTTGAAACACAAAACTCTAACTGTGGACAGTTGGGAAAAGGAGATTTTGCACATCTGTCAGGAGCAAATGCAATTGAATGATAGAAAAGTGATAACAGTTATGGAGACTTGACAACTTTGTCTCGATCGGTCCTTTATCATTTTGTACGGTTCTCACAAATGCTTACCGTTACGGCACAGAGTTTTGAATTCTACAAGAGTGTTTTGCTCTTGGAATGCATTTTCAAATCTTTTTCTTTTTTTTTTCTCAGGGAATTTCTTGCATTCTTGAAATATTTTCTCTCTGCATTACACCTACCTCATCTAGCTAATGTATGAATGTAATCGCATTTGTGCAGAGACCTAGTCCGTGAAGTTTTAAAAAGGAACGTCTACCTCAGTGGGTTTTTTTTTTCGTAGAATGTGAGGACATGACATATTAAAGTATGAAACAATGTTTAGTTATTTGCACAGTTCGCACAATTTTATTTCCTAATTGTTACTGTGCACAGGACACAAGTCAAATCCCTGAATATTTCTCATAACGATGGATGACACACACAAAAAAAAAAGCTGCATGTTTTGGCAGAAACATTGGATAATATTTTGATATATCTACTGCGTTGTTTTTGAATTTTCATGTACATTTTAAATCGGACTTCATCTATCTCGTACCTTATTTTAACCTCTTACCTCATTTACCGTGATATACCTCTGGGTCCTTGAGCCTCATTACACATATACCTCTCTTTATGGTCATTTCCATTTGAAAAATTATCTAAGTGGAAGCGATTACCAAAAAGTAACTTTGTATTGATAAAAGTGATGAAAGATATATTGCTGAACTAGGCAGATTAATGTAGTAATGTGATAAGTCTCTCATTATGTAATCGAGACTTTTTGCTTTGGCTATGACAAATGCTACTCGGAGAAGAGTTATTATTTTAAATGTGTTATGGAAAAGAAAATTAAGAATTGGAGGGTGGTCTTTAAAGATGATATTTAGATCTATTTAATTTTTTGGGGTGGGACACTTATTAAAAAGAATGTAGACACTAAATGGAATATCTAAGTGTTAAAAAAGGCCTAGCCCTTGTCTTTGTGTTTATTCATTGTGATTATGAATGTTTTTTTCTTTTGTTTTTCAAATCTACGATTTATGCAAAGTAAAAACTGTTTAAGTGATAGAAATACACGATTGACATAACTGGCAAACAAGAATACAATCCAGTTTCTCTTTTTTTTTTTTTTTTTTTTTTTTCCTATTGTGAAAATGTCTCCGTATTGGACGTGTACATCTATATAGGCCAAGTTCTTAGTTTTACCCAGCTGGCTTTATTAGAGTCCCATTACAAACAGCTGTATCAGATCAAAAGTTGTTTTTTGTTGTTCTATTGATTATAGCATGGCCTACAGTGCTTCCTGTGTCCATTTAAAGAAAGATCTCCAGGGAGACCATTCACTCTGTCAGTGTAACATCGTTTGAAAACACTTAGAATCAATTGAGCCCAGTTTGAAATTGGATAGTTTGTGCTTGACTTGTGGGTAACCACTTTAAAGTGTTGTTTGCTTCTGCATTCAATTGATTAAAAGAAAAACAAGAGGAAGCAAAGCATTTGGAGGAAAAAAACAAAAAACAGAATATATATATGAAAGCATTTATACAGACAGGAGAGTATATCTCACCAATGGCATTCCATACCTTTGAATTGCCACAGGCCTCTTGTGTAATTAATTATTAATCACTAACTTTCACGTTTTCCCTTTCTGGGATTAAGTGGCCCACGTTCCCTTGTTAGTTTGTATGATCCTGTCCTTTCAAGACAAGGGTCATGTGTGCATTGCTTTGGTGGTTTTCAAATGGAGAAGTGGCCAATTGTGTGGTAGGCCCACTTACAGAGCAAACCCTTTTCATTTGATACTCTATAATTCATGCATTACAGATTAGGCATGATTTGCATGATGCTTTGATTTTTACATGTTTAGGTGACAACATTTAAATTCAGCAAATTGTGGGAGAGCTAGATGACCTGTTAGTAAGCGGTCATGATGTTTTGTCCTGGCCTTGTTCTTGTCATCTGCCAGTCTAGTAATCTTGTGTCCTATCAATCCAATCATAAGTATTAGTAAGCTTGCATGTAGTTACCCGTGCCTTGTCATGATGCTACAAAAATAATCGCATTTGAATGTCTTTGCCAAAGGATGACTATAGGAAATGGGCAAGTGCCAAAAATTATTCTGAAGGTCTCTGAGATGAGCATTTGATTCTTGTTTAAGTAGATCTCTTTGAATTTGCTCATCAGACTTTTTGCTTACAATTACACCGATCAGCCACAACATTAAAACCACCTGCCTAATATTGTGTAGGTCCCCATATTGCTGCCAAAGCAGCGCCAACCCGCATCTCAGAATAGCATTCTGAGATGATATTCTTCTCACCACAATTGTACAGAGGGGTTATCTGAGTTACTGTAGACTTTGTCAGTTTGAACCAGTCTGGCCATTCTCTGTTGACCTCTCTCATCAACAAGGCATTTCCGTCCACAGAACTGCCGCTCACTGGATGTTTTTTGTTTTTGGCACCATTCGGAGTAAATTATAGAGAGTGTTGTGTGTGAAAATCCCAGGAGATCAGCAGTTTCAGAAATAATCAAACCAGCCCGTCTGGCACCAACAATCATCCATGCGATTTATCTAATCAACCATTCATGTGGCTGCAGTGCATAAAATCATGCAGATATGGGTCAGGAGTGTCAGTTAATATTCACAACAACCATCTGAATGGGGGAAAAATGTGATCTCAGTGATTTAGACCGTGGCATGATTGTTGGTGCCAGATGGGCTGGTTTGAGTATTTCTGTAACTGCGGATCTTCTGGGATTTTCACACACAACAGTCTCTAGAATTTACTCTGAATGGTGCCAAAAACAAAAAACATAGAGTGAGCGGCAGTTCTGTGGTTGGAAATGCCTTGTTGATGAGAGAGGTCAACAGAGAATGGCCAGACTTGTTTGAACTGACAAAGTCTACGGTAACTTGGATAACCACTCTGTACAATTTTGGTGAGAAGAATAGCATCTTAGAATGCTATTCTGTGATGTGGGTTGGTGCTGTTTTGGTGACACGAGAGGGACCTACACAATATTAGGTAGATGGTTTTAATGTTGTGGCTGATCTGTGTAAAACCTTGTTATAGTGCTTCTAAACTTATTTTCTAATAGCTTGTTGATCTTGGGATATTTATGTTGCATTTTAAAGGAGAGATGTTAATTCTGTATAATTATAATTATGTTTGTATTTACATAATGTAAAAACCAGAAGGTAGGAAATTAGATTACAAAAAGTAAAATTTGGAGCTAAAAGACATCGGCACATAGACCATAAGAAAATTTAAAGGACCAGCAAAGGCTTCAATGCCTGTTTTGATGGGAATAAGGAGCTTATGCAATTAAGAAAGATTTGCTGCTTCCACATTAACACAGATCCGCTTTGTCTTACAGTATTAATATCATACATTTGATCCGTGTTTAATATTTAGCTGCAGAGGTCTCCCTGAATCCCCTACTCTCTGTAAGAGGGAAAGTTTAAATGTATATTTTTGCATGCTGTAATGGTCCTTGTAGACAGTTGGATATAAAATATAGATGTTGGGAAGAGGCGGGAGGAGTAAGAAATGGACACTTTTAGAATATACCAAAAAAGGAAAATTGTTTGTTTGGGTGAGTGGTTGACTATACGATTGTACTCTCTATAGAAAGCTTTACAGAGTAAGGGACCTCATTGAGCTTGATTCAAATGCCTTACCACTGCTGCAGCTCTCCTTAGCTTTAGATTTTGGAATCGAATCAGAACTGGAAAACTGCCAAAGACCTCGTTCAAATGAAACCTCAGTGTGTCGTTATATTTTTAACTATCTTTTTCTCATTTGCCCAAAGATTGATACGTTCGGCATAGATAATTTGCTGTTGATATCTTTAAACTTAGAGATAAATCGCTTGCAGAAGATATTCCTAGATGTTGGGTGTGGTGTTTGTGCAATACAACTTTAGAGTTTTTGTGCAGGTGCCCTACAGGACCAAAGATGAACAATGTTTGAATCTAGCTCCCAAAGTTCCCCACTAAAAACAGATCTCTAACTGTGTAGTGGTAGTGTTACATTTGGTGAAGGAATTGGAGAGCAATTTTGTAGATTGTGATCAATAAAACTCGAGATCAGTATTGACAAGCCACTATGTAAAGTCTCTTCAAGCAGCGATTCTTCTCACAAAAAGACACTATAGAAGTATAAGTTTTACTTCAAGGGACAAATAACTTTTTGAAGACTGATATGTCATCCAGATAATGTTGCTGTCTGTTAAAGATCATTTTTGCTCAATGGAAATGACAGTCGCTGTTATCAAACTCGGTCTGTGTCTTTGAATTTGAGATCATTAAATACTATATTTCTTTATTTTGTTTTATTTTTGGACCTCTGGTCTCTAATTGTACGGGTTTTGTCACCATTTCTGGTGGATTCCAGCTAATGACCTCTTCCTTACTAGGAAAAAATGTAACAGTTCAGAATTGTATGGTCATAGACCCTTTTTATGATTGTATTATCTAATGGAAAAAAGAAATGTGTATACACACATTAAGACAACTCAGGTAGCTTTGTAGAGATTTGAGATTTAATTAAAATTCGATATTTGTTTACTACAATTTGATAGTGAATCTTTTGTTAGTACCTCATCCTTTTGTGTGTTTTGATGAAAATGCTGTTATGAATTCCATGGGATCCTTTTTCAGCCATGTCTCATTTAACAGTCAGTGAGGGGGTGAACTAAATCCATAACATACTAGCATGTCTCAATGTTATGCCATTTACACAGCCCATCCTTGATTTTATAACCTTGACTCCCAAATGATTGAGTTTTCTGTTTGCCTCTCTTATTGATGGAAACGTGTACTGTGGTAAATCTGTTCAAATTAAATGACTGCTACTGACTTCTTAGCCTTGAGATGAATCAGAAAAGCATTAAAGCTCAAGAAATTTGTTTTCAAGAACGTTCAGAGGGCAGCAGTCTATCTCATAATTGAAATTAGAGTGCTAATAGAAGTTAAAACACCTGGCACTGAAACTTGGCATGTACATCAATATTTTCTGAACTCTCAAAGACACAGGCCTTTGAAGAGGCTTGGCTGTGAGACTAACTAAGCAAAGAGGTGTTGGGAGATTCCGCCCCAAAGCGCTGACCTGGCATCAGTTTCGCCTTTTAAAATATAATGATTAGGGTAGAATCAGAGTAGCAAACACTGATTTCAGGTCAGTTGTCCTCTTGGGTGGAGAGGATTTTGGCTTGGGGGCCCTCCAAGAGGCCCACAACTCTCTCTTCACCTCTCTCTCTTTGATTTTTATACCAGTACTTGCCATCCCTCCATTTGTCACCCCCTCAACCAAAGCAACAGAACCGGCATGTATTATGCTGTGAATAAGGCTGATGAGACTATATAAAATATTTAGTGGTCTGCAGTCTTGTTCTCGTCTTTGTGGACTTTAAACGTTTCCTATGCAGTTTATTTTTCTTCTTATTTTATGTTTGGTTGTTTACACTTAAATAAAGTTGTACCTCTTCGGATCCTGTATTTGTTGCAAGTGTCATTACTTTGTTATGAAATGATTAACAGAAGTAAACTCTAAATAAAAGAACATTAAATAAGCAGTTCAGCCAAATAAGATTAGATTCAACTTTGTCATTGTGCGGAGTACAGGTACCGAGCCAATGAAATGCAGTTAGCATCTAACCAGAAGTGCAAATAGTAGGGCTGCACCTAACGATTATTTTTTTATCGATTAATCTAACGATTATTTTTCTGATTAGTCGATTAATTTAACGACTAATTTGCCGATTATTCTAAAGATTTTTTTATAATTATTACTTGATTAATATAACAATTAACCCAAAATAAATATACAAAACTTGTCTCATTAATATTTCAATATTTTATTAAATCATCTTCTTAAACACAAACAAATGTACAAGAAACAAAGTGTGCACTGCAGGGCATTATTCTGCAAAAAAAAACACAAAAAAAAAACCAGTGTTACTATGAATGCAAAATTCGTAGAGCTAATGTGTGCTTCTAAATCACTTGCACCTTTATTAGCAACTGTCACATAAGTGCCAGCTTTACATGTCATACATTCTGCTTCCCACAGATCTCGACCTGGATGAAAGCATGTGAATTTTATTGCAGATCTTCTGTAAATTTGCACTTTCATTTGGGCATTGTTTCCACTCAGCTGTCATTTGCTGCTACTGTCAAGCAACTGTTTGATGCCGAACACAACAGCACTTTGAGCGTTCGCGGAGAGATTGACAGGCAGGAATTTGGCCAATAGTTGCTGCAAGCCTCTTATAATCGACCAATTGGTGTGCGAGAAGGTGGGACTTTCAAAGACGGGTTAAAGCAATGCAAATATGCGCGCGCACACAATGAAGTATTAGACCAGATGCACATCATAATGCAACTAAAGCCGAATCCTGGACATTTTTGCAAATTTTGATATCCCGGCCGGATGCTTTTTTAAGGTCCGAAAAAGAGGACGTATGGTCACCCTACGTTAGCAGCGATGCAGAAATTACTTTTAACATGGGGGCGATGAGGAAACATTTAGAATATCAATGAGACAACTACTAACAGAAACACGTGTTGTAATATTAATATGTCATGCTTGGGTGGGGACAAAAATTAAACAGGACTTACGGTGCTTCCTTGCTGCCGTCTTGACAAAGCACTCTGGGATGCCTTCGCTTCAAGTGTTCGTTCATGGCGGTTGTACTGCTGTGATAAGCCATTTCCAATTTGCATAGCTTACACAGCACCACATTATTGGGTCTCTGGCTAAAATACTCCCACGCTTTAGATGACCGTAGGCAAGTTTTTTTTAGCTGCAGCTTGTTCTTCGGGGGAATCCATACTTAAACCGGGCGCTGCCATTTTAATTATTCCTTTGCGACGCACCGACGCATGTTATGCAAATCGACGTATTTCTGTAATCGATGATGTCAATTACATCGATGAATTGTCCCAGCCCTAGCAAATAGCAGTGTGTGTGTGTGTGTGTGTGTGTGTGTATATATACACGAGTATATACAATAAAGATTTTTATGGAGTGCAAAGTTATGAGGTAGAGAAGCAGAGACCAGCTCAATGCAAATGTCTATGAATACAGTACAAGGTGCAAATGAAGTATAAACACTGAAGATGCATTGTACAGAATGAAGTATAAATATGTAAAAAAAAAAAAAAAAAAAAAAATATATATATATATATATATATATATATATATATATATATATATATATATAATATGGCAGTGACCATAACAGTGCAAGTGGCATCAAGAGGTAAAAATTATGTGCAAAGAAATGTGCTAGGGAATGTGCAAAAAAAAAAAAAAATTTAGTCTGAGTGGGTTGTAGTGCTCAGCGCCTGAGTTTAGTAGGCTGAGGGAAATAAACTTCCTGAGTCTGGTGCAGCAGCGAAGACTCCTATAGCGTCTCCCAGATGGGAGAGGAGTAAACAGACCATGGTTGGGGTGAGATGTGTCTTTGATAATGCTTCAATATATGTTCGGCTATAATTTACTTGTCATTTAAAACCGATATGACTTTACGTGGAACTTAAAAGGAGAATTTTAATGTATATTCTGGTTTGTATTACAATACAGTGGCAGTTCATACAGGAACTCACTTTAAAGCTTTATAAAGGACCCAGAATTATCATTAAAGTGGTCCATGCAATTTAATTGTATTCTTTTTTTTTTTTTTTATTCCAAGTCAAAGAACCCAAAATTGAAGTCGTATTTCAGGGAAAAATCAATAGATGTCCAAATTTTTGCTACAAAGGTGACTTGAATTTGAGGTTGTTTCTCACTAAAACCGATTGTATGCCTTACGAAGACTTGAAATATGATGCTCCAGTCTGACCTGGCTGTGAATTTGGCAACAGTAGGTTGAATGTTCTTGAGCGAAACGCATTCTGTGCTTACCGAAATTCTAAGCAGCACCCCCAGTGGCCGAAGCAGGAAGAGTTGAAGAATGTATGGGTGCGTGTGAGCCAGCCAAGTAGGTATACTGTAGCTGCAGACCGGAGATCAATGAGCCAATCACTAAGATCTCATTTTTAATCAGTTGCTTTAATTAAAAACTACACAAAATGAGTATCATTGTGATGCACAGACAAGGGATATGTTAGGGCTAAGTTAGTTTGCATACTATTTACTTACATCACAGTAAGTTCAGTAATGCATACTATTATTTTCTATAGTAGGAAGCAAAGCAGTAGGGATTATTTCAAACAATGTCATGTAACATTTTCACATTGCATGTGAGTGCTGTCCAGTCATCATCTTGAAAATGAAACTGGTTGTTCTGCATTTTTATTTTAAATAAACAGTTTATTCACATGAACTGAATTCGCATTACTTACATGATACTTTGGGGTCTTAGGCTTTAAAATGAATCCTGATAAAGTACTATTATCATTTTGTGTTCCACATAAGAAAGTCTTATGGCTTTGGAACCACATGCGGGTGACTAAATGATGACAATTTTAATTTTGGGGCAAACTATTCCTATATATATATATATATATATAAACTTTGATCAAATAATGATAAAATTGTAGCTGTATTTATTTCTTGTTAATGCATCACACTGGAAATGGAAGGTCAAGTCAAGCACATTTAATTGTGAGATGAAGTATTGTGTGCAATGTGCTTTGTATAAATGTACTTCACATTTAGGTAAATGTTGTAAATCATCTGTGTATTCATGCATACACACAATTAGCACACTGTGCACGATACATGCTATATACTGCAGATATAGAAGAATAGTATGGTTGTACTAGGATGTAGCCAAATGTATGCCAACTCAAATCACTGTGTGAAATATTTGTTATCCTGTTAAAAGAAGACTATCACAAGGAGTCTTTGTTTTGTCTAAATTACTTAACAAAAGCCTCTCAAGGCCACCAGTGCTGTTTGAGGAATGGGCGTCCCTGCATACCAACAGGTCAAAGGTCAGAACAGGGCGTAGCCCAGAAGGTCATCTTGAGCCTGCAGGAAAATGTCTGTTGTCTGGCAGATGGGACCGACTAGGGTGTAAATAATAGCCATTCAACAGATAAAAAAATTTAAATTGGGCAGGGATTCTGATATATATAAATTGTACAGTCATTGCAATGGCATAATTATGAATAGTATTCTTGTTCACCCAAAAATGAAAACGCACATGACTTTGGGTAAATGATGAAATATTTTTCATTTTTAGGTTGGTTCTCTTTTTATTTTTAAAAAAAAAATGTATCTGCATTTACTGGCTTTTGCTTACATGAACCCATGATATTTTAAAACGATGCAGTTAGTAAAAATGGTAAAATGTGATTTTAAAAAATCTAATGATGCTTTTCAACATTGACAGCAAGCTGCTGGCCAAAAAAATAAAATACATAAATCCTCAGGGTCTATCTAGGTTTAAAGAAGAGCTCTATTTCTCTAAGAGATCAATGACAGCACGCCAGAAGGGCAATCTGTGCAACAATGGGGAGGGTTGTGGGTGGAAAAAGGGGGGGTGTGGGGCAGAGGAATTTAGCATAAGAAAAACTCAGCATGGGAAAGGTGATGGCCACCCTCAGGAAAGAGAGCAAAAGAGGAGAGACCACACATGAAAGAAAGCTGACATCTGTCCACCCACGCAGGAGTAGCCAGAGACAAGCTGACATTTATTGTAGTCTTTATGCAGCAGTAAAGGAGGAATCAAGTTATACAATTACCAAACCTTTAAAATTATACAAAAGCCTTTAAAATTTGTCAGAGAACATTTTTTGACATTTTAATTCATGTTGAAACATGTCTCAATGATTTTTATGGTTTCCATCGTTGACTGTTGATCCATTATTTTTTTGTTTTTATACTACCACATGATATATCTCTTCTTTAAGGAATATACAGTAAGTGCTCCATGCAGATTTTCAAAACTTTTATCCTTTATTTGTTTTTAAATAAGTCCCAGTCTATATACAATCGGTCAAATAATCTGGATAATGGTCACTTTGGCTTTGTTTAGACAGAAAAAATCTGATTTTTTGTTGCATCTGACTCAAATCAGTTTAATTGTAATCTGAACAGTGCAAAAAAAAAAAAAAAAAGAAAAACTTTCAAATCTGTTTTTCTACACCCCCGATCTAAACCACATATATATGAGGTTTGAAATCCGATTAAAAAATTCTTTAAGTGTTTCAGTCTTAACAGTAAGATTGGATTTCAAGTAGTTTTTTTAGGATGTAATGTGACTAATGTCATACACAATGCATAGTAGTGTCTATAGCTGTGCCTGAATTCATTCATGAATGAGCGGGTTCAAAAAAATTGCATGAATGATGATTTCAGCACTTGCAAAATGACAGTGCAGACAGTCAGTTCTCAAGATCGGATTTGAAAATTCAGATTTATGTGCAGTGTGAACAAAGCCTTAGTCACCAACCCATAAATGTCACACACTAACAGCAAGTGTAAATAAAATGTATTTATAATTTCATAGACTTAGACAACCAGTCTACAATTCTCCAGTTCCTTGCTTCACTGATTTCCATCCATTCATCCGAGTTGCTGAAGCCTCATAAATAATTTTAAAAAGATGTGTTTCGGCATGTGTTTGGGAGTTTGTGTGCAGGTGGAATCACTTGCGCTGTACTTGTGTAAAGGAGGAGGGTGTCTGTATGGGGTGTACAGGCTGGGATGACTGGAAGGGAGCAGGTTTCTTGCAAAGGTCAGGGGAGGAGACGGGCTTGACGGAGGGGAGGAGCTGATTCCGTTTGATGATCTGTAGGGCCAGCTGTGTGTTTCCTGTTGAAGCAACAATGACAGTTTCGAATCATTTATAAAAAATCCACATTACAGTGCCTGACAATTTTTTTAAGGTAAGAGAACTAAAGGGTGAGAAAAGGCTATCAAAACAAAAGTTGTTCTGTAATAGGAGAATGGCTAACAGGCTCTGTTACAAACCCTAATAAACCATCTACCTAGACTGATACCTTCCAAGGCAGCATGTCAATCTAAATAGAAGCCCATAAGTGTCTGACTTTAAATACTATTCATGGACCAAAACTCTGTTAACCTTAATTTTGCTGCCTACTATTTGAAACAGACTTCATGTTGCCTATTAGGACTGGGTAAAAATGTAGATTTTCTGATGCATCTCAATATTGATTCTTAAATGCCCAGATCGATCTTTTCCTCTATGCGTAACCCTCCACTACAATGAGGGGAAGAAAAAAAAAAAAAAAAAAGTCATGCTATAAAAAAAAATTATATACAGTAACTGGCTGGTAAATGTTCATATTTTACTCACCAGGGATTGTGTAGTTTAGTGGTGGAGTTTTCAGAAGCAAAATCCTTTCACTGCATGTTGAGAGTAAAAGTTGTTTCGTTTAATTTTTTTGTCCAAAGACGAGATCCACGCAACCCATTTGTCATTGAATACGGTCTCTTTTAATACACTTTCTATTATTTACAGTCGGTTGTTGATCAAAAACAACAAAAAATATTTAATTTTAATCATGTATAGCACAGATGAGATAAAGCCGTTCGGTCGCTCTCGTTAACATGCGCTCATTTACAGACGCTCTTTACAAAAATGCTGGTTTTGTTAAAGAGACAGTACCGGTTTTTAGCACATGTTCAGCAAATCAATGTAAATAGTACAAATTATGCAATTAAACAATCGTGTAACAAAAAATAAATATATCATCGCTGTCTGATGAAAAGCACGTATCTCCAAAAAATACATTTTTCAAGAGCATGGAAAAACTCTCATAACCAATCTTACAAAATTAATGAAAATAACATAATTAGTCACCTTTAGCACCATAAATAGAATTCTATCATTACACATCTGTTAGTGAACTGTTTGATATTTTAATTGGACTTACATGGATATTTGTTAGCGAACGTGGACATACACGGTTTTCTTATCATGGGTTCCAGTGGCGCATGTTCAGTTACAGACTCGAGTCTAAATGTTCGTGTTCCCAGAACGCAGTTGGTAGGTTATCAATTGCTAGAGAATTTATTTTTGGATATAATCTGAGCTTTCACTTACTATTTTAGATCGAAATCAGTTTTATGACTAGGGTTTCTAGTCCGGTTGTTGAGCGCTTTCGAGACACATTTTCCGGATCCAACGTATAAATTGCCTGTCAAAGTTTTGTGAAGATGGAAATCTGGCAACAGCAAATGGCTGCTATAGTCTACTTTTTAAAGCCACCTGACATTGTGCGTGCATGAATGGCTTTGGTTGTCAGGGAAATCACAGAGCCAGCATGATGTAGGCAATCTCTTCACTACACTTCAGCCAGAGAGCTGAGGTAAATTAGTTGACGCTCTTCAAAACATAAGGGCGGGACATATGTGGTTTTGACAGACACTTCTCGAGGCCAGTGGAGATGCCCGATTAAACATCTTTTCATTGGTTATTTCGATGCACAATTCAAACAGTAGGAAGAGGTCATTCGGCACATTCCTTCTATGGTAAAAAGTCAAAATTGCAAAAAGTGGAAAGACATGTTTTCCATCGGACAGCGACGATATGCAATATTATTTCACATTTATTGATTTATGGATGTTCATTTTTAAAAAGCTAAAATGTGACCAAAATATGAAAAGCTAAAAATATAATTAGTAAAAATTTATGTTTTCGTTACGTACCTAGTTAAAAGGTCCCCTGTATAATTGACAGCATTATCTGGGAGAGAATTTCTTTCATATGTAAGCAAAAGGGAAATTTTAACTGAAATATACCCATATGAATCGAAATCGAAAGCTTGTGAATCAGAATTCTGCATCAATACCCAGTCCTATTGCCCATGTAGGCAGCTTACTTAGTTGTGGAACAGAGTTATAGTATAATGTTCATATGCACAGTGGTGAACACAGTAACACACCAAATCTAGTTCTTACTGTGACTTACCATTCTGGAGTTCTAAGTAGACACCCAGTAAAATGGCTTCTGGAGGAATCTCCTTGGTGTTCACCATTGAAGCAGCCTACACAGACGGTAATCAGAATGTTACGTTAAATGGTCTAAAGACTGTTCTGATTGTACGGGAGTGAGTAAATATATTTCAATAACAAATTGAAGCTGGAGTGCTGCACATGAAAAGTTTGCTTACCTGATGAAGGCACTTGCGGGCTTTCTCATACTCACTCCTCAAGCAATACGCACTGCCTAAGTTGAAGAGCATTGTGGCCCTGGCGGAGCTCACTGAGCTGGGGTAACATAAAGGAGTCTGCTTCCCTGCTGCAACACACACACCAAAAATTATAATAACAGACTTCAACTTTTGTGTACAAGTGAATGTAGATCTAAATTTTCTATAGTACTTACTTAAATTGACCCTGTTTACCTTCTTAATAAATGTCCCTGGTCTTACTGTACACAATTCATCAGTGCATTTTATTCTGAAAATAGTTTTCATAATCTTAATAAAAAAAAAAATCAAGTTGTGACTTTCACTGCCTTTAAAATTACGTATTTCTCTACTGATATAGCAAAGCGTAACAATCTAGCCTAACATAACAATCCAATCGAATCCCAATGGATATAATCAAGTCCCTCCCCATATTTTTTCCAGCGGAATATTCTACATCATTCTGAAATACATCTCATTATGGAAGCTAATGCCTTTCATGTAGTTGTCTTTCAAAATATCCAATTGCAATATCAAAGACACTTACAGGACTCCACAGGCTCTAGATCTCCTTTATCAGAACCTGTCATGAAAAGCACAAACATGTCAAGTATCCATACACCACAAGTTCTATGATGTCTGTATGTTTTATCATGTGTGTATTTGCATACCTTGGTCTTGTTCGCTGGGTGACACCCCTAATGAGACATCAGTAATGTTCTCTGGGTTGAGATGTGCAATAGCATCAGAAATTCTGTCCAGAGAGATCAGGGCTTCAGCAGCATATAGGTGACCCAGGAACCTGAAAACAAACAGCAAACAACTAATCAAAAATGTATTCCAGATAAACAGAATACATTATTTAAAGCAACTTCCCAAGACAAAGATGAAAACTAAATGGACTGAATTATATTATGACCGGTGATTCCCCATTTAGTCTCAAATTTATCTGTCTATGAAGTCCAGTTGGACATGAGACCAGTAAAAGAAGCTGTTTTAACTAATCGATGATTTAAAGTAATACACAATTATATGCATTAGAAAGTGTAATTTGTCATGTTTATCTTTTGCATTCATTGCGCTAATGCACTAACATGCTATACACAGCCATAATGTGTTTTGGTTAAACTCTGTTTTTTGTAATTTAAGATGACACTGATACTACTGATAATATGGGTGTATAAAAGAGTGTTAATGTGTAGAACACAGACAAAAGAATGATGATAGGCATATCTTACTTTTAGCTTATGTGTGAATGGCTTTCGCTGCAGATGGCATGAGTGAATGGGCACTTATGAGTATATTTGATTTCTTTTGTCACACCCATTCGTTCTTTGATTTCATATGAAGTGTTCTTCTGCTCTGACCTGTATTTTGTTTTGTTTGTTTATTCCTTGACGTGTAACGCGACCTTGAGTTGTCAGAAAGGCGCTATATAAAATTAACTTATAATTATTATAATAAAGTGTGCAGGGGCCTTAAGGCATTCTGTGACACTTTAATAAAGGAGTCTTCGGAGGGACTCAGTATAACTTTTGTCTGTAAAGCATCCCATCACTCAGGATTGGCCAGATCAGCAAATATTTACTGAATGCTCTAAGTGTGAGTGGAGGACTCATAAAAGATGTAAATCAGACAGACAAAAGAGACAGACTCACTTGAGAGATCCTGATAGCTTCGTTTGATGTAGGAGCTTTTCTGCATGGTTAAGAGCCATTAAGTTGTCCCCAAGAGCAAGAGCCACATATGCACTGCATGCTAGAATTGAGCACCTGGGAGAGATTGAAAAAGACCAAAAAATAAATTAAAAAAGCAGACAGTTAGTTAATCCGAGTACAAAATTACACATTTTATAGTTTAATTGTCTCTTCACTGGCATTGAGAAATGAATCAGCCAGCCATAACAAACTTAGCCAGCAAAATCATCTGTAGGTATGAGAATCATAGGAAATTTCATGATTCCCATTCCAATTCCACTTAACTAACGTGTTTCCTAAATAATTCCATCAATGATTCTTTGAGACTTTGAGAAAGCATAAAATAATACATCCTAACTATATTACACCATTACCTATAGTTACTGTAGTTTATATACAGCGGGGTTCTGATGGAAATGGTTCAAGTGGAGTCCACTTGTGAAAATTCTTCTATTTTACATAAAATCTGTCCTTTTGTACAATGTAGTCAATTTCATTAATTTGCTTATTTGATTAGTGACCTAGAAATAGTGCAGAATCTGTAATATTTTTATTACATTTTATAACATTTGTATTAAAATATTACAAATCCTAAACCGTTTATTTCTAGGTTTCAGATTTTCAATCCCTGATTTTCAATGTGGTGAAAAAAAAAAGCTAAACCAAAAATGTTACCAAAAATAGTGGCTTTTAAAGCATCAAATTATTGTTTTAAAGTAATTAAAAAAAAGAAAAAAGCTCCTTCCTAATGTGTTTCTTTGACTACACATAAACAATTAGTAATTAGACTGTTTTAATTCGGATATGACCGTAAATCATGACTTGCGGTTTAGTGAGCGAGTCAGACATCATTTCTGTAACCGACTGATTCAGTGAGTGAGTAAGCCATTTTTGACCAATGAGTTCATCTGGGACTCATTTGAGTCACTTGACCATTACATTAAAAAGAACCGAACCAGCATGGACACCACAATAATAAGATGTGGTGTCGCAAGAAGAATGCATACGTTCAAGATCCGTTAACTGTTACAAACATCATTTAAATCATTCAGTTCAGCTGGATTTTTTTTTCCTGTTAAAAAAAAAAAAAAAAAGAAATGCAACCGGTTCTGAATCAATAACAGTTTCTGCATTCCCAACCCTAATCATGTGCAATGCAAAGACTACAAAATCCTCAAGTTTTACGTTTGAATGAAAACGAAACTGAAAAACTGCATATACAGAAATGTGGGTACATATGAACTTGCACTGGTAAAAACTTCATTCAGTGAAACATGATTGGTATAGGGGGCAGGAGAGTGAGAGGCGGAAAAAGAAAAGAGGGGGAAATGGAAGAAAGCTCAAAGCTCTGAGTTGCTGCCTGTGACACATTAGCCTGCAGGATTCCAGGAAGAATTGTTTGAGTAAATGGAGCCTGGACTCATAAAAAGTGTCAGTGGATCAGGGTGTCAAAGCAGGGTCAACACAATCCACACACCACACCCCTTCCCTTCACAAGCAGCCATGTCTGACCAGCCCACTGGAGCAGACTCTGACCCTGGATCAAATATGAGGGGGGAGGGGAGAGAGAGGGATGGAGGTGGGGTTGAGGCTCTCATCGATTCCCGAGGCAGTAACAGTAATGGGAGAGTGAATGGTGGAGGCATAAAATAAGAGAGGTGTGTACTAGAAGAGCCAGGGGCAGGGTTATTCACAATTACAAGGCATAAAAAAGGTACACCTGAAACAAAGCAGTGTCCATCCGAGACTCAATGGGTTCCAACTAATGAAGGTTATCTGGATTAACAGTGACTATCAGTATAACTACTAACTGTTGCTTTGTATTACTGAATGTGTTTCGCCATGATCTTGTGTACACTGTCATATCAATATTTTCTGTAATAAATAAGCACATTTATTGCATCTATTCCTAAACTGTTAGAGACACACCATTCACAGAAGTCAGCAATTTTATATCACTTTTATGTGATGTTTGTTTTTAGATCATTCAGGCTGAGTCAAAGCAAAAATCGGATATGTGGGCAGAATGTCTATAATCATAATCAGGATGGACAGGGCTTAGTTGCCTAGATGTTGTGTTTAGTCGGTTAGGTATGATGGATCTAAACGATAAAATCTTTTTTTTTTTAATTCTTCACTGGCTATGTTTACATGCACTAATTTTCGTCAATCTGAATAAATTCAAATCTGATTGCAGATTCCAAATGTACTGTTTATATGTCCCCTAAACTTTGCAATCCGATACAAATATTCATCTACATGTGCATTACACGTATTCCGAACCAAACTTCTGCGCAGACGGGACGCTACACAAAAATCACTTAGCAATAACAATGGCGGAACAGAGCATTTAATCATTCAAGAGAAAGAAAGTTAGGCTATTTAAAACAGCAAGCGATGGGATGCTTGCAATGTTAAATAACTGTCAGAAGAAGAGTTTTACTCATGTACGATATAAATAGCCTACGTCTAAAACCTAGATATTATTATATGTAATCTACCAATATTTTTGAGGATTTTTATTTAAAGCCTATAATCGTGTGTAATTTAACATACGTTTTGAGGAGGATGTTTAGGCTATTTACTGTGTTCACTTTGCATAATCTCTTGTAAAACATATTCGAACATTTACTTTCCTAATCCATCACGATTCCAAAGAAATGCTTTAGAAATGTTGGTTTCAACTTCAGGAAGTGAGTGATGTCGAGTACACGCAATGGAACGCAGAACGCTGTAACCGCATCTGCTGCTTAAAGTCCCTATTAACAATGACACAACGTTCTTTTTTGCTTTATGTGATGTCATGAAAGAACATATGTGCCCTACAGAATATTCAGTGTGAGCCCACATACCCTTAATAATACGTTTTGTCAATGCTTTGTATAAATTAGTTTCCCGCAACGAGTATCATGTATAGGCTAAACATACCTACGCACCACATCTCTGCGCATGAGCGCTAGGTATTTTAGAATACGGTTGAGAAAGTAGTCGGATTCAAACGTTTACATGGCTAGTTTTTTTCTTTTAATCGGTTTATTTTAGGTCTGCACCACTCCCTTCAATCGGATGGAAATTTCATTCCGATCCAGCTCAATCGGTCATTTTTGTGCTTACATGAAGGTCTGATTCTAAATGGATTATTTACTTGCATGTAAACGTGGCTACTGTGTAGCTTTTTGAGGTGGCTCGTACTCCCTTGTGGAAGGCCCTTTTGTGTCTCATAGGAAACTTATTAGCCTGCAACATCTGCAACCCAATGGGCTGAGCCAAATCAAATCTGTACACACAGTCCTTCAAATTTTCTTTAGGTCGTCTCCTGTAGTCTCACCTGAGATTCTCCACCTCTTGTTTTCTCAAAGGTGATGAGGGGGCAGCAGGAATGAACTTGTTTCCCTCTTGACTCTTCCCACTGTCAGTAAAAGCACACCCAAAATGTAACCAGGTCATCTCACAACAGCATTCAAATATTAATAGATTGTCTGTCTGACAGACTGCTATACCACTGCAACCGAGTACTGGAACTTTGTTTTTAATCTAGTAATTAAAGATGAAGAAAATAAGTTGTTCCAATTCTTTTTTTGTTCCTAGCTTAATATGCAGAGACAATTTAGAAGGAAGCCATTTGCAGGTTGATTTCCATGAAAGTGTAAATACTGTGGCTATCAACAATGCACTGTTTAAGCATCCTGACCAGCCCGATATAGCAGCACTGGATAAACCATTAATATTTATGTTCTGCACACAAAGAGATCAGTTTTATACATGTTGTATATGTGTATGTTCATGTACCTGCAGGCATCGCTTGTCTCGCTGCCGCTTTCCATGCTGCCTGACTGGTTGCAGCTCTTGGAGCCGTTGTCTGGTTTGCTGTCGTGCTGTTGGTGCTCTGGTAGCAGGAGCAATGCGTTACGCAGACAGATTGCCGCAAACTCCATACTGGCCACTGGGATTGCTGCTGACTGACCCTCACTACACACAAACACATTCATCATTTAATTTTAGCATGTCGAGAGCGTCAGAAAGATTTCAGTACTATTTCTTCCATATGGGTGGTGGAGCCTAGTGGTTAAAATATGGGATTAATATCTGATAAAAGTTTCTTCTAAATGGCTAATTAGTAAATTATTATGGTTCTTAGAGATCTGGGATGACAACAGAAAGGTTGCAGGTTTGGTTCTGCACCAGTATGTTACTGAAGTCACTGCTGAGGAACTGTATGTGTAAATAATTTAATTTAAATAATTTGGATGAAAATGATTTAGATCTGTTATGGGGCAAGTGGCAACTAACCATCTCCCTATGTCACTTCAAGAGAGAAGCTTAAAATGATGACTGACATCTTCTGGAGAAACTGTGACATTGCAATACGTAGAGCCACATGAAGTCTAGGGACTTCTCTTCACATCTGGCTTTGTGAAACGACCTGCATTACCTGTAGATGGTGTTTTGTGTGGACTGTGATGCTAGAACAATCTTGCGATGGTAGCCCAGCCCAACAACAGCCTGTACAATCCCCTTTTTACAGGGCAAACCCTTTGTTTCCTGCTCTGAACTCTGAAGAAAACAAAAAAGGAGCTGTTTACAATGACATTTTCATTTACTAAAACAACAACTTCAAAGTGTGAAGTGCTATTAAATAACCTCAAAGCATTCACAAGGCCCTCTCAAAAAATATTCTTATAAGAGAAAGTGTTTTCTACTACACCAAATTTGATTTTGCAGGTAAAAAGTTTTATTTTCAGTGCACAACAAAAACACTGCTTTGCACTCTGTGTAAATCATTTTGGTGTGGAAAAATTGTTAGCAAATATTTTATATTTTGATGTCATTTAAGCGCTTGGTGTGAATAGGGCAAGATTAACCAAATACACATTTTCACCAATTTGAGGTCAAGTTCTTCCTGCCACATTTGAGATGTAGGGGGTCTTTCATTCTAAATATTAAAGGGATAGTTTACCCAAAAATGAAAATTTATTTCATCATTTACTCACCCTCATTCCATCTCAGATGTGTATGACTTTCTCTCATCTGCAGAACACAAATTTATTATTCATTAAGATTTTTAGAAGAATATTTCAGCTCTGTACAAACATTCAATGCAAGTGAATGGGAGCCAAAATCCTGACGCTCCAAAAAGCACATAAAGGCATCATAAAAGTAATCCATACGACTCCAGTGGTTAAATCAATGTCTTCAGAAGTGACAGGACAGGTGTGAGCGAGAAACAGATAAATATTTAAGTATTTTTTTTGAAAGAAATTATTCTTCTTGCCCAGTAGGGGGCGATATGCATAACGAATGTGAATCACCAAAAACACAAGAAGAAGAATGTGAAAGTGGAGACTGACTGAGCAGCGAGGAGAATTTATAGTAAAAAAGGACTTAAATATTGATCTGTTTCTCACCCTCACCTATCATTTAGCTTCAGAAGACACTGACTTAACCACTGGAGTCTTATGGATTACTTTTATGCTGACTTATGTGACTTTTGGAGAGTCAAAATGTTGTCACTCATTCAATTGTATGGACCAAAAGAGCTGAGAAATTATTCTAAAAATCTTCATTTGAGTTCTGCAGAAGAAAGAAAGTCATACACATCTGGAATGGCATGAGGGTGAGTAAATGAGAGAATGATTCTTTTTTGGGTGAACTATCCCTTTAAAAACACATGTGGGTTAATGTCTGTACCCCTTTATTAGCTGTGATGCAGCACTCTGCAAGTCTGAGCCAGAGTCGAGGGTTAGAGTGATACACCTGCACCGCCTCCATCAGACACTCAAAAGCTGCCAGCGGCCGGCCGAGATGAAGCAACTGAATCCCACAGTTATACAGAAGCTCATAGCGCTTATTAGCTAACAAAGCGCACATGGGGATGCCTGTGAACTTCTTAGCTGCTGTGGAAGGAAAAATGAAAAATCAATACAAAACTATAAAATCCAGTTTAAAAAAATTTGTGTTAAATATATTATCACAAAGACAGCTAAAAGTCTATCATTGTATAAAGGGGAAGTCACACTTGACTTTGTGTTCCCTTCACTTCTATTTACACACATACAAACACAGGAAAGTGGGGTATGCAAGCATATCAATTTTGACTTTCACTTTGTGCTAAAGTTAAAGTTCGGTAAACTCTGATCTGCGAATTCGTATAATGAAATGACATTGGACTAATAGTGAATCCAAATGTCACAAATTTTCCCTCTTGGTTACAAATCAATAATGGATGAAACTCTCCTTTTAGCAGATTTACATTAATATGAGTTTAAAAGACATCAAACTTGAAGAGAACCTGAAATAGATCATGCATTTTACCATTTAAAAAAAGAAAACCTATATTTTGTTTCTTATTTAAAACAGCTGCCTTGCAGCATGACATCATATCCAGTTGCCCATATTCTGCAATATTCCTTTATAATTTTGCATGCTAAATATCTAGTATGAATGCCTCTTAAGTATGTTGTATGAGATCTGAAGTATGATCTGGCATGCAGTGTAGGTTCTGATGTTGTGCTCCATTCTCTCACCTGGTCCATTACTGCTGTCCCCAAGCTGAGCGCATGTGTGGTCATTTTCCTGAAGTGCTTTTTTGAAGTAAAACAGACCAAGGTTGTGTTTCCCCATGGCAAAATGGATACAGCCTAGATTATTCCAGAACATACACCTCACACATTCACCTTTGAAGGAAATAAAAGACATTAAGATCGACGCTATATAGTGGCCACTGATGCATGCCATAAGAGCCTTCCACTTCCCTCCATAATAATGTATTTTGCGCTCAAAAGTTTGCATACCCTGGCAGAAATTGTGAAATTTTGGCATTGATTTTGAAAATATGACTGATCATGCAAAAAAAACAAAAACTGTCTTTTATTTAAGGATAGTGATCATATGAAGCCATTTATTATCACATAGTTGTTTGGCTCCTTTTTAAATCATAATGATAACAGAAATCACCCAAATGGCCCTGATCAAAAGTTTACATACCCTTGAATGTTTGGTCTTCTTACAGACACACAAGGTGACACACACAGGTTTAAATGGCAATTAAAGGTTAATTTCCCACACCTGTGGCTTTTTAAATTGTAATTAGTGTCTGTGTATAAATAGTCAATGAGTTTGTTAGCTCTCACGTGGATGCACTGAGCAGGCTAGATACTGAGCCATGGGGAGCAGAAAAGAACTTTCAAAAGACCTGCGTAAGATAATGGAACTTTATAAAGATGGAAAAGGATATAAAAAGATATCCAAAGCCTTGAAAATGCCAGTCAGTACTGTTCAATCACTTATTAAGAAGTGGAAAATTCAGGGATCTCTTGATACCAAGCCAAGGTCAGGTAGACCAAGAAAGATTTCAGCCACAACTGCCAGAAGAATTGTTCGGGATACAAAGAAAAACCCACAGGTAACCTCAGGAGAAACACAAGCTGTTCTGGAAAAAGATGGTGTGGTTGTTTCAAGGAGCACAAGTTTTTTTGCATGATCAGTCATATTTTCAAAATCAATGCCAAAATTCCACAATTTCTGCCAGGTTATGCAAACTTGTGAGCACAACTGTGTGTGTGTGTGTGTGTGTGTGTGTGTGTGTGTGTGTATATATATATATATATAATTACTTTACTAAAGCAAAATGTGATGTATAAGTAGTTAAATAATGTAGTGTCTATTATAAAGCGTACCTGTTTTCAAGGGTCCTGGATGTTCTGCGATGTTTGAACTGTTGAGGAGTTTTACAGCTTTACGGTAATTTCCCCTCAAGTACTCAAAATTACTCTTCAAGAAGAGTGAGGAAGCAGACTGAGAGAGGAACATACACAAATGCTGTCAGTGTAAATTACTGCTACAGACAAACTTGATCAACATTTATTAGAATAGACATGTATTAGAATAGACATGTATAAGGAGTGTTTCAAGGGATAGTTCACCCAAAAATGAAAATTCTCTCATTATTTATGCAGCCTCATGCCATCACAGATTTGTATGACTTTCTTTCTTCTGCAGTACACAAAAGAAGATTTTTAGAAGAATATCTCAGCTCTGTAGGTCCATACAATGCAAGTGAATGGTCACCAAAACGTTGATGCTCCAAAAAGCCCATAAAGGCAGCATAAAAGTAATCCATATGATTACCATTGATTTAATCCAGTGGATTAAATTAATGTCTTCAGAGGCGATATGATAGAAGTGGGTGAGAAACAGATCAATATTTAAGTCCTTTTTTAATATAAATGTACTTTTAAACAGCCCTCCTATGCACAAAGAATGAGAAATGGCAAAAAACAGAAGAACTCCCGTGAATGTGCATAGGGTTGTTTTAAAGCACATTTATAGTACAACAGGACTTATATATTGATCTGTTTCTCACCCACACCTATCATTTCGCTTCTGAAGATATGGATTTTACTACTGGAGTCGTATGGATTAATTGTATGCTACCTTTGTGTGCTTTTTTGTGTTCTGATCACCATTCAATTGCATTATATGGACCAACAGAACTGAGATATTCTTCTAAAAATCTTCATTTGTGTTCTGCAGAAGAAAGAGTCAGACACATCTGAGATGGCATGAGGGTCTTAATGGGTGAAATATTCCTTTAATGCTGCCAGTAATATACTGCATGTATTCATGAATTTCATAAATTTCATAAGACTGTGAATGTACTCACATTACCAGTTGTGTTCATCACAGATTTGATTTCTCGTTTGCAGGCCTTCAGTGACTTCATCTGTATATAGGCTTGTACTTTATACTGCACACACACACACACACACATCCCAAAACAGCTTGAGTTTTAGACTGAACTTGTTGGTTGTAGTAACATATTTAGTGGTTGTTTGCTGATCAGCATAAAATAAAAACATACTTTCTTAATTATTATGTATTTTAGTTTCAGAGTTAGCCTTTTGAACCGAGTAAACTAAGTTTACAGCACAATTTCCAAACCTCTTCTTTGCAGGTTATGCATCTCAACACAGTAAATTGGCACCAGGCCCTAAACAAGTCTAACATCCATCACACACACACTTCTCTTACCTGGTGCATCTTTGATTTAGCTGCCTCGATCATAGCTGTGAAATCTGCCTTTTGAGCAGCAGACTCTTTATTTGTGCTGCTGGTGCTCTGTTAGGATGACACATAATCAAAGTTAGAGTTAAAGGAATAGGTAGGTGGGTAATTAAAAGTTTAATGCCATGTCAGCAACTAAGGCTATTCTCATGGCAGGAACTGTGTTGTTTATAAGGGTTTAAGTTTTTCAGTTGAGGGAATAGAAACATAAAAAAACATAAGTGTCTCTCAATTCTGAATGTCTTAATTCTCATTTGATAAGCTACAATTAATGAGATATGGAATCTGGTAAGCTACAGCATCCTATAATGGACATTATCAAGTGCTCAAGCCATTTGAAACGTGCTGTCTGTGGTAGTATATTTCTCTTTAGTATTACTACCACTAATAAATACACATTTAAACACAATGAGCACTAGTGAGACAGAAAAAGAAAATAAAGAAAAAGGGGTGACACATAATAGAAAATAATCCTAGGAAGACCAGCGCACGTCTCTCACCTCTCCTTTGCCATTCTTGTTGGTTCCTTCCTTCATGGTCAGTTTCTCCAGCACAGCCAGCAGATGCAGGGCCTTCTCTGGCTGGAAGGTGAGCAGGTAAAGATCCACCAACAGGAAACAAATGGCCTGAGCAAACCTCTCTTCTAGGACAGAGAATACCATCAAGCCATGCCATACTACTGCACTAGACCAGCTACAAGCAGACCTAAAACTGTGCTATTGACTCTAGTGTAAAACTGTAAGTGCACTAAAGAACTCACGGTTCAAACCTGTGGAGTACGAAAACGTACCAAAAGGTTCAAGAAACTGGTAGAGCTTCTCCCCGATGGATATAGCTTCTGAATATTGTCGCATGTGGTAATGAATCACCGCTTGATTGTAGTAAAGGATACTGTTTTCAACATCATCCAAACCATCAATATCATCCACAGATGTGTGCATCTGCAAACAATGATTAGCATTCATTATAGCATCAAAAATCAATAGAATTAGACAGTCCTTGGCATTTGTTGTACAACATCATCCCATGTCAAACTACAGAGATACACAATTTATACAAAAAGTACAAAATTTAAAGCAATTTAAACATCTTAAATATGTACCTGTTTAGACCCTTTCCTTATTTTTTAGAGCAAGATCTGATGAGCTAAGAGCATCCATTTGTGGTTACTAGCCAGTGATCATGCTGTCTGAAAGATTTTTTCAATGGCGCTAGACTGCTAGTGTCAAAAAAGCAGTGACATACAGGTTTCGTACAACAGGAGAGTAAATAATGATCATATTATTATTTCAAGTGAACTGTTCCTTTAAATAAAAACAAATCACAAACTGAAGACACTAATGAGAGATATCTGACCTGATTCTTCAAGATCATCAACGTCTGCTTCAGGGTGCCGGTTGTTGTCTGTCCAGTTTTAAAGAATTCGGCGACAGCTTTATTCATCGAAATCTTGTAGTCCTCCTTGTTCAACTCCTGAAGGCAGTCTAGGTGTTTCAGGGACACATCATAGCTTCCAGTCTAAAGAGATATCACAGTATAACATTCATATGTCATCAGTGACAACGGAAAACAAGAGTTTGTACAAATCACCTGTTCAGAAAACTACATTACAGTTGTTTACCTTAAAGGCCTCAAAAGCATTGGCTGCCATCTCTTTCTCTTGATCTGAGATCCCAGGGTATGAAGTGCTGTCATGCTTCATGTCATCTGCTTGATCTTAAGAGTAAACAGATTGACTTAAGCAACAAATATTTTACTTAACTCGTTTTCTCCACCATTGTAAGACTGCAAACTACAAATTGAATAGCTTTAAAATCAAATAACTTGACCTTTTTTAATGCAAGCTACCAAAAGCAAGACAATTAAAAGTCCTAATTACAAAACAGAATAAAAGCTAAAAAGAAGAACATATACTTAATATAAAACACATAATTGACATTCTCTGCAAGTATATAAACATTATCAGGCCAGTTCAATGACACACCTGCTTTGCTGCTACAGCTCGATATCATACAAAACATACACTGTTAATCTAATAACATGGTAGTGTAGTTATATAAATGTGAATTAAACATAAAAGATATGTTCGGTTGTAAACACACATATGTTTACATCCTCAGCTGGGCCACATAACATCTGCAGTGTTTATCAGACTGGGTGAATACTGTAAACGCCGCTCACCTGAGCCAGTTTCAGCCATTCCTTTAAATGTACGGCTGATTATTCACTTTCCCAACAAGTAAAAGTGGAAATTATTCACACTTTTTGAATTTATAGAGAGATATAGCAGAAGACGCGTTTCCCCGGACAAGATTCAGAATTCCGCCATCAATTTGATCAGAGATTATTTAGCAGAGACGGGCCACTTCTATTTAAATGAATGGAGAAATTGGAACGGCCAACCAAGAAGCTCTGAGCGCCCAAGGGACGTAGAAAGCAAGTCCCGCCTTACAGGCAAAAGAGCCAATCACCTTTTAGATACAGACGTCGCCTGTCAATCCACTTGCTAATGCGCATGCGCATTAGCTATACAAGCCCGGAAAATTGCGTGTTTTATCGTAATATTAAGTAAATAAGCAAAAAATTTGATTCCAATATTATCATATTTGACTGATTATTTGAAATATGTCCTTTGATCGTAATCTTGACAAACCGTTTTTGATATTTTCGTCTTTCTACATTCAAGTAGATAGGAGCTGCACTGGCGTGACTGGAAATAGCCTCCCGAGAGCGTTCCAAAGATGGTCGCGAGTGGACTGACTTACTAGATACACTTTGATTTTACCCACAACCACCGCGCGACTGCGAGTGATGCTTTTAAACGGGCCTTTGTGCACGTGATTGCTACCTTTCGGTTTGGCGGGTGAACTGCAGCGGATCGGTGATGACATTCATCCAGCAACCATTAGATGTCGACAGCCTCAAACAAAAATCAAACTGAGTTTCCCGCTCCATTTGTGTCCAATGTTCTGAAGTTTGTTACAGCAATAGGCTGTGAGTTATAGGGATTTTACCACGTAGATTGTTCTCACACACACACACACACACACACACTTTTTTCATAGTAAAGACAGTAAATATCCCTTTAAGAGGTGTTCTTAGGCACAGTTGTCAGATATCATGTATTGACAAATATTGTTTAGCTCGAGACAGAGCACTTGTACTAAAATGAATGGGAGAAATTGGAACGGCCAACAGAGGGAGAAAAGTAAGTCCTGCCCTACAGGTAAAAGAGCCCATTACTTTTCAGATACAGAAATTGCCTGTAATTCAACTTGAGAATGCACATTAGCTAGACCAGCCTGGTTTTTTTTTTTTTTTTTTTTTTTCTGCGCTAAAGAAGACAAATTTATGAAACAATTGTTGTCAGACTTTATTGTTGATTTTCAGTATGTTCTTTGATTGTAACCTTGACCAACCGTTTTAGAGATTTTATTCTTTACAAGCAGATAGAAGCTGCACTTTCATGCCACTTGTATCCATAGAAAATAGCTTCCCCATGGGTGACCATATTCTGGTTTTCCAAAAAGAGGACACCTTTTTTTTTTATTTTTTATAATAGGGTTCAAAACAGTGTTACTATGAATGCACATTTTAATACAGTGAAAAAGACACTCTATTAGCATAACGCAAATATATATAAAAATAAATAAAAATGTCCAACCTTCTTTTGAATGTCCATGTACTAAAATAAAATATTTGATGCCATGAGTGTACCTTCATTAACTATTACTATTATTTTGAATGGCCATGGAAAATGAAGCAATGTGATAATTTTACCTGGTCACAAGTAGTCCATTAATTTACCTGATGAACTTTCACCTTTTGCTGACCCTTTATGCTTCGCAGAGCTAATGTGTGCTTCTAAATCACTTGCACCTTTATTAGCAACTGTCACATAAGTGCCAGCTTTACATGTCATACATTCTGCTTCCCATGTAACCTGGATGAAAGCATGGGAATTTTTGTGCAAATCTTCTGTAAATTTGCACTTTCGTTTGGGCATTGTTTCCACTCAGCTGTCATTTGCTGCTACTGTCAAGCAACTGTTTGATGCCGAACACAACAGCGCTTCGCGCGTTCACAGAGAGATTGACAGGCAGGAATTTGGCCAATAGTTGCTGCAAGCCTCTTATAATCGACCAATTGGTGTGCGAGAAGGCGGGACTTACAAAGACGGGTTAAAGCAATGCAAATATGCGCGTGCACACAATGAAGTATTAGACCAGATGCACATCATAATGCAACTAAAGCCGAATCCCGGACATTTTCGCAAATTTAGATATCCCGGCCGGACGCTTTTTTAAGGTCCGAAAAAGAGGACGTATGGTCACCCTACATTCCCACAATGGCCAACTAGTGGACTGACTTGCCTTGAATGGGACTTGGTATTGTCCTTATTGTGTATTGTGGAGTTATCTACAGTATCTATATAATTCATCTACATAATTCAAGTCATAGTAAACAACAACTCAATATACAACCTTTGTATCACAATAGCTTCTGTGTTTAACTAAACAGAAACCTTTATTGACAAATGGCATTCTGTCAAACTGAGCAATGTATTCATCTACCATCAAATTTAATATTTCATGTCATGTCCTCTTTTAGTGTGGAAATTCTGCACATCCGATTAAAAGTTTAAAAGCAATATGAGTCCAAGAAACATTAGCATCAATGTCCTTCCAAGTGAGACAAGCTGTTGCAACAATAAAACATAGCAGATCTCATGGATTTCAATAGATCCTTTCAGTCAGAAAATGTACGATCTCACTGCATCTGAAAATGCAGGCATCTGCAGTGAACAGTGAACAGTGATATTGAATTGCCTTTCCACTATGACTTCAATTGGTCTAAATGAGCCTAGGATCCAAAGAGCTTAAAACCCCCTCTCTAACTGACAAGAAAGGGAAAGAAAGAGTGACGAGAGGAAAGCAACAGTCGTGATTGATGGCCTGTGAATTTCAGGTTATTCAAAGAGCCAGTAACTATGACTGATCCTCCTCTCAGGGCACAGGGGAAATCGGAGCATTCCAGAAAAAGAACTCATTACTGTTCAATCATTTTTAGCGAAGGAAGATAAAATCTAGAGACTTTGAACTGCTAACCAGCCAATCCAAAGATACTTCATAAGTCTATTCATTTCCTCTAATAACGTGATGTAACCCTGAGAACTGCCTCAGGTGGTTTAATATCCAATTCCTCTATGATTGTGAACAGTTGACTCATTCATCTCTGTCAAAGGTTTGCCAGAGGGCAAAAAGGTAACATCTCTTGGGACAACTCTGGGGACATATCATATATGTTCCTGTGGCAGCTCCCTTGATAGTTGTTAGGATTAAAACTACTGAACCACTGTTTATACCAGATTAAATTTGCTTTACATTGCAGATGTTTCTATGCATGTTTGATTGTTCATTCATAACCATTTGAAAGCAATTTAAAAGTTTGTATTGATCGTTTCTTCAGTTGTGTTTTGTCATGGATGTTCTAGCAAGAAGCGATTTCACCTCTCCTAATTTGCAATCCGGACAATTATCGTGAGTTACTGTTATTTGCAATGGAGTCGGAAGTCATTGTGGAGTGAAGGAGCTGCTTTTATTGGGCTCAGAGGGCATTCAAAGACATGAGAGAGCAGGGATATGAGTGCTGGTCTCTTTGATAAAGTGTTCAATTAAATTTGTGCTTGTGTGGAGACAAACAGCATGTAACTGCCCTGCAGCTGGTGCTGTGCAACTGTAGTCACGCTATCAGATTTTGCATACAGGAAGGTTGTGTGTTTACATATATGAGCTCCAAAGGGTTTCTTTGGGACACAGAGCAGCTGTAAAAATGTACAGTTATCATATTCAATATATTTTTGTAGTCATAATTACAGTATATGGAACTCTTTCTTTCTTTCTTTCAGACACACATGCACAAACACAGGAGAGATAGACTGATATTATCTGATTCTTTTCATTGTCAATACTTAAATTACTCTTACTGTAATTACACAAGCACACACTTTTCATGAAAAAAGCAAAACGAATAATCAATTGTAAATTCAAGAAAATAGAAACTTTAGAACACAAATAGATTTTTTTGTTTGTCTGTTCAATATTACATGTTTCATTTTGTTAAATATTAATTTCTGACACATCTCTAAAATGTATGTGTTAAAGGGATAGTTCACCCAAAAATGAAAATTCTCTCATCATGTAATCACCCTCATCCCATCTCAGATGTGTATGACTTTCTTTCTTCAGCAGAACACAAACGAAGATTTTTAGAAGAATATTTTAGCTCTGTTGTTCCATACAATGCAAGTGAATGGTGACCAGACCTTTGTAGCTCCAAAAATCACATAAAAGAAACATAGAAGTAATCCATAAGACTCCAGTGGTTAAATCCATCTTCAGAAGCGATATAATAGCTGTGGGTGAGAAACAGATCACAATTTAAGTCCTTTTTTAACTCTAAATCTCCACTTTCACTTTTACATTTGAAAGTTAAAGTGGAGATTTAGAGTAAAAAAAAAAGACTTAAATATTGTTGTTTCTCACCCACGCCTATTATCAGGGTTGGGGAGTAACGAAATACATGTAACAGGATTACGTATTTAAAATACAAAATATAAGTAACTGTATACCACTACAGTTACACTTTAAATCATTGGTATATACAATACAGTTACATTCAAAAAGTATTTTGATTACTGAAGAGATTACTTTGCATTTTATTGTCATTTGTTTCATTTAATATTTAGTCCTTTCAGATGGAAAAATGTATACATAAATGATGCGATCCAAAATGCATTTGAACAGCAGTGAAACACTTTCTTATGATGTGTTACATTCATACGAGCAGACAGAGAAGTAAGTTTGAAGTAAGTTTGGAGCAGAAGAAATAGAAATAAACCTTGTGTAAATTGTCAGCTTTACGCTAAGCTAAAATGCTATTTCTAGCCATTTTACATGCACGTTACCAGGCACAATCATATTTTTTATCAAGAAAATTCACTTTGGATCATAATTTCTTTTTTTCTAGTAAGACCTGTGATATTAGGACAAAAATCATATTCTTGATAATCATTTTTGTATTGTTTTCCTGTAAAAATATCGTCTTGGTTACTGTTGTAACCTCTGTTCCCTGATGGAGGGAACGAGACGTTGTGTCGATGTAGTGACACTAGGGGTTGCGCTTGAGAGCCCCGATCACCTCAGATCTTTGAGAAAAGGCCAATGAGAATTGGTGAGTGGAATATGCATGCCACTCCCCCGGACATACGGGTATAAAAGGGAGCTGGAATGCAGGATTCATTCAGGTTTTGTGCTGAGGATCCGAGACACGGTCCCAGCCATTTCAGCGGCTAGTACAGCTTTGTGGCAAGAGGGACACAATGTCTCGTTCCCTCCATCAGGGAACGGAGGTTACGACAGTAGGTGACACTAGGGGTCCCTATGGAAAAAACACCACAACAGCTGAACTGTGTTACGTGAACTGCCGATGCAGGTGCAAGCAAGCTGCTGCGTGCGTAATAGCAGGTGCATCAGACTGCACGTAACCTTCCCCAACGCCCCAAAAGACGTTATGTAGTTCCCCACATCCCTGAGGGGGGGAAGCAATGTAACTAGCATGGGAGCAGGCCGTGCCAGCCGAGGCCTTTTCTGTCTATGTTTTCTCTGCACAGAGTATTAGATTCAGCTGGGGCCATCTAACACTATCATATGCATCGGGGAAGGTGTTCTTTTCCTTTCCTATTCTTTCAGGGGGAAAAGACCCTGTGGAGACCACATCCTGCACAAAAGGGGAGGTCAACATGTGGCAATACGACACATGGGCTCAGCAGCTGCACATGGAAGAGGCGCGGTGGTAGGTCCCACCACGAAAAGGGGGGGGAACTCTGCAAACACAGCGACTGGGGGCAGAGAGAGCTCTGCCCAAGGGAGACGTGGGTCCGCCGACAGGGAGACCATACCACGGAATATACATCACAGGGGTTACCGGAGTAATCAGCACCTGTGGAGCACCTATCCCAGTACAGGGCATAGTGGGGCTGGCTGCGAACTCCTCCACCGAGTTCACGAACCATAGGGCTAGGGAGGAAGGACATCCAGGGTCCACGACTTTGTGATCTCGACTGGGGGTAAAAGCATACGTTTTTGCCTCAGGGGAGGGGAAAGGTGCTATACGCAAGCGAATACTGTTCCGTATTACCGAACTTCTACCTGTTCGTACCTGAAAGAACACGGGACGAAACCGGCTCAACCCGGAGATTGTAAAATCTCATGAAAGTATTGGGTGTTGCCCAGCCCGCTGCTCTGCAGATGTCTGCTAGACAGGTGCCATTGGCCAGTGCCCACGAGGATGCCACACTCCTTGTAGAGTGTGCTCGAACCCGCAAGGGGGCATCTGCGTGCGATCCAAGTAGGAGCACAAAGCACGCACCGGACACAGCAACGACAGGGCTGGGTCTGCCTCCTCCCGGGGCAGCGCTTGCAGGTTCACCGCCTGATCCCTGAAGGGGGTCGTGGGAACCTTGGGCACATAGCCCGGTTGGGGTCTCAGGATCACGTGAGAATCTGCCGGACCGAACTCCAGGCAAGTGTCGCTGACAGAGAACGCTTGCAGGTCCCCCACCCTCTTGATGGAGGTGAGCACAATCAAGCCGTCTTTAAGGAGAGGGCTTTCAGCTCGACTGACTCTAGTGGTTCAAATGGGGCTCTCCGAAGGCCCAGGAGGACCATGGTGAGATCCTATGAGGGGAAGAGGCAGGGCCTGGGAGGATTAAGCCTCCGGATGCCTTTGAGGAAGCTGATGATCAGGTCGTGCTGTCCAAGGGACTTACAGTCGACTGCGTTGTGGTGAGCCGCTATAGCAGCTACATAAACCTTCAAGGTGGAGGGGGACGGCCGCACCTCCAGCCTCACCTGCAGAAATGAGAGCACTGAACCGACTGCACATCTCTGGGGGTCTTCGGCTCGGGAACAACACCAATTTGCGAATAAGCGCCACTTTAGGGCATAAAGCTGCCTGGTAGAGGGAGCTCTGACTTGAGTGATCATGTCTACAACTGCTGGTGGTAGACCGCTTAGACCTTCTGTGTCCCATCCAGGGGCCAGACATGGAGATTCCAGAGGTCTGGGCATGGATGCTAGAGGGTGCCCCATCCTTGAGAAAGAAGGTCCTTCCTCAGGGGAATCCGCCAGGAAGGTGCTGTTGCGAGGAGAGTGAGGTCCGAGAACCAAGTCTGAGTGGGCCAGTATGGGGCCACAAGGGTGACTTGTTCCTTGTCCTCCCTGACCTTGCACAGGGTTTGTGCAAGAAGGCTCACTGGGGGGAATGCGTATTTGCGCAGCCCCCGGGGCCAGCTGTGTGCCTGCACATCTGTCCCAAGGAGGGCTTCTGTCAGGGAATACCAGAGCGGGCAGTGGGAGGATTCCCGGGAAGCGAACAGGTCTACCTGTGCTTTGCCGGATCGACTCCTCGAGACTCATCACAACCGGCTGGCCGTAGGTGTGGCACGGCCAGGCGCGTGAAGGCGGGGGGGCCGCGTTCGTGGGGCCCTGGCTGCGAATGCTCGGTGTCTAGCGGCCGTGACAACGGTGGCCGTGAACACCGATTATGTGACCCAAGGAGTGAGGAAACCACTCTTTTTTTGTTGACAATTTGGGTACTGCAGCCCGTTCAGGGTGTGGCAAACAAAAAAGAAAAGGAAACAAAGGATTTACCTCCTGGCCCTCCAGCGGGGGATGGAGTGGTCTGGATATCAGCTCCATAGCAGACATCTCGCTCCCTGGGTCATCCGTTTCAGGGGCGCTTAGGAGCCTTCTGGATCCTCGTGCCAGCCCGAGAGACGGGGGGGCGTCAGCTTCGTGCGGGGGATCTACGCTGGGGCCGAGAGCTAGGCTCGGGCTGAGGCGGAGCCGCTTGGGCTTTTGCCACCGCAGGGGGACACCCTCGGCGAGCAGACAGGGTGCGGGACCAGATGTGCTGGATGGCCTCCATCTGCTTCTTCACTGCCAAGAACTGCTGAGCGAAGTCCTCAGCGGTGTCACCAAAAAGTCCAATCTGGGAGAGGGGCGTGTTGAGAAAGCGTGCTTTGTCTGCGTCCCTCATCTCGACCAGATTCAGCCACAGGTGGCGCTCCTGGACCACCAAGGTGGACATCGCCTGCCCGAGTGCTTGCGCCATGACCTTCGTCGCCCGGAGGGCGAGGTCGGTCGCTGAACACAGCTCCTGCAGCACATCGGGATCAGGACTACCCACATGCAGTTCTTTTAGTGCCTTGACCTGGTGTACCTGCAGGAGGGCCATGGCATGCAGGGCGGAGGCGGCCTGTCCAGCGGCACTGTAGGCTTGGGCCACCAGAGACAAAGTAGTCCTACAGGCTCTGGAGGGGAGCGCAGGACGATCCCACCAGGTGGCGGCGTTTTGCGGGCACACGTGCATCGCAACCGCCTGATCCACCTGATGGACCTCCGTGTACCCGTGGACCACCCCGCCGTCGAGGGTAGTGAGAGTGGATGAACCCGGAAGTCTGTTTTGGGCAGCGAAAGGTGCCTCCGGGAAGAAAGGAACCTGGGCGGGGCGTGGCCGTGAGCGGCGCCCCGAACCAAGAACCAATCATCAAGCCGTGAGTGCTCAGGGGAGGCTGGAGGGTTCCAATCCAACCCGATACTCACGGCGGCCCGGGCAAGCATGGTGGTCAGCTCTGCGTCAGCCTCAGACTGGGCAGGCAGACCCGAAGGTGGCAGCCCAGTCGAGTCCTTGGCATCCGACATCACCAGTGCGCTCTCCGATGCAGCAATCAAAGACTCATCCTGCTCGCGGGCCCTGAAAGAGACGTCAAGCCGGCCATGAGGCGGACTGGTCTCATTTCGGAACCGGATGGGAGCAAACGAGCGTGCTGGGGAACGGGAGTTCTGCGAGTAATTACCTGGCGAGACCATGCCCATTGAACTCCCTAAATCGCCTCCAGCACCAGCCGGGCCGGCCTCACACCCATGGGTAGAAGGCAGAGCGTGGGGGGCGGCTAGAGTGCCTTTCCCTCTGAAGAAGGAAAGCTGCGACTGCAACGTTGCCATGGTCATATCCTCGCAATGAGAACATGAACCATCCACAAACGCTGCCTCAGTGTGATCGCTGCCCGGACACATGAGGCAGCACCCGTGGCCATCGGAGGCGGAGAGATAATGACCATATCCAGGAATCACACAAAGATGGAAAGGCATCTTTAAAAAAATGCGTGTTTAAAAAGATGTTCAACGTCAATGTGCGTACTCTAATAGAGAAAATATACTCTTTAGCAGGAATATACACTCTTTTAGCGCTGTTGAAGCGCCCAGGGGCGAAATCTGCACTCGTCGTGCAGAAGGAGAGAAAGCCGCTGGAAATGCGCCGTATATCCAACATACGCTTCTTAAGAGGTGAATGGAACAGCAGTAGTATTCAGCTCGCTGATTGTACAACCACTTGGCTCCAAAGAAAAATTGGAATGAATCCTGCATTCCAGCTCCCTTTTATACCCGTATGTCCAGGGGAGTGGCATGCAAATTCCACTCGCCAATTCTCATTGGCCTTTTCTCAAAGATCTGAGGTGATTGGGGCTCTCAAGAGCAACCCCTAGTGTCACTACATTGACACAACGTCAAGTGAGTGACAGAAGGGGAACTAAAAATCCTTAAAACAAGATCAATTTAATTTTTGATTTCTTGTTTTACAAACAACACTGTATAAGATATTTAGGTTTTTCAGAGAATGTATTTTTAACATGTGTATTTTGTCATACTGCACTGGCAGAGTTTTTATAGTCAAAACAAGTGAAAAAATCTACCAGTGCTGAAGAAGTAATCCAAAGTATTTAGAATACATTACTGACCTTGAGTAATCTAATGGAATACGTTACAAATTACATTTTACTGCATGTATTCTGTAATCTGTAGTGGAATACATTTCAAAAGTAACCCTCCCAACCCTGCCTATTATATCCCTTCTGAAGATATGGATTTAACCACTGGAGTCATATGGATTACTTTTATGTTTCCTTTATGTGATTTTTGTTGCTACAAAGTTCTGGTCACCATTCACTTGCTTTTTAAGGACCTACAGAGCTGAAATATTCTTCTAAAAATCTTCGTCACATCTAGGATGGCATGAGGGTGAGTAAATGATGAGAGAATTTTCATTTTTGGGTGAACCATCCCTCAAAGAGGCAATATTTGCTCCCTGGAATTGATATTCAGGGTCATTTACCACCTTGGAATGGGATATTTTTCAATGTTTTCAGAGCTGATTTATTTTTTATTTTTTAATCATAAAATGTTTTGAGCAAATAAAAAATCACTTCATGTTAGCTACACAGTGTATGAAGTGGCCCTTTAACTAGGTTCGGCTAGAATATAATATGAAATATCAAATGTTTTATGTTTACAAAATTTGATTCAACTCTATTGTACAGTATATTTAATAAGATTTTCTGTTCATAAAACAGCACATGCTTTACAGATCATCCTGTTCATTCCACAAGGTTGCACAAATAGATCAGTGTAGATGACTCCACCAAGGAAAATGTGGCATTTGGCAGGGAAAGTACTCACTGAGCCTTCTCCCATTGTCAAACAGTCACCTCTGATTGGTGGAAGTGTTGAAGAGAGCAATCTGTATTGTCCCTCTCAACTCCTCCAGGTCTCCATAGCCTTGTGCATCCTCCATCAAACACAATTCAGTTTCACAATTCCTCCTTGTTATCAGTCAGCCCCTTTGCTCCTCACTTCATTGAATGCTACTGTGAGCATATCTTGTTCTAAATATGGACCCATAAATAATTCCCCCCCCCAAAAAAGTAAAAAATAAAAGAATTGAGAAAGAAAAGAAATACATTTTATGTTGCTGTTCTAAAAATGGCCACAATGCCTATTCTTTTATTTATTAAAAATAATGTGTATCTGCATATGCATGTGTGTATGTGAGAGATAGATCAGTTAAGAGCAGTTAACAGTTCCTAACTTGGAGGAACCATTAGCAAAAATAGCTAGAAGACTTTGCTTCATCTATTTTAAATAAGCTTCTGGGGCTTCATTTGGTCCAAAGTCAATTAAGACTTATCCAGTAAGAAATCAGCTCATGAATCCCACGTTAAGATTTTGAAGGCAGATCTGAAACAGACCCTCACTCTTAACACTTGTGGGCACTTTTCTACATTTGATAGATGCTAATTGATTTAATTTAAACAGTAAGTTGATGTACAGTCAGATCAGATGATGGCTGATGTGTATTCTTACATAAACGTTCAAGTGCACTGTTTACAAAGACTTCTCAGCAAAGCTGACTTTGGTGACATTACAGTGCTACAGTGTTTCTGTAGCTCATGGTTATGTGTTCAGTCCCAAAAAACAAATACTGATACATGTATACCTTAAATATATGTATCTTTGGAAAAACGTATCTACCAAATGCATAAATATAAGTATTACAGTGCTGTTCCACCACCAAAATCTGCAGGAATATAAGTATATACACCACATAATAGTATACCACAACCCAAATCCATTAATTAATAGAACTTTTCTAAACAACTCTTAGTTTGAGAGACCTCAGTTTTTAACCTCAGACCTTGTGAGTCACTGTGGTTTGAACCTCCATAAACTGAAATAAGAAATCAAGATGCACTATTCAGAATGAGAATGTATTGTTCCCTCAAGAAGAATAAAATTATTTTGGAATAGAAGATTAGGTAGATTTAAGATATTCTATAGCAGCAATATATTAGTCATATCACTGTGTTTCTCAGCATGCTCTGTGGCAAACTGACCAAAAAACCTGCCTGATATAGAAAATGTACATAACTGATCTTATGACTGTTAATTTACTAATCTCTGTGCATCTTAACTTCCTTAGGAACTACCTGACATGCCCTTCAATCTCTTAACCAACAGGAGAGAACACATAATGCATTAAATCATAACTCTGAAATTGAACCAATGAGACCAGGCTTCAAAATGATGAGGCTTTTAAATTTAGAAATGACCCCATCATGTCTAATGTTATGGCAGTGTATTTCTTACTTTTCTCAATTCCTGTATATGTCAGACTGAATCAGGGTCAGAAATCAACTTTTTCATTAAGGGGCAATATTTGACTTCCAGGGGCATTTAATTTTTTTTACCTTTACAAGGGCAATTGTTTTTTCTATTCTAACCTTATAAAATGACCCTGTCATCCTTTTAAGTTAGAAATTAAACAATTAATTCAATTTGAATAATGGCATGTTTCAATAATTACATGAATTAAATTGCATGATCTATGCATTGCATAATGTGCATTGTTACTCCGAATGGCGCCCTGGGCTAACCCCCCTTCAGCCCACCTGGCAAGCACCTTCAGCAAAATTGGTTGGTTGGGGGTATCATTAATTATTGTATCATTAATAATGTTTTATTTCCATCAAGGCTATTTATCCAGATATTATTTTGTTAATATTATTATTAACTACATTGTAGCATTTGGTTACATTATATTTTGTGTTCTCTCAAACCTGATTAACTTAATAAATAAAAAACATCCATCCCTCCGGCACTTTTGGCTTCTAGCAGGTGAGGAGGCTTTTCAAACGGAGAGATGGATAAGTGAGATGAACTGATGGTAAGTAGGCTATAGCACAGGGAGTGACAGTGTTACTTACTAGGACAGTATATTTTGATCAAAAGGACCGAATGGTCACATAATTTAGCACGGGAGCACAACACCAAACTGCTGCGGAGTGTGAGAAGCGAGAGCCCGTTTGTGCGCATTTATGGCGCGAGCATATGCCACTGGCTCTTCACAACGGATGTCTCGAAACAAATTATATTCAGCAAAAGTTCCAATGAAGATCACGATGTATGTATTTGGAAGTAGGCCTATAGGCTATCAGATGTTATTAATAAAACAACAAAAACTCTTTGCCGGGGCATTTTTTGCCCCCATATTTTGAATTTATCTGGCAACCCTGAGCATGTTAAATGCTTGTTGAGGCACGTTAGGTCCCAATGCAAAATAACTGAAATATCCCAAAAAAAAAAAAAAAAAAAAAAACGCTTTATGATAAATGAGCCCTGGGCCACATTAAACCATGTGGAAGGCCGTAAGTTGCCCAGGTCTGAGCTAGACATTAAAATATTGTCAAACATTTTGGCTCACCGATTAAGTAAAGTTATGACATCTCTTATACATATAGATCAGGTGGTGTTTATTCTGGGCCGTAACTCTTCTGATAACATTATGCGTTTCATCAATATCATGTGGTCAGTGGCGAATGATCAGACTCCGGTCACTGCCATCTCACTTGACGCAGAAAAGGCATTTGATATGGTAGAATGGAATTATCTTTTTAAGATTTTGGAAATATACGGGTTCAGGAATACTTTTATTGGATGGATTCAGTTATTTTATAGACACCCGGTAGCGGCGGTACAAACAAATGGATTAATTTCAGATTATTTTACTCTGGATAGGGGCACCAGGCAGGGTTGCCCTCTTACCCCATTATTGTTCTGTCTTGTCCTGGAACCATTAGCAGCTGCGATAATAAAGGAGGATGATTTTCCAGGGGTGGTGGTGGGAGGTATGGTGCATAAGCTTTTGCTTTATGCAGATTCTATTTTATTATTTGTCTCTACTCTGCTAGATCTATGTCTTGCCTACACAGAATTATTAATTCCTTTTCTAAGTTCTCAGGATACAGAGTCAATTGGTCTAAATCCGAAGCTTTGGCTCTGACAGCATACTGCCCAGTAACAGCTTTTCAGCCGGGCACCTTCCAGTGGCCCAAACAGGGCATTAAGTATTTGGGCATTTTATTCCCAGAAAAGCTGTGTGCTTTAATTAGAGTTAATTTTGATCGTTTAATAAAAAGGTTTTCGAGTGATGTGGGCAGGTGGGCTTCATTACATTTATCTATGATTAGGAAGGTTAATGTTATTAAAATGAATTGTATTCCAAAATTCAACTACCTGCTACAATCTCTCCCCATAGATGTCCCCCTCCTTTATTTCAAGCAATTTGATAGCATAGCGAAGTCCTTTATTTGGAATGGTAAACGTCCCAGATTACATTTCACTAAGTTGCATAGGCTGATTGACAAAGGTGGGCAAGTCCTACCCAAGATTTTGTTTTATTATTATGCATTCGGTCTCATATATTTGGCTCATTGGTCGCTTCCACCTGAGAGAGTCCCTCACTGGTTTTGTATTGAACAGGAAGTTCTTGCCCCTATTTCTATCAAACTAACCAGAGAATTTAAGTTACACCCCGTTATCTCGCATTTGCATGCGGTATGGACAAAAGTGTCCAGAGTGTTTAATTCAGACATTTATTTAAATGTTGCTTCGAGCATATGGCTGAACCCAAAATTATGTATTAATAAGTCCCCTTTCTGCTGGACAGAGTGGATTGTTAGGGAGGTTAGTACGCTCGGTGACTTGTACAAGAGTGGAGTGTTGAGATCCTTTGAAAATATGGTTCAACATTTTGGGATCCCCAGGTCTCAATTCTTTAGGTATTTACAGCTGTGCCACCTCCTTTGTACTATTTTTGTGAGTAGCATACACCCCCCTAAAGCGGCAGATACTCTGGAAATGGTGATTACTGCTTTTGGAAAAGACCATGAGGCATCAGTGTATTACTCCCTGCTAATTCAGAGTCTGGGGGATGGAGCTTCAACTTCTCTCAAGAGATTATGGAAGAAAGATTTAAACTTGGTATTGGAGGAGGCAATGTGGGCTAGGATTCTAAAAAACATCAAGTCTACATCTAGAGATGCAAGGGTGCGTCTTATGCAATTTAAGATTTTACATTGATTCTATTGGACCCCCTCTAGATTGTATAGGCTTGGTCTTAAAGACACACCCACCTGCTGGCGATGCCAATCAGAAGATGGGGACACAACCCAAGTTTTTTGGTAGTGTGTTAAGATCCAAGATATTTGGTTGAGGGTTCAGAGTTTTATGTGTGACATATTGGACACTCAGATTTCATTTTGCCCCAGACTCTGTATTTTAGGCGATGGGGCAGTCATTAATTTAGGGGATAAATATATAAAAAATTGTGTCCTAGCCAGTGTTATTATCGGCAGGCAGGTCATCCATAGGGAATGGAGGTCAGCTGGAGTGCCCTCATTTCAGGAGTGGTGCATAGAGATGGGTGGCAGCATTCGAAGAAAAAAGGCAGGGAAACTTGGAGTTGTTTAATGGAAAATGGGGCAGCTATTTGGCATATTTGGAGGGCTCTCAGGGAGGGGAAGTGGAGAGAGATGTGTAGTTTTAAATGTGTGTGATTTTTTATTTTAATTATTTTTTTTATGTTTTTTTATATATGTATTTTTTCTTTTTTTTTTTTTTTGGTCTATTCTCAAATTGGAACACAGGGATGTTTGTTGGGGGTCAGGGTGGGGTTGGGGTTTGGATGGGTGAAAGGGAATTATGGGGGTTAAAAGTTGATTCGGTGTATAAATATTTGCTTTTCTGTTTCATGTGTCTCAATCAATAAAAGTGTTAATCAGAAAAAAACCCCAGCATGAAATCAAAACTGAAAAAAATTATAACAAAAAATAAAAAATAAAGAAATAATCTATGTCGGTCTTTGTGTCTGTCTCTCACGACCGTGGATGTGTGTTGCGCTCGCTTTGCGCCATGTGCCTGGGTCAGGAGCTGTCTTCACATTGTGCTGAGATTCTGTCACTTCGGTAAGGTGTCGGATGTGTGTGTGGCCGAACTCTCACACAAGTGTCCTGTCTCATCTTGTTAGTCGAGTGGCACGAGTGTATATTGCCTCATTGTCTTGGCGGTGTGCGCTCATGCCATTCGAATGTTTTGCCCTCTTGTGAGAACACGCGGTTTTGTTATTATTTCTGTATCGCCGCGTGCTTCTCTGTCTTACGTCACACCCTGCCTCCTTGTTTGCTCATTATTGTTTAATTAGTAACACCTGCCCTATATTAACCCGCTTGATTTCTCTCCCTATTTTAGTCTCCTTGTGTGTGCCTGTTCATCTTTTTGTCTAGTCGATCCTGTGTGTGTGTTTTCTAGTGTTCCTGTCGGTCCTGTTCCCTGTTTCACCTCTGCCCCATCCTGAATTATTTTTTCCCCCTACAGAGTGGTTTATGTTTTTCCCCATCATGGGAGTTTGTTTGTTAATAAAGTATTTTTGGTTTTAAACTCTGCGCTTGGGTCCTCATCTCTGCAACAAATGTGACATTATGAACTGGCCATAATGGACCCAGCATAGAGATAGTTTTTTCAACAAGGACTTTTTCTACTGCTGCCAGCGCACTGCCCATCTTAAGCAGCTTTTCAAGCTACAGCAGAAGGACAGGTCCATGTGGAGATATGCCGTCGAATTTTTATCTTTGTCATCGGGTCTGGGATACAATCAGGCCCACCTAGGTGAGCTCTTTTGGGCAGGTCTGAACAAGCCAATTAGATCTTGTGTCTCAGATCGGGGTGAGAATGGAGGTTTTTTCAAGGTAGCCAGGCTGGCTATGAGGTGGGAGGAGTTTATTTCAGCCTGCACCTCGGAGGACTTCCATTCTTCATCCCAATCCGAGGACGAGGGCACCCCCCACACGAGCCCGCTGCTACGGACCACCAGGAGGCTAGGCTGCATCAGCAGTAGTGCATCTCACCGCCCGGAAGAGAAGGAGTAGGGCACCTACTCCTCAAGTGTCCATGGCAACAGATGCCGTTCCCCTACCGCTGTCAGTGTCCGTGGCCACAGAGGCTGTTCCCCTACAGCTGTCAGCGCCCATGGACATGGAGGCCGTTCCCCTACTGCTGCCAGTGTCCACAGCCAAGGAGGCCATTCCCCTGCCGCTGTCAGCACCCACAGCTACAGAGGCTGCTATTGCAGCAGTGCCCCTCATCGCCCGGAAAGGGAGGAGGAGGAGAAAGGCACCTGCCCCTCAGGTGCTCACGCCTGCCACGACTAACAAGCCAGCACCCACACCTGCCACAGCCAACGAGCCAGTGCCCACACCTGCCATGGCCAACTAGCCAGCGTCCACGCCTGCCACGGCCAACAAGCCAGCGCTCACGTCTGCCACGGTCAACGAGCCTGTTCCTGAAGCCTCATCTGTCCCAGAACCAGCGTCTGAAGCTTCATCTGTCCCAGAGCCAGCATCTGAAGCCTTGTCCATCCCAGAACCAGCGTCTGAAGCCTCGGCCATCCCAAAGCCAGCGTCTGAATCCTCGGCCAACCCAGTGTCAGCATCCTGGGTCATGATGGCCACTCCCACAGCAGTGCTCCTGGATGTCTGGAAGAGGAGGAGGAGAAGGGCTCCTTCTCCCCAGTCACTGCCAGCGCACCCGGCCACAGAGGCCAATCCCCAGCCACTGCCAGCACTCCCGACCACGGAGGCAATTCCCCAGTCACTGCCAGCGCTCCTGGCCACAGAGGCCATTCCCCAGTCGCTGCCTGAGCCCACAGCCACAAAGGCTGTTACCCTGTAAATGCCAGTGTCCACGACCATGGAGGTCGTTCCCCTCTCACTGCCTGAGCTCACAGCCATGAAGGCTGTTCTCCCATCACAGCCAGTGCCCACGGCCATGGAGGTCATTCCCCCATCACTGTCTAAGCTCACAGGCAATGAGACTGTTCCCCCATCACTGCCAATGCCCACAACCACGGAGATCGTTCCCCTCTCACTGCCTGAGCTCACCGCCATGAAGCCTGTTCTCCCATCACAGCCAGTGCCCATGACCATGGAGGCTGTTCCCCAGTCACTGCCTGAACGTACAGCCACGAAGGCTGTTCCCCATCACTGCCAGCGCCCATGACCACAGAGGTCGTTCCCCCATCACTGTCTGAACTCACTGCCACTGAGACTGCTCCCCTGTCACTGCCAGTGCTCACAGCCACAGAGGCTGCCCCCCTATATATACCCGGATATTCATACTCTTTGTCTGTCTGTTATTGACGTAGATGCATTGACCTTGTGTCATCTTAGCTGCATTCACTCACATCAATAATCTATGTTGGTCTTTGTGTCTGTCTCTCGTGACCGCAGACACGCATTGCACTCACTTTGCGCCGCACGTCCGGGTCATGAGTTGTCTTCATGTTGTGCTGAGATTTGGTCACTTCGGTAAGATGTCGGATGTGTGTGTGGCCGAACTTTCACACAAGTGTCCTGTCTCGTCTTGTTTGTCAATTGGCATGAATGTATATTGCCTCACTGTCTTGGTGGTGTGCACTCATGCCATTCGGATGTTTTGCCTTCTTGTGAGAACATGCGGCTTTGTTATTGTTTCTGTATTGCTGCGTGCTATGTCTTACGTCACACCCCGCCTCATTGTTTACTCATTATTGTTTCATTAGTAACAACTGCCAATATTAACCTGCTTTATTTCTCTCCCTATTTTAGTCTCCTCATGTGTGCTGTCCAGTGCCAATTCGTCTTGTTCTCTAGTCGATCCTGTGTGTGTTTTCTAGCATTCCTGTCGGTCCTGATCACCTTCCTGGTTCCAGTTTGGTCCGGTTGGTCCTGTTCCCTGTTTCACCTCTGCCCAAACCTGGATTATTTTTTTCCCCTATGGGGTGGTTTATGTTTTTCCCCTGTGGGAGTTTGTTTGTTAATAAAGTATTTTTGGTTTTGAACTCTGCGCTTGGGTCCTCATCTCTGCAATAAACGTGACAGATAGAGCTTTAATTGTTAGTGACTTCAACATTCACATAGATAATGAAAATGACACATTGGGATTAGCATTTATCGATATTCTCAACTCTCTTGGATTCAAACAAAATGTGACAGGACCAACTCATCACCATAATCATACGCGAGATTTAATTCTGTCATATGGAGTTGATGGTGAAACTATATAAATTCTACAACAGAGCGATGACATCTCAGATCATTACCTCGTCTCTTGTTTGCTGTGATCAGCTAATGTCACTCAATCTACACCATGCTATCGTTCAGGTAGAACTATTCTTTTGACCACTAAAGCTTCACTAATAATCTTCCAGAATTGTCTCACATACTCAGTAAGCCAAAAAGTCTAGAAGAACTCAATGTAATATCAGAAAATATAAAAACAGCTTTCTCTAGCACTCTTGATAGTGTCACCACCCTTCGATTAAAGAAAATTAAAGAAAAAAGCCCTGCACCATGGTACAATGATCACACTCATGCTCTCAAGAGAGCAGCTTGGAAAATGGTGCGCAAGTGGAAGAATACAAAATTAGAGGTATTTCTCTGTGCATGGATGGATACTGTCTGTAGCTACAGACAGGCACTAAAAGCTGCCAGGTCAGCATATTTTATCAAACTCATAGAAAATAACCACAACAATCCTAGGTGTTTATTCAGTACTGTGGCTAAATTGTTTAGGAATAAAGCCTTGACTGAACCAGATATTCCATCGCAGCACAATAGTAATGACTTCATGAATTTATTTACTGATTAAATAGAAATCATCAGAAATAAAATGGGAATTATACAATCAGCTGTCACAGAACCTCAGAAAACAGTGTCTCATAATTTTCCTCATGAGCAATTTCAATCCTTCGCTGTCATAGTTCATGAAGAGCTAACAAAACTTATCAAAAAATCAAAAGCCACAAAATGTATGTTAGATCCAATACCAACTAAGCTCTTGAAAGTGGTATTCCCTGTAATCTCAGAACCTCTTCTTAATATTATTAACTCCTCGCTATCCTTATGACATGTCCCAAGAAACTTTAAAATGGCAGTTATCAAGAAGTCACAGCTTGATCCTGGAGACTGGCTAATTAAAAACCTATTTCAAATCTCCCATTTATGTTGAAAATACTAGATAAGGTAGTGTCCTCCCAACTATGTTCATTTCAACAGAGAAATGGTATATATGAACAATTTCAGTCAGGATTTAGGCCCCATCACAGTACAGAGACTGCACTTATCAGAGTTACAAATGACTTGCTCTTATCATCTGATCGTGGCTTCATTTCTCTTCTAGTGCTTTTAGATCTTAGTGCTGCCTTCGACACCATAGATCACGACATTCTCTTGAAAAGGCTGGAGAATTATGTTGGCATTAGTGGACTTGCATTAGCATGGTTCAGGTCCTATTTATCAGACTGCTACCACTTTGTATATGTAAATGAGGAATTGTCAAATCAAACAAAATTTAAGTATGGAGTGCCACAGGGATCAGTTTTAGGGCCTCTTCTCCTTATATATGCTTCCCCTGGGAGATATTATCAGAAATCGTGGAATAAGTTTCCACCGTTATGCCGATGATACCCAGCTTTACATTTCTTCTAAACCCGACAAAATTTCACAATTCTCCAAATTAGCAGAGTGTATCAGTGAAATCAAAGATTGGATGGCCAGAAATGTCCTTCAACTCAATTCCGACAAAACAGAGGTACTAATTATTGGACCAAAAACCTCTAAAAATAAGCCACTAAAATGCAATTTGACTCTTGAGGGATGTACTGTTACGTTGTCTTCTACAGCGAAGAACTTGTGTTATATTTGATACCAATCTGTCCTTTGAAATAAAATTTCCAATGTTTGTAGAACAGCATTCTTCCACCTCAGAAATAGTGCTAAGTTACAACACATGCTCTCTGTTGCTGATGCCGAAAAACTAATTTATGCGTTCATGACCTCAAGACTAGATTATTGTAATGCATTACTGGGAGGATGTACTGCAAGATCAATAAATAAACTCCAACTGGTTCAATATGCAGCTGCCAGAGTGCTGACTAGAACCAAGAAATATGATTATATTAGCCCAATTTTATTGTCGTTACATTGGCTACCTGTTAAATTTCGTATTAATTTAAAAATTCTGTTAACCACAGTATATACAAAGCTTTAAATGGTCTTGCTCCACAACAATTAAGTGACCTTCTACCATGCTATATTCCATCACGTTCATTATGATTGCAAAATTCTGGCCTGTATATAGTTGCTAGAATATAGAAATCTACAAAAGGAGTTAGATCCTTTTTCTATTTGGCTCCTAAACTATGGAATAGTCTCCCTAACACTGTTCGGGATGCAGACACACTCACTCAGTTTAAGTCTAGACTAAAGACTCGTCTATTTAGCCAGGGATACACCTAATTTATCCCTCAACTCACAATTAGGCTGCTTTAGTTAGGTCTGCTGGAACCAGAAACATTTTTCAGAAACATTTCTCATAATCTATAACTCTGCAATAAAGTGATTGGCATCTATGCTAATATTATTCTATTTGTTTCCCTGTCTCAACCTTGGGATTCATAGCCGGCCAGATCCAGCTCCGTTCCTGCTTGGTGTCCGACTCCACTGCTACGTGTCACTGAGTGATGATGACAAACTACAGCCGGTGCTAGCCAGATATCACTTCAGTCTTTTACGATGGACTTCAGAGGATGAATTGATGTAAGCCTGTGAGACATGTAAAATTGTAAGACATCGGATACTTCATATGCCACTTTTATTTAGGATTTAGGATGGACCCCACCGATCCTCACCGAAATGACCTGCCGGTTGAACTGCGATGCACCTCACTGATCTGTGCCTACATCACCTTTGTTTATTGATGGAATACACTCTTGAAATGGAATACATAGACTATCAATTACTTGCCAACAAAAGCCTTCATCAGCCAACTAACAAAGCACGATGCATCAATGTGAACTTCTGCAGTTAATTCAGGATGGACTTCAAAGACATTAGTCATTAATCTTACAGTTCATACAAAATCTTTGTTTAAACACTGGCCCTAAACACCGGCAAGAACTGGCTTGATAATATAAAAAATATTTTAATGAAAAGCTTAAACAAAAACACACAAACATAAACACATGCAGGGCAGCTGCCCATAGTTCTCTCTCTCTCTCGAACGGCCATCCCTGGTCACCTTTATTCTTCGCTCGCATTATCAGGCTGATTGAGGTCTGGGCATGCGTCATTCCGGCCCCGCCCTCCTCTGCACCACACTCCTCCCTGTGTTGCCTCAGGCCGGGGAGCACCTGGCATGACGTACATCCCCCCCCGGTGCCCTGCGCCCCGCCGCCTTCTTCGACCTGGGAGGAGACAGGAGGGGAAAACAACAACAACAACAATAAAAAAAGAAACAGGCGAGGGAAAGGCAAACATGGAGCAACAGCGAGAGAGAGAGGAGAGAGAGAAAAAAAGAAACTCACCGGTTCTCTGATGCGCCGTCGCGTGGTCCTCGATCACTCCTCCACGCTCTCAGGCATATGACAGCCGCTCCTCCCCGGGCGGACCGCAGTCAAACCTCTGACCCCCAGCAGACAGAATGCCCTTCCGTGATTCTGGTGGCCCGTGGGGACACTCCTCCACCCCTGGTAGCGGCCCTACCAATCCAGGCGGTCAAGGAGTCCAGTCCCTCCTCGCCTCATGGACGGCGGTCTTCCCTCGACCCCTCCACGTTTTCTGGTGGCTGGCAGGGCACTCCTCTGCCCCTGGCAGCGGCTCCATCGCTCCAGGCGGTCGGGGAGTCCAGTCCCTCCTCACCTCGTGGACGACGGCCGTTCCCTGTGTCCAGGCGGTCGGGTTACTCTGTCCCCCGGTGGATGGCAGCGGCGCTCCCCTGGGTGGACGGCAGTGTCGAGGACTCTACGCTGGGCATCCCTCCTCCTTCCCGGGTTTCGGCACCAGTGTAACACAGTTCAATGGAAAGGAGGAGTTGAGAACCGGCTTGATAATATAGATAATATTTTAATGAAAAACTTAAACAAAAACACACAAACATAAACACATGCAGGGCAGCTGCCCATAGTTCTCTCTCTCTCTCGAACGGCTGTCACCGTTCGCCTTTATCCCTCGCTCGCCTCATCAGGCTGTTTGGGGTCCGGGCGTGCATCATTCCGGCCCGGCCCCGCCTTCCTGTTTACACTTAGTTTACAAATTTTAAGCCATGACTTGCACTGCACATAAATAACTAATATTAGCATTATATTCATGCTGTTTAGCCAGAGGGGAACTGGCCCCCACAGTGAGCCTGGTTTCTCCCAAGGTTATTTTTATCTCCATTAACCAACATTTTATAGAGTTTTGTGTTCCTTGCCACAGTTGCCTTCGGATTGCTCACTGGGTTTCTATATACAGTTATTATTTAACAATTTAAATATTTATTTTTATACAAAATTTGCAATCATATTTAATCAAACAACACGATGATGACTCTAAGACTTTATAGATATTACAGTTTCATTTTCTGTTAAAGCATGATTTTCTGTAAAGCTGCTTTGAAACGATGTGTGTTGTGAAAAGCGCTATACAAATAAAAATGACTTGACTTGTTTAGGGTAACAATACGTCCTTACCCCTGAAAGGGACTTCAAAAAAGTCAGACCGGGATTTCTAAATCGATTTTAATGCCTGGGATTTGCTTGTTTTCATATTGAAGTGCTCTCTGTAGTCATACATGGATACATGTCATAAATACGTGTTCGTTTGCCATTTAATCTTAGCGTATCAGTTTAATTTGAACCAGCTTGGCTTTGCGTGTCTCCCTTGATCTCTGTGCACACACTGCGCGTCTGATAGAGGGAGAGAAAGAATGCGCGCTCTTATTCAAGTGACCGTGAGAAAAAGGCACTTTTTGATGAAAACATAAAATAAGTAACTGAACAAACACTTCAATGTTACTTCGATGATTAAGTCTGAAAATGTCTGTTTGTATCTTACCTCAGTTTCAGTGAACATGTTTACATTAAGCTGATCTGTTCGCCGATGAAGTTTGTTAGAGGTGGATACTGTTTGATATAGATACAATTAACTTGCTCAGGCTTTCAAAAAACAGGAAAAATTGTAAAATTTTTTAAAAGACTTTAAATAAATAAACAATTATATGTGTAGGATATTTGCATTGTAGGGATGTACATTCAGATTTCAGATATAAGATGATTGAATGACTAATGTTTACTCGTTGAAATGAGATGATTTCCTATTAAGTCAGTAGGGACATTGGAATGTTTGGGCACAGCAATATGGTGGTGCAGTGGCTTCACTGTTATGATGTCAAGAGCAATCCAGTTCTATATTATACACTATATTGCCAAAAGTATTCGCTCACCCACCCAAATAATTGAATTCAGGTGTTCCAATCACTTCCATGGCCACAGGTGTATAAAATGAAGCACCTAGGCATGCAGACTGCTTCTACAAACATTTGTGAAAGAATGGACCGCTCTCAGGAGCTCAGTGAATTCCAGCATGGTACTGTGATAGGATGCCACCTGTGCAACAAGTCCAGTCGTGAAATTTCTTCGCTACTAAATATTCCACAGTCAACTGTCAGTGGTATTATAACAAAGTGGAAGTGATTGGGAATGACAGCAACTCAGCCACGAAGTGGTAGGCCATGTAAAATGACAGAGCGGGGTCAGCGGATGCTGAGGCACATAGTGCGCAGAGGTCGCCAACTTTCTGCAGAGTCAATCGCTACAGACCTCCAAAGTTCATGTGGCCTTCAGATTAGCTCAAGAACAGTGTGTAGAGAGCTTCATGGAATGGGTTTCCATGGCCGAGCAGCTGCATCCAAGCCATACATCACCAAGTGCAATGCAAAGCATTGGATGCAGTGGTGTAAAGCACGCCGCCACTGGACTCTAGAGCAGTGGAGATGCATTCTCTGGAGTGACGAATCACGCTTCTTCATCTGGCAATCTGATGGACAAGTCTGGGTTTGGCGGTTGCCAGGAGAATGGTACTTGTCTGACTGCATTGTGCCAACTGTGAAGTTTGGTGGAGGGGGGATTATGGTGTGGGGTTGTTTTTCAGGAGCTGGGCTTGGCCCCTTAGTTCCAGTGAAAGGAACTCTGAATGCTTCAACATACCAAGAGATTTTGGATAATTCCATGCTCCCAACTTTGTGGGAACAGTTTGGGATGGCCCCTTCCTGTTCCAACATGACTGTGCACCAGTGCACAAAGCAAGGTCCATAAAGACATGGATGAGCGAGTTTGGTGTGGAAGAATTTGACTGGCCTGCACAGAGTCCTGACCTCAACCCGATAGAGCACCTTTGGGATGAATTAGAGCGAAGACTGCAAGCCAGGCCTTCTCGTCCAACATCAGTGTCTGACCTCACAAATGTGCTTCTGGAAGAATGGTCAAAATGTCCCATAAACACACTCCTAAACCTTGTGGAAAGCCTTCCCAGAAGAGTTGAAGCTGTTATAGCTGCAAAGGGTGGGCCGATGTCATATTAAACCCTATGGATTAAGAATGGGATGTCACTTAAGTTCATATGCGTCTAAAGGCAGATGAGCGAATACTTTTGGCAATATAGTGTATATCAGTGGCTGACACACATATATTTGCATGCTCACACACACATACACACACACATATGAACGCACACACACATAGAGACTTGAGTCACGACTCACGACTAACAAACAGAGCCGCACCCCCATGACTTGATCAATACAACAGTTTCTATTATCCAAAATAACTTTTAATATGTTCAACTTTTAATGTTTCAGTATATTTTGCCCTAATCAGCCTCCCATAGCCATAGTGAAGCACCGTTGTGCTCCCCCTCCCCCTCTCTTTCGCTCTCACACAAACTCTGTCAGGAGCAAAATCAGCGTACCCCAGCGACTCACTGGGAGTGTAAACAGTTGTTTAGCAATGGAAAAGCTATATACAAGAATGGCGACACTCGCCCTGCTGCTAAGAAGTATACTTAAATTTACATCTTGACAATATGAAGTGATGTTATTCCATCTCATAGACTTCCATTGATTTCATAGCAGGCTAATTATATTTTCTATCCCCTAAACCTAACCCACGCAGAAACCTCCAATGTTGAAAAGCGGCGCATCCTCCGTTAGTAGTTCTAAAGTGACGTTTTCGAACTAGCAACAAAGGCTTGAGCTGTATCGAAGCAGAGCTGTCATGCCAGCTTACAACTGCATCTCAGTGGGGTTGAAAACAGTTGTTAAGGTTTATAACGGAAAAGCTATATACAAAAATGACGACACTCGCTGCTGCTGAGAGTGTGCTTAAACTTACATCTGGCCGATTTTTAAGCAGTGTTAGTTCTGATGAGCTGCAACAATTAAATGTAATTTAGTTACATTTAACTAAATGTCTTTCAATAACTCAAACACAAACTCACTACCTTATTACTCCAGTAAGTGCTCCAGTACAGCAGTCCAAGCCTATCTGTTGCTAGTTCTAAAGTGACGTTTTCGAACTAGCAACGAAGGCTCAGACTGTATTAAAGCAAGACGCTGAATCCGTGGCAGAAGTAGTTCCACTTACAAGAGCGTTTTAGGGATGAAAACCAGAAAATGTCTTGAGATAAAACCCCTGAAGTCTTAAGGTGTGGTAACCATGGTATAAGCAGAATAATTGAGAATAATTTTTTTAAAGTGAGGAAAAACTGAGTACAGTCCCAAAAAAGCATTTGTGCCAAATGACGTGTCCAAGCCTCTCAAAAAGTCACTTTAGAACTAGCATCACGGCTTGGACTGTTTCTAACAAGTTATTGGAGAAACAAGGATGGATGTACAGTATGTGTGTGTGTGTGTGTGTGTGTGTGCGTGTGGGGGGGGTGGGGGGGGGGGGAGAGAGATGGAGCATGTGCAATCACTTGCGTCTGTTGCCACTCCCAAGCAGAGATGCTGTAGTGTGTTAGTCAGCTTTCTGAAGATAATGTCATTTTGGTGAAATTCATCCTATTTTCTCAGTGGAAAAATAACCATTCAAGTGAGGTATTCCTCCCTATTTCATGGTAGCCAGTGCATAAGAGTCATTCACTATAGAAACCGCAATCTCCTCTGCCATTCTGAACAGTATGTCCTCTCCAATATGGAAACTCTGGTGACAGGTAAGCGCTTTGTGATGAGCCTTAATGCTGAAGTTGTTAGTTTAAAGAAATCACGGAGTGCCAATGAATGAATATACTGACTGACTGGTGATGCACGTCACCTCAGCTGACTCATTTACACACAAAAATGGTCTTTTGCTGCCACCTGCTGGCTAAAATCTGCGATGTCACAAAAATAAATGTTAAGAGACACATCTAGCTTTTTACACATCTGCACTGCTCTTACACTATCGTTTAGAATGGCACGAACACAAGCGGAGTGATACAAACATTGAAGCGTCCAAGTAATAATGTTCTGAGACATCAGTACTCATGGAACGTCTCTCGTCCAATCAGATTCAAGGACCGGAACTAAGTGTTGTATATTTTTCAATAATTCAACGGTCCGTCATCAGTTATTCCTAACTTATTGCACAGAACCAGAGTTATCATCAGCAAGGGGCAACCAGGAACAATGTCCTGGGCCATGTAATTAGGGGGCCCATAAGGCCCTCTATAGTATAGCCAGATTCTCAACCTTTAGTGCTTTTCATCTGCACAACACAAACAAAAAGTATTTTAGAAGTATACCTCAACTCTGTGGGTCTATACAATGCAAGTGAATGGTGACCAAAACATTGAAGCTCCAAAAAGCGCATAAAGGCATTGTAAAAGTCATCCATACGATTTCAGTGGTTACATCCATATCTTCAGAGGCAATACTATAGGTGTGTGTGAGAAACAGATAATATTTAAGTTTTTTTTTTAACCATAAATCTCCACTTTCACTTCCATATTCTTCTTATTTTGTTTTTGCCAATTTGCATTCTTCCTGTATATAGTCATATCGCCTGCATTCCGTGCCATACTGGGCAGGGAAAATAATAATATAAATTAATATAATAATATAAACTTAAATATTTATCTGTTTCTCACCCACACATATTATATCACTTCTCAAGACATGGATTTAACCACTGGAGTCGTATGGATTACTTTTATGCTGCCTTTATGTGCTTTTTGGACCTTCAAAGTTTTGGTCAGCATTCACTTGCATTCAATGGACCTACAGAGCTGAAATATTCATCTAATCATTTTCATTTGTGTTCTGCAGAAGAAAAAAGTCAGACACATCTAGAATGGTATGAGGGTGAGTAAATGATGAGACAGTTTTCATTTTGGGTTGAACTATTCCCTAATTAGAAAGTAAGAAATTAGTTAATTGTTAGAAATGCCAGGCAAATTAAAGTTCTATATGTGTTATATTTCTTCTCCTCAGACCCACTGGAGTACCTTTGGGGACCCAGGTGACCCCAGGTATTTCCTTATGGAAATGCAAATTTGTACATATTATATTCTCTTGACATTTTAATGCCTGTTTTCATTCACTATCTCAGTAATTTATGCATCACTGGGGATTTCAGGCAATGTCAAATTGACCTCCAGTGATAAAATTCTGACTATTTTGTAATGACCATTAAGATATATAATGAGTCTCAGTTAACTTTATTATTTCCAAGAAGTGAAAACCCATTAGGAACTGATATATGTACCTCCTGTACGTAAACATTTGAATTCAAAATGCAGGTCAAAATACCTACAGTATACAAAAATTAATGCTCCCACTCAACCCAAAGATTTCATACAGAGAATCATACTTACAAACATTTAGAGGAATTCTCATTGCTCATCATATGTCAAATCTCCTAAATCAAAGTTCCTTCTGCAACTGCAACACCTGACTTGACACAGGAGAAAAAGGAGAAAAATATTTTTTAGTGTTTTAGCTGGCACAGCTGACTGCAAACACATGCAAGAAAATAATGGGTAGATAATTGTGCATTATTGTCTGGAGAAAATACATTATTGCTTTTAAAAGCAATCTTTAAAACCCAGAAAGAGAATTGGGAATCAGCAAACAATATTACAGAGAATAACACTTTTATCTGGGTGCTTGTGACCCACAGCTAATTTTTGTGCAATTTCTCTCTGGTTAAAATCACCTTGTGTTATATGTCTCTAAAGTGATTTGAGCAGCAAACACTAATGGATTTGTCGTAATACTCTTGCTCACAACAGTAGCAAATATTATTGCAGAGCTGACACAAAACAAAATGTTGGCAAACGTATTAAGATTGGTAAACACTGGCAAACATATAAACACTGGTAAAATATTCAAATTAATATTAAAAATCATTATTACAATATGATGCATATCCACTGATTCTTGAGATAAGACACAAAACTTGTCTTACATACAAAAGTCATCTTTATGTTAAAAATCAAGACATTCATAATAATAAAAATACTGAAAAGTTACATCTAAAGGAAATGTGATGACTCAATACAAAGTTAAAGTTGTGTCCTCACTTTGCGTCAACTCTGTCAGATATTTTTAAATAATCCTGAATAAATCAGACAACGTCATGGTCAGCTATAACTCTGAGTACCCCTTTCCCACTTCCTGCTCATGGTGGATGCAACAGTAGGACACATGGTCTAGTAAGTTTAATATATTTTTTAAATATTTTAAACAAACAATGTTTAAGTCTCTGCAGTCACAGCTTCAACATGTCAACACCGGCATTCCCATAATGGTAGTTTCTGTTAGAATTGTGGAATCATTTTGGCATTTTAGTTTAGATTATAGAGGCAGCTTCAACTGAGGAAAAAACGAAGTGGCTCCAGAATACAACACATGGTTCAGATGGAAAAATATTCAATTTTTTCAACTTCAGAATAGTGTGAAAACAGAAGAAATGTATAAAAGAATGTATTTTATCACTTAACTCCTTTAATGAGCACCATTATTAGATAATTAAAGACTTCACCCTCTTGTTGGATGGATTAAATTAAAATAACATGCTTTTTCGTTTGTCTGATGGAGTTGACAAACATCACAGTAAGATGTAAGTTATGAAGTGAATAAATGTCAATTTTTAGGATTTTTAATTTTTTTTTTTTATCTTGTTCCCTTGCATGTTTCGTTAGCTGAGACCTGTGTCTACAAATATATCCATTTCAAATTAATTTAGTATTACAAAATAAAAACTAAGATTTTAAACATGTTTTGTCCGTTATCTCAAGAATCAGTTCAAATTGTTAATAGTTATTAGAAGTTAAAGGTTAATTCATAAATTTTCATATTCACATCTACGCAATTCAACCACTGACCTGTAAAGCAATACATGTTTGTAAATAACGTATTAATGTTAACATTTATCTGTCAACATTTTAACAGAAAAATATTATAAATTATAATTAGGCCTTTATTATATATAAAATATTATATACATTGCAATATTATACAGTATTTGGATGATGATGATTATCTAAAAAGCATCTAGTGTGCTTCAGTGGAAGCAAAGATATTTTACCTATTGTATGAAGGATTTACCATGGAGAATGTCACATATTTTGTTGAAATAAATGTACAGTAATTAGTGACTTACGATTTGTGCAGAATCTTGAATATTTATTCTTCATTTTATATAAATATTTCTTTGTTTTATTTTTTTTTTTTTCAAAAGTTTCTTTCCAGATTTAAATAGTAATAATAATAATAATAAATATAGCTGCAAGCAGCGATGACAAGCCCAAGCACCATGGGTCCATTTCCACCCAGTGGCTTTCAGAAAATAATGCAAGGTGGACACATGCATTTGGCATTTCACATTATTCTAAAACTATTTTGAAGCAATTTGGGTAAATATATGTGGACTATTTATATGTGGTCTGTTATAAGAGCCACACTTCCTGCTGCCAGGTGGTTGCGTAATAACTGTGACCCAAAATAGTCACATCCATGTGATTAGCCCCCAAGACTAAACATACATTTCAATTTTGATCTAAATCACACATTGCACACAGAAGAAATGTGACACTTCCTGTTTCTCAATTTTCGCCATTAATTTAATGCCTCACCATGGCAAAACCATTCGATATATCAAAAATCTGTTCACGATTTAGCATCATCAATGTCTTGGCATAATGTTGTCTAAATGTGGTGATTGTCTCACGAATCCCCTAGGAGGAGTATTTAAAAGTTCAGAGACTGCAATATTGAAAGAATCCAAAATGGCTGACTTCTGGTTGGGCGGAGCTAATAACTATAATTATTAAAGTTGTCCTGCTTGATGAGAACTATATACGTACCAATTTTGGTGACTGTACTGTAGGTGAAAATAGGGGTACTACAGAGGCCATCTTACATGCCCATTTTAAAGGGGGTGCTATATAGCCACCCTACACTCCCATGTGTGAACTTTTACCCAGTTCTAATGGCCGACGACTATGATGTGTGGGAAAAATTTAATGAAATTTGAAGCATGCCAAGTGCCTCAAAAACACTCAAGTATAGGAAGAAAGTGTCAGTGTTTTGGTCCTGTCATTCTTATTACTGTACACTAGATGTCCTCATTGTGTTTTACCTGTGTTTCCCACGCTTGTTTTTGATCATTCATTTCACCTGTGCCTCGTTTTCTGTGATCTATTTAAGTTGGTTGTTTCTGTTCATTCCTTGCTCAGTTTTTGAGTTAACCAGACCTGTTCTCTGTTGCTCCCAAGACTCTTTGGATTACTGACTGTTATTGTTTGGAAATACTTTTTGTTTTCTTGATTTATGTTCTTTGAATCCCTGTGGATTTTTACTGCCGTGAACTTTATGTTTAACTGGATTTACTTTTTGCCATTGTTCATGAGTTCTCCTTTGGATTATTAAAGATTTGTTTTTGTTTTATCCCTGACTTCCTTGCATTCTTTGCAACTGGGTCCACATTCCTCGTTTTCCCTGAGCTCAGTTCCCTTGACCTTGCATCACCCCGGTTTATGACAGAAAAACTGAGCCATTCCATGGACCCAGCAAAGAACCCCTGTGCTCAGGAGCTGATTGGTGCCGTAGCCCGATAGGAGGCCGCTCAAGCCCAACACGAGACCCTCATGGCTAGACATGATGGACTGTTGGCTGAGATAATGACCTCTCTCAAGGAGATTCTTCAATGGCTCCCTGAACCACCAAGGCCATCCTCAGTCACTGAGCGCCAAAACATGCAGCCGTGTCTCGGTCCAGTGGCCAAACCCCGTCTTCCACCTCCTTGACGCTTCTCTGGAGACCCGAGCACCTGCCAGGGCTTTCTGATCCAGTGTGCCCTTACCTTTGAGCTCCAGCCCTCTTCGTTTCCTTCCAACCGATCCCGGGTTGCATACATCATCACCTTGCTCTAGGGAAGAGCTTTGTCCTGGGCAACTGCAGTTTGGGAGGCACGCAGCCCCTTCTGTGTGAGTTATGACACCTTTGTGGCTGAGTTTCGGAAGGTCTTCAACCATCCTCTCCATGGCCAAGAGGCGTCGAAAAGCTCCTGTCCATTCAGCAAGGGGACCACTCTGTAGCAGATTACGCCATCAAGTTCCGGACCATCGCTGCCTCCAGTGGCTGGAATGCGGAGGCTCTCATCGTCTGCTTCCAGAACGGCCTCTCATCAGCCATTCAGGACGAGCTTGCCACCCGGGAAACCCCAAATGACCTCGAGATTCTCATCAACATGGCCATCCGGTTAGATAACTGTCAGAGAGAGAGATTGGAGTCATAAGTCCACTGCCAGCCCGTTGACCCCAGTAACTCAACCGATTCATACATCTCCCTGCTCCCAAGATGCCAAGGTAACTCCGGAGCCCATGCAACTGGGACGCACCAGGATTTCACCTGTGGAGCGTGATCGACAAATGAAGGAGCGATGCTGTTTCTACTGTGGTCAACCTGGACACTACAGAGACTCATGTCCCGAGCTTTCGGGAAAAGCCCAGTTCCGTGCAGACAGGGGAGGTCTGTGACGGGAGTAACCCAACTCTCTCCCCCTGCCAAAGCTGGAATGCTCTTACCTGCAACACTCTCCTGGGGCAACCAGCGGCACTCCCTCTAAGCCTGGGTGGACTTTGGTGCAGCTGGGAATTTCATGGATTCAAGTTGAGCCCAGGAACTCCATATTCCCTGTGAGGCAATCCCTGTTCCCTTGACTGTCACTGCCTTAGATGGAAGACCTCTGGGTGGCAGAGAGGTAATTAGGCGCACTACTTCCTGCCATCTGTCCATTGACCAGCACAGTGAGGAGACTTCCACCTCTTCGAGCCCCCCGACTTTCCCTTAGTCCTTGGTTACCCCTGGCTCCTTCTCCATAACCCTCGCATCAACTGGGTCACTGGTTCTGTTCTAGAGTGGGGCCAAGCCTGCCAATCCATCTGTCTCATCTCAAGCCCTCCCAAGCCTATTCCCAAGTCACAAGAGTCCCTTGACCTCTCTCGAGTTCCCCCATCTATCACGATCTCCAAGACGTTTTCAGCAAACATAGGGCTACCACACTTCCCAGCACCGGCCCTATGACTGCACTATGGACCTGTTACCTGGCTCTGTTCCCTCCAGAGGCAGAATCTTATCATTGTCTCCTCCCGAGCGGGCTGCCATGGACAAGTATATCTCAGAGTCTCTAGCTTCTGGCTTCATCCGAGCCTCCACCACAGCTGCAGGAGAAGGGTAGTTCTTTGTGGGAAAAAAGATGGGGGCCTCCGCCTAAACAAGATCACCATCAAGAACCATTACCCCTTGCCTCTCATGGCCACGGCTTTCGAGTTGCTTCAGGGAGCTTCCCTATTCTCCAAGCTTGACCTCCACAATGCGTACCACCTAGCCTAGTGCAGATCAGGCAAGGGGACGAATGGACTACGAGTATCAGGTCATGCCCTTCGGCCTCACCAATGCCCCAGCTGTCTTCCAGGCCTTTATCAATGATGTCCTCCTGGAGTGGCTAAATCAGTTCATCTTTGTCTACCTGGACGACATCTTGATTTTCTCTGGATCCATTCATGAACACGTGGATCATGTTAGGAAGGTTCTTTGTCGACTTCTGGACAACCACCTGTTTGTAAAACCTGAGAAGTGTGAGTTCCACGTGACCAAGATCCAATTCCTTGGATTCATAATAAGCCTGGGTAACATCGAGATGGACCCCAAGAAAGTACAAGCAGTTGCAAAGTGGCCTACTCCCTCCTCGGTGAAGGAGGTGCAATGTTTCCTGGGGTTCGCTAACTTCTACCGGAAGTTCATAAGGAACACCAGCTCTGTGGCAGCTCCTCTCTCTGCCCTCACCAAGGGAAAAGGTTCCAAGTTTCTGTGGAACTCAGATGCAGAAAAGGCTTTCCGAGACCTCAAGCACCGCTTCACCTCAGCTCCCATTCTTGTCCTCCCCGAGCCTGAGAAGCCATTTGTGGTCGAGGTGGATGCCTCGGATATTGGAGTAGGAGCGGTTCTCTCTCATAGGGGAGCTGATAACAAGTTACACTCTTGTGCATTCCTGTCGTACTGTCTGACACCTACTGAGAGGAACTACGACGATGTCATCGAGGAGGCTCAACATCCGTTTCTTGTCCTGACTGATCACAAGAACTTTGAATACATCCAGCAGGAAAGACGACTTAATCCTCACCAAGCAAGATGGTCCCTATTCTTCAACTGCTTTCAGTTCACCCTCTCGTACTGGCCTGGGTCCAAGAATCTCAAGCCTGACACCCTGTCCCGAGTTGGTTCACCCGATGGCCGAGGGGAGATAGTTAGCCCCATCATCCCAAGTTCCAAGATTGTGGCTCCAATCAGGTGGGGAATAGAGAACATGGTCAGATGGGCTCAAATTTGTCCAGCTTGGTGAGAACTATATATGTACCAAGTTTGGTGACTGTAGGTGAAAATGGGGGTGCTAGAGTGGCTGTCTTACATGCCCATTTTAAAGGGGGCACTACAGAGCCCCCCCTGCACGCCCCCCCACCCCACCCCCGGCAACTTTTGCCAAGGCCTAATGGCCGAAGACTCTGATGTGTGTGCAAATTTCATGAAATTTTAAGCATGCCAAGTGCCTCAAAAACACCCAAATATAGGAAGAAAGGAATAATAACATTTAATGTGGCAACAGTATTTAAGATATCAAATATTCCTTCAAAATTTTACATCAGCAGTGTCTTGACATAATTCTAAAGAATTTTGAAGCAATTCATGTAAACACGAGGGTTTTTTCAAAGTCTGTTAAAAGTGCCATACTTCCTGCTGCCAGTTGGTGGCGCTATGACCGTGACCCATAATAATCAATGTGATCAGCCCTCATTACCAAACATACAGCAGCATTTTCAGCACTTTCAGTGCTTGGGCCCTAATAAAAATGATAATAAATATTTTTTAATGTGGGCTTTATAACCCTGCTGTATAATAAATAAATGAATAAGTAAGTAAATAAATAAATAAGTGTGAAATAATACATCTAAATCATGACAATCAAAACTCAATTTACAGTACAAAATGATACAAACAGTAGTGATAAAGACCTGACTTTAGATCTATAACAGAGACAAACTGCATTTGGGTTTGCTTCCTATGGTGCTACATTTATCAGTGCCTGACTTATCCTGAATTTTCAGAAAAAGCATCTTAATGAAATAGCAGGTTGGGTAGAGGAAATGCTGCTGAGGTGAAGTGCATTGTTGGATAAATGAGGTCAGAGTGCAGGAGCTGTCCAAGGTGCATGATAGCTCATATTCATCCTGTTCTACTCTTTAACCTCTAACCAACAGATTATGGCTGAGGATGACTATGATGATTGGAAATAGATTTTGTTTAGTTTTCTGATTTGAGTCACTTTAATTATGTTCTGCCTGTGCTCCTCGTGCTAATCCAGGGACTTTCTCTCTTAATCCAACTCATCAAAGCCTACTCACACTTCTCTTCTTCTAAAGAGGCAGGTTGGCTGTTTTAATTTGCTCTGTCAATGCTGCAACTGTTTTTTTTTTTTTTGTTTTTTTTTCAACCCAATAACTGAGAAGTGGAGGTTATTATGAATTTATTACCCTTTAAGATTCACTAGTACATTATTTCAAAGATAAGATGTTGGGATGTTTATACCATTGAATCAGTATTTTTCTGATTTAGCTGTGACTATATTCACAATATAGACCAGCCTCTTGTTCCTCAGTGCTTGATTGCTTAATTGAATCTTTACTTAGAAATTAGCCTTTTAAATATCAACTAAAAGGTTACAGTGTTTATATCAGTTTTAGACAAGCAGTAATCAATGACAATGTTAATTAGTGAATATACCCCCTAAAAAGGACATACCGTAAATGGGACAAAACCCAATTTTGCTTTAGAACCATTGGGTTGTCCTTATTGACTTTTAAGGTGAAGTGTGTCATTTATACGTCAATAACATCACATCAATATAGCTGCAAGCAGCAATAACTGCAATAATAGATAACAACAACAATAGATAAACAACAACCACTGAACAACACTAAGCATAACCCAAAGAACACATTGAGATCAAATGACATAAAAAAGCACAATATTTCCAGATGTCCAAGGATGAGATTGAACCTATAACCTTCTGTTTAACAAGCCAATTGACAGTGGCAGTCACCAATGGGACATAACAGCATGAGAATTAGTACAACCACTGTTACCAGAGTCAGCTTTGTATTTGCAATCTAAGTTAAAAATACAAAATTGTTGCTGAGATAATGTTTTTTATACATCAGACTGGTTTGAACTGAAGCAGGAATTTGGCAACCCTGCATTAGAGTAAGCAAAACGTGAAGACTCAAACATCAACAGAAGTAATTTTTCTTAAAAGGGTTCTTAGGCAGACTCAAACTCATATTCTTTCAAGCCATGGTCCAATGCTCTAACCACTAGGCCACAGAGTTGTATAGTACAACTATGCCAAAGAGAATTTCCAAGCAGAGAGTACGAAAAGATATAATAGAAAGTCTTATTAAAGCAAAGCAATTTTGAATTCAAGCAGGAATTATGCCATGTAGTACAGCTTACGTAGTGGTAAACACAACATAACGATTTAAAGGTCAACAGAATTATAAAGTTAAAAACCATTCTTAGCTAAAATAGAACTACAACCTTTTGAACAACGACCCAATGCCTTAACCACTTGTCGTACCTAAAAAAATGCCAAAGAGATTTCAGAACATTAGAGCAAGCACACAAATGCATTAGTTAGCATGCTTACTGATTAAGCATGCTAGCTGATTAGCATGCTAACCTATCACAGCATGTAGCATGATAACCATGCTAAACAGACCATGTTCTTTTGAACTACAGGTGATGCTGTCTCCAAACTTCTCAATCCTTTCAAAATATATCACTCCCTTATATATCTGAAGAACAACACTAAGACAAAGAAGAACAAGAAGTATACCTGCTAATGGAAATTATCTGCAAAAAGCCCTTCAACTATTCACTAAACACAATACAAAGTAAACACAGGTGATGCTGTCTCCAAACATCTAAACCCTTTTCAAAAGATATCACTCCCACATATATCTGAAGAACAACACTAAGACAAAGAAGAAAAAGTATACCTGCAAATGGAAATGATCTGCGATAACCCCTTCAACTATTCAGCAAACACAATACAAAGACCTCTAGTACAATATAACATCAACTCTAACACTGGTCCACATGGGAATTCATCCCATGACACTTAGAACAACAAACCAGTGCTTTTACACACTGAGCCACTCACCTGACACAACCATTGAGAGGCAAAGGGACTTCCTAAGGGTAGAGTCTACAAGTAAGTGTAGGTTATCTTTTGACCCATAGGTGACGCTGTCTCAAAACTGTGCATGTACCCTCAGCTCATGGTCCTGATGAAACATATCAAGTTTCGTTTTGAGAGGACAATGCGTTGCTGAGATATAGTCTCACTTCCTGTTTCACGTTGACCTTGTTAACTTTGTGATGCCAAAACTTTTAAATGAAAGCAAAAATCAAAATTCGTTACTGTCATTTCTGTGCGGCTCAGTCTGGAGAATGTTTCAAGACATTGTTTGGACAAATCGGACAAAGTTTGAAGTCCGTGAAAAAGGTAAAACAGCTCTCCTACGTGTTTGGGTGTGACCCTTCCTCAAGGAATTTGTATTAAACCATGGGATAGTAAAGGCCTTTTAATTAATAAGAGTGCCATGGTTATCCAGCTTTATATTTTTTGGAATACTCAGAGTTTTGTTTGAGACACGTAGCGGAAGTAAATCAGATATGCATGAGCAGAACTGCATATTCTGATTTGTTTTCTTAGTTATGTCTGTGAATTAGTCTGGGCATCCTCAATGGTCCCTGCTCCGGTGGTCCTGGTGCTATCAACCTTGGTGGTCCCAGCTCCAGTGGTTCCGGTGGTCTCAACCTCGGTGATCCCAGCTTTGGTGGTCCCAGTGGTCTCAACCTCAGTGGTCCCTGCTCCGGTGGTCCCGGTGGTCTTATCCTCGGTGGTCCCTGTTCCAGTTGTCCCGTTGCTCTCAGCCTCAGTGGTTCCAGCTCCGGTGGTTCCGGTAGTCTCAACCTCAGTGGTTCCAGCTCTGGTGGTTCTGGTGGTCTCAACCTCGGTGGTCTCAATCTCGGTGGTCTCGGTGGTCCAGCTGACCACACCCTCTATATCGCCAGTTATTCTTATCACGCTCTCAGTGTCCACGCCAGCCACGGATTACAAGCCAGCACCCACGCCAGCCACGGACCAAGAGCCAGCGTCCATGCCGGCCACAAGCCAGCATCCACAGCAGCCACAGAGCAGCCATCTCACCTCCTTAATCTCCGCCTCCTGCGGCTCCGCCCCTGAGTCTCCAGTGGATCCACCCCCTGAGTCTCCAGTGGCTCTGTCCCCTGAGTCTCCTAATACTTTGCTCCCTAGTACCTTAAACTCTGAATTATCTGAACCTTCTGCATCACCTAGTGCTTGAACACTAAATCCTCTGAGCCCTCTGAGTCACCTAGTTCTTGAACACTGAATCCTCTGAGCCCTCAGAATCTCTTAGCGCCTTGAAATCTGAATCCTCTGAGCCCTACGAGTCCTTTGCTGCCTTGAACTCTGAATTTGAGCCCTCCGAGTCCACAGCTGCTTTGACTTCAGAGTCCCCTGTTCCCTTGACCTCTGAGTGTCCTGGTGCCCTGAATTCTGAGTTTCTTGTTACCCCTACCTCTAAGCCCTCTAAGTCCCCTGTTGTCCTGACCTCAGAGTCCTCAGCTACCCTAGCCTCTGAGCCCTCTGAGCTCCCAGCAGCCCTGGCCTCTGAGCTCTCTGAGTCCCCTGGGTCCCCTAGAGCCTTGACCTCTGAGTCCCCTGGTGCCCTGACCTCTACATCCCCAACTGCCTTGACCACTGAACCCTCAACATCCCAAGCTGACTTGAACACTGAGCCCTCAGCATCTCCAGCTGCCTTGACCTCTGTCCCTAGTGGCTTTGCCCTCCATTGACATTCGCCTGGTCCGCCCTGGTCTCCTAGCCATCTGCCCTGGTCGCCTGGCTCTCCGCCTGGTCCGCCCTGGTCGCCTGGCTCTCCGCCTGGTCCGCCCTGGTCGCCTGGCTCTCCGCCTGGTCCGCCTTAGTCTCCTGGCCCTCGCCTGGCCCACCATGGTTTCCTGTTGCCTTGCCTTTCTTGCCATGGTCTCCAGGTCGTCCCTCGCCTCCTGGTCATCCCTCGCCTCCTGGCTGCCCCACTGCACCACCTTGGTCTCCAGGTTGCCCTCCTGAGCTCCCTCTCATTTTTAGTTGTTATTAGGCTTCAGGAAACACCCATTAAGGGGAGGGGGCTCTGTAATATAAATATAAATATAAATATAAATATAAATATAAATATATATATATATATATATATATATATATATATATATATATATATATATATATATATATATATGAGAAATTTTCCCTAGCAGCCACTAGAGGTCACTAGGAGGTTTAAGGCTTTTTTTAGTTTGACTTTTGGTTTTGGCTTTTGTTGTGTCTCTGTGCTTCCTATGATTGCTCCCAGGTGTGTCTTGTTAATTAGTCTTGTTAACCTCATTTAGTCTTGTGTATATAATGCCCTTATGTGGTGAAGTGCATGCCAATACAATTACTGTTAATACTAGCCATGATTTGTATGTCGTTTGATCGATATGATTATACATACATTCTCTATAATTTAAATGAAGCGTACATCCAAATCCTGATGAGAGCCAAATTTTCCATGTGTATAAAAGGAGCATTTCACTATCATAGAAATATGCCTGACATTCAACAAGGACAGAGTTGATTCACAATAGAATGCAAGTCTATATTTTTATTCTTCCAATTCTGTGTATACAGTCCACTACAAACTTCTTATGAATATGCTGTCTTTGTTTGTATCGCTGGTGCTTGAGGGAATGGACTATATAATAGGACGCAGACGTTGCAATAACCAGAGAAGAACCTCAGAATTAAACTGCACTTGATCCAGCCCATTAGCGCTTTGTGCGTGCATGCGCCTAGACTTAATGCATGCTTACACGAAAATACCAAAACTTCATGGCCATGCCCATTGACTTTGCACTTATGACTTAAAGCATAGTGCAGTGCTAGCACTCTTAATATAGTGCCCCTCCTCTGAGAAAATGGTCACAAGTGATGGGTTGAATCCACAATTTGGAGCCAAAGTGGTCTGGCAATTCAATCATTCATGTAATTGTACTGGCTGTAATGATTCATGCTTGTCTTACTCACCCACAGTCTTATTTCCAGAACACTACAGTGGTGTGCTAGAAGTTCAGCTAGATACTGACACTGGTGATGTGAAGATAAAATAAGAAGTGAAGTTCTGTAATAAGTGGGTGAACCACTATAAACTGGAATCAATTTTTTTCAATTCAATTTCAATTTTTTTTTTGCAGCACTTAAAGAACATACTTAAAGAACACTTAAAAAGAAGCTATGTGATAGTGCTGAAAATGTTCTTTTGAAAAAAGAAAAGAAAAAAAAAAAAACACACATAGGACTTTGTCCAAGAAAGAGAAAAAAAAAAAAAAATCAAATGACTACAACAATCAAACCATTAACTATTTTAAAACCAAATGTTAAAACTGACCCATTACAGAAACTTCATATACATGATAGTGATATCTGGATGATAATCTATCTCTCTCTCTCTCTCTCTCTCTCTCTCTCTCTCTCTCTCATATTTTGATTATAAGAAACGAAAAGGGCTGTTTGCTTAGTATAAATCTGTTTAGAGCATTAATTTTATATTCAGTCTCATTAAACTGAAAAACTCTCACAACTTAGAGTTCTCAATTTATGCAAATCCTTACATTTGTGATTCAGGGAAGAACATTTTTTCAAAGGATATTCCTATTTCATCAGGCATGACATCTTTAATGGTTTATGACTTTAACATCCAAATTTGACGTGTTTCTGAAACAGCAATAGTGAATGTTCTTTTTGATCATTTAAGCATGCACATACTCACTTTCAGTTTAAATGTAACCCTGCCTTAATGCTGATCAATGTCATCTCCCCATGTCAAATATTAGTATGGGCCTGGAAGAGAGCATTCTGTTTTATTTCAGGATCTGGCCATTTCTTTTTAACAAGCAGGGCCGACGGGTCAAAATATCAGCAAAAAAGACACTTGAAATTAACTCGTGAGAAGAATATAGAGTGGGAATTTCACTGTTTTACCTCAGAAAAGAAACAATCTTTAATCTGATTTAATCTAATTTATTTAACAATCCCAGGAAAACAGAGATAGTATCATCAGAGCCAGTCTTATTAATGAAAGTCATAACGTAAAATAGATAACCTCCTCTCATTCATAGGATGTGCCTCCAAATGTTGCTCAGATGTTTCCAATCAAATTACCACACAATTAGCCAACAGATGTTTGAATAGATTGATAAATGTTAAGATTTATTTAATTGGAAGAATTTCATAATTTATATGAATATATTGACCTGCATCACCTGGCCAAATACTTACAGTTAGTGAGGTCAGATGCAGATATTTAATGCATTCCTCATTACTGACATTTGAGAATAAAATTACCCTGTAGAAATTAGTGAATTGGTCTTTATTAGTTAACTAGTCAAAAAATAAATAAATAAAATAAAAAATACCTTGTCACCTTGCTCTTCTGGGAAGTTCTGGAGCCAAGGCCAAAAAACTGCACTCTGAAAATGTCTCTAGAATATATAATTGTATTGTTTTGCAGCAATAACATTGTTCTGCTGCATAAAATAAATAAAATACTGTTTTCTAGAGACATTTTCAGAGTGCATACATTATATTTTAGTTATTAAAATAAGAAATATAATACATTTTTAAATATACAATGGGGTCCAAATATCCAAAGGAAACCACTTGTGAAAATGCATCAACTTAATATATTTCTATTTTCTATTGTCCTATAATCTATGATTTTAATAAAAAAGTTTAATTACAAATTATATTTTGAGCATAACAATTTAAGTGAAAAGGTTCAATTTAATGTCATGCTCCTGTCACTCTGTCAGTCTGGGTTTTTGTCCGACAGGACCGTGGCATTATCATCCCATGTCTGTCTTGTGTTTTCGGTCGGCAATGTTTCATGTCTGGAGCATGGTGTCTGGATCCTGACCCTTCCGTCTGGTACGGTTTTGGTTTTTGTGTCGGGATCCGGACACTCAAGTTCCATGTCTTGTCCTGTATTGGCGTGAGTGCATAGTGCTTGTCATCTTGGTGGCATGCATTTGCGTCAATAATCTATGTTTGTCTCTCGCGGACGCGTGTTGCGTCTGCTTTGCGCTCACGCCTGGGTCGCGAGCTGTCTTGATGCTGTGCTGAGGTTCGGTCACTTCGTTCTGAGGTTTCGGGTTTGTGTGTGGCCGAACTCTCGCACAGGTGTCCTATCTTGTTTTTGTTGCCTGTTGTGTGCATCGTGTGGTTTTTGCCTCGCGATGTATGCTCAGGTTTCGTTTAGTGTGAGAATGCGTGGCATCGCTTTGTTTGCCATTGCTTTATATTCTCTCGTCTTGTTTGTCAGTTGGCATGGGTGTATATTGCCTTACTGTCTTGGCAATGTGCACTCTTGCTATTCGGGTGTTTTGTTGTTTTGTGAAAGCAAGTGGCTTTCTTTTGTTTCTGTATCACCGCATATCTCTCTGTCTTACGTCATACCCTGCCTCCTTGTTTTCTTATTATTTGTTCATTTACCTCACCTGTCCCCTGTTAAACCATTTGATTTCTCTCCTTATCTTAGCCTCCTCGTTTGTGCTGTCCAGTGCCAGTTCATCTTGTGTGATTCAGGCAGCCTTGTGTCTTGTTACAGTCGGTGTGGATTACCTTCCCTCATTCTGTCTGTCCGGTCGGTCCTGTTTTTAAACCATGACTTGCACTACACATAAATAAGTAATATTGGCATTATACGGTCCGGTCGGTCCTGTTTCCCTGTTACCCTCTGCCCCAGCCTGGATACATTTTTCTCCTACGGGGTAGTTTATGTTTGTTTTTCCTCCTCACTCTGCGTTTGGGTCCTGAGCCTCTCATTCCCTACACTCTGATCGTGACATTTACATGATTTTTTTTTTAAATATTTTTTTAGTATTTGGTATGTCCACATTTGCTTGAATGACAGCATGTTCTTAGGCATGGATTTTTTTTCAAAACCAGATGATCCATGTCACTCAGCATTATCTGAGAAAGTTCCAAAGAAAATCTTTTGTGCTTCAATGGAAACAAGGAAATCCTATACTTTCAATGTGGTCTCAGACTTTCAAACACTGTAACCTTTCATTACAGATTTTGTTCATAATTTTGCTAACTCCTAACAATATATGTAGGTATTTCTGAGGCTGTGACATAAAGGGGGGGCTGGGTACCAGAATTGAAAATCTTTGTGTTCTGTCAGACAGGATTCCATCATTGGTCTGGGGTTGGGACACACTGTGTTCCTGCTTGTTTTTCGGCACTAATTTAATTCTTATGGACACAAGAAGATGATATGATGCAATAATTTATCTGCATGACAAGCAAAGACTATTCCTATTCTTGGCTTCTGAGAACCGCAAGGCCTAGTCACAAGGATTTACTATTCAATAACCCAAATGCTTTGTTCGGTGAGGATGTATTAAATTGTTTGAAAATAATTTAAAAATGACAGTAAAGGCATTTATAATGTTACAATTGACTATTTCCTTTAAAATAAATGCTGTACTTCAAACTTTCTGTTTATCTAAGAATCCCCTACTTGCAGCAATGCAAATGTTCGGCATATACTGTTTATTAAAGCTGCTAGTTTAGGACCTGCGAGGAGTCTGATTCTCAAATTAGAGACTTTGATGTACTTTAGATTTTTGAATTTGAGGACAAATATGTTTCTTTTTTGGTTATTTAAAAAATAAAATGACTTGCAAGTGTAAAGTAAGATAAAAAAAAATGCAGGTGTATTGCAATACCTCAGTTGGAAAAAGACTGCAATTTCCATACTTCATTAACTAGAACAACCATTTTAACCATTCTAACAAAAATAAATGTTACTTTAGTACTTAGTTAACACAAGAAATAATTTAATAAGGATTATGTGACACATTATTTTCTTAGTAGACTGAATGGGGCTAAAAATTGAATTTTATTATAAATAAAAAAATTAATTTCAAACAGTAATAATAAATTGCAGCATTTCAAATTTTTTTTGGTAGTTTTTTTGATCAATTTAATGCTTCCGAGGTGATGAAAAGCATCAGTAAAACAAAAAAAAAAAAAAATGTCTTAAGTGTTCTAAAACCTTTGCATTGATGTGCATAATATAGAGGTATAATATAGATTATATCTCTGTAATCTTGGTCGAAACTGAACATTCTGGACAAATTTTTAAATTTATTTTTCTTAAAAAAAAAAATGAATAGCCAAATCTACTGGATATTTCCCTTCATTTTAATGAATGGGCATTTGCTGTCATTTGTGAAAAGTGTATCATTTGTGCATTAAATTACACATACTGCATGACTTACAGTATGTCCTTGTGGTATTGTCCTAAGATGGTAATGTGAGCAAAGGAAACCGTATATTTGTGCAGTCTTCTGGTGCATGGATTTGTGAATTGAGGGCATGTGGATCTGTGGCATGCCCTAACAAATGTAGCCAGTGTGAATGGGAACGCCGTTCCCCTACGAAATTCACTCCGAGAACTCAGTTCCCCCATGTTCACCCACATTTCCAGCCCTGCCCATGTATTCCTCTAAACTCTACTTCTCATTAAAGTTGTTATTAAAATGTCAAAGCTGTTCTTTTGCTTACAATGAAAATGCATGGTGATCGTTGACTGTCAAGTTGCAATTTTGCTTGGTTTATTAAAGAACATATGCATTCGGTCAGGGTTTATATATTTGACTATTTATATAAACAGAATAAACATAAATGGATTATTGTATAAATCAAATACTATAATTAGAACTACAATTAATATTGTATTTGGCTTTATTAATGCAGAATTATTTAGTGGCATATGCATGGTTTTGCACATACTGTTACAGTATGTGAACCTTACATAATTTAATGTTCCCTGAACATAATATAAAATCCACACAGTGTATGACATCATAATTGAGGGATGTACCATACGGCTGTTACTGTATGGCAGCCAAACACGCACCTGACATTCCAACTCCTTTGGGTAAACACGTAGCATTTGACATTATTTCCACTGTAGACAGCTACTGTTCTTATCAACAGTGACTATAAATGAATAAAAGCATTAATCATCTCTAATAATTCTGTCTGTTCAATTGATTTGGGATAGAGAGTCTAGGTGTAGCTCTTGAGTGATTAAACTAACTGCTTCCTTTAGCAGACCTTACCTGAAGTTTGTGGTAATAAATCAGTATGCTGGCATAGAACATGCACTTCCTGTGATTAAGGGTAAAGTACACTGCATAAAGTGGTAACCTGCAATTCTTTCCTTATGGGGCTGTTCAACTTGAACCAACACATAAAATTAGTGCAAGTGCAATTTAATTCTGATTCCCTGTCAAGCACCAGCGATATAAACAAAAACAGCACATTCATAAGAAGTTGGTAGTGGAAAATCGGCTGTATGCAGTGAATTAGAAGAATAGAAATAGAAACATGTAACCAAATACAAATTTTACTCTCTCTAACTTCTTCCATTGGCATCTTTTGCAGTGACTTAAAAATCACTCTAAGACAACAGGTGATTTTTTCATAAATGCAATTGTAAATATAAACCTAATAATAATAATTAAAAAATAAACCATGACCTCTAGAAAGTTTTACACATAACTCATAAATTTTTGTTTGAAGAGATAACTACAACTCTAATCATCAGGGACGTAATTTGATGTTCCACTATATTTTCAGGATTTGGATCTTTATTACCACCTGCTGGTGAAATATTAAAACTGTAAATGCAGGAAATGAGTTTCAACTTTGCTCTGAAAATAGATGTGGTTCTGAAATGTCTCAGCAGTTTGCGCCAATTCATTAACATACAATACACTGACAGTTTTGCGCGTACACCCACAGATAGCACAGACACTCCCTTCTATGCCCACTTGCGCTTTTGGCAGGCAAGAAAATTGTGCTTAGAATTAGCATTGTCATGAAAAGTGGACAAGACGTAGCTCCTGGATGTTGTGCGTAGAGCTGCCCTTAGCGCGCAACAAAAATAGAGCCCTTTATTTTCTAAACTGTGCTTTTAAAACATACATTTACCATAAAAATGCATTAAGTTACCTATAATCTGTTTCATGTGGTAACAATAATAAGAATTTACTAGTTTTATAATTTTATGTAATATGACTGAATGAACCTGATTAGATTATGTTGCTCAAAGAATAGTAATTTTTAATGGTCAGATCAGGAAGAAATATCTCCTTAAGGTAACAACTGCACATTTATTTACAGTCTATCACTGGCGTTGCAAAGGTGTGGGTGGGTGGGGGTGGGGATGCTTCGGGGTCCCCCCACCAAAACAAAATTGAATCTCCAACACTAGCTTTGACCCTGCAGTGTAAATGTCATGGCTCCGGCGTTTGCCGGTTCATTCTGTTGTTTGTCTTTCTCTCTCCCTCGTGTTTCACAGGTGGAGTCGGTGAGTGAAATCGGTATTTCCATGGGAATGCTGAACGCTCCCGGGGAGGCGTCGATTACGGTAATGGGTTTCTCACACACTCCACCTGTCTTCCTCTGATTGCACGCCCTGCTTTATCCCTTGTGTGTTCCCTGTGTGTTTGCTGGTTTATAGTTTGCTGTACGTTGTTCTCCTGTTTAGTGTGAAGTTCCGTTCTGTTGGTTGCTTTGTTTCCAGTGGTGTTTGCCCATCAGATCGCCGTTACCTGGTGATCACGCTTGAGGAGGATTTCTTGGTTTCTGCCAGTGTGTCGGGAGATTAGCTCTGGGCTCTGCTTTACACCACACCGCTCTTCAATGGTTTGTTCCAGACCTCCATAGCACACACACTGACGAACACACTATCCTCGCCCCAGTGGCTTCCTTATTGAGCTCAACCGAGCTGGCACTGCAGCACTTTTGTGTAGACTGTTTCATTAAAAACTTCTGAGCTTTACCTCTGCGTTTGGGTCCTGTCTTTCCCCTGTGTGACAGTAAAGTCCTTAAAAATGGTCTAACCTATATAGATACTCTAACCTGTTATAGATTTAGATCAGGAGTGAAAAAACACTAATCAGAGAGCAATATCATTATCTAAAGCAGTGAATTACATTACACAGCAGCAACACACGCACAAACATATTCACTTCCTACCCCATAACAGGAAAGGATCGTTTCAGAAGCTGATTAAACCGATATGACATGTATCATCTCTGTATTAGCAGAAATATTTGTCCTTTTATTCACTGCTTTCATATCACTCCAGACATTTTGACATTTGTATGCCAGTGTGCACGTTTCAGGCAACAAATTTATGTTGACTGAAATGTACCTAATTTTCGATGACGCTCTCCTCTTTCTCCATGCAGGCAGAAACGAGAACACTTAAGGCTTGGAGAGACATTCTCACGAGCAGCCATTTTGCCTTTGGTTTGTTGAGTTCCTGTCATGCTGATCTGTTCATATCTTCTCGGCTGTTTTTCTCGGGACTGCCAGTATCCTGCCTGCAAAATCTACATTATATTTCCTTTCCCTCTGAAATGTCAAATGAGATAAAAATGAGCATTCCAAACGGAAATGATCAAGTGAACCAACTCCAACCATTGGACATCATCAGTAAGATACACTCCAAGTGGGTCTTACTTCCTATACAAAATGATGATAAAACTTAAGAACCCTGGCATACAAGGACACTGGTCTTGAAAAACATCAGAGAGGTTCATTTAATTATACAGTATATATAAAAATAGTTCTGCACAAGATCCTGGTAGAGATTTGTGTTGACCTCTGTTTTATAATAATTCTTTCACCTCCTTGATTTGAACAAACATGTTGCAGCTATACCCAAACATGTTTAATGTAATAGTTAATCCAAAAAGAAAAAAGAACAAATTTGTCATTATTCTTATCATCATACTGTCTTTTTTCCTTCTGTCGAACACAATAGAAGCAATTTTAAAGCATCTCCACACAGCTCTTTTTCATAGAGTGACGTTAAAACCACAGCTGTCAAGCTTCAAAAGGACAAAACATTTTAAAGCACCATTAAACAAGTCCACATGACTTGTGATCTATATTCCAAGTCATCTTTTTGTTGTTGTTGTGAAGAACCAAAATTGAAGCCTTCCCCTTCCACTGCTGCTTTCAAATCTCATTCTCGATTCTGCATATTCAAACTGGTGCAACACATTCATTTATGACACACATAAGAACCAATGGCAATTGGGGTCAACAACGTCAAACCTATAAAAAAAAATGGCACCATGTTTGAATTGAACACAAAGGAGACTGAGATTTGAAAGCTGCGGCAGAGGGAAAGATTAGTAAATAATGGCATATATTTCGGTCCATTCCTTACACAAAGCGATTGTATGGCTTCGGATGACTTACAATATAGTGCATGTGATGTATGGACTACTTTTTTGGTGTTTCAATTTCATTTTCAATTGAACTAGCATTATATGGCAAATACCTGGGTGAAAATTCTTTAAAATGTATCCTTTTGTATTGCATGGAACATATAACAGCAGTAAGTTTGGAACAACACGTGGGTGAGTAAAAAATGACAGAAAAACTTTTTAACTGAATTAAATGAACTAAACCATTAACCTTATTGATGGCATGTCTTTTCTGCCCAAATACATGTAGCTCTGATTAACAGTGGCTAGAAAAACAAGCCAGAGAAAGAGCTGCAAGCTGTAAAACCCTGTGACATCACTTTACGCTCCAAATCGTTGGTAATGTTTCAAATCATATTACGAGGCTCAAATAAAGTCAAAGAACTCTTAATTGCCAACCTCCACATGCTCTTGTTGCTAAAATGTTTGTCACGTAATTATTGCACTTGAAGCCGTTTATATGAGAGTGCCTTCTCTAATTATCGCTCAGATAAATGTTATTGTTAATAATAGTGTCAGAGCTCATGTTGCATCAGACTTTTGGCTTTAGGACACAGTTAACACTGGAGCACAACACATTTGTGCATCATATGGGCTAATGTTAAAACATTGTCACTTAAGCACTTCAATGCCAACCCAAGAGCCACCTGAGAGATGTTCATTCTCTATAGAAAAAGCACTGCAAGCATGTTAAGTAGAATTAGAAAAAGAATGGAATAGCAAAGATTGTACAGTACATGCATTATAAATTAAGTTATAACAAATAATACAATAGGAGCAACACAGTCACAGCCAATCAGAACATATTTGATGTTTAATACAGTTATGTGGAGCAGGATTTCAGATCAATGAGATTTCACTGTGGGTAGAGCTGTCAGAATGGTGCAATAAAAATAGAAAACAAGTGGTCAATAGAATGTCCTGTTGTTCAGATTCAGAGAGAACAAAGTATGATTATTTTATAATCTACATTTAGCAAGCCATTTTTCTCAGTTTCAGTGTTTTTCGTAGTTTCTATGTTATGAATTTGTAGGGCAGTATAATAGCTTTTACCTTACTGGTACTGTACTTTTGAACAGAAATAAAGCAACATTACTGTCATCTATCAAATCTCCATCTCCAATACTCCACTTGTGTGTGGGTGGTTGTCTCTTACTCCTCTCTCTGCTTCCTCCCTCAGGGACACTTTAGTGTTTGTGTCACTGGAGTCACTCCATCACTGTATAGCCCGACTCTGTGGCAGCTTCAGTCAAAACAATCTATATAGATGAGCAATTGAAGACTGCTCTGTGCTCTATTAGACTTCATGGTCTTTCCATTTTTCACTTATTTCTTTTACTCATTCTGTCTCTCTGTGTATGCTTTCGGCCAAAAGGTCAAAAGCAAAGAAGAAGACAAACACTGCAATACTGTGCATTCATTCACACTTAGGTCTTGCCTCTATAGACCATTTCAAGAATATAAATAAAAACAAAGGAATTAGAATGGTTCAGATGTATTTCTGGACACTCCACTGAGACTGCCCTACTGTCTGTCACTGAGTCACTATGACAGGCGAAAGCTAGATCCAGATCATCTGTCCTGATTCTGCTGGACTTTTCTGCAGCCTTTGACACAGTCAACCATCAGATCCTACTCTCCACCCTCTCTTCTCTGGGCATCACAGGAATTGTGCTTGACTGGTTTAATTCCTATCTCTCAGGTAGGTCCTTCAAGGTAGCCTGGAGAGGTGAGGTGTCCAAGTCACATCAGCTACTTACTGGGGTACCTCAGGGTTCAGTGCTTGGTGCACTTCTGTTCTCTATATACACAACATCACTGGGACCCATCATTCAGGCACATGGTTTCTCTTTCTACTGCTATGCCAATGTCACACAGCTCTACTTGTTTTTCCAGCTCAACGGCACCACAGTGACTGCTCAAATATCTGCCTGTTTGACAGACATCTCGGCCTGAATGAAGGAACACCACCTGCAACTTAACCCAGCCAAGACCGAACTCCTTGTCTTTCCAGCCAACCCTGCTGTTGAACACAACATCACCATGCAGCTGGGTTCAACTACAGTAACGCCTTCCAAAACAGTCAGAAATTTAGGGGTAACAATCGATAACCAACAAAATTTCACAGACCACATCTCAAAGACAGCACGGTCATGTAGATTTACACTCTACAATATCAGGAAGATAAGACCCTTCCTCTCTGAACATGCCACACAACTTCTTGTTCAGTCACTTGTCATAACTAGACTGGACTACTGTAACACTCTCATTGCAGGCCTCCCTGCATGCGCAATTAGGCCCCTTCAAATGATCCAGAATGCAGCAGCATGTCTGGTCTTTAATGAACCAAAGAGAGCGCATGTTACACCACTCCTTGTCTCTCTTCTCTGGCTGCCGGTTGATGCACGTATCAAATTCAAGGCTCTGATGCTGACATACAGAATAGTCACTGGGTCTGCTCCAGCATCCCTAAAATCATTTCTGCAGAGCTACGTTCCTACCAGAAGCCTGCGGTCGGCTAAGGAACATTGCCTTGTTGTACCAACACAAAGAGGCACCAAAACTCTTTCCCGGACTTTCGGCTTCATTATACCACGTTGGTGGAATGACCTTCCCAACTCCATCCGTGAAGCTGAGCTGACTCACTTTCTGTCTTAAAAGGCTAAAAACACATCTTTTCCATGAGCACTTAACCAGTCACAAAAAAAAAAAAAAAAAAATAATAAAAAAAAAATATTGTTGCACTTGAATCTGTCTTGAATACTACTATTCTGATGCTAGTGAAACTTTGTAATATGGCACTTTTCATACCACTGTCTCCTTAAGATGGTTTGCTTGTAATGTATTCCTCTTCTGTAAGTCGCTTTGGATAAAAGCATCTGACAAATGAATAAATGTAAATGTAAATTTCTGGATCCTTTCAACAAAGTCTCTTTTTCAAGGTAAGTCAGTCCACTCGGCGGCCGTCTTTGGAACACTCTTGGGCAGTTTGGGCAGCTATTGTTCTCTGTAAACAAGCTGCATGAAAGTGCAGCTCCTATCTACTTGAATGGGGAAAGACTGAAATCTCCAAACCGGTTGGTCAAGGTTACGATAAAAGAACAAATAAGCAGTAAAATCTGACAACACTGTGGGAGCAAGAGGTGCACACAGTGCATGTGGTATCAGGCCTCAGAAAGGCATTTATTTAAAACAACAAAAAAGGGGGAATAAAGTGTCCAAAGGGGAAAGTGTCCAAAACAATGGGGAATCTGGGACCTTTGTGGTGGAAAGTGCTATGCTAAGGAACTGTAGTGAAGGCAGGGGAAGGTCTAAGTGATAGTGGGCGGGGTCCTGTCGGCTGTGACGCACTCCCCTCCTTGGTCCAAGATGCGTGGGGTGGCAGCTTCACATGAGCAGGCAGGCTTCCGTGGGCCTCAGCACTTGAGGGGAATAGTGGCCCGGCATCCTGGCCCGTCGGCCACGATGCATGCTCCAATCCACAGCATCACATGTAACTCGCACCGGGGTTCCGGAGTGCAGGTCCAGCGACGCGTCTAACTCGCAATGGACCGTCCCCACTCCGTTCCTGGACCAGCGAAGACGCAAGTAGGTAGAGGCCTGTCTCCCAAGGAGAGGCGCGCTCAGTGTTTAAAGGCATTATTGATGAGGCTTTTCACTGGGATCACTGAGCCAGGGTGAAGATGATCCACGGGAGATCAGTCACAACTGATATAATAAATTGTGTTTCTTTACCTCAGATTACAAAAAAAAAAACAACAACACAATTTTACCGTCTTATATAGCTAATGCGCATGCAGGTTCTCAAAGTTGATTGACAGGTGATTTCTGTATCTAAAATTTTATTGGCTATTTTACCTGTAAGGAGGGACTTCCTTTCTATATCCACTGACCGCTGGGCGTTCCAATTTCTCCCATTCATTTTAATAGAAGTGGCCCGTCTCTGCTAAATAGTCATTGTTTTGACAAGCAGGAAATGTTCATGGAACAATGACTTCACTTGATGTCACCAACGAACAGTCCTTGAAATGGTCTATTGTAAGAGTGTTTAGTTTGGAAGTAACATAATGTGCACTGTACATTGCAAAATTGAACTGAGTTTGCCTTTGCAGTGAGTATGAATGGACACAGTAAATATGGGAGAGAGTCATGATAGCCATGACTCTCTTAAATATATTAGCCACTCAACATGTCTATACAGTTGAAGTCAGATGTTTACATACACCTTAGCCAAATACATTTAAACTCAGTTTTTCACAATTCCTGACATTTTAATCATAGAAAACATTCTCTGTCTTAGGTCAATTAGGATCACTACTTTATTTTAAGAATGTGAAATTTCAGAATAATAGTAGAGAGAATTGATTCATTTCAGATTTGATTTCTTTCATCACATTCCCATATCACAATAAGTTGCTGGAATTTTGGCCCATTCCTCCAGACGGAACTGAGTCAGGTTTGTAGGCCTCCATGTTCGCACATGCTTTTTCAGTTCTGCCCACAAATTTTCTATCGGATTGAGGTCAGGGCTTTGTGATGGCCACTCCAATACCTTGACTTTGTTGTCCTTAAGCCATTTTGCCACAACTTTGGAGGTATGCTTGGGGTCATTGTCCATTTGGAAGACCTAATTGCCACCAAGCTTTAACTTCCTGGCTGATGTCTTGAGATGTGCTTCAATATATCCACAAAATTTTCCTTCCTCATGATGTCATCTATTTTGTGAAGTGCACCAGTCCTGCTGCAAAGCACCCCCACTACATGATGCTGCCACCCCAATGCTTCACGGTTGGGATGGTGTTCTTCGGCTTGCAAGCCTCACACTTTTTCCTCCAAACATAATGATGGTTATTATGGCCAAACAGTTCAATATTTGTTTCATTAGACCAGAGGACATTTCTCAAAAAAGTAAGATCTTTGTCCCCATGTACACTTGCAAACTGTATTCCGGCTTTTTATGGCGGTTTTTGGTAGTAGCTTCTTCCATGCTGAGCATCCTTTCTGGTTATGTTGATATAGGACTTGTTTTACTGTGGATATAGATACTTGTCTATCTGTTTCCTCAAGCATCTTCACAAGGTCCTTTGCTGTTGTTCTGGGATTGATTTGCACTTTTAATTGTCTAAAGGCTTGACATCATTTACTGGAATTTCCCAAGCTGCTTAAAGGCACAGTTAACTTAGTGTATGTAAACTTCTGACCCACTGGAATTGTGATATAGGACATACATAACGTGAAAATTACTATTACAATTTGAAACAAATGTTCAGAACTTCTTAAACTACTTCAAAGATGTATCATCTGCTTTGCAGATCCTTGGCATTCTAGCTGACAGTTTGTCCAGATACTCAGGTGATATTTCACCCCATGCTTCCTGTAGCACTTGCCATAGATGTGGCTGTCTTGTTGGGCACTTCTCACGCACCTTACAGTCTAGCTCATCCCACAAAAGCTCAATGGGTTTAAGATCTATAACACTGTTTTCCAATTATCTGTTGTCCAATGTCTGTGTTTCTTTGCCCACTCTAACCTTTTCTTTTGATTTTCTGTTTCAAAAGTGGCTTTTTCTTGCAATTCTTCCCATAAGGCTTGCATCCCTGAGTCTTCACATTACTGTTGTACATGAATCTGGTGTTGAGCGGGTAGAATTAAATGAAGTTGTCAGCCGAGGACATGTGAGGTGTCTATTTTTCAAACTAGAGACTCTGATGTACTTATGCTCTTGTTTAGTTGTACATCAGGGCCTTCCACATCCCTTTCTGTTCTTGTTAGAGCCAGGTGTCCTTTGTCTTTGAAGACTGTAGTGTACACCTTTGTATGAAATCTTGAGTTTTTTTTTTTTTTTTTTGCAATTTCAAGCATTGTATAGCCTTCATTCCTCCAAAAAAAAAAAAAAAAAAAAAAAATGATGGACTGATGAGTTTCTTACTTTTTTCCAATATTTGACCTAATATTGACCTTAAGACCTGCCAGTCTATTGCATACTGTGGCAACTCAAAAACAAACACAAAGATAATGTTAAGCTTCATTTAACAAACCAAATAGCTTTCAACTGTATTTGATATAATGGCAAGTGATTTTTTGGTACCAAATTAGCAATTTAGCATGATTACTCAAGGATAAGGTGTTGGAGTGATGGCTGCTGGAAATGGGGCCTGTCTAGGTTTGATCAAAAATGACTCTTTTCAAATGGTGATGGTGCTGTTTTTTACATCAGCAATGTCCTGACTATACTTTGTGATCAGCTGAATGCCACTTTGGTGAATTAAAGTAGCAATTTCATTCCGATACAGCAAAATCTGTACATTATTCCAAACTGTTGGCCACCAGTGTAAGTGTATGTAAACTTCTGCCTTCAACAGTATCTATTCATAAGGGGATTAGAAGCAACCAGATATTGTTTGAGGTAGGATGGTGAAAAACTCCCGGTGCTGGCAGAGAAGCCTGTTTGAAGTTTACGGAGAAAAAACACAGCAGATCTGCCAGCTAAACAAATGGCAGGGTTGGTTCTGAAGCAGCTGAAAGAGGGATTGGATAAGATTGGATAATTGTCATCTCCCAGACAAATACAAGGTCTGGTGTCACCATTTTACATTTTATCATCGTCTGATATGGCTGCTAAAAATGTGTGAGATCACTGCAGTGGCAGTGGTAAAGATGGACACCAAGGCCAACAGTTAAATCAGGAAGTGGCTGGGCTTGCCGTGTTGTCTTTCAGATGGAGCATTGTTTGGAAGAAATGCCTTACAATTGCCATTAAAGTCCATCACCCTGGGTTACAAGCAGGAGCTGTCCTTAGAACTAAGGGAATCAACAGACCAGTCTGTGAGGGCTTGTCAAGCCCAGGTCTGAAAAGGCCATGCCTGGAAGGCAGAGGAGATTGTAAACAGGGAGGTTTCAAGACTGAAGCAACAAGAGATTGTTGGAAGAACCCAATCAGGAAGAGCAGGCCTTGGATGGGGGATGGCTCCCAAACTGTGGCCAGCATCCTCTAACAAACAGAAGAAAGCGATGGTAGTGACAGAAGAAACTAGGATGGAAGAGGAAGGGTATATGATTTGAGCAGTTAGCCAGCAGCAGCAAGGGCTGTGGACAGTATTAGGAAGATGCATCTAATAGAATTTTAGGATGGGCTGACGTGTTGAAGATACCCCAGGCCAGGCTAAGTTGTCTAATAAGATCCACATATGACACTCTTCCAAGCCCTGGAAATTTGTCTCTGTGGTATGGTAAAGAGGAGAGCTGTCCCATCTGTGAGGCTCCAAGAGCAAATCTGCAACTCATGTTGGCTGGATGCAAGACCGCCTTGGCACAAGGACGGTACAGGTGGCGGCATGATCAGGTTCTGCAAAAGCTGGCAGAGATCCTAGAGGTGTGTAGAGTAAAAGCCAACAAAGGCCATCATGCTTCTCAGAGGAAGTAAATTGAGTTTGTTAGGGTGGTGCTGCTGCACAAGACATGGCATGGATGGAGGCAGGGTCAATCCTGGCACATGGAAGTGATTGGTCAATGGTGATCGATCTTAGCCAGCAGCTAAAATTTCCATCTGAGATCGCCATTACCTCCTTGAGGCCAAACATAGTGTTATGGTCAGCATCAGCTAGGAAAGTCATAATGATTAAACTTACTGTCCCATGGGAAAAGGGGTGGGGAGGAATTATTTCCACTGACCCATTCTGTCCTCATCTGGGGGTTTCTGGAGAGGAATTGAGTGGGGGAGCAAAACTATGCCAAGCTAGGCTTTGGAGGGGTGGCTGACGCCGTCTCATGGCTCGCCTCTCACATCGCCCTCCTATTTAGTCTGTTGGAGGATTGGTTTAAGGATAGGCACTGGACAGGTAGTAGGCAGAGATTGATAGCTTAAGTTTTTTTAACAGAGAAGAGGCCTTGGAGGTAGGGTAGGTCTGCTCATGGGGGGGGGGTGTATTGAACCCTGTTTGAATGGTATGTCTCGACGGGAAAGGAGGAATGTCTTGATGGGAATGCAAGAACGAGAGGCAATCAAAAGGATCCAGTGTCCAGCTACGGGGGCTGACCGCTGCCCCACCATCAGGAGATGTTCTGGGATTAATAGGGCAAAACATCCATGATAAGTGGACCCCGTAGCTGGATGACTGAAGGCATTGGCGGAGGTGCACTGGCAGTAATGCCCAGCAGGTTTAGACATCTGCCTGTTCATTTGAGTATAGCTAAGCTAAAAAAAAAGCTGACAAGAATGTGCAAACAAGGTGTCTGACTGTAACATTGAGGCAGGCTGAATAGGATGAAGACAAGATGAGGACGATGATGTGACAAACCCAAGTGCAGTTTATTTACAAAGTGAATATATTCCAGAATGTGAATCCAAAACAAAACAAAACATAACTATTACTTGACTTGACTTGAGACTTGACTTGAGACTTGACTTGACACTTGACTTGACTTGACGAGAACCATGAACCAGAGAAGCGAACAACATTACACAATCACAATACCTGGCCAAGAACAAAGGCAAACAAGAGAATTTAAATACATGGACATGGGCAAACAAGATAACAAGACAACCAATAACAAAACTGAACTGATAATAAGATAACCAATGAATAGACAGAACTGATAAGGGGATAACAAGACTGATAAACCAAAGACCAATCATACCAAGACACATGAAACATGGGGTCACATGACAAGAGAAGGAAATCACATGACAAAAAACATGTCATGAAATAGGAACAAGAAAGTGACAATGAAACTAAACTTCAAAATAAAAAAGATAACTAAAATAACAACATAAATCAAAACATGAACAAAAACAAACATAAAAACTTTACACTGAACAGGGCCGTTTCTAACTATAAGCAGAATAAGCGGCCGCTTAGGTCCCCTAGCCACCTGAGGGCCCTGCAAAGCATTTTATTTTATTTTATATATACTAAAAGCTGCTAGTAATATTCAGGTAGTTGTTATGGCTTTATTAGACAGTTACAGGATGCCCCCTCGTGGCCCGAGAGAGATGGAAGAATGGGTAACACTTTAGAATAATGGTCCATCATTAATAGGTAATTATGCAGGAATTAATGCAGGACAAATGAGTAGTACTGCATTAAAACTTTAGTTACTACTATTAACTAATATTGAAACATGATTAACCAATCAGTAAGTAATAGTGAACTGATGACTGAGTTAGTTCACTGTTAGGTAATCAATAATTACTGAATTTGATTGTCCTCATTGAGAACTATTAACTAACTATAGCTAATTTAATATAACTACTAAGTAATTACTAATCAAAACATTAATGTGTCTAAAGTGTGAATGATTATGCTTTTATTGTGAACAAGATCATGCATGGGTTCTTTGTGGGAATTAATTTATAATTAATTTATTAGGGGGTCCCCCTCAATGTCTATGGTGGTTACAGCCATAAACATAGTTAGCTTACCTTACAGAAATATAGGGATGTATGTGCCAAACCTCTGTATTCCATGGGATATATCTTCTGTTCATTAAAAAATTATAAAATTCTGCATGTTTGATATTGCTGAAGGTCTTTTTTAAATAATTCTGGTAACCCATAAGTAATGAGTCAAGTGTTACCACATAAGTATGAAGGAATTACTAATGATCTGGACTATTATTCTAAAGTGAGGGTCATGGTAACACATTATTAATTAATGAGATCTTACTGTTTCCTTCCTTGGAAATTAAAGGTTATCTGGACCATTATTCTAAAGTGAAAACACATTATAAACCATTAATAGTAATTGAGGTGTTACTTGTCAGTTAGTCATGAATACTCAAGTGTTTGTTCCCACATTTTATTCATTTAATCAAACAGATAGTTAACAAGCATTCACAGACATTCAAAAAAAAAATTTCTGGCATTGAATTATGAATCATTGAAATAACTGAACATAATTGCATAGGCTACAAACCTTTAGCAGGATAATGCTTTTAATTGCTGGTTACTACATGTTTTAAAAGTCTTATCTCTTAACGTAAAGTAAAATAATATAGTTATGTGTCTAAAGGACAAGTGTGTTGATCTCCACAAGACTTCCTGTGTAAGCCCTCCAATTCCACCGGTGTACTTCTGCCCTAGAGGGTCCACTCGGTAAATACGTACAGTTTTTATAAAAGTAATTTGACATGTTTCCTCCTTTGCCTATGCTGTATGGTATGAACAGAACAGAACTTATGTTAAAGTTTACCGCATGCAGGTGGATCGATGGGAGGGCGGAGCAAAATCTTTCAGTTTCAGCACAAGCATTGAATATGGTGAACCCTGACTGGATTAGAAGCTTGATGCCAGACACTCATTTTTTTTTTTCACTGGATGCATGAAGTTACTCAGAAAAAAAAATGCACTTAACATAAAATTATTGTAAGATTAACCTACAACATCTATGACAAAAAAATTCATTAAAAACATTTTTTATAAAAAAATGTGTATATTCAAGTGTGTATTCAGTAATTAATAATGCATTACCATGACCCTCACTTTAAAATAATTAGTAATTCCACAATATCAAACCTGCCGAAGTTAATAATTTGTAATGAATAGAAGAGATAGGCTATCCCAAGGAATACACATGTTGGGCACATACATCTGTAAACTGAAAATGATACTCTACCAGACACTGTAGCCATGATTTAGAGAGCTGTTATGTTCATAAATTAATTCCAGCAAAGAACACACGTGAGGCGCATGTTTCTCTGAAGGCGCATTTCATGATCAAGTTCACAATAAAAACATAATCATTCACATTTTAGACACATGTTAATGTTTTGGTTAGTAATTAATTAGTAGTTATTTTAAATTAACCATAGTTAATTGATAGTTCTCAATGAGAAAAATCAAATTCAGTAATTACTGATTACCTAACAGTAAACTACCTCAGTCATCAGTTCACTATTACTTACTGATTGGTTAATCATGTTTCCATATTAGTTAATAGTAGTAACTAAAGTGTTAATGTTGTACTACTCATTAATCCTGCATTAATTCCTGAATAGTTACCTATTAATTACAGACCATTATTATAAATTGTTACCGAAGAATGTAACTGCAAGGAGAGAGCTGTAGCTAGATGCACCTACAAGTCAGGAGCAGAAAAAAAAGAAAGAGGAGGAGAAACGCATGCAGACCACTGGTAAGAAATGAATGTAAGCCAGCAACCTGGCTAGATGGCATTTGTTCATTGTCATGCATTAAATTGCAACAATTAGTTAGCTAATGTTTTGCAGTTGTGTCCCGTTGTATATAGTTATTTATAGTCATTTAGTGTTAATTTGTATAGTTATTTATTGTTTATAGTTAATTCAACAACAAACAAAAAAACATTTGTGTGTAGTTAATATTTTCCAATTGTAAATATTATATTCAAATTTGTTGAAGACTTTATAGTGGTGTCATTCTTGGGAGGGGCTGGATCCAAGGGGGGAGGGCTGGGGTGGGGGTCCTCCAAGTAGGATTTCGCTTTGGGCCCCCATATGCTCAGAAACAGCCCTGTGTCTGACCATAGAATAAAGCCACTCAGCGTGCCCCAGGACTGTTGGTCCAGTAAAAAGAAGATAAACACAACTTTAAGGTGCACAGTTTTTTAGAAGCAGCAATTGTTTTCACATACAGATGCACCGATGATTGTAGAAATGCATTATTTACAATCAGCAAAAATTTCTTACTGAGTAAAAAAATAATGAGTACACCAATAATTTTGAACTGTATGTTTTTCTGTGCCAGTACAGCAGGATTGCAAAATAATGATTTTCAGATTTCCCAAACACTCCCCTGTCTTCCATTGGTTGCAACATAATAAGCAAGATAATAACATTGCTAGTTAGAACTACAACCCCAGTTCCGAAAAAGTTGGGACTGTATGAAAAATGCTAATAAATACAAAAAGGAGTGATTTGTACAAAAAAAAATTGAATCCCCTTTTCTCCCAATTTGGAATGCCCAGTTGCCACTACTTAATAGGTCCTCGTAGTGGCGCGGTTACTCACCTCAAAGTTGCCTCCGCTTCTGAGACCGTCAGTCAGCGCATCTTATCACGTGGCTCGTTGTGTATGACACCGCGGAGACTCCGCATGTGGAGGCTCATGCTACTCTCCGTGATCCACGCACAACTTACCACACGCCCCATTGAGAGCAAGAACCACTAATCGTGACTACGAGGAGGTTACCCCATGTGACTCTACCCTCCCAAGCAACCGGGCCAATTTGGTTGCTTGGGAGACCTGGCTGGAGTCACTCAGCACACCCTGGATTCGAACTTGCGACTCCAGGGGTGGTAGTCAGCATCAATACTCGCTGAGCTACCCAGGCCCCCCAAAAGGAGTGATTTGTAAATGATATTCAACCTTTGCTAAATTTAAAGCACTACAACTATACATTATATGATGTTTTTCCTTCTGAATTTCATTGTTTTTTGAAAATTTACAGTAATTTCAAATCAGATGATTGCAACATGCTCCAAAAAAGTTGGGACAGTTGAGTGTTTACCACTGTGAAACATCACCATTTCTTCCAATAACACATATTAAGCATTTAGGCACTGAAGACACAAGTTTGTTAAGTTTAGAAAGTGGAATTGTCCCCCATTCATCCATTATGCAGGTCTTTAGCTGCATAATTGTATGGGGTCTTCATTGCCAGATGGTGTGCTTAATAGTATGCCACACATTCTCAATTGGAGATAGGTCAGGACTGCAGGCAGGCCAATCTAGCACCCACACTCTCTGCTTACACAGCCATGCACTTGAAATCCGGGCAGTATGTGGTTTGAAGTTGTCCTGCTGGAAAATGCAGGGACATCCTTGGAAAAGACTGTGATGGATGGCAGTATATGTTGCTCCAAAATTTGTACATAGCTGTCTGCATTTATGGTGTTCTCACAGATGTGCAAGTTACCCATGCCATGAGTACTGACACACCCTTGGCCCATACAGACACTGGCTTTTGGACCTGAAGCTGATAACAGCTTGGATGTTCCTTTTCCTCTTTGGCCCGGATAACACAACGGCTTTGTTTTTCAAAAACATTTTGAAATGTGTACTCTTTGGACCAAAAACCACAGTTCCACTGTTCTACTTTCCATCTAAGATGAGACCGAGCCCAGAAAAGTTGGCAGTGCTTCTGGACAGTGTTGATGTAGGGCTTCTGCTTTGCATAGTAAAGTCTTAACTTGCATCTGTGGATGCAGCGGTGAGTGGTGTTGACTAACAAAAGTTTACTAAAGTTATCCCAAGCCCATGTTCATGATATCCATTACAGATGAATGCAGTATTGTAAGACAGTGACATCTGAGGGATAAGAGATCACGCACATTCAGAAATGGTTTTCGTCTTACCCTTTACACACCGAGATTTGAACAGATTCCTTGAATCTTTTTACTATATTGTGCACTGTAGAGGGTAAAATGCCCCAAATCCTTCCCATTTGTCTTTAGGGAACATTGTTCTCTAAGTGCTGGATTATTTGCTGAAGCATCTGTTGGCGAATTGACAAGTCCCGAATGATCCTTGCTCTTGAAGGACTAGGCTGTCTTTGGAGGCTCCCATATACTATGACACGATTGCTTCACCTGTTTAATATCCCCTGTTTCACATCACATCATCAAATTGTTATTAGTCTTAAATTGCCCCTTTCTCAACTTTGTTGCAATCATCTGATTTGAAATTACTGTACATTTTCAAAAAATGATGAAATTTACAAGGAAAAACATCATATAATGTGTAGTTGTAGTGCTTTCAATATAGCAAAGGATGAATATAATTTACACATCACTCCTTTTTGTTTTTATTAGCATTTTTCATACTGTCCCAACTTTTTCAGAGTTGGGGTTGTACAAGTCAAACAGCACATGAGACTGGGTTTATCACTTTATCCAAGTTATCTAAGTGCTCTTTTACCTGTTCTTCCAGTTATTTACTATGACAGTACAATGGCTCGTGTCCAAGAACACATGACCATTAAACACATGTCTAATACACACAAATCCTGGATCAGTTTTAAAGGTCACCTATCAAGGGCAGGAAATGTGCAAAAGGCTGTTAAATGTGTTGAACCAGATGATTGATCTTGTCGTGCCACCGGGACAAAGGATACATTGTTTATTCGATAACTGTGATACTAGCCAGTGGGCATTGAAAAGAGACAGGTGGAAAATTACATGTTGTAAGAACAAAGATCTATTTGAAAGGCTATCAATCAGCGTCTTAGTGCAATAAAGTTTTATTTCTACTAATTAGATCAATATTTATTAGCTGCAATTTCATGTGTCTAGTCAAGTGTTCCTCAACTGGTTTTGCTTCACGACCAAGATTTAACCTTGAACATGAAGTGGCGATCTAACAAAGTACCAAAATTGTTTATTGCACAAAATGTCAACAAAAATGTCCTTAAGATTTTTTTTATTTTTTTTTTTTTTTTTTTTACCAGTATTACCAGGAACTGCATAATCTACAAAATTATTAACATGGCATAACAAATTTAGTTTCTAAATTTCTCATGAAGTTTTATACTTTGGGCTGTCAGTATTTCACTGCACTTTGTGGTCAGTACAAACCGTGTTTATCCCAACATGATGACATGGGAAGTCAATATGTTGCATCCGAAAGTTCACGTATCCTGAAATCGATCACATTCTGCCAAATAACTGACACACGGCCCCCTTTAGACATTTTTACATCAATTAAATTTCCCTTTAATGCTACTGATAGCAACCTCTGAGACACGTAATATTTTATATTCAAAGGATACATTTTTGCTCAAAAATTACATTTTTACTCCACTGATGGTTAGGTTTAGGGTTGGGGTTTGGGTTAGCAGGAAAAATGACTGTAATGAAAGATGCATTCCTGTTGACTGTATTACATCATTAACAACAGTGCGATCAAACTGTTTTAATATTTGCATGTAGCATTGTTTTTTAATGCTTCCCGTGGCTCCATCAGAAAAGACCTGCAACCCACATGTAGCAGAGAGAAAGGAAAGAGAGAAAATAATGAGAGAGAAAGAGAGAAAGAGAGAAAGAGAGTGAGAGAGTGGCCTGGAGTCAGTTAGTTGAATTTAAGAAGGTGTTATTGTGTGAACTGTGGACAATCTAGCCTGCTAAATAACAATCTAGTCTGCCATGAAAAAGTGTTGAGAAACACTCACAGAGAAGCTAATATCAACCCATTTATTATAGCTCAGAATGGGATTATAGTACCACAAACATCAAATTTATTATTAACTTCCCTATGAAGCCTGAAATACATTTGAATTACAATACTGCTGGTTGACTTAATGAAATGTATGAAATATATGTATAGCTCATGGAAAAGCTACCATATTTGCACATGTTTTCTTCAACAAAAAATAGACCAAATCCATCAAAAAAGAAAAGAACTGTCCCTGTTTCTGATTTCGCCATGACACACTGGTCATATTCTTTTCTTTAGGTTTTAATGCTTGAGCTCTCTGTTTGTCTTTATACAGGCTTTAACAGAGCCTCTAAAGAACAATAACCATGACTTCAGCTTGTTGTGTATTAAGGACATTAAAGTGCTGAAGTGCTATCTATCTGTTTAACTGTTTGTCCATCCATCCATCCCTCAATTTATCCATCCATCCTTCCATCCATCCTTCCTTCCTTCCTTCCATCCATCCTTTCTTCCAATCATCCATCCATCCATCCATCCATCATTGTTGCATCTCTGGTTTTAAACATGAGTCTAACAGCTGTATTGCAGAAAGGTAGGGGAACCACCTCAACACCTGAATCATCTTTAACGGAACAACAACATGCCATATACCCTCCAGATGTCCGGAAGCTTGTGTTCTCATACAGATTTTACAGCACAGATAGGAAAGAGGGGAAGAAGCCAAACAGAAAGACAGGGGAAGATAGTGTACAAGAGAGTCTTGTACAGAGTGGGATTAAATAGAGGGGAAAATGTCAGAGGAATTTGGAATTTGCCTTTAGGTTCTGAGTTTAATGTGGATTAAAAATCCTCTGAGCTTCTATTTTGCTTTTGTCTAATTTACTGTAATACCGTTTTTTTCCCCATTACAAATTATATTATCAGCATAACAATTTTAATGTGTTGATGTTAAAATTAAAATTAACAAGTACCAAAATTAAAATTTATATAATTCAGAATTTCTTAGTATTATATGTGCCCTTTTTGCTTTACTGTAATGACAGCATACACTCAAATTAACATGGACTTCACAAATTTACTCAAAACCTGATGATCCATGTTATACAGCATGATCTGAGACCATTCCAAAGAGCATCTTGCATGCTTCTTGTTAACAAGGTCAATGTCAAAAATTTGCTTATTTTAGTATAGTGACCTATGCATATCGCAGAATCTTAAATATTTTCCATTTGTTAATATTAGTTAACAATATACAGTAAGTAAACATGAACTAACAATGAACAATACTTTTAAAGCATTTGTTAATCTTGGTTAATGTTCATTTCAACATTTACTAAGACAATTTTTAAAATCAAAAGTTTTATTTGTTAACATTAGTTATCACACTATGAAATAACATGAAATAACAATGAATATTGTACTTTTATTAACTAACATTAAGTAAGGAATAATTGCCGCCGGACTGTTGAATTGTTGAAAAATACACCTTGGGTGTGCATTATTTTTCAACAATTCAACGGGCCGGAGTCAATTATTCCGCTTATACCACGGTTACCACACCTTAAGACATCGTTCAGGGTTTTATCTCAAGACATTTTCTGGTTTTCGTCCCTAAAACGCTCTTGTGAGTGGAACTACTTTCGTCTTGCTTTAATACAGTCGCAGCCTTCATTGCTAATTCGAAAATGTCACATTAGAACTAGCAACGGAGTATTGTGCTGCTTTACTGGACTTACTGGAGTAACAAGTTAGTGCATTTGTGCATGTGTTAGAGTTTGTATTTGAGGGATCGAAAGAGAGAAACTCAGAAAATGAGAGAGATCACTTCTGAGATTACCTTCTTTGTTGCGACTCTTGTCAGAAGTAACATCGCTTCAAAATCGCCATATTCCCGTTATAAACCTTAATAACTCTTTTTTCAACCCCACTGAGATGCAGGAGTGCGCTGACATGACATGACGACTCCGTTTTTCTCACGAGTATGTTTGGGCCTTAAGTGTGTGCGTTAAGCATATAATGTGTGTCCACGAGTGTGGGAGTGTGTGTGTGCGAGAGAGAGAGGGAGCTCGAGGGTTTTTCCCACAGATATCTCAGATAATATAGAAACTGTTGTATTGACCAAGTGTATCTAGCTTTAATACAGCTCAAGCCTTCGTTGCTAATTCGAAAACGTCATGTTAGAACCAGCAACGGAGGCTTGCGCTGCTTTTCTTTCTCTCTTTCTCTCTCTGTGTGTGTGTGTGTGTGTGTGTGTGTGTGTGTGTGTGTGTGTGTGAGCGAAACGGGGGCAGGGGGTAGCGCGGTGCTTTCCACTACAGCTATGTGAGGCTGATTAGGGCAAAATATATTGAAACATTAAAAGTTATTTCAGATAATAGAAATTGTTGTACTGATCAAGTCGCGGTTTGTGTATTGATCAAGTGTGTGTGTGTGTGTGAGTGTGTGTAAGTGCGGGGGAGATGAGGGAGCGTGAGGGCTCTTTTTAAACGAAATTGAAATATATGTAGGATATTTTAGACATTGTTTGACGTTCTTAACCGATTTACTTTAACCAATGACTTTGTTTATATGGTTATTTTGTTGTGGTAGACTGTAGGGCTCTTTGAAATAACTAAAATAATTTGGCGAAGTGATATGGAACCGTTATGCGGTCAAGACGTGGAACTACTTTATAGCCGTGCGTTTCCTTGAAAAATAATTGCACACCTTAGAACGTCCGTGAACCAATCAGAATCAAGCATTCAACAGACCCGTGGTATAACAAAGATTAATAAATGCTGTAAAAAAATATATTGTTCATTGTTTATGATACCTAATGAATTATCTAAAGTGAACAAATGGAACCTTTTGTAAAGTGTTACCAATATTTCTTCTTCATTTTTTTCTCATAAGGTTTCTTTGTTTTAATTTTTCAAGATTCTAATACTTTCTGTTTTTATCCTGGGTGAAATAGATTTTAAATGTGGAGCTTTTGAACTCTACTGTAGCCTAACAGACAAAATTATACATAGATTACAATTACACATTTACTTGAACAAACTTGCTTGATTCTTGAACAAATAGTAAGTGTCAGATTTTCCACACACAGGTCACAGATATGAGTTTCGGGTTTGCATAAGAGACCCAGCACTCTCAAAGTCTCACAGTGAGATTGATACAGTGTTTCTGCGCTATTAGCATCATCTCTTGACTGAGTTGCACCTCTTTTTCCTGTCTCTTCTACAGCTTGATTTGCTTTATAATGTTACAGAACTATTTTTTCCCACTCCCAGAAACATTACATAAGCCACAACAGTAATGCATTCTATTCACCAATGTTTTCACCAATTTTCATGTGTCTAATGGATATTTGTATGTTACAAAATCAATGTTAAGTGATGGCTTCTACTGCACTTGAAATTTCCTCAAAATGACTTCACTGGGATTGAATGAGGCATATAATATATAAAACAAACATCAGATAATTAAAATAATGCTTAGGGTTGCATAGCCTATGCCGTAGGTTTGATGCAGAAGTATAAATCAGCCTTTATACATTTCTGAACAAACCCCTAACCCTTGTTCAACTTTGCTGTGTAGCTCATACTGTTTGTGTTATGGACATGAATGATACCTCAAATCATGTGACTTGTTAAGTAAGGTTCTGCTATAATATTTCTAAGGTAATAATCGTAATTTGACTACGATTTCTGCCTTGTGAACAAAACATGCAAAATCCCATTGAAGTGCTTGGGGTGGGCTTTTACTTGGGCCAGCAAGCAGCCACCCATAATAACCGAGCAACCACCAATAACACCCCAGCAACTGGCAGGGTTAGGGAGTAGTTTCAAGTTTAAATGTGTTTTTGTTCATGTTTTGTTTTCATGCCTTTTATTTTGAAATTAGTTTACTTCCTGTCCCAGTTTCTGGTCATGTGTCCCTGTCATGTGACTTCCTGTTCCCCTCATTTGTTCCTGTCATGTGAGTATCTGGTTTCATGTGTCTTGTTATCTTATTATCAGTTCTGTTTTATTATTGGTTCCTGTTCATTAGTTTAGTCTTGTTATTGGTTGTCTATGTCATGTGGTTACCCATGTCCATGTATTTAAGCCCTCATGTTTGCCATTGTCCTTTTTTGAGTATTGTTGGTGTAATGTTGTTTGTAACAGTCAAGTCAAGTTGAGTTGTTTATGTTTGTTTTGTTTTAAATTCACGTTTGGATACCAGCACTGTAAATAAATCTGTTCTCACACATCTTCGTCTCGTCCTGTCTTCAGCCTGTCCTGCCTGCTCTGTAATGTTACAGAATACTCGACCGACAAAATAAACCTACATCAAGGGAGTTGTCCCACTGAAGACAATGTAGTCGATTTTTGCGGACTATGCGAGCATGTGGCTTTCAATGATTTCGTTTTCATGGAATGTTTTCATGCTGGCTTAAATGAGCCTCTATGCTCCATGATGCCTGGAGGCAAAATTCAATGGACTCTGGCTCAGTTCATGGACTACGCCCTGGTGCTGAGTGGTTCGTCTTTCACTGTGGGAGTGGCTGATGAGGGGCTCAGCACTCCTACAATGGCTGCCACAACTGAGTTGTCTGCCACATTCCACAAACCAGTGTCCACGGTCCACGAGCCAGCGCCCACACCTGCCACGGTCCACGAGCCAGCGCCCACCCCTGCCACTGTCCACGAACCAGCACCCACGACTGCCACGGTCCACGAGCCAGATCCAGTTCTTGAAGCCTCGTCCATCCCAGAGCTAGTGCCTGAAGCCTCATCCGTCCCAGAGCCAGCACCTGAAGCCTCGGCCGCCACGTCTGCCTCGTCATGCCATGTTGCCATGTCTGCCACATCATGCCATGTTGCTACGCCTGCCATTCTTACCTCAGCATGCCATGTTGCCATCTGCCACGTCATGCCATGTTGCCATGTCTGCCATTCCTACCTCGTCATGCCATGTTGCCATGCCTGCCATTTCTACCTCGTCATGCCATGTTGCCACATCTATGTCATGCCATGTAGCCACGTCTGCCTCGTCATGCCATGCTTTCCCACCTGCCATGCCAAGCTGCTACGCCTGCCATGCCTAGTCAAGCAGCCCCGCCTTGCCATGTCACCATGTTGGCCCTGCCTTATAGGCATGCCTATCCCGTCATGCCAAGTCACAACTATGGAGACTGTTACCCTTCCACTGCCTGTGCTCACAGTCACTAAGACCGTTCCCCTGTCGCGGCCAATCCCTGAGACTTCCACGGCTCCACCCTCTGAGCCGCTACCTCCTGAACCCTGCAGCCCAGAACTCTGTCCTCTCTGCCCCATGGCTGCCTCCCAGGCCTCCTGTCCATGCCCTGTTGTCACCCCCCAAACTGCTGGACCCTGCTCCATTCCTGGAGCTGCCACCAAACCCACCACCGGCTCCGCCCTGGTCTTCTGCTCCACGCCCTGTCTCGCCGGGCCATGCTCCATGCCCTGTCTCGCCAAACCATGCCTCGAGGACCCCCCCCCCCCCCCCCCCATGTTTGCCATTTTCCTTTTTTGAGTATTGTTGGTGTAATGTTGTTTGTAACAGTCAAGTCATTTGTTTGTTTTGTTTTGAATTCACGTTTGGATACCAGCACTGTATATAAAACTGCACTTGGGTTCTCACACATCTTCGTCTTGTCCTGTCTTCAGCCTGTCCTGCCTGCTCTGTAATGTTACAGTGGTTAACTAGTAGTAGCGATGCTACTAACTAAACTACATTTTTCAGCAGCATGACAGTAGCTCAGGTGTTTTCCCAATATCGTAGCTTTTCTAGTTATGAGCTACATTTTCCAATGAGTAGCGCTGTAGCGTCAAAACACAACATTTGTCACACCCTACTGTGAACGCAGCAATGGAGCCGAGGGAGTAATCAAAATGCTCACCTAAAGCATCCTCTCTCTCTTATATGTAGCGCTGGGAATTTTTTTTTAAGTGAATAAGTTAATTCTGACAATATACGTAAATTAACCGGTTAAAAAATTAATTAGCTTTATTTTGCGTTGGCAACTCTGATTCATTTTTAGTGAGTCGGTTATTTGGACGGTTCATGTAAATGAACCAGTTGACAAATGATTTACAGATTCACCTATGCCTTAAAGGCACTTTGCCTTTTTTGAAGTGAAATATTTATTTAATTGCTGCTGTTTTTTATTATTATTTTTTTTCCTATATTTAGATTCAGTTATATAAGAGATTATTATTATTATTATTAGTGTATATTAAGTATAAATGTATGTATTAATATAAATGTAATGTTGTTATGCAATTTACTACTGCTTGATGCTCTGCGGCTCCCGAGGGACCATATGAGTAAGACACAAGAGGATGGGGTACAAAGCGTGGCATTTTATGAGGTTTTTTTTGCCAGCTCAAGCCTTGTGAGCCTCCTTTTCTCCAAGCAGCTTCAACTGGTCATGACGACCTGTGCCTCACAATTGTAGCAAATAATACGATCATGTTCGGACGAGATGAGGGGATGCTATATCTCTCATTCATTAGTGAGACATGTATGCACTCATGTGAGGCGATTACCGTATTTTCCAACGAGGGTAGGAAACTGGACAAAGCGGACTCTGAGGCTAAGTTAATTAAGTTTTTGCATGAGCCTAAAAAGGTGGGGGAGGTGTTTAACTGATGTTCTCCCTTTTCAGTGAGAATTCAGATCTCTGGTGCAGCCACCTTTGTGGTGCTTGTTAATAGTGCCATGCCACGAATTAGTACTCCAGCCACTAAGATCTCTGCCCAAGAAATTGGCAGGTCAGTGGGCGGTCTGGTGTCAGTGGAACTACACCCCTGGCAAAAAAAATTCAGAAAAGCACTTTTCACTTTCCCATTGTTGTAAGCCGGAAACAAAAGTGTAACATCTCCCTTGTAACACAGGATGGTTTAGCCCTGTTTTACTGTTGTTGTCGTCAAGTCGCAACACAGAGATTTTAGGCACCTCCATATTGCCTAATCAACCCTCTCAATTTCTTTGCTGTTGTGAGCCTGTGGAGCAGTTTCTTCTGCATTACCAAGATAGCACTCTCACTTTCTCTGCCGTTTCTATGCCGGGAACAAGAACACTATTCCAGTCTTTGCTGTTGATAGTGTGTCAGTAGTCTGCCATGCCCCAACATGACTGACAGACCTTGCAGTGGCTGCACAAGGCCCAAACATGTTCACAAAAGTGAGTAATATCCAGCTTAACCGACAATGTTGCTTTGAGTGACCACCACCCAACGGAGGGTGGCATTAAGCCACCAGTGTCCTCACACAAGTCCCTGGATCCTTCAACCTGCTGTGCAAAAATATGGAATGGCTCCCAAGGGTCTCCAGCTGGAAACTGAGCACAGTCTAACAGTGTAAGCAAAGTCGAACAGTCGAACACAACTACTTGCTTCGATTTGTAAGGCGATCACCTCAAAACCTCAGTGGGGTTCTGTCCTCCACTGTACAGGGCGGGATGCACCAATTTTACACTCAGAGACACAATGCCTCCTTGCCAAAGAGGAAATAGAGGAAGTACCGGTGTGGCATGGAATGGCTTCTACAGCTGTTGAATTGGACACTTATAGTCTCCTTTCAAAGTGGTTACTCAAAGACAGATTTAGTCCCATATCTTTTTGCTGGACTGGTTTGTGTCAAGCGGTTTGAAAGTTGCATATTTACAGATAACCCCTTGCTATAGGCCATTCTTGAGATTCGCCTTCAAGGGGTCTGCATTCCAGTTCAAGGTCCTACCCTTCCAGCTGGGAACTAAGCACAGTTTAACACAGCTATGTGCTTCATTTCATTAGGCACTGCTTTGAAAGTTGCAAAAGTTGCCTGCAAATTTGTCACCATGGACAAGTCCAACACAGGCTGGGGAGCCCTTTGCAAAGGACATCCGGCATTTGGCACCTGGAAACTTTGTGGCACATAAATCAGTGGCATATAAATCACCAAAGAGAAGTAGGGTCACTCCCATTGCTGAACCTGGTGAGCCGAATTCTCCTCTGGAGCGAGTCATGCCTCCTATCTATACATATGTTGCATGTTCCACCTGAACAGCAGAGCAGATTTACATTCGCATTAGGGTGCCAGGACCCTCAGTCAGTTCAGAGGAGTAGGAGGTATTTGGGAAAGCTGAAGTGGACCTGTTTTCCTCCACGGAGACCATGCATTGTCGCCTCTTGTACTCGATGACAGCAAGTTCCACTTAAGGCCAAACAGCCACTTGTTCCCAAAGGTGGAGAACTGTTGGATGCTCCTCTCTGTGAAATTTCTTTGTGGATGGATCTGCACTCGCAAGCTCGAGAAACGATCTGGCATCTTCAGACAGAGCTGTAGAGATTACATGTCTGTTCTCTGAACAGGGCTCGTTTGACACAATAGTGTTGTCGCAACCAGTTCTAGGCACAATACCACAGGCCAGGGCCCCCTAAACAAGGCAGCTGTATGATGTGACTTTTTGCCGATTCATGTTACTCCAAGGTGAGAACCCAATGCATTGCCCTGTGCAGATGATACTCTCCTTCTTGAAAGTGCATTTGGATGCAGGACTCACTCCATCCACACTCTAACTTTATGTCGCCACCATAGCAACCACTTATGACTTCTGAGGGCTTGTCTGCAGCCAAATTCCCTCTGGCCAGCAGATTTCTGTGTGGTGTTAAATGGCTAGTGCCATTTTCATCCCTCTACCCTCCCGGTCTGGGACATAGCGCTGGGATTAAACGTGCTTACGGATTCCCCGCTTGAGCCACTTGAGGTGGTAAGCTTACATGTACTCTCTTTGGAGACTGTGCCACTGCTCACTTTGGCATAAGTCAAATGTGTTGGGGACCTTCAGGCCTTTCCAGTCAGCAACTTATGTTGAGTTTGGAACGCGCCTGTCAAAGTCTGTTCTCAAGTCAAGAGGAGGTTATGTGCCCGAAGTGCTGGCAACCCCCTTTAGGCCTGGGGTTGTTATCCTGAAAGCATTCTCTCCTCCTCCTTTTGAGTTGGACAAGGCTAAGAGACAGCACATGTTCTGTATTACACATGTTCATTGATCTAACTAGTCTATTCAGGGGTCTGAACAACTCTTTGTTTGCTGTGGAGGCCATTCACAGTGACCTTCTCCAAGCAAAGAATTTACCAATTGGTCATGGATACCACTGTGACTGATTTCTCACTGTTAAGGGACTGAGAGATGTGCTCCCCTCCCTTCAGTCAGAAAATCCTGATGGTGTGGTGCTAGGCTCTGCCTTACGTACCCGCGACATCGCGGGCTTGGTGCGGAGCACCATTTTTATTTTTTGACAATGTGAAGATCTAGTTGTTCCATATTATTGTATCAATGTTTTGCTACTTTCTACCTGCACAGACTTCAACAGATGTTGAGATGCTTATAGGGCAGCAACATTGACCTCAAGTTAACCCAAGCCAAGAGGCAGAAATCAGCATTTTTACAACATTTTATTTTTGCCATTTTTAAGCAGGATTTTTTCTTGGAGAAAAGTAATAGCACACTTCTACTCAATGAGTTTCATGGTTTGAGTTGTCTTTCATACGTATTTGTTGAACAAATAGTGCAAGAGAGTTCCTCGCTTGAGTTTAATACTTTGGGTGATAGGTTTAAAACAAACCCCAAAGTTTAAGTAATAATGATAAGTTCCTTGGCAAGCACCACTAAATGTCCAAGATTATAGCTATAAGCTCTTCTTGTGCATTTGGTGTGCAGGGCTTTCTTGGACTCTTCAAATTTAAATTCATCTAAATTCAAAGAGAATAACCCTAAATCATGCCAATTTTCATATTTTCACCCAATGCAATGTTTTTATTAGGATATAAGGATGTCGAATATTATATTGTTGCTTTTTCATAGAGTCTGTCTGAAATCTCTGAACAGAAAAACATTCAACCTAATTGTTAAAAATCATTATTCATATGCTTTGTTGAGAGTCTGGACTCTCCAACACAAGTGGATGTTTGTACAAACAACATTTTGAGGAGTGGGTGGTCTAGTGTGGTAGATTGCAGAAAAAAAAAAGAAAACCCCACAATGAAAATGCCTTTGCAGAGAACCCTGTGGAACTAGAATGAAATCAAGAGATGAGATTGTGTGAGAGAGGATGTTGTTAAATTCGATTGGTTTAAGTCACCTATTTACTGTCTCTGACGACTGTCATATTTATCCCCCAGTGGCATTCACAACCTGGTCAAAGAATCATGTTACAATAACTACATTTTTGCAAAATGATTTTTATGTGGCCTGTTGTATGTAACACCATAGGCATAGGCGAATTAGGCGGTCACCTAGGGCGCCACCTGCTGGGAGGGTCCAAAGAGGAGGCTTTACTATTTTACTATTTTTACTATCATTATTATCATTATCATTGCTGGTTTTATAATTATTGTTATAATTAATAGTTGCCTAACAACAACATCAACAATAATAATTCAGCAAATAGGGAGTAGAAATTCATGGATATGATTTAAATATGAAGGCAGGTGTAGACATAAATGAGATGTACACATTTAATTACAAAAGCCTTTTGTTTTATATATACATATATTTGCAATGTGAATGATCATTTTTTACTTCATAACTGTCCAATCTATAGAAGTAACAGATGTTTAGAATAAATTTATGACAAAAACCATCAATATTTCTCACTTCGTGCTCATATTTTTGAATGAATACATCACATTCAGTTAGGCGGTCGCACATGGTCTAGTCGCACAAATATTTAATCTTATCCGAAGCTCAAATTAGATCCAAACTTCGGCCTCTGCAGATGGTTGGATCTCCACACAGCCACCATACGACACTCCGTTTGAAATGACTGGACTCTGGTCTATCATCTGTCATTTGTCAGATGTAGTAAAAAAAAAAAAAAAAAGGGCGGCGAAAGCAAATTATAAACTTTTCAAGTTTAGATAAAATTGTAAGGAGTAAAAATTACTATTTTTTCTTTGGAAATGTAATTAAGTAAAAATACAAGTATTCGGATTAAATTGCACTCGAGTAAAGTACAAATCCCAAAAATTAATACTTAAGTATAATATTTAAGTATTTTTACTTAATTACTTTACACCCCTGTCAGCTTTTACATCATATCCATTCAAAGTAGATTCTCACTGATTTTAGCAGACAAAACAAACCACTGGTAGAATGTTTTTTTTTTTTTCTTTTTTCTTTTGGGTGAGATCAGTCTGAAACTTTAAAGACATCAGGATTCGCTGTGTGTGAACGGTCAAAATGCCTTGTCTTGGTGAGACACGGGCAACTATGTTGAGCTCTTCCACCCAGAAGCAGTAACATATATTTAGATATATAAAAACTCTGTAATAATATACAGATGTGCTCGAGCAATTTGCAAACTTTAAGTCATGAGCCAGGATGTTTGCATTTTTGCCAGACTTCTTTATTAAGACACTTACCACGAACGTCACAAACTTTGGCAGAACCTGTAACTATTTTTTCCTCATAAGAACCTATTTCAGCCTATTTACAACCTGCCATCTTCTAAACTAACTTAAAGCATCTGATGAATCAATAACAGGTTATAAAACTATAAAACTAAAAGGGACAAAATAGTGGATTTATTTTAATCGTGTTTTAATGTAGTGTTAAAAGCACACAACTTCTGATCTCTGAGAATATCTGAGGCTAAAGTTAGTAGGACCTTTTAGTTTAAGTGAAAAATTTTAAATATCCACCTTTTTCCTGACTTCTCAATGGGCGGTGCCATTATGGCGAGAGACTTCCTCTCGGATGCTCCACACTTCCGCTTAGTTGTTGTTATCAGCTAGACTAACGTAACTGGTGATTGCGAGCAGCAGAGGCTCTGGATGAATATGCGCTGTTATAGGGTGTTATAACAACTACAGGTGGCTTAAAAACTACTGTAAAATGAATATCACGACAATAAGCCCCCACAAAATCTGCCAATGCTGAAACATTTCGAGTCAAACCAGATGTAATAATCAGAGGTTGCATTAAACTAATTCTCCGTCACTTGCCTACTTTTTAAAACATTGACAGATAATTCCAGATGATGTCTGTCATTTTGGAAGATAACAAAGATGAAAAACATTTAAACCAAGCTCCTTGTTGTTGTTTATTTATTAATCAACTTTACGAGGTTCATCTCATGTCGCGCTGAGTGTATGTGAATGAGGTAGAGACAGAGTTGTTGTTGGCAGAGTGCGTGAGAAGGCGGCACTTGTTAATGCAGAAATAATGCCATAAATCGGAAGATTTTTAAATGGAACCTATGATGACCATACACCCTCTTTTCACAGACATGTCCTCTTTTTCGAACCTTAATAAAGCATCTGGTCAGATTTCTAGATTCCCTAAATGGCCTTGATTTGGCTGTTTTCATACTGAAGTGCACAACAAGAAACGCAATGAAATCTAGTGCATCATATTCGTGGATTCTCTCTCTATCTCTGCATGCTGAATGTCTGTGTCTCTCTCGTTCACACACATACATACAGGGTGCATGCAGAGAGCACTAGAGTCCAGTAACTTTAACAATGCAAATGTGTGGGGGCCTGGGTAGCTCAGTGGTAAAAGACGCTGGCTACTACCCCTGGAGTTCGCTAGCTCGCTAGTTCGAATCCCAGGGCGTGCTGAGTGACTCCAGCCAGATCTCCTAAGCAAACAAATTGGCCCGGTTGCTAGGGAGGGTAGAGTCACATGGGGTAACCTCCTCGTGGTTGATATAATGTGTATAATATAATGCTATAATGTGGTTCGTTCTCGGTGGGGCGTGTGGTGAGTTGAGCATGGGTGCCGCAGTGGATGGCGTGAAGCCTCCACACGCACTATGTCTCCATGGCAACGCACTCAACAAGCCACGTGATAAGATGCGCAGGTTGATGGTCTCAGATGCGGAGGCAACTGGGATTCATCCTCCGCCACCCGGACTGAGGCAAATCACTATGTGACCGCGAGGATTTAAAAGCACATTGGGAATTAGACATTCCAAATTGGGAGAAATATATACATAAATATATATATATTTATAAACATAGACATTGATGGCTGAATAAAATCCTCATTTTAACAACGTCTATAGCTTAAAGAAGATATCCACTTGTGGCTGACCATTTGAGCCCAGCTACAGGTACAGCGTTTACATGCATCCCCATGATGGAGCCAATCCTCCTGAAAACAGGCTGAGTGGCTATCTTAAGTCTTGCGGGGAATTGTGAGTTATTTTCTCATAGCAGAGTATGCAGTGTGTGTGCAGAATTCAATGAAAAAAGAAAGGCATAGTTGGAAGATCTTTATCCATCCTGTTCCCAGCTGGCCACCTCTCTTCTCTCTTTTCTGTCTTATTTCTCTCCTGTTATGATCTCCTTTAGAGACGAGAACACATATGTTACATATGTACTGTTGTAAAAAGCAACCATCTGTGCATAATTAGTATCTGGCATTTTTTCACTTACAAATTCTTAAAACAATCCTTGCAAATGTTTATTAATCCATATTCCCATATATTTTATTGGTGACATCAAAGGCACTGCATCCAATCAAACTCAATGGTTTTTCAATGGTTGAAAAAAATACCAATTAGATGCCAACATGGACAGGTTGCATGACATCCTTGAAAATCATGAAAACTATGCAAGGTCAAAGAAAATACAAAATGGTACTGTGTTAGGTCACCACTTGCAGTCCAATGTAAAATCTGAGTCCTGAGGCATAACCAGGTGAAAACCATTGGTATCAGATGGAGCTGTGCACATTACAGACATTTATCTATAACATCAAAACGTGTCTCCCATGGTCCTTGGCCAAAGAGGGATGGACACCTGATGGGAAGGGAAGATGAAACACAGCTGTTGTGGAAGTGAACCATGTAGGTGTGTGTATATGTATAAATGAGAATGGGCTGGCCTCTGGAGACCCCTGGTCCTCTTGAGTGACAAGGTCATAATCTGTATCCTGAGAATACTCCACTCTCTTGGTTCTGCGTCAGGCTTGCGCAAATACACATCCTCATTCACATACACAGACTGTGGAATTGCGCTATCGCTACGTGGGTCACACAGAGCCAGCCCACTTCACAAAGGTATTTAAGTGCCCCTCTTCCACATTGCACTGAAGTTACAGACACACACACATTTATTCTGCAGTCAGCGTGTGTTCTACATCTCTCTCTCTCTCTGTCTATCTCTCTTTCTGCAGCTCTCTCTCTCTCACTGGTGGATCTCTGAGACTCACCTGAAGGTATGGATTTACATCTGGATTTTTACCTGGTTGAGTGTTGTATGCTTGCATTGACTGTTTTTTTTTTTTTGTTTTTTTTCCTTCCTTATTTATTTATTTGGAAGGTTTGCTGTGTGAAATCATGTCTCTTTCCACCGAAATGTTTGTAAAATAAATGATATAAGATTAAAAATATATTTAATAAGATTAAATTATATACTGTAATTAAATTGAATACTATTTAATACAAAGATTAATTTGTAAAATTGAAATCCATGTTTATTTTGTAAGTCCTATAATTGAATTTTAATATTAGGATGTGCACGTTTCAATCTGCAGATGGTAAAATTGTTTTTGGAAAAAAAATGAGATTTTGGTTCTATAGAGTGAGTGCATGATATGGAGTGATTTTATTCAATTTTTGAAAAATTAGATTGGATCCAGTTTCAATTCCATTTATTAGTCCATCGCTAATGCTTCTTGGCTTGAATCCAATTAGGGATATTTATTTATTAATATCAAACAAAAATTGTCTGAAACACTTCATTGTAAAATAGTGGTAAAGCGGACTAACTGTCATAAACCGGAGTGTTGAAGGCAGAAACTAATAAGATGGACCTTTTGGGAAAACAAAAAAGCCTGTGGATTAAGACAGTAAAATACAGAGCTTTTTACCTAACGAGAATATGCACTTTAACACCTCTACCTGATTAGTTTATCTACCAAGAATTTAATTCCATTAAATTAAATTTAAATAATTATTTTTTTTGTCTACTATACTGGTAGACCATACTGGACTTAGTCAAGTTAATACATCTTTGGTAAAGGCAGGTGAAACTATTTTATTTTAGTCCTAATTATTTATTTAGAAAGGAAATATATTAATAGTCTGTGTTTTAATTGTTGGACCAATCAGCTAAAAAAATATTCTTAGCATATTGTCATTACTGTTTATATATATATATATATATATATATATATATATATATATATATATATATATATATATATATATATATATATATATAAATATGAAATTGTTTTTTTTTTTTTTACTCTTGTTAGCAATCCTTTCAAACGTTATGCTTTACCATATTTTACAACATTTTAAAGCTCAAGTTTGAGCAAAAATTGTTATAAAAAGGATATTTTTGGAAAGAGATAATAAAGCTCTAACATGTGCTCTGTGCATCTGTGTTTGTGTTCTTCAGCCATGAACACTGGGATCTGTGTGTATGTGCTGCTGGCAGCGCTCTCCACCAGCAGTTGCCTTGCTCTCCCCACACACTCACAGGAGGATGGTCAGCCTGATCATGTAGCCAGACACACACACCACACCCGTGCAGCATCCCCCAGTGGACAACTCAGCCTGCTGTCCAAACCAGAGAACAGTGAAGACCCCCACAGCATCCTGACTGAACTACTTGCCAGAATCATCTCTGCCAAAGGTGAGATTTCACTTTTTTCATAATTAAAGGGCTTCTATCACTTGCCCGTAGGCGTATTTTGTTATACTTAATAAACTGTGATCATGCCACATTTACATTCCTCATTGGTATTGGCATTAACTTTTTTTTACCCTCTTTTTTTCTTTCAAAGAACTATTTTTCTTTTTGGAATTTTTCATTTGACTGTCTTCTATTAAGTAAATGAAGTCTTTGTCCATCCATGCAGGTGCATACCGCAGAAGTCCATCTGTCAATAGCAGGTCTACGGGCACTTCTCACAGAATAAAGGACAGAGATTACCTGGGCTGGATGGACTTTGGCCGAAGAAGCGCAGAGGAGTATGAATACTCCTCATAAGACCCATTCAACTAATCACATCAGTCAATCAACTTAACCAAATATCTGTACAGAGACACTCATTTTAATGATCTCACCTGTCAATCAATCGATCTGCGAGCTCTATCACCAACCAACTCAGTCTAATGTGTTTGTATAATGAAGACAATGCAATATATAAATATACGTATCAATCTATACACATATATTTTGGCAGAAATGAATAAGTGAGAATGTCTCTACTGCCGTTATTCTCATATCCTATGTATATATGAATTGTCCTTACTTTAGACATATCACAGGTGAATAAATCATTGCCTTAACTCACTCATCTGAACTGTTGTGGCTCTCATAAATCATTCTGTGATGTAAATATACCTGAAATGCTACAAGAGTTCCAGAGAAATGTCATAGTTGGACCTGTGAAATATAAAATCTAAAGTAATAGTGACACTTTACAATAATGTGAACATTAGTTAACATAATGGTTAACACGAATAAACAATGAACAATATTTTAAAGTATTTAGTAATCTTAGATATTCTTCAACTTCCATATACAGTATACATGTGTAGCATTAACATTGTATGCATTAACATTAGTTAATTAATTTTGAACTGATATTAACTACACTGAAAAAGTTGTACCTCATGTATCTATTTCTACTTGATTTAACACATAAAACTACTTTTTTTTACATAGTTTGTTAGGTAAATATAGTTAGCATTTGAATTGAATAAAACCAGTTAATTTAGACAAAGCACATTTTTTAGGTTAACTCACAAAACATTCTTTTTACAGTGTTTAAATGAACAATAGTATATTTATAAATGAACATTAACCAAGATTAATACATGTTGTAAAAAATAAATACAATATATAGTATATATTGTTCATTGTTAGTTTATTTCACCTAATAAATTAACAAATGGTTAGTACAACAGTACAACCTTACACTGAAAAAAAAAAAGAAAAGGTTTTGGTAACCTTAAAAACTTTAAAAAATGTAAGGGGTATACTTTATGGTTAGGTTGAGGTTTGAGTTAGGGGTCAAACTTTGTGACAACATCGTAATAACTTTAAAAAATCATAAGAACAATAACATGTCGGTTCAATTATTTTTCTCAATGGGAGTAAAAGTAGTAAGGTATCTCTAAGAGCCAATTCGTACGATTTCGCCATCTCCTACTATTATAATGACATACATGAGACAGAGTTGCATTTTTCAGCTTATAGAAGTGACACTCCAAAAACATGTGATGTGTTATGCTAACTTTAGAGCAATAGTTAACCTCAGTCCAGCACTTATATCTCAAATAACATGATGGGAAAGCATTCAACTCACATATATTAGGTGTTGTCCCTGAAGATTTGGTAGTTGCCAAATTCACCATTAATTACAATTGTTTTGTCAGGCCATCATTGTGGCCTGGTAACCCCGCACTTTTCTGCTACCTAGGGCAAGCCGCTAGCGCTGAGTGCCTGAAGTGACCAATTGTTCATTGTTAGTTTCTTTCACCTAATAAATTAACAAATGTTTAGTACAACAGTACAACCTTACACTGAAAAAAAAGAAAAGGTTTTGGTAACCTTAAAAACTTTTAAAAATGGGCTTCATGGGGCCTGTGTAGAACAGCAAGTAAAGACCCTGATTACCACCCTTGGAGTCATGAGTTTGAATCCAGGGCATGTTGAGTGACTCCAGCCAGGTTTCCTAAGCAACCAAATTGGCCCGGTTGCTAGGGAGGGTAGAGTCACATGGGGTAACCTCCTTGTGGTCACTATAATGTGGTTTGCTCTCGGTGGGGCGCATGGTGAGTTGTGCGTGGATACCGCAAAGAATAGCGTAAAGCCTCCACACGCGCTATGGCTCCGTGGTAATGCGCTCAACAAGCCACGTGATAAGATGCATGGATTGATGGTCTCAGACGCGGAGGCAACTGGGGTTCATCCTCCGCCACCCGGATTAAGGCGAGTCACTATGCCACCGCAAAGACTTAGAGCGCATTGGGAATTGGGCATTCAAAATTGGGGAGAAAAAGGGGAGAGAGAAGAAAAAATGGGCTTCATGTGGTAACATCAAAATTAATTGGTTTAATTCATTTCAAAAATATTATTTAACATGACTGAATCAACCTATAATAGGTTACAGCAATTAAGATAAATCAGAAATAGACATGAGGGTAATGATTGCAGGTTACCACTTTTTAGAATGTGTTGTAAAGTGTTACTACCAAAGTAATTACACAACAGCAACAAATCACAAAAAAAAAAAAAAAAAAAAAAACTATAAGGAAACGTACAGGTCAAGGAAAAGTAAACATACTAGAAAGCCAGACATTATGGCAACTCGTCTGTTTGCTTTTGTTGCCATCTTTGCTAAATCCACTACAGCTCTATTGTGCTGTATGTGACACAGAGGGACCGAGCTAACTGATTACATTTAACGATCTTCTTATAAAAGCTGTCTCTTATTTGCCCCTCGAAACTGAATGGCTAGCATTACAGCACTAGCACTATGTGTCGCCTTCAAATACAATTCTTTTCCAGTTGCCCGAGGGACAGATTGCAGTTCAAGCAATAACACCTGATTCTGCTGTTCGGGTGAGAGAAGGAGAGAGAAACACATGCAGAGAGTTAGACGGGAGCAGCCTTTTCGTGGTTTATTATGTAAAACACTTGAGTTAGCACATAATGGATGAATCGTAGGCTGATGAGTGCGAGCGAATGAAGGGCTACACCAAACAAAAAGTGTCATTATGCCACAGGTGTGCCTCGGTGAAAGAGATTTCATTCAGTTAGACAATATAAAGTAAACCCATAAATGCACATCTACACACACAGTGCCAAACATGAAAAGGTTCACAACCAGGGCAATTAAATGTGTTCTGGCAATGTAGACACATTGTCTGAGCCAACTTGCCAATCCTTCTACACTTTCCACACACACAAAGACAAATGCATCTTGAAGTGTTTTCCACAATTGACCCATACGGAAGAGCTTTTGCATTTTTGAGCATAAGCAAAACCAATTTAAACTTCCCTTGCAGGATAAAAGAAGGCCTACACAAACTAACTAGATTATAATTTAAATTGGCCATCATACCTTAACATTACTGACTCCTGGCCATTATTCTCAGTCCATTGATTTTCCTGGATTAAATAAATAACATGTTAGAGCTAACTAAGGAAAGACCTGCTGCAATCTAGCAAACAATTTAAAATCCAATTATAAACAAGCCTCTTGAATTCATCGGTATAATGAATTATGATGACTGGTCAAATGACTATGCAGTTACAAACTGACAAAATACAAAACAAGATGTTGACATTTTTGGTAAGGGGTTATACTTTATGGTTAGGTTGAGGTTTGTGTTAGGGGTCAAACATTGTGACAACATTGTAATAACTTTAAAAGATCGTAAGAACAATAACATGTCAGTTCAATTATTTTTCTCAATGGGAGTAAAAGTAGTAAGGTATCTCTAAGAGCCAATTCGTACGATTTCGCCATCTCCTACTATTATAATGACATACATGAGACAGAGTTGCATTTTTCAGCTTATAGAAGTGACACTCCAAAAACATGTGATGTGTTATGCTAACTTTAGAGCAATAGTTAACCTCAGTCCAGCACTTATATCTCAAATAACATGATGGGAAAGCATTCAACTCACATATATTAGGTGTTGTCCCTGAAGATTTGGTAGTTGCCAAATTCACCATTAATTACAATTGTTTTGTCAGGCCATCATTGTGTCCTGGTAACCCAGCACTTTTCCGCTACCTAGGGCAAGCCGCTAGCGCTGAGTGCCTGAAGTGACCAATGTTCCACACTCCATTATTTCAGCTGAAGAAGTACATTTACATCATCTGGGTACTCGTAATGCTAAATCTATGGGGATGACTTTTTTTCTTTTTCGTTTTAACATTCACCAGGCAAAAAGTCTGAAAACCTAAAAGAGTAACGACATACCTCTCCTCAACAAGCCATAACATTTTCCTCATTCATACCCGTAGCACAAAAAAGCTTTGTGCCAGAGGTTACTACTCATATCAGAAGTTTGTTCAAATCCTTAACCCTAAGTACCTTAAGCAGCAGTTATGCTTTAGCGAAAACCACCAATTAACTGTACAATTATCAGTACAGCTTGATAAAACTAATTACACATTAAAACCAATTTGGCAGCATTTTTGGCAGCATTTTTGTTTTTCATATAGAGAAAATACAGAGCCATAAAACGCAATCTTGGAATTGTAAAATGTTGCACTTGTACATCCACAAAAATTTGCAGTGTTTCTATGGAAACCCTCTTAAGCTAGATAATGTCATCTCAATATCATCACAATGTAAATAAATAGCTGGTGCTCTTCATCACCAAGTGGCTTGTTTATCAGTCAGCTGTGATCAGACTGATCTCACAGTGAAATCGGAAACAGTAGGTAAACTTTTCTTTAGCTAAAATCAGTCTGTGCTTACAGAAATGTGAAACACTGCCCCCAGTGGCCAAAGCAGTAAGTGTTGTTGGGTGTATGGGCATGAATGAGCTCTATTTTCTGGGCATAATGTCTATGGAGAGGTGCCAAAAGTGAGTTGATTTCAGCTGTACAGGCTGTAATACAGTGAAGAGAAATGCATATTTTATAAACTGAACCCCAAACCCTAAACCTACTGTAACCATCAGTGGAGTAAACATTTAATGTTGGAGGGGAAAATGCAACTTCCAAATTGCCCTCATCACTGATTATGTGATAGCAGTTACTTCCTGGTTTCAACGTGGATTCCCACACTGCTGACGCAGCACGCTTTTGGTCTCACCACAGGGGAAGGTAAACACGTTGGGGCCCATGCATAAATGTATCATAGGAGATGGCGCTTGTCTGCAAGTTGGAATAATGTGGCCGATCCTACCAGAACTCTCGGGAACAACATGCCAACTTCATTTGTGATCATGTTGCAGTGATCTAGTCACAAGCATCCACCAACTCCACACAAATTTGCAAGACAAGGGCCCTAAAGGGTTACTGTCAGCCTGAGCCAAAACACAGTGATGAATTTAGAAACATGAAAAAGCATTTTTTGGACACTCTTGTCGTGACTTCTCTGGCCATGGCACATAAATGTTTGAATTACATTATATGTGTTGCAGATGGGTTGCTGAGTTACTATTATAACAGTGTAAGGTGTCCTACTGATGTACTGCCACCACTGAATAAAGATAGAAACAGTATTGAATTGTTTTGGTGCTGCAAACATATATATTTTTTTTATTAAGAGCAGGCATGATCAATGTTGGTGAAGCATGCCCTCTTGTGCTCAACGAGTGCATCACATGCTTTCAAAATAATATGTTAGAGATACACTATATGGCCAAAAGACTGTGAACACCCCCTTCTTAATAACAAGTTTGGTTACTCCATTTATTCCATTGAAGACAAACCATAGTGCTACTCCATGCAGTGGCATTCTAGGGCATTGTGTGCTTCAAACTTTATGGGAGCATTTAGGCGAGAGCCCTTTTCTATTCCAGCATGACAATGCCATGTACACAAAGCGATGTCCATAAAGAAATTATTTACTTCCTCTGGTGTGGCAGAACTTGACTGGCCTGCACAAAGCTCAGACCTGAACCCCACTTAACTTCTGTGGGGTGGACTGAAACACCAACTGTGAGCCAGGTCCCATCGCCCAACATCAGTGACTAACCTCACTGATGCTCTTGTGTCTGAACGGGAGCAAATCCTTATACTGCAGCCTTGTTACTACTTGGCTTGTATAAAAGGCCTTCCTAGAAGAGTGGAAGCTTTTTATGCAGCAAAGAGGGAATAGATGCCTATATGGATTTGAAATTACAGTAAATGTTTAAGCACAAGCATATATGGTGTCCACAAACATTTGGCCACGTAGTGTACCAGGTCTAGCTATCACATAGAAGAAGTTGTCACAAGGGCTAGTGTCAGTAAGTACAGTATAAGGGTTTGAGTCAAAAGTCCAATTAGAGAAATGTGTTTTCTCTGGAGGTTTTGTGTTTGTGCAAGTTAGCACATATTTATTGCACTGTAAAAAAATTTATTACATTCTATTCAGTTCATGGGGGCTTTTGAGTCACAGACACTATGAAACGTGAATTACTTTGCATCTACATAAAAACACATGATAGACCAACAATAGTCCCCTCAAATGTTGACCCAACAAGTCTAACAGAGTTGTCTGAATGAACAATTTCATATTGAACAATGTTGCTGATTTGCGAGTTCTCAGCATGCATTGCAACATGAATAAATGGTAACACTTTACAATAAGGTTCCATTTGTTAACATTAGTTAACAACATTAGTTAACATGAACTAACGATAAACAATACTTAAGCATTTATTTATCTTAGTTAATGTTAAATTCAACATATACTAATACATTTTTAAAATCAAAAGTTGAATTAGATAACATTAGTTAATGCACTGTGAACTAACATGAACCATTGTATTTTTATTAACTAGCATTAACAAAGATTAATAAATGCTGTAACAAATATATTGTTAATTGTTTATTCATGATAACTAATGCATTTACTAATGTTAACAAATGGAACCTCATTGTAAAGTGTTACCAAATAAATTAAGCAATTAGAATAAATTATGCGATTAGTGTTATTAAGCCTATTTTTTTGTTGTTTGCTGACTTTATGTGGTTATTGTTGTTTTTTGTTGCCATTGTTAGTTAATTGTTGTGTGGTGATGTTAAGAGCTCTCCTTTTAACTTCATGAGTTTTGCTGATTGTCACCATTATTGAGATTTGCTTTTGAAGGGTTGTGGTCTATTTTGTGTCTATTTCTTGTTTTGCAAGACATATCTTTCTTTAGAGGCAAAAACTGCAGTTCACTTCATATGAAAATAATTTAAAACTGTATATAAGATTGAAATGGTGACAAAATGAAAGTTCTCGTATAGTGAATTGATAATTGGCTGAGCAAGAATATAGAAGTTCTCTCAACATGAATTTTTGCATTTAGTGAACAAACAAATTCACATTGATTAAACAAAGCAATGTTACTAAGGACATTTATTAAGACAGTTGTTGAGAGAACTCAAAAATCATACTGCTTCACGTTGCCTTGATATTTAAACTTTACTCAATAATTCCTTTTTTCCAGTGTCAGGCAAGTCTTCACATTTCAAATGTACACAATTTATTCATCACAATATTTGTTGGCCGAAACAATGGTTTGATGATTTTTTATGCTAACTTGAAGATTTTCGCCATTTCATTAATTGTTGTTTCATAATTTTTACTCTTTAAATTTGGCTGAAAAACCTTTAACAGACTGTGTATCGGCAGGTTTATTGTGACTTACCCCAAATATAGTGACAAATTGCCCTGCTATGGACCTCACAAAAGGTCAACATGTGTTAAATTCTTATCTTGTTTTCCTGGGAAATAACTGGACATTTTCAATATTTTTTTTTTTTTTTTTTGCAAACAAGACTTTAAGGTGCTTGCCTTACATAAATTGACTTCCAAAATTAATCACACCCTGAGAAATATTTACTGGAGTAAAAACTATGTCTCTGGATCTGAAATTTGACCTTACAGCATCATCGACTGGTGCAAAAAAGATGACAGGCACAAAATGATCTCAAGTGGTTTATTGACCCTTGCAAAGGCGAGCTTTTGAAATTCATGAACAAAAACTCCACTTTTCACCTTTGCTGTCACTTTCCATTTTCAAATTTTTTCAAGTTTAGGTATTTTGTTCTTTTCTTAAAAAAGATAGCATATTTACACTTTGCATATTTACCATTTACAATATACAAGTAAAATGTCCCTTCATCAAGTGATGAAATAAACCCACCATTGAAATCAATGTTTAGTCATGGCAGATACTGTTGTTCTGAAACACATTCAAAAAAAAGTTAAGCTTTGATTAAATGCACACACGCATACAGCGCACATGGGTACGCGACAAATCTCATTTGCTTCAACTAAAAGAAATGCAAATCTTTTCTTTAGAATGACTCATGCAACTGTATGTGCTTCAACAATTGCAAATACAATATATCCTTCAAACAGAACACCCTACAAATGCATTGACAACTTTAACAAAAGTTAAAACCATTGGGAAGTCAACACATCAACATAATTACAGTGTTTATGCCAGTGCATATTGTCACAGGCGAAGCCATTATGATAAAGTCTGTCAATAATAATAATAATAAAAAGATCAGGCACTATGATTTCATTCCTATTGCACCTTTGAAATCTTTAAAGCTACAGTACACACTTCACTTTTCAAATGACATATATCAGTCAATAGGTTCCAAAGTCACAGCAGATGATGATGAACATCCTCTTGACCAAGGAAATTTTTCCCATCAAGTCTTCAATACTGCAATTATTTATACTGTGTAATGTACATTCACAAACACTTACATAAATAATGTTGGTCTGTCACAAAAGGACATTAAAAGCAATGATTATATTTCAAGTTCAGACCAAACTGCTGCAATTCCTCGTACATCCCTCTGAAATATTTCAGTCAGTCAACTTTTGACTAGTCTGAAAGGCTGTACAGAGCAGAGAGTTTGTGCTAACATAAAAAGAAACAAATTCATGTTAACAGGGCCCTCTAGTAAAGGCTGTATCATTGAGATGTGTTATTACACTGTTATTATATAATTACCACTATATTATATAATTAAGCCAATTCAGACATTAAACATTATGTTGCATTCATTTAATTGGCTAGACTAGATTGAACACTGCTTCTGTGAAAATATCCGTACTTCGTAAAAGCATATTTAACAGATTTTCTGCACAATTTATGGGCTTTGTATAAAGCTTAATATTACGGCCAATAAGAAGTGTCAAATCTGACCAAAATTTGACAAAAGACAAGGCTTCATTGTTTTTCAATATCTCGGCTACCATTAGCATTAAGGTTATCTCAGTGCTATTGCTAGCCTCATGAAACTCACACATCTTGAAATATCACAGAGCAAAACCACTGTGGGGTTAGGAAGACCAAATGTACAACAATAACAACACCAACAACAAAAAAGAAATTTTCTTGCTTATCCTTGAGTAGTTTTAAATTCAAAAAGCAGAGCATGAATTTTTCTCTCAGTTAAAATGCTACATTTGCCTGCAGCTAGCAAGTGCAAGGCCCATTTTCTTCCCAAGATGACAAAAGCTTGAAAAATATGACACTGCTGAATGAACTGTTCAGTGTGTGTTGGTCAGACAGAAAGAGAAAAAGATAAAGAACAGAAAGAGGTTGTCATAGCAGTCTTCATAAAATAATCTATACAAATATCATTATCATCACCAATAACAGGCACTGCTGAGTTGTCATCAGGATGATATACTGTATTAGCATAAATTAAACAAATAAATGGCAAAAGGGGATGATAGTGAGGCAACATTCACTTTTCATTGAGGCTAGTTTGTCTGGGTGGCCTGGGGGCCAACAGCAGGTCCTCAGTTGGAGGCCCAGGGCCCTTCATAGCCATACTAGCCCCAACCATAGCAGGATAACTGCGGTTTCTTCTCATCCCTGAGTTCAGCACTGGCAATCCCCCGATGGGGGAGGTCACCACAGCGTGGCCCCCGAATGGAGGCCCTGGCCTTCCAATCCCCAGCATGGGTCCTGGGGTCAGTGTTCTGGGAGCCAGGCTAAACCTCTTCACCTTGTCCACCAGTCGTAGGTTCTGCACACTAACCTCAGTCTGACACTGCGAATTAGTTCGAACCCTTTCATCTGCTTCCCGTACCTCCTTTAGAATTGAAATGGCTGGTCTTGATGCCAGGAAAGTTTCGTAGGTTGGGTCTGAAGAGTTGTAGTCTACAGGTAACACAGGACTGGTGGGTTTAGACTTGCTGGGGGAGTTTGGAGGGGTGGAGGGGAGAATGTCTGAGCCCGGGTGGGTGGGGGTGCCAGTGCATGTTGATGATGAGCCGGGGTCTGTTGGAGAGGCCGGATCCGCCCGGTCCCAGCTGAGAGGGTTATAGACAGCAGCAGATATACCTCTCTCCTGTAGGAGGCGCACTAGGCCCAGAGAGGTACTGGTGGTCTTGGTAGAGTCCCGGAGGTTGGTGAAGCTCTCTGCCAGGGTGAGGCGGCGAGGCGTGCAGGGGGTGGACACAGGGGTTGAATGCAGACTAGTGTTGGATTTCACACAATAGGCCAATGACGGACCTGATAACAGACTGAGGAAGAAAGACTTGATTAGTTGGTAATATCTGGGTGTACAAGCAACATGCCAAACCATGCATTTATTATTTAGCTGGTTAGGGTTGCACCGGCTGTGCGTAAGGTCTCGCTTAATTCGGGACGGGGCTTAGTAACAGCTGGTTAGTTTGTAACCAAGTCAGTGCTTAATTTGGTTGCACAACCATTTCACCACAAGACTTAGCTAGTAGGTCGTAAACTCTCTGTAAAGCAATGTGTAGTTGCCTAATATGACGTTTACTTTTATTGATCCAATGAGCGGCTGTCAAATTTGTAAACAGAAGTGTTGAAAAACCATGCATTTCTGTTTTGTTATGGTTGATGTTCAAACCTTTTTTGTCTCACCGTCAGCAGTAATAAATTACATTTCTATTGAAATACAATATGAATAGACATTTATTTTGTTTTAATATCCAATATATTTTTTTATTGTTACTTTGTGTCCATTTATGCACATAAATAGTCTAAGTTATAACTCACAGTATGCAGGGCTGGTGCAACTTTCAGAACATTATATACCAAAATCTTAGAGTGCTTTAAGTAATTCAATCCAAATCAAGAAATTTTTCTTCATTGGTGAAATGTGGTTCACGTGTTGGCACTTTGATTGGGATAAACGTGTTTCAGTTTTGATTTATTTTCATTTACTACTGATATACAACATACAGCGACACCAAAAACTATTCAGACACTTAAACTACACTTAAACATGTATGAATGTCATTGCAGAACATAAAGTATCAATCCAATCAGCATCTGCTAACAATTCATGCTAGTCCTTTTCTCAAAACTACCTTCAGTTTTCTAATCCATTTGTGCAATTACTTTTAACCAACTTGTTCCAAGATCATTTAAAGGAATAGTTCAGCCAAAAATGAAAATTCTCTAATTATTCACTTACCCTGATGCCATCCCAGATGTGTATGACTATCTTTCTTCAGCAGAACACAAATGAAGATTTTTAGAAGAAGATAGAGTTCTGTCAGGTCCTTATAATGCAAGTAAACAAAATACCAGCAATTTGACGGTCCAAAAGTCACATCTAGGCAGCATAAAAGTAATCCATGCGACTCCAGTCAATCAATGAATGTCTTCTGAAGCAAATCAATACGTTTGTGTAAAAAATAAACTGATAATTAAAACGTTATTAATTTTTAAAAAGCGCTTCCTACCAGCAGTTGACGCATCACGTAGCTGTGGCGAGACACAAGCAAATCAGCAAGTTCATGCTAGAATTCGGAAGCAGTGCTTATTTACAACAGAAGAATGAACATTACACAAGAGCATCAGAGCCCTGGACGGAAGCGACGAATTTAAGTTAAAAACTTTTTAATTAACGACTTGTTTCTTACACAAACCTATTGATTAGCTTCAGAAGACATTGATTGATTGACTGGAGTCGCAGAGATTACTTTTATGCTGCCTAGATGTGACTTTTGTACCGTCAAAGTGCTGGCACCCGTTTACTTGCATTATAAGGAACTGACAGAAATCTATATTTTTCTAAAAATCTTCATTTGTGTTCTGCTGAAGAAAGACAGTCATACACCTCTGGGATGGCATCAGGGTAAGTGAATAATGAGAGAATTTTCATTTTTGGGTGAACTGTTCCTTTAAGTAGGTGTTCCAAAGTGTCAAAAAACCTAATTTGGAACAGAAGATCTATTGTATTATCAGATAAAACTAAAAACAAATTCATTAAACCCTAACAAACTTCTTTTTTTTTTTTTTATGTTTTGCTTGAAAAGTGCTCATGCTTGATAATAGGCCAAAATGCTACTTGACTTTTTGTTTTTTAAATCCTTGTTATCTTGTTTTTGACATTCACCCATTTTTAAGTGTGGCTTAAAGGAATATTCCGGATTCATTACAAGTTAAGCTCAGTCGATGAAATATGTGGCATAATATTGATTACCACAAAAATTTATTTAGACTCGTCCCTCCTTTTCTTAAAAAAAGCACAAATCTGTGTTACAGTGAAGCACTTAAAATGGAAGTGAATAAGGGCCAATTTTTGAATGTTAAAATATTCAGTTTTTAAACGTTTAGTCACAAGACATAAGATGCATGTAAACATGATTCTAGTGTGATAAAATAATTTACTAACCTTTTCTGTGTAAAGTTATAGCCAATTTTACAACTTTGTTGCCAGAGGTGGGTAGTAATATGCTACATTTACCTGAGTAACTTTTTGAAAAAATGTTTACTTTTAGAGTAGGTTTAAAAGTGGGTACTTTTTACTCTCACTCAAGTAAATTTCTAATGAAATTTTTTTACTTTTACTTCTTTACAATGGGTGGCGTTCCTGTCGTTACATTACTGGGTTTAATTTTAATTAATGCGTAATTTATTTTAGAAATTATTGACTGGGACTTTTACGAGAGCGTAAATTCACAGCTGCGCGCCCTGCTGTCACAGACTGTCACTGAAGTCGTCAATGCTGCAGCATCAAACTCTTCAAACTGAAACACTTTCTTCACTCCGCACAGTGAAAAAAGAATAGTTTCGTCATGCAATGCCTTCATTTAACACCAAGACAAGCTGATATTTCAAGATTAAAATCACAGCTCCAATTTAAGGCAGCATGCTGAGGTAAATTTTGGCTCTAATCCTAATCTGGCTTTTCTGTGTAATGAGATGGTCATTTTCAGGGCATTTATGACACCAGTTTTTAAATGTACATTTTTAAATCAGTGCAGCAATATATCAGTGCGCTTTGTCCCGAGTCCTGCGTGTCATGAGCAGTATTTACGCATTTACCCGGGGGTACTAGAAACTATCGCAGCTACTTCAGGCGGATTAACTGTATAAATCCATGTAAACATCCAAGTTAAGTGTAAATCACTGCCATTCGCATTATCGACAACTGGAGCACGAACAGACAGCATTTCTGCATGTGCACAGCAAGGTGCGCAGGGCGCGTACGTCAGATGTGCGGGCCCGAGGCAATCGTATGGCGAAGAGAGTGGCTGTGTCCGCAATCGTTCACTCATTCACTATGTATTGAATGGTATTTAGTGCACTATATCTCAGCAGTAAGTGTCAACATCAAATGTACACTCGAAATTAGAGGGCATTGTCAGTAATAATGAGTGGACAAAAGTAGGGAACGAGTGGCTCACTCAGAATTCAGACACTCCTATAAAATGGCAGACACCCGAAATAGTGCACTATATAGTGGATAGGGGGCGGTTTCAGACAGTGAGTGTTCCACAACCGGGGTTGGTGCCCTACACACTAGGCTGCATATATGCATTTAGAGATGGCGGTACTGCAGTACAAAACTAATGATCGAAATACTTACGACACTGCAAACTGTAACTACACTGAAATAAGAATCCACACAGCTATGAAACAGCGAAAGAAGGCATTAATAAAGCATGATCTTGCTTTGGTTTATATTTCAGCATTATATATAATGTCCTTGTGGGATGTTTTCACTGTAATAATTACTAGAAATGTTTCCAAACCTCTCTTATTGACAAATTCATCCAGATCTGACAAGAGCCCATAAAGGGATAGTTCACCCAAAAATTACAATTCTCATTATTTACTCACCCTCATGCCACACCAGATGTGTATGACTTTCTTTCATCTGCTGAACTCAAATGAAGATTTTTAGAAGAATCTCTCAGCTCTGTAGGTCCATACAATGCAAGTGAATGAATGCCAACATTTTAAAGCTAAACAAAATCACATAAGTCAGCATGAAAGTAATCCATAAGACTCCAGTGTTTAAATCAGTATCTTCAGAAGTGATGTGACAGATGTGGATGAGAAACAGATCACTTTCACATTCTTCTTGTGTTTTTGGCAATTCATATTCTTCTCTGCATATCGCCCCCTGCTGTCTAGCAAAAAATGACAAATATTGATCTGTTTCTCTCCCACACGTATTAATTTTATGCTGCCTTTATGTGCTTTTTGGAGCATCAACATTTTGGCCTACAGAGCTAAAATATTCTTTTAAAAATCTTAATTTGTGTTCTGTAGAAGAAAGGAAGTCATACACATCAGGGATGGCATGAGGGTGAGTAAATGATGACAGAATTTTCAATTCTAGGTAAACTCTCTCTTTAAAGTGATAGCTCAGCCATAATTTAATATTCTGTCATAATTTCCTTACCCTCATGTTGTTCCAAAACAGTGTGACGCTTTGTATTATGTGGAACACAAAATATGTTAGACAGAATGTTAGGGACTGACAGTCTCAGTCACCATTCACTTTCAAAACATGAAAAAAAAAACAAAAAACACATTCACTGAAAGTAAATAGTGACTCAGGCAAACATTCTGTCTAATACCTCCTTATTGTGTTGCATGGAAGAAAGAAAGTCATATGGGTTTGGAACAACATAATGGTGAATGACAGAATTTCAATTAATAACAATAATAATAATAATAATAATAATAATTCTGTAGTACATGTTCAATGTGTATTATGTAATGAAATATAGGGGAGTAAACATCTATTATGTCATTTGTGAAAGTAACAAGTTACTCACTACTTAAGTACTCTTTTAATTGGATATTTTCTTACTCTTATTCAAGTAATTATTTATGTTAGTACTTTTACTTCTACTTGAGTAATTATTTATTTTAAGTAATTGTTCTTTTACTTGACTACAGTTTTTGACTACTCTACCCACCTCAGTTCATTGCCACGACGATGTAATGTCAACAAACCCTAAAACGACTGGAAAAATGTCAATTTAAACAACTTTACAGCTCAAATAAAATACGAGTTTTAACAGAAGATGTAATGTAATTGCTTTTATGAAATTATAAACTTAAAATTTCTGCCTTTAAACCCTCCAAAAATTGGCCAAATTCACTTCCATTGTAAGTGCCTCACTGTAACCCAGATTTGCTTTTTTTTAAAGAAAAGGAGGGAAGAGTCGAAATTAATTTTTCTGGTAATCAACATTATGCCACAAATGCTGTCGATTGAGCTTAACTTGTATTGAACCTGGAATATTCCTTTAAGTGTCCAAAATGGAGATATTGTGAGGCAAATTCTTTTCATTACAGATTAACAGTCTGTCTACATCAAACAACTGGATGTTCCAAACCTCAGAATCTATATTCCGTTACATTTGTTTGATTAGACACAGATTAGATATAAAACTAATTTTTAAATGTTTGCACAACAAACCCCCCACATGTAATTTTATTAATAGTCAGGATGTTAGCAGAACAACCAGGAGCACAGTGAATGGTAATTGTAGGATTGACTATTGTAAAATACATGGGCAAAGTGTTTTTGTCTCTGAAGGGTTCTCAACTCTTGAACATGTCAGACTGCACTCATTTTTAGTTATTAATAAACATTTGGTTTAATGCTTCTTAATATATGTTACAAGAGTTCGGAGCAACCTCAACAATTACTTTTCAATTCCCAAATGCTTGTTTTACTTTTGTTTATTTGTAGTTATTTATTTATTTTCTCAGGGGAAAAAAACCTATCTAGGGACCTGAGATGCAAATTAGCATGTGCTCTAATCGCTACCCTCACAAAAATTTAGATTTCACTGCAAATTTGCCGCAAATTCGCCACAGATAATTTTCACATGCAAATGAGCTTTGTGGCAAATTTGTGGCAAGTTAAGATTTTTTGTAAGGGTATGCTTTTGTACTGTCCCTATATAAATATATACATGAATAAATTAAAAAGATCATGGCTCTGTTAGCATTTCTAACTTCCATGCACTCTATACCAATGAAATAAACTATTTATACTACTACTACTGTGAATACATTCACACTCTTTACGCACACATATTTTTCAGTTACAAAATTCTGCACTGAAATTTTCACAGAAAAGTATCTGATTTTGATGTTAGGTTAAGAAGCTTCCAACAGAACAGTCATTAGAGTGGTTTGAGCTTGGTTAAAGAATAGCACACTTCCATACAACACACAATTCCCTATTCAGGACCAGGCTGGTCATGCTATTCCTTCTCACCCCCAAGGGGCGCTGTTTAGTGAGTGTGCTTTAAACCTGCCACCAGAACAACATGATAGAGAGCTGCCTCCTCATCTTCATCATTTGACCTGCAGAGAGCCAGTCAAACCACTTATGGCAGCTGTCAGCAGAATCCTGTCTTAACAACAACATAAGCCCTGTCCCAAATGGTGCACTTGATGTGGATTTACGGTCATTTACGGTCTCAAGGACTTCACTTGGGTCTCCATGAGACCATAGGATGTCCCAAACCTACACAACAGTCCATGTGGCATTAAGCCACCAAAGTATGTACTCGGAAGGGCTGAGGGTGGCATTTGGGACAGGACCATAGATTACATTAATCATGAATCCAGTGTTGAGAGAGAGCAGTAAATCTGTATTTACCTGGGTGTGACTCTGGTGAGTTCGTCTGAAGGATGCAGTATCCTGCAGGTAGTGAAGGTGTACGTAGAGCTGGTGTGAGACATACATTTACCAGGGAAATTAACTGGGGAGAGTGAGATAGGAGAGACTAACATCAGTATACAATGACACTCACAAACACCTAAAAAAAAAAAAAAAAAAAAAAAAAAACCACAGAGGAAGTTAAAACTGCTTCAGGTTCTGAGACTTAATGCAAGGTAATGTGGCTTACTGCAAGCTACAGCTGTGCTCAAAAAGTACCAGTAGAATTTTTTATCGTCAATCTTGTTTTTATGAAAAAACAAACAAACACATTAATTATGATTATATGTGGTCGTCTGACTTATCCTGATGCAGTTTTAAATGGATTCATACAGCAGGAGAGAACAGTGAGAAAGAGGAAAGATCAAATCATGAATTTCATTATTAGACACGAGAAAAAACAATCTGCAGAAAGAAACGTGAATGGACTTTAAGCACACAGAATGTAAGTGTGAGTGCAACAGTGTCACTTTTTCTAGAACACATTTTCAGTGCCTTTTTTTTTTTTTTTTTTTTTACCTTTTTGAGGGCATTTTTTTCTAACCATATAAATCTGGTTTATTGTCCATTTATGTGAACTGAATCAATTGACTTTAAAAGGCATTTTTACATTTCATTAATTTCAAACCCCAGATAATTTGATGCTTTCTTTGGTGTGTAAAGAACTGACAATCGTGATTTTGAATGGTGTGAATGTGGCTAGAGACGTAAGGGTATTCACTCACATGGCTGCAACTCACACTTCCCCGTTTTTTATAGCACTTGATCCTGTAAAACACAGTCTAACCTTTGGCTGGATGTTAGTTACATGCTGGGGCTTCGTGTTGGGATTGTCAGATGTGTGTTAAATGCATCCAGGGATATGTTGGTGTGTTGTACAGTTCAGGGAAAACATCACACATGGGGTGAACGCTAGCCTAAATCTCACATCTGGGGATAGGTGGGCTTGTGTGAATGGAGAGAGAGTAAATAAATAAATAGGAGACTGAGCTGAGAGCAGTCTTGAATGAACAAAAGGAATTGAGGGATGAATTTCCGGAGTGCTGAGAATGAGAATGGAGTTTAGCCAGCTTAAGTAGCTCTATATTTTCTCTTAAATAATTTATTTTCAATTTCTGCTTATACACACTGTAAATATTAAAATATATTAAAATATAAAATAGTTTGTTTTTTCACATTACAGTTATGAAAATTAGATTCTTATAACACACACACACACACACACACACACACACACACACACAAACACAGAAATAAGAATGTAATGAGAATCATTATTGAGAATTTACTGTATGATAATTACAAATAATCTCAAAAATACATCTAGGCACATTGCAGTAATTGAAGAAAAATGTCTTAATTGTCATGAAAATAATTCTAAAATGCAAATATCTCGTTTAATAAAGACTTTTTTTCTTTAAGCAAAATATTAGTTCAGATTTTCTTTTAATTTCAGGGCAAAATATTAACTGGACATGCTCTATATGAGAGTCACTTTAAAATGCTGCCATGCCCTTATCGTTTCGAATAATACACTACTGCACCACACATTACGGCATTCCTGAGAATATATATCCTCTGGCAGTATTTTCATGAAGCAAGACTTGATTTCTTACTTCCATAAGCTCTATTCTCATTTTCAGCATGAGTAAGGAAGGAGCCAGAGACCTGATTTTCAGGCAGAATGACAGTAAAATGGTTAAAAATGACTGTACTCAAAAGAACAAGGCAGCTCTCTTCACAGGTGAGGTAGTGGTTGGTGTACAATGGGTGTGTGCCTGCAGCTGAACAGGGAGAGAACCAGCTCATCCCAGACCCTCACAGGCAGTGTACAACTGGGGTTTGGAGGTCTCCACTGGGGCATCGGCCCCTAAAGCCTGTCCTGAAGGTTAGTGGTAGAGGGTTATGAGGGTCCCTCACCAGATGAGACCTCCTCCACTCCTGCCTCCACTCGGTCTGGCCATACTCCAGGGGTCCCTCCGCTCTCTCTCAGCTGCTCTTCTTGGCTGACGCAACTGTTGATGCGTGGTCGCCTGGAAGCGGGTGAGCAGGGCAGAGAGCCCAGGCCAGAAGTAGAGATGACGGATTGGGAATGCTGTCCTGGCTCGTCTTCCTCCAGGTCGGTGAATTGGTACACCTCCTCCAGGTCCAGCTCCAGAGGGCGAAAGCCCTTGGTCACCACGCCTGGTCGGGTGTCCAGGAGGCCGCCTAGGTGGGGCTGGGCTAACTGCTGCCATGCATGCAGAGTGGCCGAACCTGAGGGGAGAAAAGACAGAGTGGAGAGCAGGTCACACTCAAATAACAAACAATAATATATGACAGCACACACTGACATCACGAGGGCATGGCTGGGTGTAAAGTGTGAATCCTATGACTCATTAAAGAAATCCTGCTAAGCAGAATATTTAATGTGTCTTGAATCAATTTACTAAAAAATCATGACTATTTAAAATGATTGTATTCTCAAGATAATCTGTCCCCGGACTGACAAGACGGTAGGAGTAAACAAATGTGAAAACAATAGGTAGAAACAGGGACATATTTCTCAGGAGAAAATCAAGAGAAAACCAATGAATAAATCACTGACATGCTTTGGATTCATCACAATTCCTAAAACAATTTACTATTAGCGAGAGTGTGTTAGTAACGTTGTTTAGTGTAATCTTTCGTTATAACCAGCAGGAGGCACTAGAGAGGTTATTAAAAGATTCCCCCCCAGTGGTTGGCTTACTTTAATTGTTACTGTATTATTAAAAAAAAAAAAAAAAAAAAAAAACACATGATACAAACATTCCGTAGCTGTGATAAGCAAGCAAGTGTGCCTTAAGGGTCAAAATTATTTTTTGTGATACTGTACATTTGTACACTTTCTTTGTGTCTCTATAAACAAATACTGTAAATATGTACCATAAAGTGCATTGTGGAATTGTAGTTTTTGCTCTTACTTTTATCTGAAGATAAAGGCTTCTTCACACCATCACAAATGTACACAAGGAAAAAGCATGCACAACCATATTTTAAAATGAAACAAATCTCTACGAACGCTTTTTCACTAAGTCCGAAATATTGTACTGTGTTAATAATTTTTTAAGGCTAGTTTGAGTTTAATTGTTTGGATACCAAACAATTAAGTCAGGTATCTTACATTTTTACAGAGAGAGAAATTTAGCATTGAACTAGTTGAGAATAGTTTTGGTGTTAATAGCTATTTATGAATTAGTGGACTAGTGTGAAAAGGCATTTACAATTAAAAGGTTAGTTCACCTTTAAATGCAAATTCTCTCATCATTTATTCACCCTCATGCCATCTCAGATGTGTATGACTTTCTTTCTTCTGCAGAACACAAATGAAGATTTTTAAAAGAATATCTCAGCTCTGTTGGTCCATTCAGTGCAAGTGAACGGTGACCAGAAATTTGAAAATCAAAAAAGCACATAAAGGCATCATAAAAGTAATCCATAAGACTCCAGTGGTTTAATTAATATCTTCAGAAGTGATATGATAAGTAATTGTTTTTACTATTAATCTCCACCTTGCAAATCAGAACAGAATGCGAATCACCAAAAAAACAAAAGAAGAAGAATGTTGAAGTAAAAGTGGATAATTATAGTAAAAAAGACAAATTTGGATCTGTTTTTTACCCACACCTATCATATCGCTTCTGAAGACATGGATTAAACCACTGGAGTCTTATGGATTACTTTTATGATTCATTTATAACCTTTTTGGAGCTTCAAAATTCTGGCCACCATTCACTTGCATTGTACAGACCTACAGAACTGAGGTATTCTTCTAAAAATCTTAAATTGTGTTCTGCAGTAGAAAGAAAGTCATACATATCTGATATGGCATGAAGGTGAGTACAATTGTGGCCAAAAATACTGGCACCCTTGGTAAATATGAGCAAAGAAGGCTGTGAAAAATATGTCTTTATTGTTTATCCTCTTGATCTTTCTTTCAAAATATTCACAAAAATCTAACCTTTAATTGAAGTAAACTAACTGAAAGTGGGGAAATAAATATTTTTCTTCAAAACATGTTTGCCACATTAATTGGCACCCCTAGAAATTCTTATGAGTAAAATATATCAGAAATATATTCCCATTAATATGAAAATATTTTTAGTACACCTGGGTGACTAGGAACATGAAATTATTCAGCCATGACTTCCTGTTTTACCGGGGTATAAAAATGAGGTAACACACAAGCCAAATTCCCTTAATCATCAATCACGGTGTGTTAGACTAAAGAAAATACAGTATCACAAAATGGGAAGTGGCTATAAGAAAATAGCCAAAGCGTTGAAAATATCAATTTCCACCATCAGGGCAATAATTAAGTTCCAATTAACTGGAGATCTTAAGAATCGGCCTGGGAAAGGACGTGTCTATATTGTCTACACACACAGTGAGGAGGATGGTTCGAGAGGCCAAGAATATCCAAGGATCACAGCTGGAGAATTGCAGAAATTAGTTGGGTTAAAAATTCAGAAAGTCTCCAAAACTACAATCAGATGTCACCTACATCACCACAAGTTGTTTGGGAGGGTTTCAAGAAAAAAAAAAGCCTCTGCTCTCATCAAACAACAAACTCAAGCATCTTCAGTTTGCCAGACACTACTGGAACTTCAAATGGGATCGGGTTCTATGGTCAGATAAAAAAAAAAAAAAAAAAAAAAAGAGCTTTTTGGCAGCAAACACCAGAGATGAAGTACCACCCAATGCCCACGGTTAAATGTGGTGCTGATCTTTAACACCGTGGGGCTGTTTTATGCCAGAGGCCCTGGACATCTTGTTCGGATACATGGCATCACGGACTCTATCAAATACCAACAGATAAAAAATTAAAACCAGACTGCCTCTACCAGAATGCTTAAAATGGGCACTGTTTGGATCTTCCAGCAGGACAATGATCCCAAACACACATTAAAATCAACACAAAAATGGTTCATTGACCACAAAATCAAGGTTCTGCCATAATCACAACTGTAAATGATGAGTTAATTTTCATTTTTGGTTGAACTATCCCTTTAAGTTGCACTGAGACTGGGTTCTTATAGGGCACAATTCTCACATCTATAATATACTGGCAGTGTGTGCGAGAGTGAGGGTGTCTAAAAGTTGTGTGTGTCTGAAATAGGAGTGTTGTGTCGTAAGGTCCTCAGCTCTGTGGTGCATCAGCGTCCACAAAGCGTCGAACACTAAGAGGCTGAATGGCCTGGATTTAGCTCGGTTACCTTCCAGAGGTTTGACGATCTGGAGTTTCTCCGGCAGGTAGGAGCGGGCGCTGTAGATGGAGTACACCGAGTGCAGGGTGCCCAGAGACATGATGCTGTCCGCCGGAGTGAGGGATCCGCCCCCCTCACTGCCACTCCCACCACCTCTGTCCTCGTACGATTCGCTCTTCTCCTCTGACAGAGCGTTGAGTTTACGCTCTCTCTCCTCCTCGAAGAAACGCCGTTCACTCAGATAGTTGTCCCGGCGGAGGGAGAGACGTCGCAGCGCTGCCTCCAGGTCACGGGAGCCAGGTGTGCCAGGCGTGCCAGGCTTTCTGTTGGAGTCATTAGAACTGAAACAAAAATCAGAGCTAGAATGTAAACAGAGAAATTTGAAAGGCTATTGCTGTACTAGTGGTCTAGTGTTGACTACTACTGAAAAATACTTTAAGTAATAAATAAAAAATAAATACATATTTTCATATATATATGCGAGGGGATGCCATCCCCCTTGTTTCAAGAAATACCAAAAAGCATCCCCCTTGTAAACCACCATCCCACTTACCATCCCCTTTACATTAATTATGTCATGTATTACTTAGAACTAATCATGCAAGTAAAATATTAAATTCTCTATGTTTGATAAGCAACAGACTTTAATTTCAACACATTTGGGGTTCAAATCCCCCAATCAGATATATACACTTACACTGTTTGGAAATATTTTGCCAGTGTGACACTTAAGATGTGTAATCTGGCAACCATGAGCATGCAAGCTCTCTATCCACCACAAAAGGCGCCGGTTTTCTGAAAGCAACGGCAAGCAGGTGCGTCGGAGTTTAGCGATGGGTTGAGTTCAAAAGTTTTCAAAAGTTATGCGGACTTTGTGGCCAAGAGAACAGTACAAAGAAATTATTTGTCTTTCATTAAAAAGAAAGTAAGATAGGTAAGAAACAGAAGGTAAGATATTGATGACAAGTGTACAGTTACAGCATGTTTTACATGTACATGTTTTTATCTCAAAATATTTTCAGGGTTTCGCCCATAAAACGCTTCTGTGCATAGAACAACTTTTTCATCTCTGTTTGAGCATCCTTAGAAACAGCCCAAACTTCCATTATAGTTTGGTTATTGGAATAAAAAAAAAATGCGTATGACAGTGAGCAAACAATCTCTAGAGCAAACCTTTGAAATAATGTGGATTCTTTTCACAAAATTCTTAAAATACAATAACAGAAGGTAACAGGTGCATATTGCACCATGTGTAAGGGTCAATAACATGACGCTAATTTTTTTGTTCAGATCTATTAAATTAGAAATACATTAAAAATGCAATTCACACTAAACGTTTACTTGAATATACCTTTTCTGTGATGAGCATATTTTCAATTTCTAAGTCAAAGTCTCATTAAAAGCTGACATTTTTGAAAAATGAAATGTTGGCATAAATAGTGCAGAATAAACTTTTATTGTTATTTCTTAAAAAAAATAAATAAAAAAAAAGCAGTGAAATAATTTTACATTTTAAAATATTATTCATTTTTAAAAACTCCACCAAATCAAAGTCATGTGGTGTAACCAAAATGTAGGGTCGCATTTTGTTTTTTATGTTGACCATAAAAATACATAAATCAAAGCAGACACCTTGAGGCCCTCAGGACTGAGCGTGAAGTAAAAAAAAAAAAAAATCTGATATTTATTAGCTGAAAAGGCACATTTTGTTCAGGTCATGTGCTGCAACCCTGAGAAAAATTATTGATATTTTTGACCCAAAAATCTAAAAAATATTTTTTTACCTAGAAAAAATGTTTGAAAACTTTAAGTAAAATAAGAGAAAAATTATATATACAGTGGTCGATTTGTAAAAATAAATTATATATATAATATATATATATATAAAATATTTAAATGCATTTTACTACAAAAAGTATATACATTTTTATATAAAAGTTATTTCTTTTTTAAAAATTCCAACAACAGAGCAATTTTCTTTCGTAGTGCTGGAAAAATGTATGGCAGAAAGCCTTGTTTGATGCTCTCACCCATCCTGAAGTGATTCAGTGTCCATCAGCATGCTGTTAGTGCGGTTGTCCATTTCTAAACCGTCCCCTCCATACATGCTCGATCTGGGTGTGCTTAGACAACTAGATCGCCTGGAGTTCAGACTGGATGTCTGATTGGACCCGGGGATGTTCATAGGGGAGGGGCCCATCGAGCGCTGCCGAACCGTCTGGTTGATGTTCCGCACCGTCTCAAAGACACGCTTTGGGTGCAACCTGAAGAAAACGTGATCATAATAATGTTAACAGACAAAAAAGAAAAAGAAAAAATAGAATCACACAGAAGAAACACACATAAACCTCTGTCAGAGGTATTCTCTACTCTCTGTGGAGCAGTTCATATATGCACATATCAAAATGTCTCATCTAACATGATAGGAAAACTTTTTAATCATCTAATGACATACGTCTCGACATTGGTACATTTCATATTCCTTTTAAAATGCCTTTCCATTTTTTTGATGATCTGATACAGGCTCAAACAAACACACCTTTGTTCCTCTACTTCTGGATCAGACATCTGAATCTCTTTCCTCATGGTGCCTTCAATTTCAGCAGCTAAAGAGTCCTGTTACATACAGTACACAATAGACACACAGTTTGGGATTCTGCATGTATTTCTGTTTCAGAGTATTGCTGTTATTGATTCGAGTTAAACTGCAGAACAACCATCTTGTAGTTATCCAGAGACACATTTGCTCTTTATATCCAATTTCCATTTGTTAATTATTTATCCATATAAGGGTTTCTCTTTTTTCTCAGTCCTTATCTCTTACCAAGGGGAAGAGGCCGAGCGAGTGGAATCGTCGTGGTGTACTGAGAGGCATTGTTTTATTCCTGAAGTTCTTCAGTTCCTCCTGAGCTTCATGAAGCATCTCCATACACTCAGCATACTTATCTTCCAACTCCCTGAGCTAGAGACAGAAACACAAAGATTGAGACAAAGAAATGCATACCAGCTAAAAACAGCAGCAAAATACCATCAGAGATTTCAAATTCCACACAAAGCACAATGAAAGGAAAATACATACCCATTTAGTCATCTTAAACTACACTCTTCTAGACAATTCTGCTATTAATTACTCACCCTCATGTTGTTCCAAATGGTGACTAAGGCTAACATTTCACCTAAAAAATAATTCTAATATTTAGGTGAAATATCCCTTTATTATATTATATATCATTATATGGCACAGTTTAGTTAAAGTGATTAGGTGAATATTGTCTAAGCAGACAGAGTTGTGGTGTGTTTGTAAGTGTCAGTTTGTATGTTACCTCTGCTGTTAGGGCTCTTTGGGCATCTTTAGCAGCTCCCAAATGCTGAGTGAGCTCTTCGTTTTCTAGTGCATACTAAAAAAAAATATACATGAATACACAGATATACAGTAAGCGTGCTTCTTTTAACTCATACAATAGGACCACGTCACATTCACAGAGGCTACACCGAACAGCGAGAACTCACAGATTTGGCTTTTTTCTGCAGGTCGACGATCTGAGAGAGGAGGTGGGTGATTTCCTCTTGCTGTCGAGAGGCATCCTCCGTCTTCTTAGCCAACTCCTCTGCAATCGTGGAGATCTGTAAGTTAGCGTCTCCTGAGAGGGAGAGATACAGTTATTCTTCAAGTAAATTATTAAAATAATATCATTCTAACTACTGTACATATCATTCCTCACAAAAAAGGAGGCTTTCGGATTATTCATAATAACGGGAACATTGCTCACAGCTGGTGATGTAATCAAGTCTAATAATAATCATCTTGAAATGTATTGTTCAAAGCAGTGAATTTGTTATGCAAGCAATGTTTTGATGGCTGTGGGGGTGGTGAATTAAAAGGGATGAATTTCGCAATGGTATTCTTCTAAAAATCTTTCCACATCTGGGATGGCCTGAGGGTGAGTAAATGATGAAAGAAATATAATTTTAGGGTGAACTATTCCTTTAAACATGTTCAGCCTGACCACGCGTTGGAAATGGCAAAGCATTTGCATCTGTGTTTACGTACTTGCACAGAGTATGTTTTAGCCTCTACAGTACACTAAAGTGCAAGCACTCTCAGCACGCTAAAATGCTCTCTGAGATGTTGCATCAGTAAATTCAGCCCCCTTTAAAGCACCAGCTCTACAAATATTAAAATATAATAAAAAAGTCTAGATAAACTAATCAACTTCACTAATCAACTAGGTGAAAAGTTATAGATTACTCTCATTTCTTATGAGCAATTGTCATTGATAAGTTACAACAGTACTAAGATAACACAAGGTGGAACAATAAGGTACATGAATAGAAAAGCATACATGAATTCAGCCAGTGTAGGATGGGTTGTAGTGAGTGATATCAGATTACATTGGGAGGGAATGTGATCGTTGATAAGCTCTGGTGTGAGATGATGTTATGGGTGGATCTACTCACGGAGCTCTTTAACACAGTCATTTACAAGCTGTTGTTCCTTTTCTTCATACGAGATGGTCTCCGTCTCTAGGTGATTTGCCTAAACACGCACACGCACACACATAAAAGAATGAACTGCACTGTCTGGACAAACAATGGTGGCATCATCTTACAACGCAGCTCTTTTGTTTCTATTTCTTGTCAAGAGAAAACACAGGTTGTGTCTAAAGTGCCCACGTTTTAAACAATCCAACCCAATGGAGTCGTCATCCAACTCTGTTACACAAACTTTGAGGGGCCAAGCTGTTCACATTTCACGAGCCAATGTAATGAGGCTGATATTAAGTGAGAAATGTTATCCGGTGAAGTCTTTGGGTCTGCATTCATCCATTGTGTCTGAAGTTTCTAAAAATGTTTTGGTGTGAATATGTTTTGTGTGGGTGTGAATGCAGATTTCATAGTCAGTGAGGCATGGAATTCCACCCCTGTGTTGGAATTAGATGCCTGACACATGTCACTTTAGATCTAGTTACAGTGAGGCACATACAGTAAGAAAGAGAGCGAGAGCTACAAAAGCTGACTAAAATGTTATCTGATATGCTGGTGAATTTTTGGTATGAATTAAAGGAAGAGTTCACCCAAAAATTAATAGTCTCATCATTTACTCACCCTTATGCCATTCCAGATGTGTATTACTTTTTCATATGCTGAACACAAATTAAGATTTTTAGAAGAATTTCTCAGCTCTTTTGGTCCATACAATTTAAGTGAATGGGTACCAAAATTTTGAAGCTCCAAAAATTACATGAGTCAGCATACAAGTACTCCATAAGACTCCAGTGGTCAAATCAATGTCTTCAAAAGCGATATGATAGGTGTGGATGAGAAACAGGTATATATTTGTCATTTTTTTTTTACTATAAATTCTCCTCCCTACTCAGTCAGTCTGCACTTTCACATTCTTCTTCTTGTGTTTTTGGCGATTCACCTTCATGCATACTGCCCCCTACTGGACAGAAAGAAGAATTTCTAGCAAACAATTACTTAAATATTGATCTATGGACCTACAGAGCTGAGATATTATTCTAAAAATCATAATGTGTGTTCTACAGAAGAAAGAAAGTCATACACATCTGGGATGGCATGAGGGTGAGTAAATGATGAGAGAATTGTCATTGTCAAAAAATTTAAGTGACTAGCTACATCACCTAAATATATACTTCCCTATGCATTCATATAAATTTAAACCTAATTAAAAAAAAAAAAAGTTTATGTACGTGTTTTGTCAACTATATACAGTATATACATATATTTACAAACATACACACTCACAAACATATGGTATATATATATATACTGTATACGTGTGTGTATATTTGCTTATTTTTCTATTGAGCTTATTATAACTGTATTTTAGGTCTCATTTTCTTAAAGAGCACAGATAACAGGCAAATGTCTTCACCTGAAAATGTATTTGGTTGTATAGTGTTTACCTTAGAAATTTTATAAGCCTGAAACCCTGATAATTTTGAAAGCTGTTTTGAATATGTGCAGACTCTAAATGAGAGGCTTCCATTAACGTCTCACTGATATAATGCAAAGCATTGGAATTAGCATCGGAAGTGTATGCAGAGTGATCAGAACACTGCCATTCCCTTTGGGCGCTGTTCTGAGGTCAGCTCTCAGTCTCTCACCTCTGATCTTAGGACGATGTTCTCTGCCTCCAGGTCTTGAAGTTTCTTCTGCAGTGAATCCAGAGGGAGGTAATTTGGGACAGAGAGAGACGAGTCATTTTGACGAATGCTGCAAAGTAAATCACAGACAGGCATGCCTTTTTCAGTAGATGAAAATAAACCTAATAATTCTCAGCACTGAAAATAGCATATTTAACAAAGTTTTGGACTAAGGATGCTCAGATCATGATTTTTGCAGTTTATACCAATAACCGATTTTATTGATCAGTCCATAATAATGACGATAATTTGACCTTTTATCAGGAACTCGGTCATAACCGGTTAATAAACCCAGCTGTTATGACATGACAGTTATGCTGCAGTCTTAAAGAAGCCTTGCATCTTTTGCGACTGATGTGATTTGAAGTCTGACAGGAATTGTCTGTGATCGGCAAAATTATAGAACCACCGATCGAGTCTTCACTTCCTACAGTATATTCACACATATATCGCACAATACTGATCAGTGGGTAATCAATCAGAGCATCCCTAATCTTTAAATTTTCTTTAGAATATTTGAGTGGTTCTTGCCCATGAAAAACTCGCCACTAAAGTTTTATGGTATAATGAGTGATTGCCAGGTTACTGTTATTGCAATATAGATGTTTTGAGTGGTTTCCAGTCCATTACTATGTGGTTGCAAGGACATATCTGGGTGTTCTGATAACTTCTGGGTGGACCTTTCTGAAACACGTCACAAAAATGAACTGAAACTCCACGAATATTTATCACACAAACTGAAACATATGTCTAAAGAAAGCTTAAAATGTCTAAACAATTCAAATTTAAAACAAATATTCTCCTGCAATGTAATCTGTATGAAAAAAAAGCGATGTACAGGTTCTCCTGGCTCAGCTAATTATCCCTAATGTGATCACACCCACCAGCAGAGCGCGCTATTCATACGGTAATGTGCCGAGGCGATCATGCAAATGGTAAACGCCCCCAACCGTGCCTTAAAAAACATCAAGTTCATTCACTTTTCTGCACGTTTGGAAGATGGCATGCTACACAGGTGAGGAAGCTCTTCAGATGGTCCTGGATTGTGATGAAGAGTTCACATTTTCCTCAGAAGAAAGAGCGGGAATCCGATGATGAACGTTTGTATTTTGAAGAGCGACTTGATCCAGCCGAAGATACAATTTCGGATGAGTAACTCTTTGCTTACATTAGTTGACGTACATATTTTACTAGTTAGACTATTTTCAGACTTGCCAGCCAGGATTCAGATTATTGAAATTTGAAATATGTCCTAATAGGCAAGTTTTAGTTACATTAAATGTCGTTTCGGCTAAAGCAGGTATTTAAATTGTATGCTGTATGATATAAATATGATATGTAATATGATATAAAAATAATATGAATGTTTAGATTATATTTTAACTAGTGTTTATGCTGCCTCATTATCATCAACGAAGCTTGTGCTTGCAAATATCTGTTCGGGTGTAAATGTGTAAAATGTGCTGTAAATATGCCCATATTAGAAAATCAGCATATTAGAATGATTTCTGAAGGATCATGTGACACTAAAGACTGCAGTAATGATGCTGAAACTTCAGCTTTGATCACAGGAATAAATTGCATTTTACAATATATTCAAATAGAAAACAGTTATTTTAAATTGTAAAAATATTTCACAATATTACTGTTTTTGCTGTATTTTGGATCAAATAAATGCAGCCTTGGTGAGCAGAAGAGACTTCTTTTAAAAACATTAAAAAATCTTACAGATCTAAAACTTTTAAATGGTAGTGTAGGTCTAAAGTTTTTAAGTCTTTATGTAAAGAAAATGTATAGTCAGATTATTCTTTTAACTTAAACTTGATTTTGTGAATAAGCTACAAACATTCATTCTCTCTCAGGGGAGGGGTCTTTGTCTCCTCAGGTGTGAATTACATCAATATTCATGATCATCAACGCCTCCTCGCATGTGGCCTTTCTAACACTAAAAGTGTCTTACAAATGTTAAATGACTATATTTTGTATGAATGAGTGATCAGGGTGGTTTTCACATCATTTTGTAGCAAAAACTCTAGGTTATAAGATCCAGTTCTCAAAAGTCTTGTGAACAAATGTTTAGTATGTGTTATATGGCCTTATTTCAGTAACTTAAAATTTTTGTTTTTTCAAAACCCACACATAAATGATATTTTCTCAAAAATACAAACATGTACATACATGTTGTTCACATATTATTGTAGCCCAAATTGGGCTGAATACAGTGTTATCAGGCTTTAGCCATTAATATGTTTTTAAGCAACTGAAAAAAGCACAAATGTCAAGGCATGTCAAAACTTCTCCAGGGCCCAAAACACCCTCAGACCCCAGAGGGTTAAGGTATCATTCATGTCTGCACCAAACAGTGAGGGATGAATTAAGCACTGAAGTTTCAAACTTCTTTACCAACACGCATTATGGGTTTGTTTACACAATAGTATCATGATCAATGATAATCAGTCTGAAGCTTTATGTTATGTTAGCATTGGTGGAAAGTTGAGAAAAGATCTCATGGACTCACGGTGTGGTAGCAGCAGACTCTCCGTCGCTCTCCTCAGCTGCACTGGTGTAGAACTGCAGGAGTTCATCTTTCTTGGACAGATCATGACGCAACTGAGACACCTGCGTGCACGTTCACACACAAACGTTCACAGCTCACAACAATACACACAGTATACTCATTAACCCTCCTATTCTGATCAAGTAAGGCCACTTACTTTGCTGTTTGCAGTCATTTGACCGGAAACAGTACAGGTGCAAAAAAATTGTTTTTAAAGAAAATTGTGGCTGATTGATAGATTTTATTTGTCAAAATTCCAAAAAATTGCTCTGTTATAAAGTTGACTTCTGTGTGTGTTTTTTCTGCATTGTGGCTGATATATATTGTATTTGACAAATAATAATAATAAAAATGCTCTGTTTTTTAGTCTTTCCCATTCATTTCCTACTGTCTGTCAATTTTAACCACATAGATTTATCAAATCAAGTCCAATTATTATAATGATTTTTTTTTTTTTTGCGCATTCAGATGGCAAGTGGAGGAAAAGTCACTACATCTTGTACCACTCAGATAAACTAAATAATTTTTATTACATTGTAAAAATGTATTTTGGTCAGTATGAGAATGTTTTGTTATTAAAAAAAAAACTTTATGAAAAAGTTATGTTTTTCCATTTTAATATTAAATAAGTAGTTTTAAAGTTTTGCAGACAAATCAATTTTGGGATTCTTCAGCTTTCTGAACTTGGGTTGAACCTCATTCACTCACTTCTTCCCGTATATGTTCCACCTGCTCCTCCAGGGAGGTGTTCCTCTCACTGAGAGTTTTGTTCTTCTTCAGCAGAGACTGACCTATTCGTGCTGCCAACTCCAAATCCCGCTCTTTCTGAATAGACACAGAGAAGAAGAGGCAGATTAATGATTGCTATCTTAAATATCAATGACATAGCTTTCATATGGCTTCAGAAAACTTATATATACAGTATGTAATGCATAAGCCTTATGGACTACTTTCATTATATTTTTTTCATAATTTTATGGTGCTTTTGCATCTTTTTTGTAGTCTGAAAGCTCCAATCCCCATTCTTATTGCATGAGAAAAAAAAAAAAAAAAAATGAAGAAAAACAAACACCAGCAAATAAATAAAAAATAAATACTTTTTTTTTTTAAACAATTCCGTCACCCATATGATGACAATTTTCATTTCTGGGTGAAATGACCCTTTAATATGGTAACAACAAAATATCTATATAATGCAATTTAGAAACAGAATTTCATGGGTGGAGTGAATAAAGGGTAGATAAAATAATCCAATTTGGAGGAACTGATCTGAAGCCCAAAGTTTAGAGTGCTCGAGCACTGAACACGCACAGCAGGGGCGGTTCTGGAGTGGAGTGGTATTCTCATTTTCCATCCCACTGAGAGTTCAGTAACCCCACATCATAGTAAATGGACCAAAAAAATTATATTTAAACAAAACATCAATGCGTTATGACTGCATAATAAATTTTAGCGGGGTAAAGTTTAAGTTCAATATTTATTAAATATTTGCTTATGGTGCATAAGAGACTGTCTGAAATTTCCACACACTGTGCTAAAACGTCACTGGTGTCCAAGTGTTCAATGCAACTGCCTTGCATGTTCTATCTTAAACACTTATTAAAAAAAAACTATTTACACATTCTAAAGATTGTATGTATAACTTACACTTTAATTATATTAATGAATGTGTCAGGGCTGAGAAGTGAACCCAATTGCAGGGATATTTATTGGTAATACACAGAATGGAGACAATGAAATAAATAAAGGTGAGTAACTACGGATAAGAGCACTTAACAGAGATTGTAGATAACTTCTTGAAGACGAAGATGAGTAGGGAAACACTACTAAGGAAAGCAGTGTGGTCTGCATAAGTCCTTGTTGCAATTAATGTGACTAGACAATGACTGGAGGAAAGTGGTGAGTATAAATAGAGTTCTTGATTAGCGTGTGATTGGTGACATGTGATGCCAATGATGGAATCAGAGTGTTGGTGAATGAGAGCAGGTGATAATGGAGGACTACGAGACCAATGGGGGCATGACAGAATGAATACTTGGACACCTCCGACGTTTTAGTGCTGTGGGTGGAATTTTCAGACGGTTCCTTACACGCGCTAGTCAATGAAAGTCCATAGGAGCATTTTTAGGCATAATTCTCCAGCTACAACAAGCGTTGACCGTTTGAGCTCAATATTTTATGCCTGTATGATATAGTCATACAGTGCTGTGAAAAAGTATTTGCTCCCATCCTGATTTCTTCTGTTTTTGTGTATATCTCATACTAAATTGTTTCAAAAATTCAAACCAAATCTAAAACAAAGGCAATCCGAGTAAACACAAAATACAGTTTTTAAATGATGTTATATATTGAAGCAAAAAAAGTTATCCAATACCTACTGGGCCTCTGTGAAATTACTAAATCCCAAAATCTATTAAACTGCATTAATAATGGCGTTCAGCTGGACTAGACACACCCAGGCCTTCCAGCCCTGTTCAATCAAATTAACACCTAAATAAAACTTTTTCAGCAGCATGAAGTTGGCTAAAAGGTCTCACCCAGTAGCACACTATGCCAAGGTCGAAAGAAATTCCAGAAATGATGAGGAAAAAGGTGATTGAAATACATGAATCCTAAAGGAGAACGTCCGGTTATCAGTCCGTGAGTTGAAGCTCAAGAGCAACTGGATTATGCAGCAAGATAATGATCCAAAGTAGAGGAGTAAGTCCATCTCTGAATGGCTCAAAATTAGCTAAATTAAAGTTTTGGATTGGCCTAGTCAAAGTCCTGACTTAAACCCGATTGAGATGCTGTGGCAGGAACTTTAACGGGCAGTTCATGCTCGAAAACCCTCCAATGTGGCTGAACTAAAGCAGTTCTGCGAAGAAGAGTGGGCCAAAATTCCACCATAGTGTTGTGAAAGACTGATCTCCAGTTATCGGAAGCATTTGGTTGCAGTTGTTGCTGCAAAAGGTGGCACAACCAGCTATTAAATTTAAGGGGGCAGTTAGTTTTTCACATGGGTGATATAGGTGTTGGATAACTTTCAAAAAGAAATCTATATTTGAAAACTGCATTTTGTGTTTACTCAGGTTGCCTTTGTTTTATGTTATCTCGTTTGAAGATACACAAAAACAGCTCACCACATCAATGCACTTCAACCTAATAATATAGATTAATATTGGTTCTGTTGGTCACAGGTGCAAGTATAAAAAGCAAATGCACAACTCACGGGGGGAGAGAGAACAAAGCTAATGAAATGCAAGAGAAGCACTAAATAGTTTACAAGGAAGATAAACACAACGTCCTCTTAATGAACACCATTTATCAATCAAATACTTAACACGTACCAATCACAAGGGAGAGGCACACGTGCTCAATAACGGAGAATTGAGCCTAATATTAGCAACCACATTCTCTAATAAGAGACGCACACCAAGTGCACTCAATAAGGAATGTGCAGACACTGACAGACATGATAACGATAAAAAAACAAAACACACATGAAAGCCATCTTATTGGTCACATATAATTACGATGCATGCAACTTTTTAAATCTCATAATAATTGAGAAAAATGTGCTTAAATTCTTTTAAAAAATCCTCAAGGAAATGGTGACCAATTACAAGACCTGTACATGTTGATTATAGCCTACTGTTTAAATTCTAACCTAAAATCTGTATGATGTAGCCATCATTCATTTTACCCAAGAATTTTACTGCATTAGTCATTCTAAAGGACAGCACGGCAACATGACTTAAAGTTTGTGGGTAAAGCCAGAATGTTAGGGTGTATTGACTTACTGAAACATTTGTCATGAGCCTGTTTGTTTATATATTTAAAAATTTTTACTCATATTTGGTGAATCTTCAATTGTATTTAAAAAATGGAATGTCCGCAAATATTAAAACAGCAAATGATGTTTTACATGTGTACAGGGGACATTTAAGGTATAATACAATTGCCCCCCTACAAGCACACCTGGCCCCAGCCTGGCCCCCCTAGTCACAATGATCTAGAACCGCCCCTGGCACGCAGCCAAATTCTTCTTACCGCATGCCTTTGAACGCACAGGATGCGCATGCACCCAGAATTATGTGCACTAATTAGTGGGTCCAAAAGGTGGCGACACTCACATTTGCGCCGTTGTTTTCACAAAGATGCGCTAGAAGATGTAATGCCCAGTAAACAACAGGAGACTAAGGTAAAAACATCAACAGTGGATCTGCACGTCAAGAACCCGTGTGAGGAGGTCATACCTTCATTTGTATAACTTTTGAGTCTGACGGACTATGAAGACATCTTAATAGGTCTAAATTTCTTAAAGGAATGTTCCAGGTTCAATAAAAGTTAAGCTCAATCTACCACAAAAATTTGTTTAGACTCACTCCTCCTTTTCTTTAAAAACGCAAAAATCGAGGTTACAGTGAGGCACTTACAATGGAAGTGAATGGGGAATTTTTTAACGTTAAAATACTCACTTTTTCAAGTATAGCCACAAGACAAAGGAAATGTGTGTGTAAACATGATTTTAGTGTGATAAAATTGCTTACTAACCTTTTCTGTGTAAAGTTACAGCCAATTTTACAACTTTGTTAACATGATGATGTAATGTCAACAAACCCTAACACCATAAAACGACTGTAAAAATTACAACTTAAACAACTTTACAGCTCAAATACACAAGTTTTAACAGAATAACTAATGCAAGTGCTTTTATGAAGTTATAAGCTTCACAATTCTGTTTAAACCCTCCAAAAATTGGCCACATTCACTTCCGTTATAAGTGCCTCACTGTAACCTCGATTTTTGCATTTTTAAAGAAAAGGAGGAGTGAGTCTAAATAAATGTTTGTGGTAATCAACATTATGCCACTAATGCTGTAGATTGAGCTTAACTTGTATTAAAGTCAGATGGAGTATACTTTGACAGGCTTGTGCTGACTGTACGCAGATGTTGAGCGTTCACGTCAAAATCGAAGTATACATTGGGCTTAAAACAAAAGACAGACACTTGCATGGTCTGTGTTCATATGCACAGCAGGAGGGTCTCAGTGGCCTGGCCACATCAATATCAACATCAATATTCAATAACTAAATATAAATAAAGCATCAGCCTGGATCTTGAATAAACATAACAGATATTCAGTCTAGTTAAAAAAAATGGATACTCTCCAAAAGCACAGAGAAACATCATCCAGTGCTTTGCAGGAACGCAAGATTGAGTATAATACCTTTGTAACCTTGAACTAATATGATATATTATAAGCCCGACATCATAGCATGTGGGACATGCTTTAAATACAAAAAATAATTAAAGAAAAAATGTATTTGATATGACCCAACATCCACGGCTTACCTCCTCCAAAAGACGTGTCACAGCGTCTATGTCATTATATGTCTTAGTCATCTGGCCCACTCGATCAGCACACAGAACTGTGGGAACAGACAATCAACAGAAAAAAATGAATAAATGTGTGTTTTGATTGTAGTGCCCACTAAACATTAAGCCGGAAATCAAAAATAGCATGTACCAGTCAATGAATAACGAGAAGAACAGACAACAATTTGAAAAGCAAGGTAAAAGTTTTTAAGAGTTTAAGGTAAAGTGGCATTTTAAAAAAAAGCAGAGCAACTTAACTAAAATCTAACACAAACATACCAGTGTACATGTCACAAAAGGTGCTCACGTGCCTTTATGATCAGCTAAAACACATCTGGTTTGAGTATTAATAACAAATGATTCTGATTCCGTTTGCAATAATCCCAAGTGATATACAATGTTCAGGGTATGATTCACAAATTGGTGCATATAAATACTGTATCAAATGGAAGCGATTCTTCCGTCATATTGTTTTTATGTTGTACTGATATTTTCTCATCTTCGTTACCAAGAATCTCTCATTGTGTTTGTCCCAATGGAGAACATCATCATATTTTCTCTTTATTAACAGTTCAGCATATTTCAGCTTATTAATAGCTAAGCTGATTTATCATTCAAACCCAGCAGCCTCTCTCATGGCCTATTTATCACAATATACCACACAAACACACACACACACACACACACACACACACACACACACACATCTATATTAATTAATTACTTATTATATAAGCCTGTCTTATATCGATTGCAAACCGTGCAATCGAGTGCATTGTCAGAGCATTAGCAATAACACAATAAACTGCTAAATAAATAATGCATTTACATAATTACAGCACTTCTGGTAAGAGAAGGCCATCTATGACACTAGAGACCATGACAAAGCTCCCAACTGTACAACGCGGCAGGTACTACATAAGCTCAAAGAGTTAAGTGTGGTGTTATGGAATCAAATGCAAAGGAGATATTTCCATATGCGTCACAAAGAGTACAGAGAGAGCTGAGACTCTACCCAGCACCTAAATCCACCACCCAGTTATTGACCAGTCACCAGCAACACCCAGCAATAAAACCACACAGAAAGATTCCTGCAGAAACAATCATTTAAACACAAGCCAGCTCAGTCATTGTGTTTTTCTTCCGCTGAAACAATTAACTAATACTACAGAACATTTTCAATGTTAATATTTGATCATGGTTGAAATCATTTCTTTTAGATCAGACAGACACACACTTCCATTACAGGTTAAACACGGCTTAAACTGAACTGTGAGTCATACTATAACAATTGCTGATAGGATACGGTTCAATGGAAAACCTAACCAACCCACCCAATACATTTCAAAGTGCAGCTATGGTGTTGATGGAGTGATATTATTCTCAACTGGATGAGTTGGCATGAACTTAAGAACAAATGTTGCCCTGGTCACAAATGAAAACAGAACGAATTCCTAAACAGATCAGCCAGCAATAAATAATAAGCCATAAAACTCAATAAATACCAACTGTGTTAAATAATTGTAGCAAATTACAGTCCAACCACACTGTAAAAAAATTTCTGTAATTTTAACTGAAAAAGAATGCAAAAATGTAAAAAACATTAATTGTTTAACAGGTATACCTTGATTACCTTCACATATACAGTAAAAAAAATATTACAATACGTCATTTTACAGTAAAGTACTGTATGACGTAACCATGTGTAAAAATGATTTTACAGTATAATTAACGGTACAAATGTATATTATGTTTAACAAAAGAATACAAGTATTTTTTTTTTTTTCTTTACAGTAAATTACTGTTGAAATTGCTGTGAAAAACAATAATGGGGCATTCCAAGAAGTCCCTGTGTGACACATCACATTTTATTACATTTCATGGGAATAGTTATGTGTGTTCTGTGTTATTTTTCATGTAGTTTAGTGAATGTTTATTGCATTATTTTGGTGTCACATAGGCTATCCTGATGGTGTTTTGTGTTTGTGTGAGTACCACTGTGCACTGTCTGTATGTGTCTTAATTACTGCTCCTGGAAGGGCCACTTATGATAAACTTAAAGACATCATGTGGCTTTGTAGTTACTACTGTGATAAACAATACATTTTAAAATGAAAAACAGACTTTTATAGTTCCAGAAGGTTAGTATAATATTATTAAAGTATATAAACGTGATATTCAATTATTATTTAATAACCGTTAAATATACAGGCATTAAAATTACATCCCGTGAAGCCTGAAACATGGTCACCGTATTATTTATATATTTATTTTTTCAGTAAATTTCCACAGCTACCTGTATTTTACCATAAATATAACAGCTCTTTTTTTTCTTACAGAGTAGCTATCCATAATTACTGCACAGGTAAGATCAGGATAAATAACAGCTATTTAAAATGTTTTAAAAAGCTGTATTTACATACCGTGCATTTAAATACATTTTATATGGATCCAATTAAGGACATACAAATGTTATAAACATCTAAAAAAAAAAAAAAACATTGACTAGAACAGATATGTCACACCACAGACGGGGGACATCACGTTATGCACCTCTCACAGTTCAGCGGTCATCAATCACAAATGAATTAACCTGCTTAGCAATTATTTATTTACTAATCTAAGACTAAGTTAGACTATTAACAGCAGCTGCAGATCTAAGCTCCCAAGACGATGCTTTTCACTCTCTAACAGCTTATTCTTTCCACCAGCATGTGTACACATTCACCTCATCTACCCCGCTACCATGACTCTCAACTCAAGACAACAGAACAAACTAAGAGCAACTGTACACAATGACCACCATCAGCCCTGTTTCCACTGCACTCAGTTTAACAAACACACAAAGAATGTTGCCAGGCATTAAAAGCTCCAACATTTGATGTTTAGTTTATTAATAAAGGTGACTTTCTGTGTCCTGAAATAACCCCCAATAAGACGTCTTTATAGGTGAGATAAGCCTGCACAGAGGGGGCTCTATGCTGGTTGCAAATTCTGAATAAAGGCAATATGCAACATAAAAGCCAAACTAAAATACTGTAAGCCAGCTCTGACTTACCTCTGCCCCTAGTTTCAAATTCTGAAATGCAGCATCAGTGCAGTCTTACACTTTGTTGTTGTTATATCAGAGTATAGATAAATGTTATAATTTACAATTTCATATTTGTATTCTTCCTTCCTTGTTTTTATAGTCATAATTTCACATTTAAAACATTCATTATGTAACATTACTTCTGCAGTTGCAATTCATGTGTAAATGCATTAATGCTGCCTCAGCGCAACATTAAACAGTCTGAACAAATGCACCTTTTTATATTTATATACTGTATATGCCACTTCAGATCAGCTTCTGTGCCACCTTTGCATTGGAAAAGCAACAAAAAGTCTTCCACAGTCTTGAACAGACTTTGAAAGTTAAAAACTTTCTACAGTAAGTGCATTGTACGGTATAGATACAAAAAATAAACATGAATCAGATAATGCTTTTAAAACTTGTTAGTGCATTTACAAAGGTATTTGTAATGCTTTAACATTCATGTTTATTGTTGTACATCTTACCACAAATGGTTACAACTTTAAAGAGTATAATGCATAATAACACATGATATAACCATAACATATGTTACTGATCATGTATTTTAATGCATTACACTAATGGTATAGTAATGATAGGTACTGTACTTCGTATATTAGGGATACTATGGACTTTATTGATATCATTCAATATGTGCAATTGCCCACTACATCTGTTCTTTTAGTGACTATGGATGTGGAATCACTTTATACTAATGTTCCATTTGAAGGAGGTCTTAAATCAGCAGAGCTTTATTTAAATCAAAGGTTTTGCAAGGTTTAGACGAAGAGCCTACACTGAGTGGATTCAATCTGCTGCGAATCGTTTCAAAAACATGTCACAAGTATGTCTCGTAAAACAATCTAGAAAAACAGTACAACAAGTCAATTGTTATATCCAATATTCACCGTTGGCTAAGATAATAGAAGGCATTATTCAGAAACTTTGGTACATTGTTGACAGTGACCCCCCCACCTCAAAAAGTGTTTTGAAAACCACCTCGTTTGGTATATAAAAGACCACCCAACTTAAGCTTTAAGACATTCCATTTCCACACTTCAGTATATAGGTATATAATCAGTGAAGTGTCCTCGTAGGGGAGGTGACATTAATTATTTACTTAAGGCGTGAAACCTATTGGAGTTACACTCTATTTACTGTCACACCAAAAGGCCTGAATGAAGAATTTGACATTCGTCCCTTTCTCTGACAGTTATCTGATTTCTTAAATAATTCTAAACGATATAGTCTAGATATAATAAGATACAATATTCTGCAGTAGTGTTGTCCATTGTACAAGGACATTCTTTAGTTTTGTAGACAAAAATATAATTGTGCCACCATATTAATTTATTTAATTATAAAACAAATTTTATAAAAAATAAATAAATAAAACCAAATAATAAAGAAAAGCAGCCACTAAGTGCCCAACATAGATGGGAACTCCTTCAATACTGTTTAAAAAGCATCGCAGGGTGATACCATCAAGAAGTTGGTTGAGAAAATGTCAAGAGTACATGTCTGCAAATTCTAGGCAAAGGGTGACTACTTTGAAGATGCTAAAATATAACACAGTTTTGATTTATTTTGGATTTTGTTTAGTCACAACATAATTCCCATATTTCCATTTCTATTATTCCATAGTTTTGATGACTTTACTATTATTCTAAAACGTAAAAAAATAAAAATAAAATAATATATATATATATATATATATATATATATATATATATATATATATATATAAAATAAAGAATGAGTAAGTGTTTCAAAACTTTATATATATATATCACACACACACACACACACACACACACACACACACACACACACACACACACTCTGTGTATTTATACACCAATCAGCCACAACTTTAAAACCACCTGCCTAATTTCATGTAGGTCCCCCTCGTGCTGCTAAAACAGGACCAACCCACATCTCAGAATAGCATTCTGAGATTATATTCTTCTCACTACAATTGTACAGATCAGTTATCCGAGTTACCATAGGCTTTGTCAGTTCGAACCAGTCTGGCCATTCTTTGTTGACCTCTCTCATCAACAAGGCATTTCCGTCCACAGAATTGCCACTCACTGGATGTTTTTTGGCACAATTCTGAGTAAATTCTAGAGACTGTTGTGTGTGAAAATCCAGGGAGATCAGCAGTAACAGAAATATTCAAACCAGCCCATCTGGCACCAACAATCATGCAATGGTCCAAATCACTGAGATCAAATTTTTTCCCCATTCTGATGGTTGATGTGAACATTAACTGAAGCTCCTGACCTGTATATGCATGATTTTATGCACTGCTGCCCCATGATTGGCTGATTAGATATATGCATGGATGATTGTTGGTACCAGATGGGCTGGTTTGAGTATTTCTGTAACTGCTGATCTCCTGGGATTTTCACACACAAAAGTATATATATATATATATGTGTGTGTGTGTGTGTGTGTGTGTGTGTGTATAAACTCAGCCAAAAAAAAAAAAAAAAAAAAGTCCCTTTTTCAGGACACTGTATTTTAAAGATAATTTTGTAAAAATCCAAATAACTTTACAGATCTTTACTGTAAAGGGTTTAAACAATGTTTTCCATGCTTGTTCAATAAACCATAAACAATTAATGAACATGCACCTGTGGAACGGTCATTAAGACACTAACAGCTTACAGACAGCAGGCAATTAAGGTCACAGTTATAAAAACTTAGGACACTAAAAAGACCTTTCTAATGACTCTGAAAAACACCAAAATAAGATGCCCAGGGTCCCTGCTCATCTGCGTGAACATGCCTTAGGCATGCTGCATGGAGGCATGAGGACTGCAGATGTGGCCAGGGCAATAAATTGTAATGTTCGTACTGTGAGACGCCTAAGACAGCGCTACAGGGAGAAAGGAAGGACAGCTGATCATCCTCGCAGTGGCAGACCACGTGTAACAACACCTGCACAGGATCAGTACATCCGAATATCGCACCTGCAGGACAGGTACAGGATGGCATCAACAACTGCCCAAGTTACACCAGGAACGCACAATCCCTCCATCAGTGCTCAGACTGTCCGCAATAGGCTGAGAGAGGCTGGACTGAGGGCTTGTAGGCCTGTTGTAAGGCAGGTCCTTACCAGATATCACCGACAACAACGTCACCTATGGGCACAAACCCACCTTCGCTGGACCAGACAGGACTGGCAAAAAGTGCTCTTCACTGATGAGTCGCAGTTTTGTCTCACCAGGGTGATGGTCGGACTCGTGTTTATCGTCGAAGGAATGAGCGTTACACCAAGGCCTGTACTCTGGAGCGTGATCGATTTGAAGGTGGAGGGTCCGTCATGGTCTGGGGCGGTGTGTCACAGCATCATCGGAATGAGCTTGTTGTCATTGCAGGCAATCTCAACACTGTGTGTTACAGGGAAGACATCCTCCTCCCTCATGTGGTACCCTTCCTGCAGGCTCATCCTGACATGACCCTCCAGCATGACAATGCCACCAGCCATACTGCTCGTCCTGTGCATGATTTCCTGCAAGACAGGAATGTTAGAGTTCTGCCATGGCCAGCGAAGAGCCCGGATCTCAATCCCATTGAGCACGTCTGGGACCTGTTGGATCGGAGGGTGAGGGCTAGGTCCATTCCCCCCAGAAATGTCCGGGAACTTGCTAGTGCCTTAGTAGAAGAGTGGGGTAACATCTCACAGCAAGAACTGGCAAATCTGGCGCGGTCCATGAGGAGGAGATGCACTGCAGTGCTTAATGCAGCTGGTGGCCACACCAGATACTGACCGTTACTTTTGATTTTGACCCCCCCCCGTTAATCACATGTCTGTGAAACTTGTTCAGTTTATGTCTTAGTTGTTGAATCTTTTTATGTTCATACAAATATTTACACATGTTAAGTTTGCTGAAAATAAAAGCAATTGAAAGTGAGGACATTTATTTTTTTGCTGAGTTATATATATATATATATATATACACACACACACACACTTTTTTTTCTTGTATGCCTTTTTATAATTTAGTTTGATTGTTTATTCTCTTTTTGCATGTTGAGGAATCACAGCTTTTATTTATCTCTGGTAAATCATGTGATGTATATTGATTGAATGTTCTAGGGTATACACCGATCAGCCACAACATTAAAACCACCTGCCTAATATTGTTTATGTCCCCCTCGTGCTGCCAAAACAGTGCCATCCCGCATCTCAGAATAGCCTTCCGAGATGTTATTCTTCTCACCACAATTGTACAGAGTGGTTATCTGAGTTACCATAGACTTTGTCAGTTTGAACAGTCTGGCCATTCTCTGTTGACCTCTCTCATCAACAAGGCATTTCCGTCCACAGAACTGCCGCTCACTGGATGTTTTTTTGTTTTTGGCACCATTTGGAGTAAACACTAGAGACTGTTGTGCATGAAAATCCCAGGAGATCAGCAGTTACAGAATTACTCAAACCAGCCACCAGCAATCATGCCACGGTCCAAATCACTGAGATGAAAATTTTTCCCCATTCTGATGGTTGATGTGAACATTAACTGAAGCTCCTGACCCATATATGCAGGATTTATGCACTGCTGCCACACGATTGGCTGATTAGATAATCACATGGATGATTGTTGGTGCCAGACGGGCTGGTTTGAGTATTTCTGTTTTGGTGGCACGAGGGGGACCTAGACAATATTAGGCAGGTGGTTTTAATGTTATGGCTGCTCGGTGTATAAGGGCTGACCTTTAAATGTTTTTATTGTCTGATGAAGAGCCGTGGGCTCGAAACGTCACCTTAGGTGAGAACACTATAATACATTTTTCTATTATTGGAGCTGTGGTGTGCCGACTTTTTTCTCTTTTTTTCTGTTGCCTATTTGGTTGGGCACCCACACCGAGCTTTTTTGTCTTTGGATGTGCGTGCTTATGTTCAAGTCTTTTTACAATTATTAACGACAACACACAACTGTTTATACTGTGTATTTTAACGCATTATGAATGCATAATGCATAAAGAATACCTTTATTACGCAGTGTATATATATATATATATATATATATATATATACACACACACACACACACACACACACACACACACACACACACACACACACATACAGTCTTTTTAGTAAAATATTACCAACTTTTTAAACTCCTGAATGTTCTTATTAAAAAAAAAAAATTATCTGAAAAGCAAAAAATGTTGAGATAGAAACTAAATTTAAAAGTACATACAAATTGGTCTGACAGTTATTTCAATTGTATTTTTGCCATACGTGCTGGTATGCATGATGTAGCAATGTGAGGATGGGCCATGCAGTGTTGATATGATCAACTTTGTGCCCTGTTCCAGAGCATTTTATATTTATAATAAATCCAAACAATGCTGTGTCCTCACTCAACATTTAAAGCTAAATTCAAATGTAAAACTTCACAGAACTTTATGGTTCAAACTGTGTAACTCACAAAATTATGATTTCCTTTCGCCATTTGACACTAACAAGGATGTGAAAGAGATTTAAATTTTGACAAAGAGCAACAAGATGTATATTTATAAATGTCCAACCGGGTATGTCGTCATCAAGCCAAGAATGCAAAAATGTTTTTAGTGTGAGCATTTACTTATCTGAATAAGATCCTCAATCGCCATTGAAAGACATTAAGCTACTGAGACATTTCCAAAACTGACATTTAACTAAAGGGAAATATTGAGATCAAAGAGTCAAAAGGCACAGGTACGGTACCTTCCTCCAGCGTATACCCCTCCACATCTTCATCATCAGTATTGTTTGAGCTAAAGTAAGACAAGGCAGATATTTCCAGTATCTCTGAAGAGGAGTCAAACATAAAGAACTCCTCAGTAGAGTGATCAAGAGGCAATGCCATGCTGACACTGGACTAGTGATGCCCAGGCAGGCTCAGCTGTCTTAGGTCCAGAGCCATGTGTGAGACACTGATGTTGTGCTGGACATATAACCCTATCTTAAAGATCAGATACTGACAGTGTATCCACCTGAATACTGAGACTCAGTGATCGGAAACTACCATTCAGAAACAGCAGAGGAGGTGTCTTTACATAAGAAAATAATAATAGTACTATATTTTTGTATATCAACATGTACATGCATGGGATTGAAAAGCATATGAGCTAAGATAATAAGCTGATTCCAGAAGGTATTTGTTTTGCTTTTTTTTTTAAATTTAAAATAAAATCTGACGCCCCTTTTGCAGAAAACGGAATGGTACTTTCCACTGACTCACCATGGAAACCGATCAAGGCATGTTTGACTACACCTGTTAAGTGGGCGGAGTCTGTCAATGTTTCCTGATGAATAGATCTCTCATATTATTGCACAAGGCAAACATTACAGGGCTTTTGTCACAGCAGGGACATTAAAATAAGGAGATAAACAGAATTACATAAGTCAGACCGTAACATGCCTGTCACTAAAAATATCATAAGCATATTTACATTATATTTTACATATAATTCATTCATATATACATTAATTAATATATAAAAGTATAATTAATTTTGGTTAAACTAGTTACCAATTGTACTTAAAAAATACAATTACTATTTATTATTGGGAGAATTTAATATGGGTCATATTTAAAAATAAATAAATAAATTATATATATATACACACACACATTATATATATATATATACACACACACACACACACAGTACTGTGCAAAAGTCTTAGCCACATAAGATGTTTCCTCAATAACGTTTGTCTTAAGATGGTTATTTATATCTTCCGCTTTAGTGTGTCAATTGGAAATTTAAATGTTAGACTCCCAAACATTACTTTTGCAAATAGAAAAGATTAGAATAGAAGAATAGGGAGCCCTGCAACAGATGGCATGGCCCCCACATTGCCACCCACTGAACATTGAGCAATTGAGACAAAATAGATAGAAGAACTGTGGCGAATTCTCCAAGAAGCTTGGAACATCCTATCTGCCAACAACCAAGAAAAACAGGTGTACAGGAGTCCAGGTGTACCTAGGAGAATTGGTGCTATTCTGAAGGCAAAGTTGGTCACACCAAATATTGATTTAGCTTTTTTTATGTTTACTAGACTTTGGATGATGTTAATTGAAAAATGAAAACGAATTATGGCACTATTTTTGAAGAAATCCTCACTATGCAACATTTTTCCCAAGTGCCTAAAACTTTTGCACAGTACTGTGTATGTATATATATATATATATATATATATATATACACACACACACACACACACACACCGATCAGCCACAACATTAAAACCACCTGCCTAATATTGTGTAGGTTCCCCTCGTGCAGCCAAAACAGCGCCAACCCGCATCTCAGAATAGCATTCTGAGATTATATTCTTCTCACCACACGCTTTGTGAAATTCTCCCAATAATAAATAGTAATTGTATTATTTAAGTACAATTGGTAACTAGTTTAACCAAAATTAATTATACTTTTATATATTAATTAATGTATATATGAATGAATTATATGTAAAATATAATGTAAATATGCTTATGATATTTTTAGTGACAGGCATGTTACGGTCTGACTTATGTAATTCTGTTTATCTCCTTATTTTAATGTCCCTGCTGTGACAAAAGCCCTGTAATGTTTGCCTTGTGCAATAATATGAGAGATCTATTCATCAGGAAACATTGACAGACTCCACCCACTTAACAGGTGTAGTCAAACCATGCCTTGATCGGTTTCCATGGTGAGTCAGTGGAATGTACCATTCCGTTTTCTGCAAAAAAGGCATCAGATTTTATTTTAAATAAAAAAAAATATAAACAAATACCTTCTGGAATCAGCTTATTATCTTAGCTCATATGCTTTTCAATCCCATGCATGTACATGTTGATATACAAAAATATAGTACTATTATTATTTTCTTATGTAAATATGGTGCACTTCACAAAATAGATGGCATCATGAGGAAGAAAAATTATGTGGATATATTGAAGCAACATCTCAAGACATAAAAAAAAAGCAAAACAAATACCTTCTGGAATCAGCTTTTTATCTTAGCTCATATGCTTTTCAATCCCATGCATGTACATGTTGATATACAAAAATATACAACAGTTAGTTCCGGTCCTCGAATCTGATTGGACGAGAGATGTTCCATGAGCACTGATGGTCTGACACCATCAGCACTCGGATGCTTCACTGTGTGTATTACTCCGCTTGTGTTCATGCCATTATAAACTAAAGTGTAAGAGCAGTGCATATGTGTTAAGAGCTACTGTTTATCTTTTTTTGACATTACATATGTTAGCCAGCAGGTGGAGGCAAAAGATCTTTTTTTGTGTGTAATATCAGCCAGTTGGTGACGTGAAGTGAATCCGCGTCAGCCACTGTTTACATACAACAGAGCTCTGTGATCGCTGCTACACTACTAAAGCTAGGAAATCGCTTTAAACAGCTTTAAACTAACAACTTCAGCATTACGGCTCATTACAGCTGAGAGACACAACAGACTGATTGATTACAGAACTCAAGGCGCTTATCTCTTACCGGACTTTCCACATTGGATATACACTGTTTAAAATGGCAGAGGACATTGCAGTTTCTACTGTGAATGACTCTTGCGCACCGGCTACCGTGAAATAGAGAGGAATACCCCCACTTGGATGGCTATTTTTCCACTAAGAATGCTGATTTTCAGAAAGCTGACAGCATCTCTGCTTGGGAGTGGCAACAGGTGATCGCACAGGCTCCTCTCTCTCTCTCTCTCTCTCTCACTCACAAACACACACACACACTCTCTCGCTCTCTCACACACAAACACACACACTCTCTCTCTCTCTCTCTCTCACACACTCTTTCACTCTCTCACACAACAAACACACACACACTCTCTCTCTCTCTCTCGCACACTCTCTCGCTCTCTCACACACAAACACACACACATCCATCCTTGTTTATCCAATAACTTGTTAGAAACAGTGTAAGCCCTGATACTATTTCTGAAGTTAAATTTTTTAATTACAAACGGAGGTTTGGATGCATCATTTGTTTTGAACCCGCAACGGCAGATTCTGATCCGTCGCGTAAGAATGTAGTTCCACGCACAAATGAGTTTTTATGATCATACTCAGTTTTTCCTAATTTTTTAAAATGTACTTGTTCATTGAACTGTTGTATATAAGCAATATCACACTTGAAATCATGCTAAATCAGCACTGCTGTGATTACCTGCTGATGTAGGGCCGTATTGCACTCTTGCTCGTGTGATATTGCTTAAATATAGTACTATTATTATTTTCTTATGTATATATGGTGCACTTCACAAAATAGATGGCATCATGAGGAAGGAAAATTATGTGGATATATTGAAGCAACATCTCAAGACATCAGCCAGGAAGTTAAAGCTCGGTCGCAAATGGGTCTTCCAAATGGACAATGACCCCAAGCATACCTCCAAAGTTGTGGCAAAATGGCTTAAGAACAACAAAGTCAAGGTATTGGAGTGGCCATCACAAAGCTCTGATCTCAATCCGATAGAAAATTTGTGGGCAGAACTGAAAAAGTGTGTGCGAGCAAGGAGGCCTACAAACCTGACTCAGTTACACCAGTTCTGTCTGGAGGAATGGGCCAAAATTCCAGCAACTTATTGTGAGAAGCTTGTGGAAGGCAACCCAAAATGTTTGACCCAAGTTAAACAATTTAAAAGCAATGCTACCAAATACTAATAAAGTGTATGTAAACTTCTGATCATTCAATAAATCATTCTCTCTACTATTATTCTGACATTTCACATTCTTATAATAAAGTAGTGATCCTAACTGACCAAAGACAGGAAATGTTTTCTGAGTTTAAATGTATTTGGCTAAGGTGTATGTAAACTTCTGACATCAACAGTGTGTGTGTGTGTGTGTGTGTGTGTGTGTGTGTGTATATTATAAAACATATACACAAGTGACAAGTGACAAAGGACATTTAAGCTTGATCCACAGTGTATCCATATGTATTTCCTTAAATTATTATTAATCTTTACTAAACTAATCTTTAGAGAGTACACAATTAAAGGAATAAATCACCCAAAAATGAAAATTCTAATTTACTCACACATATGCCATCCCAGATGTGTTCTGCTGAACACAAAGATCTTTAGAAGAATATTTCAGCTCTGTAGGTCCATACAATGCAAGTCAATAGGGGCCAAAACTTTGAAGCTCCAAAAAGCACATAAAAGTGGCATGAAAGTAATGCATATGACTCCAGTGGATACAGTGTGATAGGTGTGAGTGAGAAACAGATCAATATTTAAGTCCTTTTTACTGTAAATCTTGACATCAGCAGTCTCCTTGGCAATCATGATTTCAAGCTCAATTATATTTCCCAGCACCATCTAGCACACTGTGAAATGTACTAGTAATTGTAATCGAGCTTGAAATCATGATTGTTCCTGTAGACTGCAACTGCAAGATGTACAGTGAAAAATGAGTTATATTTTGGCCTGTTCTCACCCAAAACAGATTAGATCACTTCAGAAGACATGGTTTAAACCACTCATGGATTCCTTTTATCCTGCCTTTATGTGCTTTTTGGAGCGTCAAGGTTTTGGCTCTGTTGACTTGTGTTGTATGGACCTTCAGAGGCGAAATATTCTTCATAAAATCTTCATTTGTGTTCAGCAGAAGAAAGAAAGTCATACACATCTGGAATGGCATGAGGGTGAATAAATGATAAGAGACTGTTCATTTTTGGGTCAACTATTCCTTTAACATTTTTGAGGTTTTAAATTGATGATTTTACTTTTGGATGTGTGGCAGAGCTCATTTCATGACCACTGGTGGAAAAAGCAATGGTAAAGAAAATGACAGAAATTTGAGGTAAATCTTGTTAAGGTTATAAAAAAGTCAAAGTTGACTTAATGTTATGATACGAAAGTGTATAAGAAAATATAAAAATTAATTCCAAATACTTTGTAGATATTTCCTAGATAACATTTTTTCCTCTGTCCCACTTTACCAGTACTGCGTTAAAAAAAATCAGGGATTTGATTAAAAGAGGGTATTCAAAGGTTCTACTTCCCAATTTTGAAAACTTCTTCATTTTTGCTTTTGACTAAAGTAGAAGACATCCTAAGCTTTCTTCAAAGGTATAATGTTAGGTTATGTGGCGTTTGGATCATAATTCAAAGTGTCAAAAATAGTAACATTTCCAGTAGTGTCCCACTTTGCTCATATTCACCCTAGTATATCAAAAACTAAAACTAAAATGAATTCAAGATCATTTTTATTTTATTGCACTTAGTTTTGTAGTTATGAAAATGTATTTTAGTTTAGTTTCATTTTTTTCCAATAATTTGAATTTTTTTCCATAGGAATTTAGTTAACGAAAATTATTTTAGTTTTCGTTTTCGTTAACTATAATAACACTGCCTTGCATAAGATCATAATATAAAGAAAGGAGATGTTTGATAACACCCTAACTTGTACAACTCTGCCTGTTCAAACGCTGTCACATTAATATACAAGGACAGTACAACACGCTTGGGATTGTTGTGCTATCACTCAGTTTTCCTCCTCAGACTGACAGAATACAAGTTGCTTATAATGGCAACACAATTTGCATTGTTGTGTGCAGTAGAACTTCCTGTTTATGTGGTTTGCTGAACGCCTTCATTCCTATGGAAACACAATAGCAACTGTGCAGGAATGGGACAGCACAATGGCTGTGGCCGAGAAGGGGGCGGGTTTCTCTTGCATGTGAATTTATAGCCGAGTCTTTGTGCTGCAGCTCCATTGAAAGAGGAAAATGGAAAAGTAAGAAGAGACAGGCAGAAAAAGACAAGCAAGAAAGAGGGAGGACAGGGCAAGAGGAGGAGGGGGGGGGGGGTGAAGAGGAAGGCTGGGAAAAATTGGTGGTAGGAGGAGAAAGTGAGAATGGGAGTGGGGAAATGCAAAAGAGACTGAACGGTAATGAAAGAGAATGACAGATTTTTGTGTGTATGTACTTAGCTATAGTTTGGGACAAACTTGTCCCCAAAAGAGAGAGCAAAAACTGATAAAAACTCCATTTGGGGAACATGCTCTTGGGATGTCCTCAAATGAAAAAAAAAGAAAAAAAAAAAAGAAAAAAAAAGAAAATCAGAAGTGAAGCAAATACTGTTTTTATTTATTATTCTAAAAGTGTACAAAAAGTTTTCTTTTAGACTTAGAGTTAGACTATCGTATGTATAGTTAGATTTATATGAAAGCAATAGGAGTCTTTGCTAAATCCCCATTGGACAGCCAAGTCAACATGTGTGCCTGTGTATGTGTGTGCGCTGAATGCCGCTCCCCCAACAGAAGTAATCAATATTCTGTGCAGCAAAGAGACAGAAACTGAGAATGTGGGTCAACAAATAGGGTACAGTCCTGATGGACAGAGCCTGAATAGTATAACATCTGTACAGTACAGCACAAACATATCACATTACTACATACACTGAGAATCAACCAAAAATATCTGTTCTTTGGAAATGATCCATGAGTGATGCTTTGGACCAGTTTAAGGGATGATGGGATGTCAAGGTGTTATGATGTCACCAAGTCACCTGTCACCAAGACAAATCCCTTGTATGTGTAAGCATACTTGGCAATAAAGCTCATTCTGATTCTGATTCTTCTGATTCTGAAGAAGTTTGTTTGGTACAACAAAACATCAGTCATCTGGGGTAAATGCCATTCTGACAGACATTTTGACCAGCACTATCAATTCATATCTGGTCAATGAGCCATTACCTGCATACAACATCTTGGGCCCTGATGTAAAACAGAGGTGCCTTTTATGACTCTGAATGAGTTTATTTTTCACGATGACCGGCTGACTGAATATTATTCCGCTTATTACACAACTACTTTCCAAATAAATAAAGAAATAAATGGATATCAGAGTGAAAATTAATTATGATGTGAGAAGAAAGAGACCACAGAGTGACATGACAGACATTAAACTAGCAATTACAGTACATAGGAAATCGATTGCCTGAGATATTTAACCGCAGAATGCCGTGATTGACCAAACAGAATCAAGTATTCCAGAGAGCTGTGTAATAAATACATAGCATATGCTAACTATTAAATAACTTGTCACCTGAGCTTGCGCAACACACAGGAATCAAAACAATGCAGTAAAACACTGGGAATTAAACAGTGCAGTACAGGGTTACATATCATGACCAATTCAAAGGTGCAGTATTATAAGGAAGGACACTGCAGTGATCAGCCATCATTGCCCAATTAAACATCCAGCAGGCACAGATCAGATCAGATATAACCTACTGCTTGTGAAACAGCTTGGATGCATGACTCCGTAATGTCAACACATGAGCATGCATCACATCACAGTGAGATGTAGGGTTTGAGACAGTTCATACACTGAATTAACAAGCAGAGCATGACTAAATGCTGTGCTCAGGTCGGATTCAATACTTTCACTGCTGTTCTGTTAAAAAAAAAAAAAAAAAAAAAAAAAATGCCCAATGATATACATACAAGCTGGTTTCAAAAGAGGCCCATGATAGTGAGATGGGATTTGATATATGGCTATTCTGACATAATTTACTGGAATATGAATGTGATTGAAATCTGAAAACAGACAGTCACTCTTTCAATACAAAAAAGTAACGAGTAAAAGTCTAATTTGTAATGCAGAATGGCTCTCTTCTATTCCAGGTCGTTACATGTGTGAATTAATTCATGGTTATTGGGCTGAGGTATCAGAATTTGTAATAACTTTCATTAATAACACTACAAATATTACATCATATGTAATTCAGATCCTTCATTTATGTACATTCAAATAGTCAGAAATGTCACAAAACCTTGATTTGTTTAAAGTGTTGTTTAAAAGGCTGAGTATATTTGTGAAAATGCTTCTATTTTGCACATTTTTTTTTAAGTTGAATTGAAAAAATGTACATGATTTTAAGAATATCTTACTATTTGGTATGTCCCACTTTTGCTGGAATGACAGCATCCATATTTGTGCAAAACCTGATGATCCATATTATCCAGAATTATTTGAGAATGTTTTAAAAAGCATCATGGTCAATTAGAGAGTTAACATGGTTAGTGTCACAAATTTGCTTATTAGTGACCTTAAAATAGTGCAGAATCTTAAATATTTCCTTAAGATTTTACATTATTACTTTTATTTTTTTATTTTTTTAATCTTAAAATATTCTGTTTGTTTATTATACCCCAGATTTTCAATGTAAAAACAAACTTTTGTATACTGAAATGTACATAAACTACTGTAAGCATTATATAAAGTAAGCATTATATAAAGAATGTTTATGACTTATGAAAGAGACAGATCACCAAAAATAATAATAACAATAAATACAATAAAATAAAATTATGACCTAATTTACACATCCTCATTTTCTGCCAAACCCATATGACATTTATATCTATTAATTTAGCAGACAAGCAGACTAAACTTTTTTCTTTTGTGGAGCACAAAAGGAGATTTTAGGCAGAATGATAGCCTCAGTCACCATTCACTTACATTGCATCTTTTTTTGTCTTCCAGACAATGAAAGTGAATGGTGACTGAGGCTATCGTTCTGCCTAAAATCTCCTTTTGCGCTCAATGGAAGAAAGTCATATGGGTTTGGAACAATGAGGGTTGCTCATTTGAGTGACAGAATTGTAATTTTTGGATGAACTATCCCTTTAATGAAAGTTATTATAAAGTATGAGCATCTGATGTAAGGTAAAATGGTGCTGAGTCTGATGCAACACAGGGGCTGAGAGGCCAGCTAATCTCAGTCACTCTTCCAGAGATGATTGAGTCTCCTAACCTCTGTCATTCATTGCTTTATTCCAAATCTATTCTTATCATCATACTTTAACATTCTTGCGATCTACCCCTGGCAGCCTGTTACTAACCAACTCTCCAGAAGTGTTTAAATCTCATGGGAAATCTTTTCACCACTCCACCCCCTCTCTCCCCCTTTACTGGCAACCGACAAGGTTTTCGGTCTTACCGTCAGTGCACTCTTCATAGTACCAGTCCAGCTCATAATAATCTGCCTCCACAAACCTCTGCATGCTCAGTCTCCTTCGGCTGTGAGCTGCAGCCTCTCCTGTCCGGCATCAGAGGTTACACACATACATCTATCTCTATGGCCGCCCATTCTTCCAGCCTCTCGGCAGCCTGATCTACTGATCTGCCACTAACTCCAGTCACAGGGCAGAATCCCATACACACAAGGTCAGAGAATAAGAGACAAAGATGCAGTGGCCCTAAAAGCCAACAGTGTTGCGCAGAAAGGTTGCTGAAACTGTTCTGCTAGAGTCAAGGTTGTATCACACTCCAGGGGGTGGAGCCTTCACTAGGAGCCAACCAATCAGAATGCACTTCATCAGAGCTGATCTAAACATTCGTCACAGCCCGCCCCAGTCTCCTCATCTCTCCGTTTCCACAGTGCCTCCCTCTAGAGGGGTTGTCATAGCAACTGGCTCTGACTCCTGACTGTGTTGGCGTCTGCATGTTTCTGCATGTGCTCGGTTGCTTAACTTTCTCTCTGTTTTTCTCTCCTACCCTATTCTATGGATGTTTGCTACCACATGTCTAGCAGTATGTTTAGCAGTGATTCATGCATGGAATCATTATCTGATGTATAAGCGGACAGTACAAGTGATGGCAGGTGTTCTGATGCTGTCTGGCTGCCAAAAGCAGCAGCTGTCTCTCTGCAGTCCATTGTGCCAAGCACAGCTACAGAAATAAGGAGGCACACTTAATCTGCAATGGCGACTGTAAAGCAGAGATGGGCTTCTTTATGAACTGGATTTTCAATCAGTCACTAACAGAAACCCTGGACAAATAATTTTGCTTTTTTATTCTCTCTACAAAAGCATTCTAGTTAATAAATCCAAAACAAAAAAACATCATCATTCCAGATATCTATTTCATCTAACAGAATTTGTAAATCCACTCGACTGAACAATGAAAGTCTCTTACAGAATTGAAGAATAAATCATCCAATTGAAAGCTCAGCCTTGATGTCATTTTCCTGTGCCAGGGTCTGGCTAATGGGGATGACTTTTCAGTTGCCACCTCATCTGCTCGCTGGCAGTGGGCTCGTACTGATGACATCATGCTGGCTGAGCAATGGGTTTAGAGTTATGTGACATGAGGAATGATGAGATGAAACGAATGGGAAAAATCATGCTTACAATACCTGATTTCCTCAAGTTTAATTATAAATAGCAAACTGTCTAATCAACACAGAGTAACTAAAATAAAACAAAATAAGCACAAATTTAACTGTGATGAATAAACGGTTTAAAAATGCTTTATACGCATAAGCTGACAAAATAGGAATTTTTAATCAAGTGATCACAAAACACATAGCACTGCATGACTTCAGAGAAATCTGGAGCAAAAAAAAAAAAAAAAGCAAAAATCTCAGTTACATTGAGACACTTACAATGGAAGTGAATAAGGGCCAATTTTTGGAGGGTTTAAAGGCAGAAATGTGAAGCTTATAATTTTATAAAAGCACTTGCATTAATTCTTCTGTTAAAAATCATGTATTATTTGAGCTGTAAAGTTTTTTGTCATTTTACCAGTCATTTTAGGGATTAAGTCTTACTGTGTTACACTGTCATGGCAACAAAGGTGTAAAATTAGATACAATTTTACACTTTACACATAAAAGGTTAGTAAGCGATTTTATCGCACAAAAATCAGGTTAATACACATATTATTTACGTCTTGTGGCCTCATTTATTTCCATTGTAAGTGCCTCAAAATTTGTGCTTTTTTTTAAAGAAAAGGAGGGACGAGCAGAAACACATTTTTCTGGTCATCAACATTATGCCACAAATGCTGCTGATTGAGCTTAAATTGTATTGAATGTAGAATATTCCTTTAATTAATTTTTTATTTTTTCTAGACCAACACATGACCTCTAATGTTAGTCTAATGTGTTTTCATTTCAATGTAGTGTTTAATTGTTCAGAAGCATATTCAATTGACTGCAGATCTGTCTGTTAAATATTGAATGAAACAATGTTTTGAATGTGGTCAAATGGTGTTGACCTCAATGTTCAATCTTAAACTGACGGACAAGTCATGGCAATAGGACTGATAAAGCATGTTCTCACAGACCAATCAGCTGCTTATACAAGACAATGTTGCTCTGAGTAACGGGGGGTCAGCCAATGACAATACACAAGAGACCCAGTGTGAGTGTTTGCTGTGGCAACTACAGTAAGCACAGCTGTCACATGACACAAACTGTACATGTAATAACCGAGATATAACTCAATAATTAAGAGCAATGACTGTACATACATAAACAAAATAGCCAACAAGCAATTATAGAATCAAGCTTGAAAACAAAACGACCTTTTGCAGCTTAGAAACATTTAATGACATTCCATTAAAAGTTATTTAGAGTAAGCGTCATTTTTTTTTTTTTATGTTAAAATACCTTCTCCTATCCCAGTTTAACATGCACACATCCCAAAACATTATGCTAACTGGTAATGTTTCTGTACAAGCATGCATGAATGGTGTTTATGTGTGAGTGTATGCATAAATGTGTTGCATGTGCAACATATCGTTGCACATGCAACACCGATCGATCAAGGGCCTAGAGAATTTAATTCATGAGTGACAGAGAGAGAGAGTAAGATTAAGCAGCAGATAAGACTGCAAGGACAAAACAGTGGACAAACACAGAGGAACAAGAGCACGTGTCCTTACGGAAATATTTGAGGGTCTCCTCAATCTGTTCAGTGGTCAGGTCGAGGTTGACGTCGGGTGGGATGAGAGGCGTGTGGAGCCAGTCGTCGTGGTCATAGCCGTATATAGTGTCAGCTCTCAGCTTATAGTGAGGCAACTGTTCCTCAAGCAAACTGATGATTTCCACCTCAGGAAGATCAGTGCTGTTACACACATCTGACAGAAGAATAGAAAAAAAGGTGTAAGTCATCAAAATATAAAAACTGATCCTATTTACTGTAAATAAAGGGGTGTTCACACTGACAGTGATTAAAACTACTGTACTGTTGGTTGTTAGTAGACTTTCCTACTGGATCAGGTGGTAGATCACATGGGTTTCACGTAAGATGATCACATGGAAAGTCGGCATGTTCTTTCAGAGAGTTCCAGTACACTTGGATCGGCCACATTTTGCACGCTGCATTAGCAATGGACAAATTATTTTTTTCCAGTTCTATCCTACTCTGTTCTAACTGGTCATGTTTGCCTTCAGATATTCTAAGGGTGGTTTGCACCAACAAGGATGAATCTTAAATTTAGATTAAATCAAGGTTTATCTGATAATTTTGTTGCACCAAACCTTCTTTAAAAATAATCAAGGTTACATTTTAACCATCAATTTGATCCTTATTTATATTTTACAGTAAATCTGACATTAATCCTGTTACTCCAATACTTTAAACTCTTATTTAAATCTCAGTTAGGGATTAACTTTAAACTTGCAGCTGAGGTGGTTTAAATAAAAATTGGACCTACAATTAAACATGAATGACTAGGCAAACGAACAGTGGATGTGCCGTTTAATTTCGGCATTTAACGAGAACGGTTACAAGCGACAGGTGATCGTTATTGCTCCCCTCCTCTCTTATACTCGTTTCAGTCGGCAGCCTGGGCTGTTCATTTCTGGCCACAGTAGTGTCGCTGACAAGGGGAGGCGGTTGTTCCGAGACCCGTGTGGTTCTTTTTTCTTAAATTACAATGCCATATTTTAAAGCTTGTGGCACTGCACATGCTGCTGCAACATTTTCTTAACCTCCTTGACCTGCCCTGTGTGCTAACGATTTACAGCTAAGTTCAGAATCCATCATGGTGGACAAAATGAATTGCAGGTAAACATTTAAATCATGGGTTAAAAGTTTAATCTTTGATTTGTTAAACCGTATTTATAATTAAGTGGTGCAACACATCTCAAATTAAAACAAAACTTGGATCAACAACTTGGATTAGCTCTAAACGCTGCTTAATTTAATCCTTATTGGTGCAACCCACCCTAAGAGATGACTTAAATCATTAGACCTGTGTCCTGCTAAACTCTTATCATTCTTGTTCAAATAAAATGTCCAAACAAACACATGCAGTTACAGTCTACAGTTACTTTTATCACGTTTTGTGGGGCGGGGATTTTGGCTAGTGAAAATGCTGGGTGGATAGTGACTTTGGAACACCACTAGCCACCAGTGGCCGGTGAGCCAAAAAGTTAACATCAAGCCCTGAAAACAAGCACCTAAATATGAGTGATTGACATGACATTTCAAACAGTGCCAGCAGTGTCCTGCTGTATGACAAGCTATACTTCATTTATAAGCAACATTTTCTAATTCTTGTTTATTTATATTACATGCTGACCTCATAATTTAAAAAAAATAATTTGTCACACCAAAGCAGTACCGAAGTAAGGTGAAGCCTCAGAAAAGATAAAAGGTGAAAAACTAAAGCACCGAAAAATATAGGCTGCTTCCATTATACATTTCATTTAAACCTAAAATCTTGATGTTGAAAAAAAAAAAAAAAAAAACCTTGTCATCTACCCATATACTGTACTGTACATTAGCCATGAGTCTAGGCTGACCTCTAGTGGCCTGAAAAAAAAAACCAAAAAAAACAAAAACAAAACATGCATGTGTCTCCAAAAGATAATCACCGTTAAAACAGAGCTTATAATTCCCAAAATAAATGGTAATCTTTTAAATACTGGCTAGAACAACATACAAAATCATTTGTGCTTTGACACAAAAGGGTGATGGAAAATACTAAGAGTCAGCAATAATTTTATAATTAAATTTCTAAAATAGATTCAAGCACAAAACGCTGCACCATCACGTTATAGCAAATTACCAAGCAGCACTCCTAAATCTAATATGCCCCATGATCCTCCCTTCAGGCAGCATGCTGTTGTTCCACACTGTTTGCTCTCCTCCTTCAGACAACCATCCCGTTTTCCAAACCACATGTGCCATTATAACACACTGAACAGCTCTCTTCTGTACAGTAACAATTAAATAGCTTCCCAGCAAAACCGCAAGACTCAAAAATGTGGCATATCAGAAACTCAACCTGCATGTGTGATGAGGGAGGCCGCATGCTTGTTTTTAACTGAGCACAGGGGGTTCAACCTCTAGAATGGAACTAGCCTTGTGGGTACATTACTAAGAGTGCACTGAAACAATGCAACCCCATTCCAGCAGTAATTCCACATAGAATAAACCACTGACTGTCAGCAGAGAGAGAAAGAGTGAGCTTTTCACCCCTGTGTTGTTTCACTAGCCACAGTGTCCACAGAGATAGAAAACTTACTCTGTGTTATACAGAATGACACATAAACACAATATATCTGCCACTGGTGACTAAACATGCCGAAATAGTTCCACATGTTTTCAGACTGATGAGGAACTGGATTTCCGTCCTAAAGAAAATCTCTGAAGTGTGTAAGTGGTCTTCATATACAGGTAAGGGGTGAAGGTTTTGTTTGTTTAAAAAAGTTGACCAAAGGCTTGTACATTTGTTTGTCTAGAGTTAACAGACAAATACAAAAACACTCAGAACAGTTCAGGACCTGTCAGACTCTCTGCTGAAAACATACAATCACACTCTACTCATGCATTACTGTGCATAGATCACATGCAGAACACCAAACTCACAAACTTAATCACATAAAATGTACGTTTTAAAACTTCTGACAAGCAACAACCAAAATAAGTCTGCTCTTTTGTCACCAGGAGATAGCAACGTGTGTGCCCGTGTTAAAATATGGGGTCAGTGTGCCCTGGAAAGTGTGTGTATGAGTATGTGTGCATGTGTGCTAACTGACCAGTGATTATTTCAGGCTTGTATTTTTAGGTGTAAATGCTAGAGTACTACTGACTGAATCCTGTTGTCCTTCCAGTCTCCTTAACCATTAAAGCAACATGATCACACGGGAGGTCGGCATGTTGTTTCTGATAATTCCGGTACCCTAGGATTGGCCACAATGTGCTGACTTACTGACAAGCGGTGTCTCATATCAGACATTTTTACATTGGCTCCATTGTGTTTACCTTCCCCTGTGGCGAGACTGGAATGTGCGTGATGTGTCAGCAGCGTGGGAGATCCAGGTTCGGATACCACATTGAAACCAGGAAGTAATCACGTTCGCATAATCAGTGACAAGTGCGACTCGGAGGCTGCATTTTTTCCTCTGACATTACATTTTTACTCCACTGATGGTTATGCTTATAAAATATGCATTTCTCTTCACTGTATTACAGCCTGTACAGCTGAAAACAAATCTTTGCCCCTCCCCCGTGGATATAAAACCCAGAAAATAGAGCTCACACGTGCCAATACACCCAACGACACTTACCACTTTAGCCACTGGGGGCAGTGTTTCAAATTTCAGTAAGCACAGACCGATTTTAGCTAATAAAAAGTCAACGTATTTTAACCGATTTCACCGTGAGATCAGTCTGATTAAACATCCTGTTCCACTCTGAACACAAGCCTTATCCAATACAGAAGTAACACCCATTTAAAAAATAAAAAATAAAAAACGTGTTTAAATGAGATTTGAATAATCGTGTTATTCACTGCTTCTTATGTCAAACCGTAAAGAGGCATGCGCACATCACTTGCATACATTGACTAACTGACTTAAATCCCAAGATCGATCTTTTACTCTATGTGGAACCCTTTACTATAATGAGATGAAATCACTCGCATTAGCCACAGTCTGGTAGACAAGAAAAAATGAGATCCACGCAGTCCATTAATCATTGAATAATGTCTCTTTTAATACCCTTTCTGTTCTTTAGAGTAAAAAAAAACTAAAAAAAACTAAAAAAAAACTAATAAAATATACAGAGTAAAATTTTTATTTTCATTATGTACCTTGTTAGAAGGTCACCTGTATAATTTACAGCATTAGCTGAGAGAGAATTTCTTTCGTATGTAAACAAAAGAGACATTATATCTGAAATATACACATAGAGTCAAATCAAATTTGGATCGAATTGAACCGAGAGCTTGTGAATCGGAATCAAATCTGTTTCAATACCCAGCCCTATTTATGACCTTACACCGATAAAGGAAAGCCATTTAATGCATTTGCATGATCACATACGTTGTCAGAAGAAGAACTTGCATGTAAACACTCACTGACACACTTTCTGTACAGTCTTTATGCTCTAGTTACTTATTTTGCATCAATGTGCAATTTGATCAAAAGACAACAATAAGCAAAATAGCAGAAGAAAAGCAATTCACAGGTTTACCACTACATTTACCAAGTATTTCTATGTGCAGTGCACACTTTTGGACACTTAAAAATGCCTGAATGTCATTGCTTTAGATACTAAATTTCACACACATATTTCTCAGAATATACTTCACTTTTCTTAGATAGTTTTACTTTTAACCAACTGGTCCCCAGGTCATTTCTAGTGGAAGTCAGCTGCCCTCAAGTTCACACACGTGTCCTAGCAGAATATCCACAGGTGTAGTTCATCACGTTAACCCTGTTCCACTAATGTTTTACAACCCTGTGTGAAAATACTTTGTCTTAATTCTGCAAAAATAATATCTAACGTTTTATCATAAAAAAATAAAATAAATAAAAAATAAAAAAAAAACTTATTTTTGTTAAATATTTTGCTTGAAAAGTCTTTATTTCTTTAAAATAAATGGCACTTGGATGGATATTTTATTATATAATGCAAAGACATTAATACATTGTAAAGTGTGGCTGAAGTGTCCAAATACTTTTAGTGCCACTGTATGTGCCAGCAAAGTTTACTTAAATGGAGACTAAAAGTCTTTAAAAAAAAAAACTAAATTAAAAAAAAAAAAAAAAAAAACTAAAAATGAACAATAGCATATAGAAAATGACTTAATATTTCCAATTACTCATCAAACAAGACTGCAACAAACAAAGTTCAGGTAAAAAAAAAAAAAGAAGACAAAGAAAGAAAAAAAAAGATGTACAACATGTTCTAGACAAACCTTTTTACGAGGCAGTACTCTCAGTGCAATGAACCCTAATGACAAACAACTTGGCCTTAACTCTGAAACACCGAAGGTCATCTGTACAAAATCTGGGCCTACAGTTGGACACCGTCAAGAAGTCATCTCAGAAAGTCCAGCAAATGTCGAACAAAATAAAGAATGGCAGTACTCACTCATGGTGCTAAAGCCACGGGCCCTGTGTCCTCTCTTCCCAACTTACATTTTCCACTCCTTCAGGATCAGACACGGTGTTGAGAGAACGAGGGATCATGGGAGGAAGAGAGGGAGAGTGAAAAGATGAGGGAGGAGTGAGCGAGCAAATGCGGACACAGCCCAGCCATGTCTGACATGCTGATGGCACCAGTCACATGGCCCCTCACTAAACATAGACTGAATTGCTATCAGGCCGGCCGGCTTCATTGTTCCAGTCCTTCTGACCTAGGATCAGTTTTCTCGCTTCATAGAAAAACACATGTGACTTACAGTGCTTTGCAAATAGCGGAATGGAGATCAGGGGCGTTGAGTTAATGGGGGCGTGTGTTAGGCAGGAAGTTAGACAGCCTCAGGGGAACTGGTTCAGAGATAAATCTAGTAGTTTAACAGCTGCTCAGTGTGTGAGTATGTGTATGAGAGAGAGAGAAGCATCCCAGTTGTCCTAACAATGATACATGCATGAATACATGCAGTACATAAAATATCTTAAATGTGATAACGCATATTTGCCAAATGGTTAAATGAAGAATAACACGTCTATGGACTTCTTTTAAAAAAAAACATCAAGATTTTAGGTTCAAATCTATATGAATGTAAGGGAAAGGTGCTGTAAGTTTTTTTGTTGTTTTGTTTTGTTTTTTGTTTGACTTGAGCTGGAGTTCAGAACAGGGTGAAACTTTCAGCTACAAGCTTTTACACATCAAAGGATCAGAGAGCTGAAGACACGCATGCATGCATCTATCAATCTATCTATCTAATTTTTTGTGTAATCTTTCAGACAAGGCCTTTTTAAAGCCAAGCTTAACTTTACATGTCTAGTTTAACTGTATATTTTTTCAGGCACTTTGCAAAAAATCTCATCCAGAGCAACTTAAAGTGGTTTTGTTACATCTTTAGGACTGACATGTTCAACAGATGGTAAGCATGAGGTTTAGGACTGTATCTGATAGAGGACACCACCCATCAAGCAAATTACTGTACCTATAAAAGGAATTACCTACTGCCTTATTATCTTACTTGCCTACACACCTGTAAAGCCAATGTAATTGCTTTAAATAGCTATTTTACCTGTAAAGACTACAGCAACAATCCAATGCAGATGAACAGTCAAAATAGAATTTGTGCATCAATTTAAGTCAATTAAGTGCATACAATGGTCTATTAACTGAAAACAGTCTTGAGTCTGCACCTGATGATTAATACCTACATTCTACTTCATTTATTTTCATGAGTCAGCAGTAACATGTGAAAAATTCATACGTGCATCTCAACATATGGAGAGACGAGTGCTGTAACTTTTTTCTTAGGCAAAAAGCCGATCAGATTGCTGAGACAGGAGACAGCTTCTGAAATGAAGAGTGATGTCGTGACATCATCTCACTATAGGTCAAGAGCAGCACTATCAAACTGTCTCTTTTGTTTGAGACAGTAGAACTCTGCAGTGTCCTTATTGCCAATATCTCAAAAAATGTTGCAATGTTATATCGATCTATTTAAAATGGCGGCGGACTTGTGTGAAAAATAACTCTTGTGTTGGGATAAATGACAGCTTATTTTAATAAAATAATAGTGACAGTAATGATTACATTGTTACTGATATTTTAAAATGAGTATTTGCTGAAAAGCAACTTATGCTTGGTTAAAATGTTGTATATTATTTAGTGAAAAAGCATGTTGAAATTCATATGTATCAAATATGATACAACAGGCTTTTGAGGTATATCTCTTAATCACAATTCCATTCCATTCATACCCACTACAAAAAAAAAAAAAAAAAAAAAAAAAAAATCAAAGAGCTTTGAAAACTCTGACATACTTTTTATAAGATATATTTAAAGTGTGAACTAATATTTCTGTGTATTTTCATGTATGCAGCCTAAAGATCTCATTATTTTACATTACAAGCTATGATAATGTCATCATATCATAAGTTCCTGAGACCCAACGAAAAAAGTTTTACAATTTCCCTTTTTTAAATTTCAATATAGTGTTTGGTGCATAAAATGCATATGATAAAAATTGTTTACTGCAAAAATAATTTGTATTAATATTGTAGTTGATATGCTGAATTGAACTGTGTTACATTTCAATCCATATATATAGACCAAGGACAGGAAGTTGTCATGGCCAAACTCTCAAACATTTGGTATCTCTGAAAAGTCCAGGAAGTCCTCTGATAATACCCCAAGATTTACCACTGTAACATGTATGGGCTAAGAAAAACTTAAATAAAAAAGGTCCTATACAAAACTGAATTGCTGGGCCTCAGGAGGATAATGACCTTTAAAGCCTAATGTATCAAATATGAAAAAAACAAAAAACAGAAAAACAAAAACAAAACAGTTTAATGTCAAACAATTAGAATTTTCTGACAATTCTTTCATATGTCAGTCTTTACAGATTTAAAGCAGCTTTAGAATAACATTAAATTATCTGCTAAATTAATTTTATTCCTGGTTCTACAGCAACTGGTTCTACAATTTAACAGGGGCCTTGGTGTGAAATAAAAACTATCACTGACTAACAATATGCACCCATATATATATATATATATATTATTTTTTTTATTTTTTTTAGATAAACCCTGTTCTAAATTGTAGCAGACATCAAAATAAAAATGTGTCTTTATGGAAAAATACCCCATCAGCACATCGTGTCTAAAACTTAAAATCTTATAATAATCAGTGTTGTTACTCTAAAAAAGTAATTAATTACTAACTACTAATTACATCTTCTACAGTGTAATTAGACTACTGTACTAATTACTCTTTCTGAAAAGTAATTGCATTACTTATTACTTTCTAAAACCCTGATCAACCTTGACCAGATGAAAAATACAAGGATAGACATGAAACTGTTCTTTTAATTCTTTCAAATAAATCATATAAAATCAAATAAATTATTCATGAACTGGCCAAAGAATTTAAGGGGGCTGTATTAAATTAGAAAACATACATTTTAACATTAGACGTTAAAGTTCTATTTTAAATTCACTATTGCTTTATATAGAATTGTTCTATAGTCTATATAGTATTTAACACAATTACAGTCATTTAACTACAGTAATTAATTACTTAGTAATGCATTACGCCCAACACTGATAATAATAAAAAAGCTCATCTGGTGAAATACGTATATACAGTATGCCTTTATTGGAATACAAAATTCTTGATCTGGTGAATGTATAGGCTATAAAAAGCTTGATTTAGTAAATACTTATATATAAGCATTGTAACTGAGTGAAGTAACCACAATTTCAAAACAAGAGTCCTGATAAATCCGATAACTTAGTGTATTTCAGGCTTGTTCATAATCCGGTGTTAAACTCCAAATCTTCTTTTTTCTGGTGATTATTGGGATTTTGGTTGCACAATAAACTGCATCTGGGATTTTATTCATTTTGGACTCTTGCAGACTGTACATTTATGTGTGATACCATCATTGAAAGGCAAAATTTTAGGCTATTTCTTTTTTTTTTTTTTTTTTTTACATTCTACTGTATAAATTGATTTTAAAAACTTCCAGCCGATTCCAGCCGATTAATCAGTTAATTACCGGTATAGGCAAAATCTTTATCGTCCGACCTCTAATCTTGAATATCAAAAACGGCCAGTTACTTCTTATTTTTCATTTCACAGAGAACAAAACAATTATCATATCTTGCATTGATGATTCAACACAAACACTCAGAGTAGGGCTGAACAATCTGGACAAAAAACAGAATTGCAATAATTTTGAAAAATACTGCGGTTGCAATATAAGTGGCAAAATATTATTAACAATAAAACAAAAAAGAAAGAAAGAAGGAAGGAAAGAGTGTTTCCTTTTGATCAAAATTAAGTCATGAGGAAAGATGCTCTACTGCCAGTAGAACTGTGTACCTGTTTTAGCCCACTCTGTGATAGGGTCTTAACCCACTTTTCATCATTATTTTTTGGAACCCAATAATACGTCATTATTAAGTTAAGAAATGTTCATGGAAATATATTTTTTGTATAATATTAACAACAACATCAACAACAATAATAATTATTATTGTTATAATAACAGTACTATCGTTATGTAATAATTTATTGACTTACACGCAGCATTGCTATAAGTTTCGGTTAAATCCTTAAACCTATATTTTGGCGGAAGTTTTTATTTTGGCGGAAGCATTTATTTTGGCGGTACACTGAAAGTTTGCATTAGAGTTGACAATGGCCTTGTTATGCAGACAAATGCTCTCATCTACTCTTCGGTCCATAAAATAAATAAATAAATAAAATAAAAAATATCCTGGTATTATTAAGTTACTTTAGATATGTGTAGTAACTTTTAGCGGCCAAGCAAATTTGGAATTATTCAACAGTGTAATTAGTGAATCTAGAGCACTGTAAATATAAGGCACTCTCTCATTTGTGTATGAGTAAATATGGTACAGAGAACAGAGCTGAGCACATACAGAAAGCGCAGCGAGCAGCCATCAGAGACTATTTATTTATTTAATGAAATTACGGTTTGATAATTGCACTACGTCATATCCAAATTTATTTTGATTAATCGTTCAGCTCCAACTCTGAAATCAGCTCCTGATGAGGTTAGCAATTCCATATTGGCATTAAAATGTACTGGGAACTGTTGCAGTTAGTGCATGAGATGGCCAAAGCCCCAAAATACTAATACAAATAAATAAAATAAAAATGTTCTTGGGGTTCTACAATCAGCAACAGTGAGAGGTGATGGGGGCATACAACAATTAAGTGGCTGTTCAGTTGCGTTGTCTGGCCCTCAGTCACGGTACACACAGCCCTAACAATGACACAACAGTGTTATATTACCATGGCAATGGCAGTCAAACACTGCCTCTGTTTTGGGCATTCTGAAATAATCTTTCCTGTGAGTCAGAACAAGCGTTTGCCTTCGGCAACAGCTTCAAATCTGCAACAAAGTTCATAAATTCATCACACAAAATGAGCACAAACACAAAAACACAAAGTTCACCTCTGAATGAGTGTGGGCACTGAATAGACCCAGACCAGCCCTGTTTCTCAATGACACAAATTCAAAGCCTACTGTAATTCAACAAGTAAACACAGTAAAACATCAACATGTTATGATGCTGTTACTACACACTGTCTGACAGGTTTATTTGATGGTCACAACATCTCATAGTTGTACATGTGACACACACACAGCACAATGATCCTAACATATGATTTTAAACAGTGTGGCTTCATTTTTAACAGAGGAAACCTTGACTAAATGTCTGTTACACAACAGAATCATATGAAACGCAATAAGTCAAACATGCAAATGATGTTGAACTATTTAACGTGTTTATATGGATCAAATTTGTATCCTGAAGGATTAATACGCTTCAGACAAATCAGATTGTTTCTTAAAAGCTTATTAAACAAAATAAGCAAACATAGGCTGCAGAGTGTTTGTTAACTGCTGCAAAAATGTTGGAAAGTGGTACATGTAGGCCATCACCACTAACTCTAGATTTCCACAAGATGGCAGCATGCCATGATAATACGGCCAGCAAGCTTCTAGAAAAGTAGGTTACATGACCTAAAGCTTTTCATATACTAATGAACAGCCTGTGGTATTACAAAACACTTATCTTATCACGTATGAAAGCAAAACATGGAAAGCACAATATCGTGAGGAGGGTGGGGGGTGGTGATCTCACTCATTCACCGTCTGCTGTGTCCTTCAGTGGAGGCAGATCCAGTTACAAAACTTGAACCACACCAAACATCCACATGTCCCTGAAGGTGAATTTTTAGCAATGTATCATCATGGAGACAGATAAAATAGGGGCTGAAATGAATATGTAACACGTTGCTTGCATTAAAAATTATATACACAGTCCTAACCTGGGATGAATTGTTAAAGACTCGTATTGTATAGCTAAAGTGTCTGTTTGGCGCATGTATGGGTGTGAAACACAGGAAGTGTTTGAAAAAATATATACTATTAAGCACACTCCTTTAGCCTATTTAACAATGTTAAATGTATCTATGTAAATAATCAATTAAAACAATTGCATGTTTCCTTGAATAGTTTCTCAATTAAGTGAGCATTGCTTTTTCAAGTAGGGCCCAATGAAATCAGTTTGTTTGTTTTTAAATTCAGTTTTTTCCCCACGTTTACAATTTTTATTCAATTTCATCATCAAAATGGTGTCTAATCAAATGGATTAATGAAAACTTTAATCAAATTAAAACAGAGCAATTACCTTTCAACATACCATTGCATTTTTTAATCAAATAAATTGCTTCAGTAAAGATCCTCACAGCATAATCTAAACAATGTCTTCAATTTCATGGTTCAAGCTTTTATTTTTAATCAAGCTTTTATTTTGACTTGAAGGCTATTCCGTTCTCTGTTTTTAATGGTAGTTTGTCACCACTGGATAAGAAGTTGGTTATATGGTCCAATGTGATCACCGAGCATGTTTACATGCACACCAATATACACAAATTACTCCCAAAATCAGCTTATTAAAAAAATCTGACAAGGCAAGAAATCCATGTTTACATGACATTTGATACATCACGTTATTCTCCACTTATGATGTCAAGCCATGAAGAGGTATGCGCTCAACACATGCGCACACTGGATAATCCGGTAAGAACGGCGGTTAAGGTGTTTACATGCCATGCAAAATCGGCATAATGGGCAAAAATCTACCCGTGTCGATCAGTTTATTCTTATGCCGTTTATGACCTTACACTGATAAAGGAAGGCAGTTTATTGCATTTACATGACCACACGTGTTGTTGGCTTATTAAGCATAATCGTGTAAGAACGTGCATGCAAATGCACTCACTGATGCTCAAAATGCTGGGATTTAATTATAGAAATATACCTGTATAGACTGCAGGCACTGCAGCTTCACAACATGCACTACACCAAATACTACAACAAGTACAGCACGTAATGCTTAGAAAATTTGGTGTTTTCAGCATATGAGCGGCTTCATACACTCACTTTGAAGCACACAGCACATGCAGGCTGCATATTTGAATCGCATCCTTTTGCGTTTTTCAATAAATCACACTAGTACATATCATGAATTTAATGTGATTAATTGTTCATTTCATTGTAAAAGGAGAAACAGTGTGTCACTCAGACAGCAAACGGGGGCCGAGTTGAGTCGGTCGGTGTTCGGTCCTTCCAGTACTGCACAAACACTGGTATTGTTACATCGCCTTGGTATCGAAGTACAGCTATTTATGACAACCCTAGCCAGAACCACCCACATTTCCTTCATAAAATGCAAAAATCTTATGATTTTACAGTATTAACAACAATAACTAGTAGAATGGCATTTTGGTTAAAACTCTGGTTTAATTTCTGTAAGGGGATGCTTAGTAAGTTTCTCAGTGTTTTAGTAATTGTTACTCATCAAGAGCAGGAGGAAATGGCATCCCAGTATTTCCATATGCAAACTGAAGCAGTGTGAATCTGTGATAACAGCAGAGGAAATCATAGGAAGAGCCTTGAACAGACTATATGACATTCAGCAGTGATTACCACTGGAGTATTCAGCAGAGATAAAACCAACTAACACCCCAAACTCATAACATGTAAAATAATCTAAATTGGTCAACAAGTAGCATAACATGACTCTGGATCTGCCCTGTGGGATCACATACAGTGGCCTAAAACTTAAAACAAATGAAGCTATGAAGTTGACACAGGTGTCCTATCAGAGTAACCACAAATGTAGTTTATCACATAAACTATGGACATTTTCCACTAATATTTGACAAGCAGAAAGTGTCCAAATAATGTTTTTAATTTAAAAAAAATCCTGTATACTGTATATTTTTTTATTAGGTAAACATGCTTCTGTGAAATGTTTTGCTTGATGTGTATTGCTCTTATTCCTTTAAATGTAAACCACATAGCATTATTTTGGTATAGGCCTATAATGCAAAGAAATTCATTTGTTTTTAAGTGTACTTCTTGGGGCCACTGTATGTCCAGCAGAAGGCTACACTGAAATAACTTACTCTGCTAGACAATCAGTGTCCTTGAGAAATGTTTTACATGAGACAACTTTGGCCAAACACTGTTTAAGTAGTTGTTTTCAGATAAGACCGGTAGATAACCCATTACAAAAAACATAACAGCTATTTTTGTGAGTGTTGAGTAAAAAATTACTGATCAGAGGTCCTTCTCTTTTCCACCCTCTCTTTGGTGACATCTTAAGCTGAGGACATGACCAAAAACTGTCATCTCCAGTCTCCAGTCCATTCTCATCACACACAGACACACATAAACATAATAGGGTTAAACAACAACAGGCCCCTTAAGACGAGCAGAGATAATCCACCAGAGCCTAGTTGTCAAGCACTCACACAATGTGTCTCCAGGAAGCAAAAGGAAAAACTACAACAGCTTGAAAATGGTGCCAAAAATTCAGTTACACTTGCCAGTTATGTTAATTTGATGTAAAGCATTTATCTCAAATGAATGGAATGGAAGAATCTGGATGTGCAGACCCATTCAAATTCAATGCTACCCTACTGCCCACAGATCAGAGCTGGATCTACACACACGCTAAAACACATTACTGTTAATCACAAGATCAACGGATTGATTGAGATGCTTTTACCTGATGAAAATGCACACTTCTGTAATGAAAATGATGAACACTCCATGCTGCAAATTGTGCAAAACAGACAACCCAATGAATACTGCACAACAGTCTGAAAGTACATGCCATCTACAAATGACAAGATCTTTGAAATGTAGAGTAAGTTTGTTTAGGCCAGATTAGATTAGACCACCTGTGTTTAAGAAATGTACTTTTCAAAACTTTAGGTTACTCACGTAACCTCAGTTCTCAGATAACATGAAGTGAGGCATCTCAATAAGAGAACGCCTCAGGCATGACCGATCGTGGAAGCTCCAATGACACAACGTCTGTCAAGATTGACAGACCAATCGCTGCAGCCCTTAAGGAGTCCCACCTCCCTAATATAAACCACAGCTACCTGTTGCTGCCTTATTCTCTGCATATCTCTTCTCCGTGCAAACTGCAAGGAGGACAATGATGTGAGATACCTAACTTCTTGTTATCAGAGAACCGGGATTTCGTGAGTAACCTAAAGTTCTCTTTCTAACACTCGTTCGGTATCTCACTAAGGGATATAGACAACTCCCAAATTGCAGATATGCTGGCTGAAGAAGATGCCACAAGCAGAGAAAATGCAGAACCTAACAAATGTACTAAATCACCCCTCCTGATATTCAGGAGATGATATCAGAAACAGAAGTATATGGCTCTGCTTATGGATCCCCCTTATACATACAGTATGTATTTGTGCTTACTATATAGTATGTTGCATTCCCGTCTCAAGGACAGTGAGCCACAGAAGGCTATGTTACATCCAGTCTATAAAATCTTAGAAATGTATGAGGAGATGACCAACTTGCCGCAGCACAAATCTCTTGGACTGAAATGCCCTTGAATAGCGCCCAAGACGTGGCCATACCCCTGGTGGAGTGAGCCCGTAGTCCATCCGGGGGTGGACGATTAGAGCTATTACAACATAACACAATCGCATCTACCACCCAGTGAGAGTGCTGGCGAAAAATAGGTTTTCCCTTATGAGAGTCAGACTTTGAAATAAAAAGCTGTCTATTCTCCCATCAAGCTCTTGTCTTTTGCACATACGCACTCAGAGCTTCGCACAAACAATGTAACTGCTCTTCCTCCATGTAGGAAAAAGGCAATGGGTGAAAAGCCAACAAGTCTACTGACTGGCACGAGCCTGAGGAGTTGTTTACTTTAGGAACAAATGCCAGTTTTGGTCAAAGAGTTACCTTCAGACCTCCCTGGGCGAACCACATGCATGAGGAATGAACTGATAGAGAATGTAGTTCACACACTAGCTTAGCAGTTGTGAGAGCAAGTAATAAAGCTGTCTTTAAGGAGAGCAGCTTTAATGTGATACACTCTTGTGGCTCAAAGGGCGGCTGAGACAGCACGTTCAGGACCATGGACAGGTCCCACGGCGGAACGACTGGTCCAGAAACCGGGTGTAACCTCCGAGCGCATCTCATAAATTGACAAATAAATGGGTGCTAGCCCAAAGTGCCAGAGTCGATGCCCACATGACATGCTGATATAGCAGCCAGATAGATTTTGACCGTAGAAAGGGCTCTGCCCTTATCCAAAAGGTCTTGCAAAAAACACAATACATCTGCCAGCGAACACAAGCAAGGAACAATATGTCTGTCAGCACACCATCGTTCAAACACTCCCCATTTGAGATCATAAAACAAATGCGTCCAGGCTGCTCTCACGCTCTGGATCATTTCAATCACTATTGGGGCAAACCAATTTGATTTAAGTTTAGCCTCTAACGGGCCAGGCCCAGAGAGCCAACATCTGAGAAGAGAGAGAGATCTCTGCGCAGCGGTAGAGGCCAGGGGTGGTTGTAAAGCAGTTGAGCTATCTCTGTCATCCAAAGGTGCATCGTCGCCCACCAGGAAGAAGAACAGACGACATTGTGCATTTTCATGCAATGCAAAAAGATCTATGGCTACCTGTCTGTTTCTCCGTCATATGAGGCTCACCACTTGAGGGTAAAGCTTCCATTCTCCATATAGCGGATTCCCTCTGGACAGCAAATCTGCTCCCCTGTTCATTATGCCTGGAACATGTGTTGCGCTTAATGACAACAGTTTCGTGCTGCTTCACACAATCAGTTTCTCTGCCAAACTGTGAAGCTGGCGTGAGCGGATTCCCCCTTGCCAATTTATATAGGCTATCACCGTCGTGTTGGCTGTTCTGATCAACATGTGAAGATTCCTGAGAAAACTCACAAAATGCCTGAGCACTAGAAACAGAGAGCACTGTTAGCAGCTCCAGAAAGTTTGTGCTTTCCAAACACCTATCACTGTTCTGCCCTCGAACACAGCACCCCAGCCTGTGAGAGAATCATCCGTTGTTACCATTTTTCTCACTAAAATGGGGCCCAATGGGCACCCTGTCCTGAAAAAAGACAGGACTCTCCAATAACGGACAGCGTTCATGCATTCTGACAAAACGATCTCTCTGTGACTGAGGCTGCGCTGACGATCGAGCGCAGTGGCACTGTTCAGTTCTGAAATTTCCTCATTCGCAATAACCCCAGGGAAATCACGGCCACTGTTGAGGCAATCAAGCCCAACAGCTGGAGACACATTCTTAGTGAAACTGATCTCTCCCGTTGAAAAAGGGAGATAAAGGTGCGAAACGCACAAAGCTGAATGGAGTTCAGTCTGAGCCCCAGATAAAATGTGTCACCAGTGTGTTCGTATTTCTCTCTGCTTGCCGCTGAGATGGCGTGCATACAAGTAAATCATCCAGATAAGCTGACACCCTGATACCTGCATGTATATATGTACCTATATGTAGAAAAATGTCTATGTGAAAATACACATCTTGAAGATGTATTGATGTAAACCAGTCTCCGTGATGCATTGAATGAGAGTTCTGAGCATGAGCATTTCGACTTGTATCTCTTGAGGTGTTTATTGAGGACCTATACTATACTGAACCTGTATTACAATGGGATGGAGACCTCCCCCTCTTTTGGGAATAACAAAATACCAGGAATTAAAACCCTGATGCCGTTTTTCCAACGGTCTCATTCTTATCACTCCCTTGCTCACTAAAGAGGATATTTCTTCCTCTAATATCCAAGCTGAATCCCCCTGGGCCGCCGACATAACCACTCCACTGAAAAGAGGTGGCTTTACAGCGAATTGAAGCCTGTAGCCCCTCTCTACTGTGTTTAAAACCCAGGGATGAACTGCGCAAGCGCATCAGTTCTTGGCATGAGCAGGGAGTGGGCCCCAACCATCTCCACTCACTAGTGCGGTGGCGCCATCTAGTGGCGAAGAGGGGAGCTGCGATAGCAGCCGGGAGTGATAGTTTATTGGTTTTATTTTTGTGTGGTAATTTTTTTCTGTTTTCACACATCACTGTGACCTCGACCCACAGCCTGCATGCAACAGAGAACAATTTATTATTGTTGTATGACTGCTTGTGCATACTTCCTCTTTTGCCCTCAGAACAAACCCTGTGGGTGGAGGGTGAAGAGAACTTACAGGGGACACTAAAGCAACCTGTGCTACTGCTCCACACACTGTTGGCAGTAGCACACTCAAACTTTCCCTTCTCTGTTTCCCCACGGAATGGAGAAGATGTTGGTCTCGTAAGAGACTGGGACAAAGAAGCCCTGGATGCTGACTCAAGACCCCTCCTGGCAAATCTGACAGACCTCAGGTTACCTACCTCTTCTTTCCCCCCTGAGGGTTAGCAGAATGGTGCTTTGCAGCTGTGTCTGCAAAGGACTGTTTGGGTTTGGAGTGGCCAGGTTTCTGTTGTGGAGCCGTATTACCAGGTTGTTGAGGCATCGTATTACCAGGTTGTTGAGGTGGGCCAGACAAGGCGGCTGGTAGACAGACTGTCCTCCTCTCTCGGAGGGCCTGAAACCTCCTTGGTTTGGCTGATAAGATCACGGAGTGGGCTTTCTCGGGAGATAAACTTCAAATGCCTCTCCCTCCTTCTTCCGAATGTCACACCGTTTGCACATAGCTGAAAGTGTGGCGCCAAAATGAGCTTTCGGGTCCACGGGGGCATCAAAAAACTCCACTTTTTCTTTGTCTGAAAGTCCTGACAGACTCAGCCACAAAGCTCTTTCTCCCACAACAGCCAAGCCCATGTTTCGGCCACAGCTCTGAACTGTGCCACGTGACGAGCACAAATTCAGATCCGCAATTACGAAAATCTCCTCCCAAGTGCTGGGTTGGGAGATCCTGAATCCAACTGATGTCCCATTTCCTCTAATAACTCGTGAGGAGAGACATCGCACTCAGAGCCCGAACCACTAATGCAGAGGATCTGTATACCTTTTGAAAATTAGAGGCTATGAAACACTCTGTTTTTCCAGTCAATGAAGCACCGGTGGGAGACAAAGTTGACCGGCGGCTCAGGTTCAAGTGGTTCGCAACAGAGACTTCCACGGGGGGTTCTGCCATACCAAATTCCCCCATGTCGTGAACATCCAGTCTCGAGAAACCCTTAATGGGTACCTGGTGTGAGAAGGGTTTGTCCCAAAATCTCTTCATTTTGTCCACACAATCCGGTATGGCTGGAATAAATTGCCTTGCTGGCAGGAGATGGGAAGGGAGCCTTTTCCCATCATACAGATCTCGTACAACTCCTGTGACTGCCGGCTGGGTTGGCCACTTCAATGAGATCCAGATCAGCTTGCACAGGGGAAGGGGCACTTCCTCCCTGTGTGCTCAGAGGCCAGGACAAATTCAGGGGGAGAATAGCATCGTCATCGTCTTCCTCAAGGATATCTGATGGCACTTCATCCTTGCAATCATCTCCCTCTCCAGCTAACCGGTCTTCAAACAGCAGGGGAAGAGCTTAGAATGCCTCGTCCATCAACTCCTCCCATGTGAACGGGCTTCGAGAACTCTCCATAACCTCTTCTCCCACGAGAGAGGAGAGACACAGGTCCTCTCCCCCCCCCACTGCCACCCTGTCTTCTTTCTCAAACTTTTTGCAAGAATTAAGCACAGTGGGTACAGCCATCGGAGCTCGATAGCACAGCTTGATCGTGTTTAGCGCCCAAGCCTGTGCTATAGGGAGTATGTGAATCCTTTGCAGAAATCCACGCACCGCACGCACATGGGCAAGGAGGAAGGCCTTTCCCTCCGGGGCTCTCAGGCACTTTGGCTGAGGCCATGATAACACCCTCTTCAAACAGTAAGTCCTTTAAAAGCGGGGTGAGCGCTGTAAAAGTCAGGAAAAACACTGAAACGTTTTCTTACAGATGAAAAGGAGAAAACTTGCCTTAACGCACTAATTTACTCTTTTTAGTCCACAAACTAATTAAACTGCCACTCAACAAAAACGTGGATCAAAAATTACACTATGTAACACAATTTTTGTTCCTGGGTAGTAAGTGTTATTTACTAACTGCTTATGCCTCAAAAGTATAGAAAATGGCTATTATTCCCCACAGACTTTGCTTTTGTGACCAGGACAGTGATATTTTGAAATGTACCTATTTCCAATGAGAAAACGGGCGAATTTGTGTATTTTCGTTCACATAAAGTCAGAAAAAACAACATGTATTTATACTAAAGTAATACACAAATGACTACAAAAGATTTAGAAGTGAGAAGTTTTTCGAGATTTACGATTATACTGTAAATCACTTTCACAAATCAGCCCCCAAATGTAGTCTCCTATTATGTTCTCATTATACTGTCCTTGGTAGTGGCATTCAAAGTCCAGTATATCCTGATGGAAGCACTCGCCTTGCTCCTCCGAGTACACTCCTATGTTCTCCTTGAATTTATCAAGATGAGCATCAAGGATATGGACTTTGAGGGACATCCTACAGCCCATTGTGCCATAGTTCTTCACCAGAGTCTCAACCAGCTCCACATACTTTTCGGCCTTGTGATTGCCCAGGAAAACCTGAACCACTGCGACAAAGCTGTTCCAAGCCGCTTTCTCCTTACTAGTGAGCTTTTTGGGGAATTCATTGCACTCCAGGATCTTCTTTATCTGTGGTCGGACGAAGACACCGGCTTTGACCTTTGCCTCAGACAGCTTAGGGAAGAAGTCTTGAAGGTACTTGAAGGCTGCCGACTCCTTATCTAGAGCTCTGACAAATTGTTTCAAAAGGCCCAATAAGATGTGCAGTGGTGGCATCAGGACCTTCTGGGGGTCCACCTGTGGCTCCCACTTGATGTTGTTCCTCCCCACAGAGAACTCAGTCTGTTGTGGCCAGTCCCGCCTGTGGTAGTGCACCTTGTTGTTCCTGCTGTCCCAAAGGCAAAGATAGCAGGGAAACTTGGTAAAACCGCCTTGGAGACCCATCAGGAATGCCACCATTTTGAAGTCCCCTATGACCTCCCAGTAATACTCATCATACTTCAAGGCGTCCAGCAAGGTCTTGATGCTGTTGTAATCCTCTTTGAGGTGCACCAAGTGAGCCAGGGGAAGAGGCGGGTACTTGTTACCATAATGGAGCAGCACGGCTTTGAGGCTCCTAGATGAGCTGTCAATGAAGAGGCGCCACTCATTCTGGTTACAGGTGATTCCGATTGCCTCGAACAGACTGGTCACATTGTGGCAGAAGCAGAGCCCATCTTGATGGGTGAAGAAGCTGGAAAAAGGTTGGTGACGCTTCCTCTGATCTGCGACTTGCACACTTTCATCCAACAAGTTCCACTGCTTGAGCTGAGATGTCAAAAGCTCGGCTTTGGACTTGGTGAGACCAAGATCTCTAATCAAGTCATTGAGGTCTTTTTGGTTGGGGTAGTATGGGTTTCTCTCCTCAGCTCCACCTCTGAAATTCCTCAAAGTCCATACCCTTAATGCTCATCTTGATAAATTCAAGGAGAACATGGGAGTGTAATCGGAGGAGCAAGGCGAGCGCTTCCATCAGGATATACTGGACTTTTTGAAATATTGCATATCTCACGATTCATTTTGATATGCGATATGAGGTTCACAATTTGATAAAATCTTGATTCAATATTATTTTGACAAAGTATGACAGAAAATTGTTAATTTTTTAGGAAAAAACATTTGAACAAAATGCATAATTTATCATCAAAATAAAGTTCTTTAATACAAAATATAAATGCTCAAAGTTTAAATAATTAGAGTTTCTCAAATACCTTTATCTATAAGAAAGAAGATTTTAAAACATTTTGGGCCACATTTAGGCTTATAAATATAGTTTAAGGCATAACAAGCAATAGAACTGATCAGAACCTGTTTTGAAAAAGTATGTGAAAGTGTATTTTTTTTATTTAATAATTTGGCATCATTATTATAATCACATTTTAACTTAAAAAAAAATATTCTACATTATATCAATTAATATTATATCATAACATTGTATATATAATAATTATATGAGCCATCACTGTTTAAAATAATTTGTACAATTTACAAATAATAAGGTTTACATTCAATTGTATGACCAACGCTAAAATGGTAATATCACTATAAGAGTTCAACGAGTAGGCCTATGTCACAGACTCGCACACACAAACTGCATACGCAACCATGTACTGTCACAGTATGTACTGCATTTGATGAAGGACGCACGTATCTGTTGCCAAAACAGAACGCTATTTTAGGTAAGTAGTTTGAATAGATTTCGGACATACAGTACTTCATCCAGGGACGTGGGCACTGAAACATGACCCGCATATATGACCTAAGAACAACAAACACCAAAATTATCTGCTCTGGTTTTGTTAATCAAGCTCAATTTAAGCGCAAGTAACAATTATCTTGGTATATATGCACTTACAATTGGGAAGAGCAGTCCGACTCGTGGTTCACCGCCTTTCTTTTAAATCCAGTGTTTTGAACGTGATGTTGCCTCAGCTCCCGAGGGATTATGGGACCGTTAAGTGTCCAGTCGATCCGCACTTCAGATTCTCGCCTGAAATAGTATGTCATCTGGGTATTTCTCACTTACTGCTTCATGAATACTGTGGATTCGGACATACAACTCCATTGGCATACTGTTTTTGGCATTCTATATAGTATAGAAGTATGGATATCCAGGTGCAGAGACAGTGTCCCAGTTAATGGTCTCTATGCACGGTCACTTACATTTATGCATTTGGCAGATGCTTTTATCCAAAGCGACTTACAGTGCATTCAAGGTGTACATTTATTTATTTTTTTGTCACTTTGTGTGTTCCTTGGGAATCGACCCCATGACCTTGGTGTCTTAGTTGAGCTACATTAAACACTTCTGCTTTTTGCTTCAGAGGGCGCACTTATAACCGGAGCAGCACCGGAAACTATTTCTTTCTATGCTGTCAAGACGACTCAGGAGAAAATGACTTTTTACACTGGTTATTTGCAGGAGTTTATGCAGGTGACAGTGGACAATATCCATTGCACATTGAGACATGGAGCTGTTTCTCCATCCAGTAAAGAGAAGAAGAATTTAACAACATGTATTTTATGTTATATCGACCACAATGAGCCACAGAAATTAAAGGAATAGTTCATCCAAAAGTGAAAATTCTCTCATCATTTACACACCCTCATGCCATCCCAGATGTGTATGACTTTCTTCAGCAGAACATAAATGAAGATTTTTAGAACAATATTTCAGCTATGTAAATCCACACAATGCACTGAAATTGGTGCCGACGCTCCAAAAAGCGCATAAAGTCATCATAAAAGTAATCCATACGACTCCAGTGTTTCAATCCCTATTTTCAAAAGTGATATGATAGGTGTGAGTGTGAAACAGTTAAATTTTTAAGTCCTTTTTTTGCTTGAAATTCTTCTCCCTGCCCAGTGGGGGCGATATGCATGAAGAATGTAAATCACCAAAAACACAAGGAGAATGTGAAAGTGATCTGTTTCTTACCCACACCTATAGACCTTATTCACGCTAGCGCCATCTTTGATTTTTTAATGGGAATGACAACGAGGCTGTGAGGGATAGACTTACAGTCTCTTCAATAGGCTGTACTGCAGTTTAAAGTGTTTTTGGATAGTTCCGTGGAAAAAACATTGATAAAAATATCTGTCCAAGAACATTCAGTATACAAAGAACTCCAGACAAAATGAGTTGTGGTAAATCAGATATGATCTAGGAGCTTTATACAGCTTTATACCATTCGTGCCATTGAAGAGATGTTAAGTCTATCCCTCACAGCCTCACTGTCATTCCCATAAAAAAATCAAAGATGGTGCTAGTGTGAATAAGGTCTATCTTATTCCTTCTGAATATATTGATTTAACCACTGGAGTCTTATGGATTACCGTTATGCTGCCTTATGTGATTTTTGGAGCTTCAAAATGTTGGCACCCATTCACTTGCATTGTATGAACCAAAAGAGCAGAGATATTCTTCTAAAAATCTTCATTTGAGTTTAGCTGATGAAAGAAAGTCATTCACATATGGGATGGCATAAGGGTGAGTAAATGATGAGAGAATTTTCCTTTTTGGGTGAACTATTCCTTTAATATCGTCCCATCCTTGTCTGTCACCCCTGTACTCAAAGCACTAGACCTGAACATCAATACAATACTGGAACTAAGGCCCCATTTACACCATGCATTTCATATCTGGATAGTATCTGAATATTCTTTAGCTGGATTGCATTTACACCTTGCAGTCAATTGAGTCTCTACTGTGATTGGATACTGATCTGATCAAAGTTACCTGTGCAAAATGGAAAACACTACTTACATATCAGCCTACATTACAGCCTTTGGTAACTAAAAATTCTCCGTCTTTTAGCGAATTTTAAAAACACTGATGGAAATTCAAATGCTTTCTATCACTTTCACAGTCAGGGTTTTTCGTCCATTTAAAATTTTTTGGCCGTCAACAAAGCTACATTTTGGCTCGCTGAAGCAAATCTAATGATATAAATCTCACGTTCGGTGCTTTGTATATGTTTCTCATTTGAAATGCGCGAGTGAAGACTGGTTTCATGTGAGTGTCAATTATTAGAAGTCAATTATTAGAAAACAGGAGAGAAACGAGAGCGAGTGGGGATTTGAGGAGGGAGATATTCCAAGTGTCTTCCAATGGAATAATTCACGGGATTTTGTTCATTTTTCGGGTGACAAGATTGCAAGACAACAGTGTCTGTTTTGTTCTTCACATTGCGATGGCTGAATAGACAGAAAAAGGCAAGAACTGGCAACACAGCGCTTTAACAACAGATGACTGTATCGTAACCTCATCACGTAATTCATTACTTGCGTAGTTGTATCCGGATAATCAAAACGCATTTAGAATCCGTTCCTGACCACCTCCGAATGTGGTTTCAGTGATCCAATCATGATCTGTTCACAATGCATCTTGGGTGCATTTACACCTGTCATTTAATGTGGTCAAATGCAATCCGATCACCAAAAACGCATTTTAATGCAAGGTGTAAAGGGGGCCTAAGAGACACAATTCCAGCCTGACAGACTAACACTGCAGCTATTTTTAACACACTGGGTGGAAAACTTCTGACTCTGAGAATGGGTCACCTATTTCCCAAACTTATGACCAAGGGGAAAAAGGGGTTTGTGCCAGTCTTATGAGCTAAGTTTCAGAAGATTTTCCAATTCCCTAATAAATGATTGAATTTCTTGGGAGTAGTTTCTTTCCAACTGTCAGAAAAAGGCTAAAAATCTGAGCAACTAACCCAAGATCAGTTGAAATGTGTCACATGACAATAATAATCAAGATCACAGTCACTGAATCCAGGAGCAATAGAAACATAAAGTTAATGACAGCACAGGTCTGGCATCAGTGTTTGCTCATGATTGCAGCGTTCCAGAAAACAACCTTTATGACTCAGAAGTGGCCTTGTTTCATAAATAATGGAGCCAAAACTGCCCTGTGTGTATAGGCGGTCATCATAGCATTACTCATGCTGAAAAACTGAACTGAGTTACAGAGGGAGTCTTTCAAAAAGGCTTATTAGAAGCAATTAGTTACTTCTCAGCTAGTAGACAGTTTTCATACAAACATTACAATCCAGTACATTACACTAAATAGGGCTCCTTCATGAAACACAAGCACAACAAATTTGCACAAATAGTTTGTAAAAACATCCTTATGTAAACCGTCTCATTGAATTGAATGCAGCAATTTACACAAGAATGTTATTTCAAACAATTTCTACAGAAATTCGTTCTACTTGTTTTTAATGAATAAGGCACAATGAGACGATATGCCTTAAAGACCACATGAAATCAAAAAATGTCCCGTGGCTTTAAGTCCATGTCGAAGCAACCTATATGCAAGTGTACTCTTAAATCTTGTCGAAAACAGCAGATATACTGTACACATTTCTAACGTTCTTTTTAGTGAAAACAGATCAAAAATATTTTACTCATTCTGCACCACGCAGATTTTTATAATCAAATTCTCTCTAGAGTGATAATGTCCCGCCCCCTAATACAACCTGCAACTAACTAGCAAGTAGCAAATCATGGTTGTGAAATAACTAAAGCTTATTTAGCTTTAGTTATTTACAACTCCATAAACTGGACCTGAAAGTATCTGGCCACAAATGTTTAAAAATCTAACTAATATTCAATATTCTATAACTAACTGACTGAACAAATAATAATAATAATAAAAAATTATAATAGACCAAATATAGGCCAAATAAATAAATTGGCTGATATTTGGCCATACTGAGATTATTGACATCGGCCAATAACTGTGCCCACTTTTTCAAACATTTTTGAGTGAATTTTGAGAGAACTTTGGGTGAAATTAGTAATTTTGTGGACGTATTTGCAACTGTAAATTGTAATATAAATAGTATTCATATTATACAGTATCTGCCATCCTGCTTTGTAGATACTGCCATAAGGGGGGCTCAGGGCAAAAATGCCACAAAAAGCAACAAAAATACCCCTAAAACTCAAAATGCGGGGGCAAGAAATGCACCTGTATTTATTTATTTTTTGCTTTATATTTATAACACCTATTAAAGTTATTAAAATTCTATTCTAAACCTTGTTATACACATTACCACATTTGATTTGATGGCAGTTTTCTTTTAAGGTAATATATTCTCAATACATTTTATTAAATTGAATTATTTGGTTAGTGCTGGGCAATATATTGAATATTAACGATATAATCAAGATAATTTTGCTGACGATTTAAAATTGACCAACATCGTGAATATCGCGATGATTTTAATGTGCTTTCATTTGGCCATTACGTTTCATAAAGAGCGCAACAGTAGACTAATTTCACAATCCTTCAGGGCTGCAAAATTAATAAAAATGGCGAGTTGGTCATACGGTATGTGATATTCACAAAAGGCTGTGATTTAAAGATAGATAAACACGGTCTGTGTGTGATTCGGAACAAACCGGTGACGCGCTGATCTGTGTGCACGCGGATGGCAGTGCTCTCAGATCAGTTCACGTGCATTCTGAAATCAAAGTAATGCAGGTTCAAGCATTTATGCAATTCCAAACATTAGTAACAGTTACAAGTTATTATACAAATCTACAAACATGGCACAGAATAACAGAAAAGCAGGAGATTACAGCATTTCCGGAAATGCAGAACATTGTAAACTGTCAAATATACATAGACATTTTCACAGACTGTGATGACACGTTTCCGCCTTATTTAGCAGCGTAAATCTAGCAAACTTTTTTATATGATAATTTTTTTTAAATATTGAGTGTAAGTTTATAACATTATGCTTTATATTATATTACCCTGGAATTAGTAAAAAAAAAAAAAAAAAAAAAAAGATGGTTCCTCTGATTAAAACAAAACAAAACAAAAAACACTTGAGCTATTTTAGAGCAAATACATAATTATCGAGATATATATATCGAATATTGTCAATAGGCTGAAAAATATCGAGATATCATTTTTTAAGACATATCACCCAGCCCTACACCCTGTCTACACCGAACACGAGCGATGTCGTGTCACATCACAGTGACTTGAGGCTGTCTACACTGGATTGCATCAAAGCGAACATTTCAAGCCGTTTATTTGTTTTGTTGGCAGGACTAGTGCCAGCGCAAGGAGCATAAAATAAAACAGGGCATCATTTTACTGTTGGCGTGACGGGACGGACGTATCCAGTGGAGACAGCATATTGATTTTAATGGGAAGATTTTCTGTTTGGTGTAGACAGGGTGTTATAGTTGATCACCATGGCAACTCACAGCATCAGCCCTTTACAGTGTGACAGTCCTTCACTTCTGACCTTTTTGCACTCTTACCTGTGATGGTTCCTGCATCTCTGCAAATCTTGAAGTCATCACTGATGGTGACCTCGCTTACATACTGCTCCTCCTGCTGGTGTGGAGCAGTGGTGGGTGGGGCTTGGAGGCGTTGGCAATGAGGATCAGGGTTTTGAGGGCAGATAGGGGCGGGTAGGGCTGAGGCAATGGCAGTGGGGGGCGATACCGAGGTGTCCAGCTTGACTGCTTTTCACAGGTCAACCCCAGGAGCCATAGGACAGCGCCCAGAGAGAGCAGTCCAACCGGGTGTGCTTTAACTCTTAGTCAGAGAATCAAGAGCATCTCTGACAGGACAGACCTGGGGCGCAAGACAGAAGGGTAAGAAATGATAAGTAAACAGAAGGCCTACAGTATTAGTCTGTTCCAAAACTTAGTGAGCTGCCTCGCTGTCTCTGCCTTCATAGGCAGCTGTCTTGTATGCCAGCATCCTTACTGAAATGATACCTCATAAGAGAGCGATTTGGAATGCTCTACATAGGCAGCAGCTCTGTGCATCATTCAAATAGAGTTCCTCATGTGCAGCGCACGGGACACTCGACTCACAATTGATTTCAATACAAGTGTTGCAAGAGAAACAACGCGATCCTAAAATGAGCATAACTACGCACCCTAACCCTAACATACACACATTTTGGGTAAAATAGTCAGTTTTGTATCATATTAAACATTTATTTATTGATACTTTTAAGTATTGAATGGATTATGTGTATTTTTATAATCTAAATTTCTCGCAAAGGCTGTTCCAAAAGGTAGGTATCTTGATTATGCTGCCTCCTAAGACATCTCGTTTTGGTTAAATTCTAAGGTAAGATTCGTATGTATCCTTCCCTTGGTAGGCGATTCCAGAATGCACTGTGATGTGCTCGGCAGAAAAATAAATCCAAGATGGCGGACGAAGCGAAACAAATTTAGATTATAAATATAGTTATAATTCATTCAGCACTGACAAGTATTGATAAAAATAATATGAGAGAAAACGTAATATTTTACCCAAAAAGTGTGTTTGATATGCATTTTTATGCTGATTAGAGTACCGCGCCATTCCTCTCACGTCTCCTGTATTGAAATCAATTGTGAGTGGAGTCCCTTGTGTGATGAGTGTGAGGAGGTATAGTTGAATGATGTGCTGAGTTGCCACATACTGTATGTAGAGCGTTCCAAATTGCTCTCTTATGAGGCTCCATTTCAGCCTCATACAATTAGGATACTGCCATACAAGACAGCTACCTTTGTAGGCAGGAGACAGCAAGGCTATTTATAAAGTTTTGGAACAGACCAAAAAGCAGCATAAAAGTAATCCGTATGACTCCAGTGGTTTAGTCAATTTTTTCGTTAGTGATATAATAAGTGTGGGTGAGAAACAGATCAATATTTAAGTGCTTTTTTACTGTAAATATCCAGTTTAACTTTCACTTCCACATTCTTCTTTTGTTTTTTGGCGATTCGCATTCTTCATGCATATCGCAACCTACTGGTTGGAATTGGTCAAAGGTGGAGATTTAAAGTAAAAAAGGACTTAAATATTGATCTGTTTCTCACCCACACTTATCATATCATGGATTGCTTTTATGCTTCATTGATATGCTTTTTGGAGCTTCAAAGTTCTGCCACCATTCACTTGCATTGTACGGACCTACAGAGCTGAGATATTCTTCTAAAAATCTTCATTTGTGTTCTGCAGAAGAAAGAAAGTCATACACATCAGGGGTGTCATGAGGGTGAGTAAATGATGAGTGAATTTTGATTTTGGGGTGAACTATTACTTATAGTACTTTTTACACCCATAATTCACCTGTTTAATAGTTTAAAAAGTAACAGTATAATATCTCCTCCATAAACTGCACAATTTGAGGTACATATCATTCATTAAATGCTGACCAGAGGCTGTGTCTGTGTCTTGCATCATGTAGTATTTTATATGGGATTGGTAGGATCAAATATCTCTGAAGTGTTAAACAACACAAACACACTTTATTTAAGCTTATTATGAACAAACAAATCCACCACATGTGGTGCACAAAACACCCCAAAGATTTTCATGAAAGCTGCCACATCAATACAGCAATTCATTTAGCTAATAGAGATGGAAAGCAGCCTGCTCTCAACTCTCACTTCCATCCACCCAGTCCTGTGATCTACTGCTGTACTGGGATCAGCAGTTAACCTCAAACCATCAAAGTGTCAGACAAAGCCATTATGACTGCCATGTCTGCTATCAGAACAATCAATCCCAGTCCTGGTCAATCAAGGCCATCAGGCAGAGGAATTCACTCTCAAATGCAGAGCTAGCAGAGGGGAAACAAACTTTACGGCTCATAAGGTATGCAGAAACACAAACTAGCTGGTTTTGGAAGATGCCAGTGATTTGCTGTGAAGCAGCAGGAAGAAGTTTAAGACCTTTTTCAGTGTAAGGATCTGAACATTTTGATAGAGGCAAAAATATAGTCAGAGAACTATTATTCTGTTTTTCATAAGTTTATATAAATAAACAGTCCCACCAGCTTTGCAAAAAAAAAAAAAAAAAAAAAAAAAATGGAAGATTATAAAAAGTGCAGAATATTTTTGCTTCATCTTGTTTGAGAGTGTGGGCTATCAAGATTTAGCTTCAAGATATACATTCTCTAAAGGCTAGACTGAAGAATAGTTATTAATGGGACTCGTAGATCTAATTTCTAATTGCAGTGTGCACACCCGTAAGAGTAGAATTTTCCATTCAGAAAAACTGGTGTCCATTCTTAGTCCTTTTCTTATTACTGCCAATTATGTGCTTGTGTGCAATATGAAGCTGTGAGGGATGTGACCATGTTGGGGGTTATTTGGTCAGGCTTTCACCATGTCTACATTGAGAGTGAATGATAAGACAAAACTAGATCACTTCCATTATACTGGAATGAGTTAATAATTACCCCAAAATGTTGTAAATCAAAAGTACAGTATGTCTGACTCTGGGTGAGGTGATCAAACCTGATCCAAAGATCACCTACATGATTAACAAGTCAATAGGTTAATGAATGAATGTGGATTGTTTATCTCCTGTGTGACTGAGAGTGGCAGTAAAAGCTTGAAGCTGGACTTCCAGAGAGCCGTATATTCACATGAAATGAGTGCAGTTCTGACTTGCTCCAAATAGCATCACACTTGCCACTCTAATCAGTGTAATGATAAACACATCTCAAATATGCAAGTGGGAAGGTAAGAGCAAAGGGAATGTACTGCAGCTAGATATGTGTAGATGAGTTTCTTAGGTCAGGTTCTGGGTTCTATAACAGTTTTACTTCCAAATAATATTGACATTAAACCATGACATTATTTTCAGTATCTCTGAGTACCATATCAAAAACCATAGTATAAGAATATGGTAATCATACAGTACTGAATAGGCTATCTCAGGAATCTGTTTCCCAATCGATACATTATAAAACATGGAAAGAAAATCTGCCACTGAACAAGTAGGCTATGGACATACTGTAAAGACCAAACTAAAATAAACCAAAAAGTATCATGATGCTACTATCAGGCATGTGATCGCAATGGAGTAATTAAAATGGCAGCGCCCGGTTTAAGTATGGATTCCCCCGAAGAACAAGCTGCAGCTAAAAAAAACTTGCCTACGGTCATCTAAAGCGTGGGAGTATTTTAGCCAGAGACCCAATAATGTGGTGCTGTGTAAGCTTTGCAAATTGGAAATGGCTTATCACAGCAGTACAACCGCCATGAACGAACACTTGAAGCGAAGGCATCCCAGAGTGCTTTGTCAAGACGGCAGCAAGGAAGCACCGTAAGTCCTGTTTAATTTTTGTCCCCACCCAAGCATGACATATTAATATTACAACACGTGTTTCTGTTAGTAGTTGTCTCATTGATATTCTAAATGTTTCCTCATCGCCCCCATGTTAAAAGTAATTTCTGCATCGCTGCTGACGTAGGGTGACCATACGTCCTCTTTTTCCCGGACATGTCCTCTTTTTCGGACCTTAAAAAAGCAAGTACATGGACATTCAAAAAAATGTTGGAAATTTTTATTTATTTATATATATTTATGTTATGCTAATAGAGTGTCTTTTCACAGTATTAAAGTTTACATTCATAGTAACACTGTTTTTTTTTGTTTGTTTTTTTTTAAGAATAATGCCCTGCAGTGCACACTTTGTTTCTTGTACATTTGTTTGTGTTTAAGAGAAGATGATTTAATAAAATATTGAAATATGAGACAAGTTTTATATATTTATTTTGGGTTAATTAATTGTTATATTAATCAAGTAATAATTATAAAAAAATCTTTAGAATAATCTGCAAATTAGTCGTTAGATTAATCAACTAATCGGAAAAAAATAATCGTTAGATTAATCGATAAAAAATAATCGTTAGGTGCAGCCCTACAATGCACACACGCTTCAAAGCTTTTTCAATTTCCAGAAATGTACCAGTCCAATAAAGACTGCAGACAAAATGTCTATATATATTACGTATTTTATTAAATAACAGAACCTTACTGTAAAGTGTTAATTCTTGACAAACACATAGCTATTGTTGATCAACACAAAACCACCCAAACAGAGCTCAGAAGTAATGAAATGTATTGCCAACATGTGGGAAGAGATAATTTTGTCATGCATCGCAATTTGAATTGTACGATGATCCATTAGATCATCTCCTATTGATGTGCTGCTCAGTGTGTCTCAAACACAGCCGCTAGAGGGTACCACTAGCTCGTGCAGTGCAGACTGAAGCGCTCAATGTAGTCTGTTAACACAGCATTTTGCGATTTAGTAATCATTCAAGACCGTATTTTGATTTCAGTCTTAATTCAATCCCTAATGCTGCCTTGATGAAACACACCAATGTCTCAAGTCTGCAGGTTTTAAAGAGTTTTATGTGGTTTTCAACTCGTACTGTAAGTGCTGCTTTTACAATTGTCATGCTGGTTTTTCCACATTAATGTGAAAATGACAATGAATAAAAATTTAATATTACATGTTCTAAGGAGTGCCAACCCCTCTTCATGTGTGACTAGTATTATTTCTGGATTGTGCATTTCAATTCACAGAGTTTGTACAGAGTGTGGTCTCCCAAAAACTCATGTCCATTTTTATTACTTTCATAAAGTTTTTTTCCCGATCTAAAGAGGAAAAAACTTGTCCGGACTGAACACTTTCTAATGTCTGGAATGTATCTGCAGGGTTTTCTGATTATACATACAAATGGTTAGATATACTGACAATGAGTACTTTATATGTTAAGTTTAATTAAATTTCAAGTTTTCACTGCAAATACCACATCAGTAACTCTGGAGTTGCCCCTTAACAATAGATTCAATCCCATTTTATATCCAACCGTTTTCTTTCCCTTGATGTATTAAGAGAACACCTGTTAAGGTGAAAAGTGCTAGGCATTCTCAATACGATATTAATGCTGGATGAAATATTAACACCCCCTACCCCCTTTTTACATTTTGTTTACTGATTTTTTTTAACAGAATTCATGTGGGTCACATTATTTGGCAGGAAAAAACTGAACTCCAGATTAATCTGGAAGAACCACATCCCTGCAGTATGGTTTAACTGATACAATGTACAATGTTAGGACCATGACATTCTTTAAAGTACCTTTAGAGAACCATGTAAACACCACAGAATGGTATCCAAGTACCATGGTATTATCATCTGATGCCATCACTTTACCATAGTAATGCCGCAGTACTTTTATTTGAAACAGTGTGGTCTGTCGAGTGTGTGCGATCTGCCAGATTTGCCAGGCCCTCTATGCCCTCTTGCCCTTTACAATCGTGAAATATATGAAATATGTGTGTCAAGACACAGATCTGAGCTCTAACTGATGTGCAAGGATGATTTTCTTGTATTTATATACTTTAAACTCTAAATTGTGCACAAGTGTGGTCTCTGTATAAGTCTAAAAAAAGGTCAGGAGGTGTTTTCTGATTTACTACAGACTGTGTTTGAAATCTCAGAGGGTTTCAGAAGTCTTCTAGTTTGGCCACATAACCAGGGTATTTTTACTGTATACAGTCTTCTTATTTTGTGTATACTGTATATTATTAGGTGTATATTGTATATTGTGTTGTGTAACAAGATGTGTAAACTGCGTTATGTGTAAATCAGATGTTTACTGTAATTGTCATACTGCTATGTTGCTTGGAACTGCACCCAAGACTTTACCAACTGTTGCACTTGTGTATATGGTTGAGTGACAATAAAGGGATTTGATTTGAGTAAGCAATACTTCGGTCATACAGATAACAAACCACACTCAGGTTTGCTTGACACTAGCGACTGCACAAGATGAGAATGTGTTCTTGCATTCAAAAACAGCTGGACAGAGCAAAATTCCAAATGCAGAGATCTTGAGTGTTCTTCTAAGTTCCAAAAATCATTTAAAGGGATAGTTCACCCCATAATGAAAATTCTCTCATCATTTACTCAGCCTCATGCCATCTTAGATGTGCATGACTTTCTTTCTTCTGCAGAACACAAATGAAGATTTTTAGAAGAATATCTCAGCTCTATAGGTTCAATAAAATGCAAGTGAATGGTGATCAAACCACTGGAGTCTTATGGATTAATTCTATGATTCCTTTATGTGATTTTTGGAGCTACAAAGGTCTGATCACCATTCACTTGCATTGTATGGACTTAGAGCTTATATTTTTCAAAAAATCTTTGTTTGTGTTCTGCTGAAGAAAAATTCATACACATCTGAGATGGCATGAAGGTGAGTAAATGATGAGAGAGTTTTCATTTTTGGGTGAACTACCCCTTTAACTTGACAAAGCAATCTAAAAACGCAGTGTTTATGACACAACAGAATCAAAGTCAGACACTCTAAAAGCTTCCGGCTGATGCATGTGTACATTGGCGCATCCTTAAAAAAGCTTTTAATCTCGGAAAGAATGACAAATTAAATTGCAAAATGGATTGCAGTGCACTGTAAGCCAATGATAGGCTTATGTTCAATAATTTGGAAATAAACAATATAAAGCTTACTAAAGACACTTTTAGTAATGCCTTACCAACGATTTGCTTGTCTGCCAAAATAACGCAATGTATTTTGGCTGGTATGAGTATTTCTGTAACTGCTGATCTCCTGGGATTTTCATGCACAACAGTCTCTAGAATTTACTCTGAATGTGCCAAAAGCAAAAAAAAAAAAAAAAAAAAAAAAAAAAAAAAAACCAACATACAGTGAGTGGCAGTTCTGTGGACGGAAACGCCTTGTTGATGAGAGAGGTCAACAGAGAATGGCCAGACTGGTTCGAACTGATAAAGTCTACGGTAACTCAGATAACCGCTCCGTACAATTGTGGTGAGAAGAATAACTCTCAATAATGAGAGTTGGCGCTGTTTTGGCAGCACGAGGGGGACCTACACAATATTAGGCAGGTGGTTTTAATGTTGTGGCTGATCGGTGTACAAACATTTAAATATGACACTAATTGTGATTAATTTGATTGATTAATTAATTGGCATGTAGTTTAATTAATTAAATTACAAATTTTAATTGATTGACAGCCCTGATATAAATACAGTGCACCTAAAACAATTCAGTTAATGCAAATGAATCAACAATTGGTCTATAGCGAACCATTATTTGAAGACTACATTAATTCTTCCTCAAAACATAATTAAGAAACACTTTTGGGCTCACAAATCCATTGCCATTCATGATCACAGGAAATGCAAGCTAACATTTTGCCAGGGTCATAGTAACTAGAATATTAACCCTTAACCTGACACTGACTTTTCTCCAAGAGGTTTAACTACAAACAGAAAAATACATATTCTTTTAAAACTGCGTGAGTCATCAATGTGTGATGAGTATTCTTATGAAATCATCAGCCCGGGGCAGGTCTTGTGTTGTGGCCACATGATCGCAAGCTGCTATCAAAACAAACCAGACTCAACATGACGACACTGCATTCACATTACAAATCCTACATTTAACAAGAATAAAGACGATTCGACAAAATATGTTTGTTTTTGTGGCTGCAGTAACAAGATCCTGCTTGCTCATATCAAAGTCAATCCCACCCCTGCACAGAGAATTTACAACCTGTAAATACGTCTGTCTCCGAGCGATTTCACTTTTACAAAGAGAAATTGCCTAATCAAGCTTGCAGCAATAATTTCAAGGAATCATGCACAAATCCAAGAAACTGTAAATGGCCTTTGGGCAAGTACTGACACTTAAAACCTTTGCACAATCTATTGTCACAGTGCTACACTACAATACTTCCAGTACCAATTATAAGGTACAAGAATAATGGTAACACTTTACAATAAGGTTTCATTTGTTAACATTAGTTAACATGAACTAACAATGAACAATATTTAAGCATTTATCAATCTTAGTTAAACATACACTAATACATTTTTAAAATCAAAAGTTGTATTAGTTAACATTAGTTAATGCACTATGAACTAACATGAACTAACAATGAACAATTGTTTTTTTTATTAACTAACATTAACAATAAATGCAGTAACAAATATATTGTTAATTGTTTATTCATGATAGCTAATGGATTTACTAATGTTAACAAATGGAACCTTATTGTAAAGTGTTACCAGAATAATAATACAAATAAACTGACTATTTTTAAAACCAATACTGTAGATGCAGGGCTTGGTAAATTTAAAAGGCTTTTCAATTTAGTCCTAATGATAACTGGTCTTTTACTTCCACTCCCTATATTTCTTAATCAGATTTCCCATTTTATGCAAAACAATGGTCTGGACCACCCTTTGGTTATGCTGATTACACCATTCAGAGTAGCAGCATGGGAATGGGATATGCCATGGAACACTGCAGTGGAGAGGACTTCCTGTATTCTGGCAGTATTGTTGAACGCTCACAATGCACAATGTTGTACTTTTACTGAGACACCCTTTGCTGAAAGAGGTAATTCCTATTATGGGTCTGCCTGAAACACTACGATCTTGAAGATGTTTTTTATAGTTCATATTTTGGATGTACCATCTAAAAAGATGTTCTACAGTACATTTAATCTGATTGAAATTTGAGAACTTGAGTCATGTACTGTAGTGTTAACATGAATACTACTCACTTTATCTCCCAAACCCCCTGAATATCTGACACTTTGGCTTGTGGAATAAATTAATCTTGGTTGACAGTGAATTACGCATTTCTACAATGGTCTTTTTACATTACTAAATTATGTCTCATGCAGTATGTGCTATAGACATGGATGAGATCTAAAATCATGCGACTTGTTGAGAAAAGGTATGCTTTTTACTTTCCATGTGATCAGACAATTTTTACCTTGTCACTACTCTGTCTGTTCGCTAAAATATCAACGAGGAATCTTTCAGCAAACATATTTTATTCAGTAAGTGACTGTGTGATTAATGGACCACATTCACCATGACTCCCCTGAGCTGGATCAATGGTTTGAACACACCACACTTTCACACCCTGCGGTCCAGACCCATTTCATATTTTAAAGAGCTATGTGATGCTTTTAACCTTCTGTCTGTCTGTTATGTAAAGCTCAGTTTGGTTAAAGGTCAGCTTTAGCCAAATGCAAAACACACCAGAAAATACCATTAAACAAGCAGTGCAGACTACAAAAAAATAAATAAAAAATAACCTGCTGACTTAAAGGAATAGTTCACCCAAAAATGAAAATTCTCTCATTAGTCACTTACCCTGATGCCATTCCAGATGTGTGTGACTGTCTTTCTTCAGCGGAACACACATTAAGATTTTTAGAAAAATGTTGAATCTCTGTAGGTCCTTATAATGTAAGTTAATGGGTGCCATCAGGCTGCTGGCTGTTTGACAATCCAAAAGGCATATTTAGGCAGCATAAAAGTAATCCACACGACTCCAGTCAATCAATTAATGTCTTCTGAAGCAAATCGATAGGATGGTGTAAGAAACAAATCAATAATTAAAACTTTATTAAAAAATCTCTTCCTGCCAACAGTCGACGCATCAATGATTTAAGTGCTATGGCGCATTCATGTGAGAAGTCAGAAGCATGCGCTTTGTATACAACAGAGGAAAGAACATCAAGCAAGAGTTAGTTCAATTCAAACAGCAGTACAGCACTGGGCAGAAGCAACGATTTAAAGTTAAAAATGATTTAATAATCGATTTGTTTCTTACACCAACCTATCGTTTTTGCAGAGTTCAAATTTAGGAAATGTTCCCTGGAGTCAAATGTCTGTATTTATATTTAACAAAGGAAATTAAGTCTATTTTAGAACCATCCTGATTGTTTTGCATCATGACAATATTTTTTTTAATGGCAATTAAGGATGTCCACTGGCGGCCAAAAGTTTGGAATTATGTACAGATCTTGCTCTTATGGAAATAAATTGGTACTTTTATTCACCGAAGTCACATTCAACTGATCACAATGTATAGTCAGGACATTAATAACGTGAAAAATTACTATTAAAATGTTCAGAACTTCTTAAACTACTTCAAAGAGTTCTCATTAAAAAAAATCCTCCACGTGCAGCAATGACAGCTTTGTAGATCCTTGGCATTCTAGCTGCCAGTTTGTCCAGATACTAAGGTGACATTTCACCCTACGCTTCCTGTAAGGTGCATGAGAAGTGCCCCACAAGACTTCCACATCTTATGGCAAGTGCTATAGGAAGCGTGAGGTGAAATGTCACCTGAATATCTGGACAACGGACAGCTAAAATGCCAAGAATCTGCAAAGCTGTCTTTGCTGCACATGGAGGATTTTTTGATAAGAACACTTTGAAGTAGTTTTTTTTTTTTTTTTTTTTATTGAATTAGTAATTTTTCACATTATTAATGTCCTGACTATATATTGTGATCAGTTGATTGCCACTTTGGTGAATAAAAGTACCAATTTCTTTCCATAAAAAATGGCCTCCATTGTGTGTGTATGTATGTATGTGTATATATATATAAATATACATACACAGTTGTGCTCAAAAGTTTGCATACCCTTGGAGAATTGGTAATATATGTACCATTTTTAAAGAAAACATGCAGAAGAATGCAAATTGTCTGCCAGTATTTTCTGATAACATGCTGCATTCATCTTGCCATCAATTTTCACAAGATTCCCCGTGCCTTTAGAGCTCACACACCCCCAAAACATCAGTGAGCCACCACCATGCTTCACAGTGGGGATGGTATTCTTTTCACTATAGGCCTTGTTGACCCCTCTCCAAACATAGCACATATGGTTGTGACCATAAAGCTCTATTTTGTTCTTGTCACTCCAAATTACAGTGTGCCAGAAGCTGTGAGGCGTGTCAAGGCGTTGTGGGGCATATTGTAACCAGGCTTTTTTGTGGCATTGGCGCAGTAAAGGCTTCTTTCTGGCAACTCGACCATGCAGCTCATTTTTGTTCAAGTATCGTCATATTGTGCTCCTTGAAACAACCACACCATCTTTTTCCAGAGCAGCCTGTATTTCTCCTGAGGTTACCTGTGGGTTTTTCTTTGTATCCTGAACAATTCTTCTGGCAGTTGTGGCTGAAATCTTTCTTGGTGTACCTGACCTTGGCTTGGTATCAAGAGATCCCCGAATTTTCCACTTCTTAATAAGTGACTGAACAGTACTGACTGGCATTTTCAAGGCTTTGGATATCTTTTTATATCCTTTTCCATCTTTATAAAGTTCCATTAACTTGTTGCACAGGTCTTTTGACAGTTTTTTTCTGCTCCCCATGGCTCAGTATCTAGCCTGCTCAGTGCATCCACGTGAGAGCTAACAAACTCATTAACTATTTAGACACAGACACTAATTGCAATTTAAAAAAGCCACAGGTGTGGGAAATTAACCTTTAATTGCCATTTAAACTTGTGTGTCACCCTGTGTGTATGTAACAAGGCCAAACATTCAAGGGTATGTAAACTTTTGATCAGGGCCATTTGGGTGATTTCTGTTATCATTATGATTTAAAAAGGAGCCAAACAACTATGTGATAATAAATGGCTTCATATGATCACTATCCTTAAATAAAAGACAGTTTTTTGCATGATCAAAAAAGAAAATCAATGCCAAAATTTCACAATTTCTGCCAGGGTATGCAAACTTTTGAGCTCAACTGTGTAATATATATATATATATACACACACACACACACACACACACACACACACACACACTACCGGTCAAAAGTTTTGAAACACTTACTCATTCTTTATTTCATATCTTTATTATAATGTTTTTTTTTTCACATTTTAAAATAATAGTAAAGTCATCAAAACTATGGAATAACATAAATGGAACTATGGGAATTATGTTGTGACTAAACAAAATCCAAAATAAATCAAAACTGTGTTATATTTTAGCATCTTCAAAGTAGTCACCCTTTGCCTAGAACTTGTAGAAATGTACTCTTGACATTTTCTCAACCAACTTCTTGAGGTATCACCCTGGGATGCTTTTTAAACAGCATTGAAGGAGTTCCCATCTATGTTGGGCACTTATTGGCTGCTTTTCTTTATTATTTGGTCCAAGTCATCAATTACAAAAACTTTTTTTAAATTACATTTTAGTTTTATAATGAAATAAATTAATATGATGGCACAATTATATTTTTGTCTACAAAATTTCAAACATTTAAGCATACACCTTCAGATCAAAAGATTTTTAAGATCATGAGAAACATTTCAGTCAAGTGTTTCAAAACTTTTGACCGGTAGTATATATATATATATATATATATATATATATATATATATATATATATATATATATATATATATATATATATAATAAACAAGGTTCCCCATAATAATCACTTCAGTTCATATGTTAAAATGAACGAAACTCAAGTAGGAATCAATAATCCGCCTAACAGGCAGACTAAATGCTGTGTGGGAATTCGGTGCAACCTTTTGAAAGAGGTCCACTATTAATAAAGAAAATTACTCAGTTCATAGCAGTATAAACTGTTGTTTTCTTTTACCCTAATGCAATAAAAGCTATAAAGTGAAATAGAGCTTTACCCTCAACTCTCTCTTGGACAAGCGGCCTCCACCCAAACTCTTGCAGTGCATGTCTTTCAATGCAGAGGCCCCATAATTTAAATAGGGGCCAAGCAGGAGGCCAGAGGACTAGAGGCTAAAGTTCTACCCCCAGCATGCCCTCACACTTGACACAAAAGGACCACTCTTTAAGATAAGGAGTAAAGAGGTACAGCTCCTTGTCACTTATTAACAACTGTCATTTTTATTATTTCCCCTTTGCTGCCTTAATTTGTCATTTCAACACTCAATTTCCCAAGCACACTGATTAAACCAGCAAGAGGGTTATGATGTGGAAAATATTTGCAAATAGTGCAGTTCTCCTCCTCAAGCCCTTGTTGGCTGACGCTCAGGCCTTGTATTTCCCAACTTCTCAGAGTGAGAGGGAGGGCAGCATGAATATGCCTGTGTTAGGTAATTTTTGTCTGCGTTCTGTAATTGGGAAAGATTCCACAAAAGAAAAGAAACAAATGTAAAGCGGGTCTTTACATAAATAAATGGAACCGAACAGGGCCAATTAGATAGAAAGAAGACAGTTCATGCAATCCATCTAAGAGAGATCTGGACTTCCTCCCTTCAAATGATATGTATGGAATTCAGGGAATAGGACAGGGTGGAATTTAAACATTAGGATGCCTGCCTTACAAAAGAGAAAATAAATATTCCGATAGGATTACGGTTGCTAGGACACCACTGAGAGGGACCTCAGTCGGACACTTGCCAAACAAATTCCTGATACATTCAGCGTATATTTCTAAGGTGTCACAGAGCTCAAGTGATCTATCATCATCTCCGAACGTGTTTCTGTTTGAAGACTCTCTTTAGTTTTATCTGGGTGATTACAGGAAATAGAGAAAGAGAAGAGCACTGTTTCTACGTCCCTAATCAAATTTGTGAAATTGACCATATTAAGTCAGGCTTTAAACAAAAGGTCAGAATTCCTTGCTTTCATTAAAGCACTCAACATGCTTTTAGGAACATTCTCAAATCATGCTGAGATAACAAATTATCAGGTTTTTCGAGTACATGCTGTCATTAAAGCAAAAGAAGGACATACCAAACTAAATAATAAATGCAATGCTGTAAATGTATTTTCTAAAAAAAATAAAAATAAATAAAAAATAAAACAAAAAGGAATTCACTGAATTGTATGAAGGTTTTACAAGTAATTTAATGTCTTACATTCAGATTAAAGGAGTATTCTGGGTTCAATACGTGGTAAGCTCAATTGCCAGAATTTGTGGCATAACATTGATTAATGGAAGCATAATGGAAGTGAATTTGGCCAATGTTTAGAGGGTTTAAAGGCAGAAATTTTAAGCCTATAATTTTTTAAAAGCACTTATTAATTCTTCTGTTAAAAATCATGTATTTTTTGAGCTGTAATATTGTTCAAACCCTTTTTACAGTCATTTTAGGGTTTTAGGGTTTATTGACATTACATCGTAATCATAAATTGCATAGAACTTTACACAGAAAAGGTTAAGAACTTTTATCACACTAAAAATCATGTTTACACACATATTGTTTATTTCTTTTGAAAAAGTGAGTATTTTAAATTAATGTTCAAAAATGGGCCCCCATTCACTTCCACTGTAAGTGCCTCACTATAACCCAGATTTTTGCAAGGAGGGAGAAAAGGAGGAGCAAGTCAAAATAAATTATTGTGGTATAAATCAACATTATGATACAAATGCTGTCGATTGAGCTTAACTTGTATTGAACCTGGAATATTCCTTAAAGTCAGTTTCATAGAGCCAACATAATTTAGTTGGATTAGGTCAAATTAATGTACTGGTTTTAACTCATTAGGTTCATCAAAGTTAATTTACAAAGGTTTATTTCATACATTTTCTTATTTTGGACCAACTTAATTTATTTTATTAATCATTACTATATGTGAGGTGAGCAAGTGTAAGAACAGTGAAACTGTTGCACTGTCAATTTAAAAGCAACTGCTTCTAAGCAGCACTCAAATCAAGTATCACTTGAAAGTGAAAATCCATCTCAACCTGCACAAGCACCATTCTTCACCACAATGGTAACCTCCAAAACTCCAGGATGACAGACATTTTTTTTTTTTTAATGCCAACTGTATACAACAGAGCATTAAGCATTAACAAATATGTTCCTGTTATCATAACCTGAGCTTAATGGGTTAATTGACAAGTGTGGACCTCCGACTGAACAGAGCGAGATCTCAGCAAAACAGTCTGCATGTGTGACACCCTGGTCCAAAACAGAGTTGTTTTGAGTCTGCTAGTGTGATGCCAGCTTTAGAAATCAAAAGGCCCAACGAGAATCTTAATTATAACTTTAAAACAATGGATTATGATGAAATAGATTTACAGGCCTACCATTAGTGCCTACTCCACCTCTGACAGAACACTACAACATCCTTCATCTGTCAAATATTGACCACCACCACTTTGCAGATGTAGAGTAAAAAAGATGTTTTGGAAATGGAGAATGACCACATCTGTGGATTTTCTGTTGTTCATTTCGAAAAACTCTTTAAATCTGAGGAGAGGTACTTAAAATAAGGAACAGGAATTTAGCTTTATTAATAGCACATGGCTGTATTTTTGCCACCCATATATGACACTTTCACTTTCAGCTCAGTATATACTGTATTAGCGAAGCTGTTCTGATCAAACACAGATTCCTCTGACTACATGGCTCAATAAAACAACCAAACTGAGTTCTCGGTACATGAGTGTGCGGATTTATATATTTGTCAACTACCAGTGGACAAGCTCTGATGCTGAAATATGAAATAGACTGGAACGTTTGATGCTCAAAGGGCCACGCACATAATAAGGTTGAGTATACAAACCCAAATGCAATATCCTGCATCTTATCATGTGCTGGCTGTCAACATAGTACAGCTGGCAGATAGTGTAGGAGGTCTGTGTGAGTAGAAACCGAGAAGTCAATCAGACAAGAAGAGGATAAGTTAGCTCAATTCCCTTTTGAAGGAGATTCTTTATGATGAACAGAGGAAACAGCAGAGTTTGACCTTAGGTAACATGTGGCCTTCATGAGATTACAATGCACATCCAGATAAACTCTTCAAGAAAATCAACTGAGTGCATTTTATCTATATCACTTACATATTATAAAAAATAAAATAAAATAACGCTTATTGTAAAAATGCTGATGTCTTTCTAGTAAAGGGACTATAGATAATTCTATGGTATCTCTTAATATGGGTAATGACTCTTAGACAAGAATCCATTTACATTATGTATTTTGTGTGTCTGCTAATGGGTAAATAAACAGCTACATAAATACCATGGTACAATGATGGTATCAGATGGTAATATGGTACTTTGAGCCTATGGGAAGTTGACATGACATACATTTGAAAAGTTAATATGTCCTGTGGTGTGACATCCTATTCTTGATCTAAAACTATTTTAAAGAGTATTTTGCTATTTTGATTACAATTATTATTCATGCAGATTTTATGACTTGGAACTAAATGGAATAACTGTACTTGTTGTAATTGCAGGACCATTTAAAATGAGCCAATGAAGGCAAAAGTGATGAAAAATGGTAAAATAATAAATACAATAAAAACTAAATAAAAAATGAAATGGTGTATATTTTAGGAACTCATTACCTTCCCTAATATATTAACATAAATTTAACCTTGGACAGGTTATGTGCCAACTACCAATACTGTACATACAATGGTTCTGTAAATGACCACATTTGTGTACCATACTTCCAAAAATATCATGGCAATACCATAGTCTCCAAAAAACCATGGTATTACCTAGGGGTGGGCGATATGACCAAAATCTTAAATCACGATATGACTAATTTTATATCACAATAACAATATATATTGCAATATAGTAATTATTTTCTGGAAAACCAATAAAATTCAGTTAACATAATAAATAACCATATTGTAATGCCTATTTTTGGAAAATATAGTCAGTGAAATAAATACGTTTTAAATGAAAACTACTTCCTCTTATATAAATTTCTCTTTATTTAGAACTTGAAAAAAAAAAAATTTTTTAAATAAAATAAACACTCAGTTTTAAATCCACCTTACCATAATATTCAATTTCACATTATGCCACATTTCGGTCTGATATGTTGTTGACCAATATTATTATAAATTTTCCACAAGAAACTCAAGATTTTTCAAAGCAAAGTAACAAAGAAAATATTACATAATTTTAGTAAAAAATAAACAACAATAATAACACTTCTTTTTAAAATATATTTATAAACCCTTCTTGTAAAAAAAGATTTTAAAAAGACGGAATATATGCGGAGCATATAGCGTGCTTCATTTTAAGGTATTAAAACAGATTGTTTTGTACCACAAGTGATTATCGTCGTGCGACAGTTTGCAGATTACATTCTTCTAATCTGTGTCAGTTTTTTGTGGCCCAGATGATGCACCTGTTTTAATAACAATCTCCCCTTCATTTTCTTAACTTTTCTTTTGATCACATCAGCAAAAATTCATCAAATGATGGAGACGTACAGATGTGTGGTGTAGTCCAGCGCACCTCTGCACGTTAAAGAGATGATCCAGGTGTCTGGATCACAGTGACACTGTCCCGACAGAGTATGTCAGTCAGATCATGGTGGACTTCTGCATCCTCCACTGTAGAGTGCTCAGAACCGGCCCCCAAAATCAGAACTGCAAAGAATCAGCCACGAGTTTGTGGGCGCATTTGCACCGTTGCCTGATCTGCATAATTCCTTTAGTGTTAAACCAGCGTGCGCAAATAACCAGCGAATTCATTCCCCGCTCAAGCCTGGTTTCAGTTTCACATCAAGCGTGCCCACTGACAGATACAGTTATGCTGCGCATATGGATATGTACATATCGTGATATACACGATATAGCTAAATCTCTGTTGATTAACACTTTATATCATCGCCACGATATATATCGTCATATCGCCCAGCCGTAGTATTACCGTGGAACTTTTTGGAAGTTAAGATAATAGGTCAAAGATTAATCCAAAGAAATACCAATTATACACACAACATACAAGAAAAACCAAGAAGAAAACTAATTTTTTTTTTTTTTTTTATCAGTGCAATATTATCAAGAGTGCCCTGTTTACTGGTTTTCAAACAGCTGAGACAGCTAGTTATTGTGAGGGATAGAGTGAGCTTGACCTGTGTGAGAAAGGACATATGGCTGAACGTAACACTCTCACAGCTGTTATAGCATCAAGTGAAACACACGTGCCCCTGTAAGCAATCCACACATGCAGAAACAAATAACCCTGAAGGATAAAGTGCACTCATGTATCTCTCTACACTGTCTTGGTCTCTGGGGAGGACCCAGCTGTCTGTGATTCATACTGCCATGAAACAAAAGTGAGACAACTGAGATCTGGTCAGATGTGTCCTGAAACTTGGACATATGCTGTTATGTAATATGAAGGAATCAGGCAGGGATATGACATTGAGGATGCAATCTGTTTGAATAGGATTACAAATTACATTTGTTTCTGTGTGATCCTCCCTTAAACTGCACAACACAATGTACAGGGGCAGGGCAGTACTGCTGTTATAAATTTTAGTACATGATCTGGATAGGCTACATACAATCTAACCTGAGAACAGAACTTTGAGAAACAGGCTAAAGGAAACCAGCTATGAAATAAGATTTGTTCCATGAGAAAAAAAAAAATTAACACAAAAAGAAAAAATATATACAGTATATTAAAAACAAGCAAACTCTGCGTTACAGAGTGGCACTTACAACAGAAGTAAATGGAGCCAATCTGTAAACATTAAAGGTGCACTCAGTAATTTTTTCCACAACAAAAGAGTTGAACTCCTAAAGAAAGGAACTGTAATTTTGAAACATATATATAAAATCATGAGAACATGCATGAGGTGAAGACTCCAGTCCTATAAGCAACCTAATAAAAGGTGTTTAATTCTTCATGGAGAGGGTCCCCTTATGGGGGCTGCCATGTTAGAATCACATGACCAGTCAAATACTACTCACTTAATCTCAGTAACTGCCTTGATATTGGATTAAATTAATTATGACTCTCTGTGAATGGTGAATTTCTGCAATGGCATCTGTAACGGAAAACTATTGATTTTGAATAATGCTGCATCCACGCTGCTGAGTATCACTGTAAGTCCAAGAAGACAAACAAAAAACTTTATTGAGTGTACCTTTAAAACACTCACTGTTTCAAAAGTATAGCCACAACCACAAGATATAAACAATATGCGTTAACAAAATTTTAGTGTGATAAAATCGCTTACTAGCCTTTTCTGTGTAAAGTTATATCAAATTTTACAACTTCTTTAGTACATTGGTAGTCTGCTGCAAAAATGACAATTTAAGCAACTTTACAGCTCAAATAATACACAAGTTTTAACAGAAGAATAAATGTAAGAGTTTTTATAAAATTACAAGCTTCATATTTCTGCCTTTAAACCCTCCCACAATTGGCCCCATTCACTTCCATTGTAAGTGCCTCTCTGTAAACTCGATTTTTGCTGCTTCTTTTTTTTTTTTTTAAGAAAAAGGAGGGACAAGTCCAATATATATATATATAAACTTCCATGACTTTTCCTTGACATTTCCAAATGTTCGTGATTGCTGGACATTGTTTTTTAGAAATCATAGTGCAAATAGATGACATATTTTAGAGCTAAGAGAAATTTCACTGTTGAAATTTCTATTATTTTTATTTTTTACAGATTTTATTAATTCCCATGACTTCTCCGAGACTGATAATCCCTTTTTCTATATTTCCCATGACCAAGGAAACCTTGTGATATGTAGAGTTTCACCCTTTAGTTTTTATCATATTTATTTTTGAACAGGCAGCCACCTTGTCCTCTTTAGGGGCACATGACTTGTGTGAAATCTTCTCCAAAATAGTAGGACCAGGGAGTCAGATGGACTTAATACCATCAATCACTTTTTCTCTGCCATACACTAGAAAAACTAAGAGTAGTTCAGTTATGTTTTCGTTTCCTCATCATCTGATGTCCGAGAACCAACAAATCTGGAAAAACAGAACTCATAAAAGTATTGATTTCACTGGCACAATTGAAGGACAAGTACTGAAATGATTGCTGGTTGTCAATCTGGAACTTTACAAGTCAACCATGGTCACAGTTTTACCATAAGCTCCTACATCATGAGTGAAATCAAATCTTATTAGTATTAGATATAAAAATAAAAATAAATGATTTTTTTTTTTTAACTATGATGTAATCAGACCCCTTTCATCTGCTTGAGTTTAGTAAGAGTTTATTAAAAATTGCTGAATTTGCAGTTTGACAAGATGTCAAATCGTAGGATTAATATTAACCACATATAGTGATCTATGACACTAGAATGAAGAGAGTTTATGATGATGCCCCAAAAATGTTGTAGGCAGCCTACAGATACAATGTAATGGCTAAACATCTTTGAACAATCAAACGCTATGTGGATGTTTGTGCACAAGGAGGAAGTATGATTTCTTACCATACAATGAAGGACGTCCTTCCACAAAAAATCACTCAAAATGGTCCACCGATGCTTTATGGTGCGGGTTGGCTTGAAATAAGTCGTTCAAGTCGTTGACAATCCTGTTTTTCGATTCAACTAGTTAAAAACAAATTATTCAGTAGGCTATTTCAAACGAAAAGCTTTTACAGCGTAGTGGACATAATTCGTAAATCGTATTTTTCCGAAAACAAAGCCAGTGATCCCCTAAATAGCACGGCGAACCAGTCCAGTTACACCACACACACACTGTCCGCCCCAGACATTACTCTCTCTCTCTCTCTCTCTCTCTCTCTCTCTCTCTCTCTCTCTCTCTCTCTCTCTCTCTCTCTCTCCGAGCGTGACGCCACTCCCCCATCCACACAGCTGGGCTTTTGCAACTCTTTCACAACTCCTTACGCGTTAAAGACATACTTCAGTCTTTTCCAATCTGTTTTTTATACCTCCTCTCTTTATCGTCAAATAGCCTACCACACATTATTATGCGCATCTACTGATTAATTAGTTTCTTCCTAAATACCATGTGCTTAAAATCGTCCCTTCCTCGATATATTGTTACATAATCTTAAAGACAATTTTCACAATAAAAGGGTACGTATTCTAAAATATAATGGAAGAAAACAAAAAAATAGGAACAGGTGGAACGTAACAGAACTTGTGTTGAGGGCGCGCATGCTCAGTGGAAACTGATTCCGGAACTCGACTATGCGTCCATCTTAGTATCCTAGCAACGGGGGATCGTCCAATAGTGGGGGTATATAATATTGTAAAGTTAAAAACAAATATGTTTAATTAAGTTTTGTATAATTTTTCAATGTTTTATCTGTGAATATATCTTAAAAAATAAAATTATGAATAGATATGTTTATAAAAATAGTCCATATCCATAATATTGATTTTTTTGTTTTTCTGTGTGAGCAGGAAGTTGTGTTTGTTTGTATTTAGCGAGCTCTCAAACTCACTTGAGTTCTGTCAGGTGTGTTTGTGTTGTTTTTATGTATCTAAACATGACTTTTAAAGATGACGTGTTTTGGATGATTGTCATGCGGGTTTTAGTTTGAATGATTATGCTTTTTAACATTGCACAGGTGGAGAACTTCATCCTGTATGAAGAGATTGGAAGAGGCAGCAGATCAGTTGTTTATAAAGGCAGCATGCATTTCGTGGCCATCATCTGCAGTGACAAATCCAAGAGATGTGAATTAACAAACCATGTATGTAAACGTCATGTTTCACTGAAGAGCTATTTGTTTGCATGCAATCAAAGTGTCACCACAGCACAAATTTGAGAATTTGGAATAATGTACAGATTTTGCTTTAATGGAAAGAAATTGGTACTTTTATTCACCAAAGTGACATTCTACTGATCACAATGTATAGTCAGGACATTAATAACATGAAAAATTACTATTACAATTTGACATTTTTTTTTTCAGAACTTCTTAATCTACTTCAAAGAGTTCTCATGAAAACATCCTCCATGTGCAGCAATGAAAGCTTTGCAGATCCTTGGCATTCTAGCTGTCAGTTTGTCCAGATACTCAGGTGACATTTCACCCCACACTTCCTGTAGCACTTGCCATAGATGTGGCTGTCTTGTCGGGCACTTCTCACGCACTTTACAGTCTAGCTGATCCCACAAAATCTCAATGGGGTTAAGATCTATAACACTCTTTTCCAATTATCTATTGCCAATATCTGTGTTTCTTTGCCCACTCTAACCTTTTCTTTTTCTGTTTCAAAAGTGTCTTTTTCTTTGTAATTCTTCCCATGAGGCCTGCACCCCTGAGTCTTCTCTTTACTGTTGTACATGAAACTGGTGTTGAGCGGGTAGAATTCAATGAAGCCGTCAGCTGAGGACATGTGAGGCATCTATTTCTCAAACTAGAGACTCTGATGTACTTATCCTCTTGTTTAGTTGTACATCTGGCCACATCTCTTTCTGTCATTGTTAGAGCCAGTTGTCCTTTGTCTTTGAAGACTGTAGTGTAAACCTTTGTATGAAATCTTAAGTCTTTTGGCAATTTCAAGCATTGTATAGCCTTCATTCCTCAAAACAATGATTGATTGATGAATTTCTAGAGAAAGCTGTTTCTTTTTTGCCATTTTTGACCTAATATTGACCTTAAGACATGCCAGTCTATTGCATACTGTGGCAACTCAAAAACAAACACAAAGACAATGTTAAGCTTCATTTAACAAACCAAATAGCTTTCAACTGTGTTTGATATAATGGCAAGTGATTTTCAAGTACCAAATGATCAATTTAGCATGATTACTCAAGGTGTTGGAGTGATGGCTGCTGGAAATGGGGCCGGTCTAGATTTGATCAAAAATGACTTTTTTCAAATAGTGATGGTGCTGTTTTTCACATCAGTAATGACCTGACTATACTTTGTGATCAGTTGAATGCCACTTTGGTGAATTAAAGTACTAATTTCCTTCCGAAACATCAAAATCTGTACATTATTCCAAACTTTTGGCCGCCAGTGTATATATGTGTATACATATATTCAGTATCTATGTAATTTATATAATGTATATATAATATGAGTATATATGAAGTCAGAAGTTTACATACACCTTAGCCAAATATATTTAAACTCAGTTTACACAATTCCTGACATTTCATCGAAGAAAACATTCCCTGTCTTAGGTCAGTTAGGATCACTACTTTATTTTAAGAATGTGAAATGTCAGAATAATAGTAGAGAGAATGATTTATTTCAGTCTTTTATTTCTTTCATCACATTCCCAGTGGGTCTGAAGTTTATATACACTTTGTTAGTATTTGGTAGCATTGTCTTTAAATTGTTTAACTTGGGTCAAACATTTTGAGTAGCCTTCCACAAGCTTCTCACATTAAGTTGCTGGAATTTTGGCCCATTCCTCCAGACAGAACTGGTGTAACTGGAGTCAGGTTTGTAGGCCTCCTTGTTCGCACACGCTTTTTCAGTTCCGCCCACAAATTTTCTATCGGAGTGAGGTCAGGGCTTTGTGATGGCCACTCCAATACCTTGACTTTGTTGTCCTTAAACCATTTTGCCACAACTTTGGAGGTATGCTTGGGGTCATTGTCCATTTGGAAGACCCATTTGCGACCGAGCTTTAGCTTCCTGGCTGATGTCTTGAGATGTTACTTCAATATATCCACATAATTTTCCTTCCTCATAATGCCATCTATTTTGTGAAGTGCACCAGTCCCTCCTGCAACAAATCACAACATGATGCTGCCACCCCCATGCTTTACGGTTGGGATGGTGTTCTTTGGCTTGCAAGCCTCACCCTTTTTCCTTCAAACATAACGATGGTCATTATGGTCAAACAGTTCAGTTTTTGTTTCATCAGACCAGCGGACATTTCAGCAAAAAGTAAGATCTTTGTCCCCATGTGCACTTGCAAACTTTAGTCTTGACTTTTTTTTATGGCGGTTTTGGAGCAGTGGCTTCATCCTTGCTGAGCAGCCTTTCAGGTTATGTCGATATAGGACTCATTTTACTGTGGATATAAATGCTTGTCTACCTGTTTCCTCCAGCATCTTCACAAGGTCCTTTGCTGTTGTTCTGGGATTGATTTGCACTTTTCACACCAAACTACATTCATCTCTAGGAGACAGAATGTGTCTCTTTCCTGAGCGGTATGATGGCTGCGTGGTCCCATGGTGTTTATACTTGCATTCTATTGTTTGTACAGATGAACGTGGTACCTTCAGGCGTTTAGAAATTGCTCCCAAGGATGAACCAGACTTGTTGAGATCCACAATTTTTTCTGAGGTCTTGGCTGATTTCTTTTGATTTTCCCATGATGTCAAGCAAAGAGACACTGAGTTTGAAGGTAGGCCTTAAAATACAACCAGGTACACCTCCAACTGACTCCAAATACCCTATGAGAACGCTAAAATAGGCTTGAGATAATTGAATTTTCCAAGCTGCTTAAAGGCACAATTAACTTTTGTATGTAAACTTCTGACCCACTGGAATTGTGATATAGTCAATTAAAAGTGAAACAATCTGTCTGTAAACAATTGTTGGAAAAATTACTCATGTCATGCACAAAGTTGATGTCCTAAATGACTTTCCAAAACTATAGTTTGCTAATATGAAATCTGTGGAGTGGTTAAAAATGAGTTTTAATGACTTCATCCTAAGTTTATGTAAACTTCTGACTTCAACTGTGTGTGTGTGTATATATATAATATATATATATATGTGTGTGTGTGTGTGTGTGTGTGTGTGTGTGTGTGTGTGTGTGTGTTTTGCTTAATATATATCTTTTGCTTAAATAAAAAGTTGTAGTTTAATTTATATATTGCCTTTAGGCTTTAAGGTCACTTTACAAGGAAAATCAATACTCTACTGTATATAACGTGCAATTTTAAACCATTAATAACCACTTGTATTTGTGCAGATATTGTTGGATGGTCCAGGGACTCTGAAGTACTCTAATGTCTGCTTGGCGAAAGCTCAAGGAGAGATTCTGGAAGAGCTCTTTCTGGTGATTGCAGAAGAGACAGGAGCTGGTGACAGCAGAGAGAACATGATCTCTGTACAAAAAAATAAAATAAAAATAAAAATCAAGAACAGAATTAAAGGTCAGTATCGATCACTTATGTAAATCATCAGAAATGCTCAATAAATGGTTATGGCACAATTGTTTTTTGAAGCTTGGTCTTTTGTGTATGCCAAAAACTAATGACCTGATGCTGTTTCTTTCGAAAATTCTTTATTTTAGCGAAAATAGTCACTTTTTCAAAGATGTGGAGTTTTATATCACAAATCAGTTATGTATTGTTTAATATGCCATTTTGTGTATAAAATATATTAATCTTTACTAAAAATAAATGTCTGGTCACCATGGCATCATAAATGTAATTGTGCACATGAATAAACATGAGAACTAGAGAAAGTTTTCAAGATTTGTGGAATTTAAGAATTTGAATTTAAAGCTGATGTAATTTCTTTGACACTGGCACCACAAAACGGAATTGTAAAAATAAACACTGTTTTCAAAACAGCTTTCCGAATATGCACTTCTTATGCTGTTGTTTGAACCATCAGATAGTCCCTCCCCAAACTCACGCCATTGGGTCGCTCGAAACAAACACAGGAATTTTATTGTGCTACTGAGACAAAGCGTTTACACCTTTACCTTTAATTTCAATATTCACATGTTGGTTCACTTGAGTATTTGTTCTTTGTCATTACCACAACAAAATCATTGCAACTCCATGTCATTGTGTTTTAGGGGAAGAAAAGTATTATGACATTATACATATACATTGTACAGTTCAAGCTGTGGTCTTTAGCAGTTACAATACCCATAATTACAGAATTACTCATATGTTTAAATGAATTACAGATTTTTCAAGAATTTTTCAATCTTGATGTAGTATTTTCACTGCCAACTTGTTATGAAGTTAACAGACTGAGTTGCTCTGGTAGGTTCTCCTGTGTACTGTGCTCCTGAGGTGCTGAGAGGGGCAGACTGCAGTGTCTGCAGTGACCTGTGGGCACTAGGCTGCATCCTCTATGAGATGTTCACAGGTTACACATTTGACCTTAATTCAGAGCTTTCAAGTCATATTATCATATTGTTATTTTAGTTCTGTCTCATTTTTGTTTTGTTTTTTTAGGAAAACCACCCTTGTCTCTGAGAGTATGACTGGCATATTTGATCTTATTTTAAATTAAGATCTTCCATCCCTAAGACAAAAAGGTTTGGAACATCTGCCTTGTAAGATATTATCATATTTCTTCAAGTGTTCATACATCTAATTATATGTTCTACTTTTTTAAGAGCTTGGTTTCTCACAATCCAGTCCAGAGTTTGAGAGCCTGGTCAAAGGTTTACTTCAGAAAGATCCTGTGAAAAGGTACAATTATTCAGTCTTAAGTTACATCTATGATAAACTTATCAGTCTGGGGGAAGTTACTCCAAAATGGAAATCAGGTTCTAAATACTAATTATTTATTTTTCTAAATTGTTATAGGATTAATTTACTAATCACATTACTAATTTCTTATGAAGACTAGATGGACAAGAATACTAAATTGTCCTTTCTATACATTAAGATCAGTTGTTATACAATTATTATTGGCATAAATGGAACGTAAGCAAAATGTTTAAAATGTTTTATGCTGCCTAAAGAAAAGAAAATAACACTCAATTTTTAGGTTCAAGGTGTCTTATATTATTATTCATGGTTGCTGAGCTAGCGCCATCTTTTGCCCCGGATCCTGAGTCTGCTCCATGCCATGTCACAGCAACACCTCAGCCTGCTCCATGCCAAGTCACAGCAATGCCTCAGCCTGCTCCATGCCAAGTCACAGCAACGCCTCAGCCTGCTCCATGCCATGTCACAGCAACGCCTCAGCCTGCTCCATGCCATGTCACAGCCGCGCCTCAACCTGCTCCATGCCATGTCACAGCCGCGCCCGAGTCTGCTCCATGCCATGTCACAGCAACGCCTCAGCCTGCTCCATGCCATGTCACAGCCGCGCCTCAACCTGCTCCATGCCATGTCACAGCCGCGTCCGAGTCTGCTCCATGCCATGTCACAACCACGCCCGAATCTGCTCCATGCCATGTCACATCCGCGCCCAAGCCTGATCCATGCCATGTCACAGCAGTGCCTCAGCCTGCTCCATGCCATGTCACAGCCGCGCCTCAGCCTGCTCCATGCCATGTCACAGCCGCGCCTCAGCCTGCTCCATGCCATGTCACAGCCGCGCCCGAATCTGCTCCATGCCATGTCACATCCACGCCCAAGCCTGCTCCATGCCATGTCACAGCCATGCCCGAGCCTGCTCCATGTCATGTCACAGCCGCGCCTGAGCCTGCTCCATGCCATGTCACAGCCACGACTCAGTCTACTCCATGCCAAGTCACAGCCACGCATGAGACTGCTCCATTCCATATCACAGCCAAGCTTCAGTCTGCTCCATGCAATGTCTCAGGCTCACCTCTGGTCAACGAGCCAATGCCCAAGCCTGCCATGGTCAACGAGCCAACGCCCACGTCTGCCACGTCCAACGAACCAGCATTGCAAGCCTTGTCCGTCCCAGAGCAAGCGTTGCAAACCTTGTCCGTTCCAGAGCCATCTCTCGGCTATTTGTGTTGGAATTGGTTCCCGCCCTTGTGCCCACCCTGAGTTCTCCTGATCAGCCGGTTCCCCCCAAGCCACCGGCTCGATCATCGCCCTCTGAGATATCCCAGACACGGAGAACTTTCTAACCTCCGACTCCGCCTAGACCCTCCGAGCCCTGGACTCCACCTTGGCCTGTCGATCCCTCAACATCACCTCGGCTCTACGTTCCCTCGGCTCCACTGTGGTCCTTCAGCCTGTCAGCTTTACCGGGGTCCCTTGTTCCTCCAGCTCCTCCTTGGTCTGTCGGTCACCTGGCTCTGCCTTGGCTCTCTGATCCTCTGCTCCATGCCATGTCACAGCCGTGCCCAAGCCTGCTCCATGCCATGTCACAGCCATGCCTGAGCCTGCTCCATGCCATGTCACAGCCATGCCTGAGCCTGCTCCATGCCATGTCACAGCCACGCCTCAGCCTGCTCCATGCCATGTCAAAGCCGCACCCGAGCCTGCTCCATGCCATGTCACAGCCGCGCCAAATGTCTTCCAATCCCCCAGCTCTGCCTTGCTCCTCCGAACCTTCGGCGCCGCCTTGGTCCTCCCTGCCTCCATCTCCACCCTGGCCCTTTGAGTCTTCGGCTACTCTCCAGGAATCCAGTTCTCCTTGGTTTCGCCCTTCGCCCCTCTCATGGCTCCACCCCCCATAGGCTCCGCCCTGGTCTCATGCTCCACGCCATATTTTCACCAGACCACGCCCCACACCTTGTTTCACCATGTTCCATGCCATGTTTGTTCCTGTCATGTGATCTTGTCATGTGATTTCATGTTTCCCTTCATGTTCATGTGTCTTGTTTTCATTGGTTTATTGTCTTGTTACCTTGTTATCAGTTCTGTCTTGTCATTGGTTATCATTGTCATGTTTCTCCCTTGTCCATGTATTTAAGCCTCATGTTTGACATTGTCCATTGTCAGGTATTGTGAATGTAACATTGTAGGATTGTTCATGTCATGTCAAGTTTAGTCAAGTCAAGTCAAGTTACATCAAATTCATGTTTTTGTATTTTGTTCATGTTTGGAGTTATGGGTTTTTGGATTTCAAAATTTATAATAAACTGCACTTGGGTTCATCATACATCATTGTTTCTTTGCCTACGTTACACAAAATCAGTAAAGCAAAAATATTCACTGACCCTCGGCGGGGGGGTTGACAATATAATTGGATATCACAATATTTTTTAAGGCGATTATCTTTCAAATATTTTTTTACATATCGCCCAGCCCAAAAGGGAAGTGAACTTTTTCATGAACAATTGTAAAATTAAGTAATTTTATGGAGACCCACACAAACACATGTACTCAATTCCAAATTACAACATGTTACCTATTAATTGTTGCATATTTGCTTTCTTTTTGTGTTTTTGAGAAGTCTATGGGCATAATAAATATTTTATTTTATTGAAAAACTTTGTTTTTTGAAAATAGTAAATTATTAGTTTGTGCCATGACTCTTTCGAAAAAATAAATCAACCAAAAATTAAAAAAAATTCGCTCCTCAGTGGAAAAAGGTTCCCGACCCCTGCATTAGGCTTTAAAGGTCATTATCCACCTGAGGCCCAGCAATTCATTTTTGAATAGGACATTTTTATTTAAATTTTTCTTAGCCCATACATGCTATTGTGGTAAATCTTGGGGTATTATCAGAGAACTCCCTGGGCTTTTCAGAGATACCAAATTACTGAGAGTTTGGTCATGACAACTTTCTCTCCTTGATCTAAAAATATGGATTGAAATGTATCACAGTTCAATTCAGCACATCAAATACAATAAGAATTATATATATATATATATATATATATATATATGTCTATCATAATCGCAGTTCAAATCGCAATATTTTTCAAAATAATCGCAATATACGTTTTTGTCCAAATCGTGCAGCCCTACTTCACGAGAGGGTGAAGTCCAAGCTGCCTCTTGTGTGACGTATTCGCTTTGCCATGATAGCTACGTATTCTCATGTTCTCCACTTGGTTGAGACATCCAGGATAAGCACACAAACGCACCATTGTGAGTAAAGATACAGATCTAAACCAAAACCAAGCAAGAGACTGTACAGCGTTCCTCCTCCTCACTTGTAAACAGTGCTGCTCTTCTGGCTGTACCGCTCCTGATTTAGAGTTTCAAAAATTACTTAAATATTGATGTTTTTCACACCAAAAGTGATAGTTTAACTTGACTTCCATTTTAAGGACCTACTGAGCTAAGATATTTTTTTCTATTTTTCTTCAAATGTTCAGGTGTAGAAAGTAAGTTATACACACCTGGGATATCATGAGGGTGAGTAAATTATGAGAGAATTTTCATTTATGGGTGAACTATCCCTTTAAAGAATCTGGTGTTTATAGATGGCTCCATAGATCATCTTGTGCACAGAACCTCTCAGTCTAGTATTGATGCAGTGAGTGGGCAAACAGCCTATGGCATATTTTATACACTGCCTGTGTGTTCAGCACAGTGCTTTTTACAATAAGCCTTTGTCCTACCCTAGAAAACACAACAAATGCAGGTTATAAAAAGCTCTCCATTGTTCTGGCGCTCCCTCCGCTGGAGGCAGACCTGTGCTGAAGCAGAACTTTTTCATCTGTTCCAAAGTCAATTGTTTTATGATCCCAGCAGTCTTTTGCTGGTATGTTTATGCTATTTTGTTGCCAGTTACTATGAAGAAACTAAAGTATTAATCTCTAATTAAAGTACAGTCAAGTAACTGATGACAGTGTGCACATACTGTAGATGTTTTAGGCAAAACTGATACAGAATGATTCCAGCAGATCTGATAAAATGGGTAAGTGCGGAGGGGTTTTGCCATTGGGCTGTGATCATGCCCTGAACTCTCATTTGCTCATTATGTTCTATGATCATTTCTTTTTCTTGGTCCTGTTCAATGAAGATTCATAAATGCATAAACATATAGAAGCAATGGATGGTTAAAACACTTTTGGGTGAAGCTCATGAAAACTGACAAGAAATGTCCAGGCCATATTTTACCCCAAATACCTACTTAAATACATAAAGATAATTAAACTCATTTTTAGGACCATTAAGACTTTTTGCATTACTGTAATGAGGGGTTAATAATAATAAAAATAATTATAATTATAATATAATAATAAACATTATACTGCTGCCATATGATTGGCTGATGAGATTATCGCATGAATAAGTAGATGTACAGGTGTACCTAATAAAGTGGCTTGTGTGTGTATTTATGTACTGTGCATATATACTGTATGAATACGATTTTTTTTTAAGATTCTGCACATCTTGGTCACTAATCAAATAAGCAAAATAATGACATTTTGCACGTTAAGTCCTCTGTTAAAAGGTCATATTTCCTCAAGACATTCTCAACATTCTCAAATCATGCTAGGACAACATGGATCATCAGGTTGCATGAAAATCCACGTGGTCTTTACTATAGAAGCAGCCTCATGAAGCCAAGCCATGGCAAAGATGTTCTTTACTGTTATTATCATACATTTGTTTTTATTATGTGGTTTTGTCCCGTGGTGTGTGGTTCTTATTTTTTATTTTTTTATTTTTTTTTTTAATTGGATACAGTCAAATACAGTATAATATAAAATTCTTCTTCAGGAAACAGTAAATCTCTAACACCTTTCCAAACAATGAAAAATAAATTTAGCTGATCTTATGATCTGTTTAGATGGGAATGTGTTGGTTTTCTAATGAGGGAAGTAGAACAATAGTCTGTGAACTTAGGAATGGTTGTCCGCTGCTGTCCTCGCCTCAGTCTGAAAATGAGCTTCCTCTTCCTGTGCTTTCATCAATGGAGACTGTAATTAGAAGAGTTTAATAGATTTTTAAACATGGAGCAATTTAACGGTACCTACTATAAAGATACATTTCCCCTGTTTAAACTTAAGCAAGTATAAATAGGATATGTGTCCTTTCTGTTCTGTTTATTCAGTTTTTATAATTTTTAAAGGCAAAGTGTGTTATTCTTTATCTTGTTAAAGTACACAATTTTTTTCTTTCACTGCTTAATATGCATAGACAAGTATAAGGAAGCCAGTCATAGGTTGAGTAATTTGAAATGTCAAAACACTGTGGTGCTATGAAAATATTTCTATTGTTTGAGCATCCTAACCAGCCCGACACTGCAATATTGGCTCAGCCAGTGGTGCGAGTTTGGGGCGGGAAATATCTGGCTATCTAGAATTTCTGTTTGGTGACCTCAGTGGCACAGAAATCACACACCTCACGATTAAGTTTCAGTATAAGCTGTTGTCACGGTAGATTGTAAATCGGAACATTCCTGCTCTGGCCACCAGGTGTCCCACCACCATTAACAGATTTATCTGTGTGTGACGGCTCTACCTTCTCACTGTGACACAAGGGACTTCATATTCGCATAGTCCTGGTCATGGAGATCCCAAAGCTATGGATGGCAAGTTGATCAAAGTGAAACCAATCTTCTCTTTCTCTCTCTGATACAGTTCCCTGTGTTGGTCCAACAGATGCGACATGCTCCGAACTGGGACGTATGAGTGCCACCCTGCTAGATTTAATTCTTGGAATCTTCAGTTACACAATCTAAGACCAAATTTTTTTATTTTTTATTTATTTTTTATTTTTTTACATAGTATTACTCCTCAAACAAATTCAGCATTTGTCCAACTGTGTAGGTAACCATTATACAATTTCCATATGTACTTTTTACTGAATTTAAAATGCAACACTATGAAAGGATTCTCAAATGACACTACTAGTGCCAGTCATGAAGTGTCTGCTTGTAGAAAGGCTCTGCCTGTCTCTCTCCTCACTGTCCCTGTGGCTGTGAGTGGAAGGAATGACAGGCAACTGTCTCACTGGCCCCACACAGGATTACAGCCACTATCTCCACTCTACAGTCGCCAAGCAACGGATAAGATATTATATAGCATTGAATACCAGCATATACTGTACATATAGTGCGATATGCTGTGGTTACAAAGTACTACAAAATAGTAAAACATTATGACTTACTGTTTAAGATATGCTATTTAGAAGAGGAAACTGTATTTTTTATACGATTAAATGGTAGTAGCTTTATTACAAAATGTAAATAATGAAGAATATAGCAACTAGTAAAAATTCAGTGAAGACAGCACCTTACAAATGTGAGTTGAATGCTTTACCTTCACCCCACTCTGTGTGAATATGTATGTTTGAGATACAAGTACAAGTGTTGAACTGAGGTTGGCTAACGCGCTAAAGCTAGCGGCAACACATTGCATGCATTCGAAATGCTTCCAGGTGTAAAAAAAACAAACACGTTTAGTCATCCATTTGGGTTGATGCTGCACTTTACAATTCATACACTACGTGCCTGAGTGCATAGTGTATATTTCATCATTTGGGACACAACTTTTTTTGTTCTTTTTGGGGGGGGTGGGGGTGGGATCTACGCCCCTGCTCTCCACTCTTAGGCCTCATTGATGGTGCAGTGCCCAAAATCATTATCTGTTACTACGGCATGTAAAACCTGAAAGAATTGATGAGGCATATTTCACAACGCAGGATCTTTTAATAAATTTCACTCAGAAGCTTAAATTACTCCGCAAGTGTTCCCGGTCAGTTTACATTTTAAACCTTCCCCAAACTTCAACATATTATTGCACATAATATAATAGCGCATACGTCACATTAAATCGCACAGATATGGTGTCATGACATCTGTTCGTGTGTAAGAACTAATGAAGTTAGATGCTACTGACGTGACGTCCAACCTGCACCGCAGTCACTATATTTGATTGGGGTGCGGTAGTTGGGCAATGGTATGATTTGTGTGCTGTGTGAATAATAACTCAACTTTCTCTCTGTTCATCACACAAAGTCATCGTATGTCTTCAGAAGACTTGGAATATTGTGCAAAAGTTCTATTGACTATTGCCAGATTTATGGTGTTTTTATTTTTGGTTTGGATTTTTTGTCCTTTTTGAAGCCTGACTGCCCAGTCACTGAGTCACTCTCCACTTTCATAATGTGGCAAAAAGGTTGTGAAGACATAAACATTTTTCCTTTCGTGTTCATGTAAGAAAGTCATTTGGGTTTGGAGTGACATTATGGTGAGTAAATCTTGAGAAGTTTTATTTTTTTGGGTGAACTGTTCCTTGAATCTGCCTAGGTGACGTCAGCTAAAAAGGAAAGTCAGCACAGAGGCAGAACACGAAAATGTTAATACCTGACATTTGCAGCTAATTATAATGCAGACCAGCTTTAATGAAACACACTGCTAGAAAAGGGTCATACGTTTGATTTATAATGTTACAATTTATGTTTTAGAAGGAGCAAAGTGATGAGTGTCATTGGCTTGCTGGCTTCTCACTGCACAGAGCTCAGAGAGGACGTTCCTATTACGAAGGTGAGATCTGAGTGCAAGATGGCTGTGATTACAAAAGATTTGAAACATTCTGTGTTTAAAATGAGGAACACCAGCAGATGTCACTGTAGCATTGCTGGTTTTATTTGTGCTCTCCTTCCAACCAAATAAGGAGAACATACCAAGCACAAATAATTTCTCAGCTTTCAATCCAAAGCACATGACATTTTAAAAGCCACGTGAAATTATCTCTCTCTAGTTTTTCTTTCTCTCTTTGCTTCTCATAATAAAAAGGGGACAGACATGTCATTCATATTGGTTTATGATAGCTTTCACTAATCATCAAAGGGCTACACAGATGCATTGTGATAAACCAGGAACCACATGTCTTGGATTCAAATGCTGCCACACCAGATCTTTGGTTTTACACTGGTTTGACTTGCATTCTGTTACCAACTTCCCCTCCTTTTTGTTCATGGAAAAATTTGCAGCAGTACCAGGGCTGCATGTGGACAGCGGCACCAAATGGCCGTCTGTCATTTTCTACCGAGGTTTATGTTTTGGTTCCGAACAAGTGTTTTTACAAAACAGGCTTAAGTTCTGCAGCTTCTCAAACAAATCACCCATGGTTTCCTGCAATTCTGGCCTCAGTGGGTTGGAATTGAAGATGAGCTCAGGGATCTCTACGGGAGTTCTCTGTCTGAGCGGCCGATCCTGTCATGCCGATTTTGCTCAGTGCTTCTTTCTGTGGTGAGAGAAAGGTAGAGACGCTGTCTTATGGTGGCTTCATGCTATAGAGGGCCTTAACCCTGGGCACAGGCAGTTTCCTGTTTTTTTTTTTTTTAATAAATTCTTGATTTATTGGGCTAATTGTAAATTTGGCAGAGGTTTTTTTGTAGAAATGAAGTCAAATTTTTTCTATACTTATATTGATATAGTTATATTGACTGAAGTTATTGGTGTGTAAATGTATTGTGGGTGCTGGAAGCTTTACAACAGTATCCTTAAGTTTCAGCCATAGGCAGTATCCAACATCTAAAAGAAACTTGGGCTAATTTGTCACCATGGCAACAATAAAAGCCTCTATAAATAGATGTGTCACACAGCAGCTTGATGCAGGAGGCAGAAAATTACAGAAATACAGGTAGAACAGAAAAGTTTTTTTTCTCTCTTTTGCTCTCTCTCTCTCTATCTATCTATCTTTCCAGCCCCTCCCCCATACACTAAATAATTTTCTCCCCCTGTCATTCTGTTAGTTCTCTAATCCTCCCTGAGACCCTCTGTGTCTGTGTTCTCCATGAATACTTGAGCGCAAGTCTAATGAAGTGGTAAATTAATCTTTGTCCTTGGCGCTGGCAATCCCCAGTGCCCCTAGCCTAAATTTACAGTTACTCTCTGAAGAGCCTGACAGTTGTTCCCTTGACCAATCCCAGTTACACTCTGCGAAGAATTACAGCAGAGCCTTATAAAGGAAGGTACCACAGGGATGCACCGGTTTCATTTTTACTTCTTTATTTATTGGAGGGGAAACCATTTTCTGAAAAGTCATATTAAAGTTACTTCTTATATATATATATATATATATATATATATATATATATATATATATATATATATATATATATTTCATAGAGAAATGTACAAAAAATTCAGATTTTGTCAGTACATAAAGGCATCGCCATCTGCAGCGCCTTGTGCCGGATGTAGTTAATTTTAAGTGGCACATAAAGAGTATCAGTGTGATTGGAAACCAGTGAAGGAGTATCAAGGGCACTCTGGTTCTCCCTCGCTCTGCCCGCTGGATGGCTATGACACAGTTTGACAGGGTATGCCTGTCAGACTTGGGAATAATATTGATCCTGAGAGCTTCATTTGATCACCAGAATACTTCCCCTATGGTAACTCCCCACCTCTTCTGTCCTTTGTCCCTGGCTTAAGACATAATTATTGGTCATGTAAACTTAAAATATCTGGTTGTCCATGACCAGACATTTGTTTCGACACTAAGTTCAATCTGAGCTCCACACAGCCATAAAAGCAATAAAGTTGGCTAAATGGTTGAGGGTAGTTTGCAAACCTGTAAGTATTTCTAGCAAAATGTCTAATTACAGCTCAGATTTCAGATCTGTCCTTACAAAACTTTATTTTGTTGGAGACCAAATGCTGGCTGCTTAAATTTTACACTAATCCATTCACTTCAACATTATACTGTATTGATTTAAAGGTGCACTCAGTGATATATATATATATATATATTTTTTCCCATTAAAAAAGTTTTACTTCTATAGAAATTAACTGTAATTTTGAAACATATGTATAAAATCATGACCACTCACATGAGATGAGGACTTTAGTTACATCAATAACCTTAAAGCTATTTTATTCAACATAGGGGGAGAGGCGCCCTCATGGGGGCTGCCATTTTAGAATCACATGACCATCTGAATACTACTCACTTAATCTAGTAACCGTCTTGTTATTGGACACTTTCACTCTTGTATTAAATTAATCATGACCGACTGTGATTAGTGAATTTCTACAATGGCATCTGTAACTGAAAACTATTGATTTTGAATGATGCTGCATCCACACCACTAGATGTCACTGTGAGTCCAAGATGATACGAGCAAAAAGTTACTGAGTGCACTTTAAAAGCTGAAGTGTGTAATTTCTGCGCCACTGAACAGAACTGCAAAAATAAGCACAAACAAACAAACGCCATTAAGTCAGTGTTGTTTTGTCGGTCTGGATGGGTCGATCAAGCAGAGGACTTTTCTCACCACATAGACACAGTGTTTACAGTTTTCAAAATTAACCTATAAGTAGCTTACTTACAGTGGTCTGTGCATATTAAACTGGCATAGGACAAGGGATTTTAACACCAAAAAAGTCAGCTTTAATTTATATGTAGTCACAACTTACATTTGTCAAAACAAATATCAAGCATTTAAGCAGTAAAGGTCTTTAAGGTCTTAAGAAACATACATTTAGTTAGGTGTGTCCAAACTTTTGACTGACATACAGTGCATTTAATCTTCTCAATAATTCACTTTCTGACATCCTGCAGTATAGATTTGATTTTTATATGGAGATCAATGCTAAATAGTTCTGCTGTGGAAATTTGCATATACAGTATAAACATTACATGTGAACATATATCAAATAAGGGCTGGGTGTCGATACAGATTTCTCTCAATTTGATTCAATTCAATTCCCATTCACAAGCTTTTGATTTAATTCTGATTTCGATGTGATTTCAACTGATTCTAATTCATTTGAATATATTTCAGTTATAATGTCCATTTTGCTTATATATGAAATAAATTCTCTCTCAGCTTGTGCTTCAAATTGTACAGGGAACTGTTGGGAAATACAGTTATACCCAGTAAAGAGACCAGTATGACCAATGATGACCAGGAGTCAAAGTTGAAGTTTCAGTCAATAGAGAGTTTACTGAAGACAAAGTTCTCCACATTTCCAAAGGCAATAGACAGAAACAGAAAAAATAGTTGAGAATCTAACCTTGAACCAACTTAGATTACAGAAACAACAGTAAATATATACATATGCAACTTAATTGACATAATCTCTTACAAGTACAGAGATCTGATAGGTGAACAATACAGATTATTCTAGAAATCTTACAAGCATAACGTTCTGCTTAACTACGTGAATGCAATCATTCAAAAGATTATATTTTTAAAACACTAAATGAAGTTGGTAAGTAGAAATCGGTAAGAGGTGAGTCTTCTCTTTAGATAAACTGGCGTCTAGTTCCTTTGACTTAGTCACATGATTCTCAAAACTACAATCAGTCCCTCCAAAGACATCATTTGACAGAACATAACATGGCTATCTTTTCTCTCAAGGTGGAGATACACTCACTGGGACTTATCCAGATGTATATTTGTTCTCTGGGAGCCGGGCTAAATGAGAAAGCACTGTTAACTGCATTGCTGACATGGGTCAGACCCTCAGTCACACCTTAGAGGTCAAATACACAAATTATCTGTAACATTCATAATTATAACATAACCGGAAGAAATGGACATGACTAAAAATGCTTCAATTACCTTTTGATTATAACAATTGCTAGTAAATGTATTCAACTCATCAATAGGCTGAAGAGAAAGGGGTATATCCATCCCTTCAGAATCTTCTAACTAACTATGGATATATACATTTTAAATATGAACACCAGAGCCCAAACTATGCAGTTTAATTGATATTTATTTAAAAGACATATTCAACACAACCAAAACTGAAGTCATCCTTAAAGTAAAATTTGACCTTAGAATTTTAAGAATAGATATTGGGATCCTTCAAATGAAGAACGTGGATAATCGAGATGAAGAAAAAAAAAAAAAACTTTACCCAGCCCTGTGACTGTATGATATGAATGCATAATGACAACATGAGCTGTAGTGTTGGAGGATATTTCAAGTAAAATCTGTGATATCGTATATGAAACATCTTAATGAGATTTATTAATTAATATGCATGGCCTGCAGAAGTGACACCTACATGCATTTTACTCATATCTACTTTAGATGATCAGAGCTAATGAACTGCAGATATGTATACAAAGACAGCTGTTCTTCAAACATAAAAAATCATGGAAATCATGAATTCAACAAGGAAATTAAATATTTCAAAATGTAGTTATTGATTAGCCTTGTTTTTCTTTTCTTTTTTCTTTTTTTATGAAGGATGAGATCCTTTTTGAAGGAACACAAGGGTGAGCAACATTTTCTTTTCTGAGTGATGGCCTATCTCTTTAAACCCAGCCTGATTTCAGATCAGTGGATTGAACGAGTGGATCCTGCATGTGCTTCTCAATGCTTTGTGGTCTTCTCCAGCATGCCACTATTTTAACACTAATACCCATCCCAACACCACAGGGTCTCTGTGAGTGTCGATGATAAAGATGTTTTCTAAAGCAAGAGATCTTTTGTATGTGTGTTTATGTGTGTGGATAATAGCAATGTTCTCTAGAAGGGGAATTTGTGTGTATGTGTGTGTTGATGATAATGATACATTTTAGAGGAGGAATTACTTTGCATATGCATGGCTGAATAAGATAGTTTAGCATTGTTTGTTTCATCCTGTGTACCTCTCGCTGCCAAGACTCATCAAACAGCCGCCAACATCTGTTCCCTGTCATGACTTATGAGACTTTAACAATCATGGGACCACAGTGCTTCAGAGGGCCAATTTGCATTGCACCCTACTGAGAGAACGTCTGCAGAGAGAGAAGCATATATATAGTATATACTTATATGAGCACTCTGAGAGATAGAATATAATAAAATGCTAATGCCGAAGACCAGAGCCCTGTTTGTGTCCTTGCCTTTAAGTGCAGAGAGAATGGAAGGGTACGTTCCAATTGCTAAGTGTTCGGCCATTTAGTGAGATTCCAAAGCATAGGGAGTGGGGTTACAAATTTTAATCGACAGTCGTTAATGTTAATGAATGAAAATCGATTGAACATTAACAAAAATAACAATAATAAACTGTGTGAGGAAAATCTCAAAAAATCAAAAACATATTTTTCTTTCATCAAAGCTTTATTTATACAAAGTTAGATTTTTTCCATTCCAATTCAAACTTTGAAACATCCACATCAGAGATAAAATTACCTACTGCAGAAGGAAACATTAAAACATGTACCGAAGTATGTGCATGTAGTTTAAATATAATTTCAATAAATATACTTAAGAAATGCGTGTATTACAGGGGCCTGGGTAGCTCAGTGCTTAAAGACGCTGGCTACCACCACTGGAGTTCACTAGTTCGAATCCCAGGGTGTGCTGAGTGACTCCAGCCAGGTCTCCCAAGCAACCAAATTGGCCCAGTTGCTAGGGAGGATAGAGTCACATGGGGTAACCTCCTCGTGGTCGCTATAATGTGGTTCGTTCTCAGTGGGGCGCGTGGTGTGTTGAGCGTGGATGCCACGGTGGATGGCGTGAAGCCTCCACACGTGCTATGTGTCTGTGGCAACGCGCTCAACAAGCTACGTGATAAGATACGTGGGATGGCGGTCTCAGACGTGGAGGCAGCTGAGATTCGTCCTCCACCAAAAAAATGCTTTGGGGTATCGGGCCATTTTGGCAAAGAATGTGATGTCTTCAGTGTGTAAATTGAAGCTTGGTGATCACTGGACTTTCCAACAAACAAAAAATAATGCCAAAGTTACATCCAAGTTGTCCAAAGCCTGGTTCAAGTATGAGTCCTGGAATGACCTTGAATGGCTCTTTCAGTCCTACATAAAAATCCCATTGGACATATTTTGTAGGATTTAAAGGAAGCAGTGACAGTGCAGAAACCAAAGAATGCCAATGAGCTGGAAGCTTTTGCTCCTGAGAAATGTGTTAAGATTCTAATAGAGAGGTGTCCAGTGCTTGAGAGCATTAACCTGAAACATTTTGTGGATGTTATAAAGAGTAAAGAACGCTCCACAAATGACTGACATTGAGGGTTGAATAATTTTGACATGATATATGTGGAGAGATTGTTTTATATACAGTATATATTTGACATTTGAGTAAACTAAACTCTTTGTTCTCAAAATCAGTCAAATATGTATTAAAAACTTACTCTGACTCTTTAATGAGGTTTTAGATAATTCACATCACCAGAATGTCTTGCTGGTCAAGGGGATTGAATAATTTTGTAATAATTTGTTTATATTTATTTACATATACAAATACTGTAACTCAAGTACACAAACATGTACTCAAGCTGTATGATGGCTTTGTTGGGCATTCCAAATAAACATATTCTGTCAAATGAAGTGAGCTCCTACAGATATCCCCTGCTCAATGTAGGGAGTGAACACTGTGATGGGACCCTGTGAATCCGAATGCAGCTGTATTGTAAGTGCCTTTTTTTAATCGTGTGATACAGAAAATGTCAAAAAAAAAAAAAAAAAAAAAAGCAAAACATCTGCATGATGTAATTTATTATCTTTAATACAAATATATTAAAATATAGCTAATTCATATCAATACATTAGTGTGTTTTTGTTTTGTTCCTCAGGCGGTGGCCAAGCAGTGCTTGATTCCACCACTAGGGGAGATGCTCTATCTCATTGCTACACAGGTACAGTGAGTTGGTGAACAATTGTCAGTGTGAAAGTAAAGTCAGGGATAACCAGGAATAAATTGGGATTTGTGAGGTGGTGGAAATCTATGGTGTTACACATTTCTTCCCACTGTTTGTGAACTGCTTGAAGCGGAGCTAGGTGGAGCGTGTGTGCACTTAAAACAGTGCCGCTCTAAGCGAATATAACAGAACAGGTTCAAACGTGACACACATTGGACTATTTAAAAAAAATAAAATAAAGAAAGTTTTTCTTTTTGGAATCAGAGGTTCCCGAACGCTGTGCTGAAACATCATTCTGGGCCGTTCCATCACAATTTAACCCCTGAGTACAATTGAGTGAAACTGAAGAAAAGAGACAGTGTGAACAGACACAAAACGCCTTTGATGTAAATAGACCCCAAGACAACTGACAACCTTACGCGGGCCACTGAAAATTTCAAACGGGCCGGATTTGAGTTTTTCCTTTTTTCTGCTGCTATCCCATGACAATTAATTTGAAATAGCCCTGGATAAAGTTTGAAAAGTTCTTTAAAAGAGCAAGATGTCTATTGAGGCACTCACTCATGGGCATTTTTCAGTTTCTTGAACATTGCACATATTACTTTAAAATTACAAAATATAAAGTCTTACAAAAATAAATAAATAAAAAAGCTTTTATATCTTCTATTGAGATTTAGGAAAATTCAGTTACCTAAAAAAAAGTATATGCATATAAAATTATTTTTATTGATCAGCAGTGTTGTTTAAAATAAGTGAATGTATCCAGTTAACTATGTAAGTATAATTTAAAGTAGAAAAGGATATAAAGGGTTTATAAATAACCTTTTTTTTATTTTTATTATTTATTTATTTATTTATTTTTTTTAATCAGGTAAGATGCAATTAAATGGACTTGACATGTTTGACCATTTTTCTTTCTGGCTTTTTAACTTTTACAGTGCACATCTATGTTTTATTTATAGTATATTTGAGCGAATCATTGTGATTGTAACGCATTAATCGATCAGAATCAATCACTCCAATGAATTATTAATCTGTTTACACTTCATTTTAAGTCATGGTCCATTTTGAGGGGTTTTTCAAGGCCAGTTCAGATTCTAAAATTACTACCCTGCAAAATGTAACCAATTAAAATTTAATTGTCAGTATTTCCTCTCAAATTTGTAAGAGCCTACTGCACACCGCAAAGTGCACCTACACATAGACAGAAAGCAAAACCAAGCTTTGACTTGTATAAAGCCTTTGCTCTTGAGCTGCTGTTGATGCTCCATCTCAGCACACTGCTGAATGTAAGCATTAGAGGTTAAATGAGAGGAGGATGTTACTTTGTGCCGTTCTGCGCTTCTTCCTTTAATTGACATGATCATTCCTCATCACATTCCTGTTTCCTGTACCTGCCGAGCCAGAGAGCCTGTCGCTTTATTTACCATTGCGGGACTGTATTTATTTAGCCTCATTATGACGGTGGCTGCATTTTGCCTTTTTTTAATTGTTCCTCCAATGAGTGACTGTAATAGTTACCTATATTTTTCTCACTCACACACACTAACAGCCACACATACTTTCCTTTCCCTGCAGGAAGAGAAGAAAGAGCACCCAGGAGGATTGTGGGTCGTTCCTGCTGCCGCCTACACCGTGTTAATGAGGTGCCTTCGGGAAGAGGTAAGACTGCTACACTGTCCTCACAGAGTGTGTGTAAGTGCGTGTACGAGTGCGTACATGAATATGTGCGCAAGTGGGCGGGGGGATCTGTCTGATAATGAATCTCCCCCAGCCCTTCAAGGCATTATTCTTCTGCCGCAAATCAAGGGTGCTCAACGTGCTCGCTCGTCAGTCAGTCTTGTCACACACACTCACCTGCAGCAGAAGTGCTCGCGTAACCCCACCTCCGGTCGTGTCAGGAGCAATTAACCACGCTGGCCTGTGTTGTTTATGTATGGAAGCCATCTGCATGGAGACAAACATCAAACTGATCATCTCCACTCTGAACAGACTGTGTTTACTGTGTGTGTTGAGTGCTTCACTTACACAGGGGACTGAGCACTATACAAACTCCCTCATTATTTCTTTAATAGCAGTAGATTTGCTATTAAAATAAAAATTTAGAGCAGAGCTACAGCTTGTATTCCCAACAAACCGTCATCTGCAGTGCAAAGAAAGAATTTGGAGGGAAAATTGTGATAAAACTTACGTTTATATAGCTGTTCTGCGGCTGTGGTTCTTCAGCTGCAGATTTCTGGCTGGTCAGCTGCCAGCTATTGGCAAAAGTTGTGCCCTCTAGTGAATGTGCCCAATTTTAGCCCTTTGCTCGTTCCTGCTTATGTAGCATTTGTGTTTTTTTGTGTGGTTTTTTTGTCTCATCACTTTTTTGCCAGCAGTTACATTTATATTCTTAGCTAGTTGAAGTTGCTCTTCCATAAGTTTATCTCTTTTCCTTGAACTTTGAAGGTCTATTTCAAATTCAGATTCTAGAAATAATGGCCTGGGATGATAAGGAACTGCATGTTTTACATGGTAATGTGCGGTAGGCGATTTATATTTACAGCGCTCCAAATTCACTTTATATGGCTGCTACAAGTTACACAATCTAAAATAACCCCATGACAGAACAGGAAATGTGGGTATTTCACCATATTTGGAATGAGGCGCTTTTACCGCCTGGTGCAAGAGCTGAAACTCTGCGTTACTTACTAATATGTTTACAGTTGAAAAAGCATTGATTTAACTATATTTACATTTCTCATCCACAATAGAGCAGCGTTTTCCTCCACCAAAAATGGAGACTTTTGAAAACACTCTATAGCAGGCCTATTCAGCTGGTGGCCCACTGGCCAAATCCGGCCCGTTTGAAATTTTCAGTGGCCCGCGTGAGGTTGTCAGTTGTCTTGGGGGCTGTTTACATCAAAGGCATTTTGTGTCTGTTCACACTGTTTTCAGTAGTTTTTCTATGCAAACTTGCGCTAAACAGAAGTCGTGCCATATCTTGATGTTTTTACAGTGTCTCATGCATGAGCGCACCATTTTTAGATGCTTTTAGAGGTTGCACTACAAACGATCATTATCCATCATTTTAACGGAAGGGGAAGATTAAAGACATAAAATCATGGATGACTGGCAAGTGTGAGTTCACAGCAACAGAAAAGTTCTATTCATTAATTTGGTCAAGAAATTTGAAAAGTCAAAAGTTTAAATCATTGCATCTATAATAAACATCGCTGTTATTGTTCAATAATAATAATTAAAAAAAATTATCAATATGATTTACTCTTTCTGTAATGGACCAATTTTGAAAGCTCTTTTTAGATTATTATTATTATTTTTTTTTTTATTATTATTATTTTGTCGCAAGTTACCTGTATTTTTCTCCAGAATTTCCTGCTTGGTGGAAATATTTCTCATGATAAAAAAGTAAAGCTATAAAACACAGATGTTTTATTTATATAGTGAACAAATATTATAGGCCTGCTATAACACAATATCTGTAGATAGAAGCTTTTCGATAACAAAATATCCTGGCTTGGTCCGAGTGCCCCGAAGATTTTCTTCCATCTGGCCCATTTGTTGATGAAGTTGAATAGCCCTGCTCTATAGTACCGCATATTTTGGAAAATGATGGCATTTGGAAACTGAGTTTTCAACCAAAAACTTATTGGTGTGGAGCAATGACACCTTTAACTTTTGTGTTTGCTGAGCAAATCCTATTTCTATTGGACAGAACCTTCGGCAGCAGCCAAATTAACAGCAGCCAAAAAAAAAACAAAAAAAAGTTGCTGGTACTTAATATATTAAAGAAATAGTTCACCCTCTGGTGCTCAGAGCTCTGAAGCATCGGCCAGAAGGCAACAGTTCAAAAAGGTAGTGGGCAGGGTGAGTGGGGTCCAGAGTGATTTTTCCAGCCTTTTTCCTCACTCTGGAAATGTATAGTTCTTGAAAGGGGGGCAGGGGGCAACCAATAATCCTCTCAGCAGTCCGAACTGTCCTTTGTAGTCTTCTGATGTCTGATTTCGTAGCTGAACCAAACCAGACAGTTATTGAAGTGCAGAGGACAGACTCAATGACTGCTTAGTAAAACTGTATCAGCAGCACCTGTGGCAGGTTGAATTTCCTCAGCTGGTGAAGGAAGTATAACCTCTGCTGGGCCTTTTTCACAATGGAGTCAATGTGGGTCTCCCACTTTAGGTCCTGTGAGATGGTAGTGCCCAGGAACCTGAATGACTCCACTGCTGCCACAGTGCTGTTTAGAATGGTGAGAGGGGTCAGTGTTGGGATGTTCCTCTTAAAGTCCACAATCATCTCCACCATTTTGAGCATGTTCAGCTCAAGTTTGTTTTGACTGCACCAGACAGCCAGCTGTTCAAGCTCCCTTTGTATGCAGACTCATCGTCATCTCGGATGAGGCCGATGACAGTGGTGTCGTCTGCAAACTTCAGGAGCTTGACAGAGGGGTCCTTGGAGATGCAGTCATTGGTGTAGAGGGAGAAGAGTAGTGGGGAGAGCACACATCCCTGGGGGGCACCAGTGCTGACTGTACAGGTGCTAGAAGTGAGTTTCCCCTGTCTCACAAGCTGCTGCCTGTCCGTCAGAAAGCTGGTAATCCACTGACAGATAGACATGGGAACAGAGAGTTGGTGTAATTTATTCTGGAGTATAGCTGGGATGATGGTGTTGAAAGCCGAACTGAAGTCCACAAAAAGGATCCTTGCATATGTCCCTGGTCCGTCCAGATGTTGCAGGATATGATGCAATCCTATGTTGACTGCATCATCCACAGACCTGTTTGCTCGATAAGCAAATTGAAAGAGATCTAGAAAGGGTCCAGTGATGTTCTTCAGGTGGGCCAACACCAGTCTCTCAAATGATTTCATGACCACAGACGTCAAGGCGACAGGTCTGTAGTCATTAAGTCCTGTGATTTTTGGTTTCTTTGGTACAGGAATAATGATTGAGCATTTGAAGCAGCATGGGACTTCACACTGCTCCAGTGATCTATTGAAGATCTGTGTGAAGATGGGGGCCAGCTGGTTAGCACAGGATCGAAGACACGCTGGTGAGACGCCATCTGGGCCTGAAGCTTTCCTCGTCTTTTGTTTCCGAAAGCCACGGCTCACATCATCTTCACAGATCTTAAGTGCAGGTTGAGTAGCAGGAGGGGGGAGGAGGGGGGTTGCAGGAGGTGTTGGTGTTTGTGTGAAGTGAAGGTCAGAGTGGGTGTGGGGTGTGAGATTGGGCCTTTCAAATCTGCAGTAGAACACATTCAGGTCGTCAGCCAGTCGTTGGTTCCCTACAGGGTTGGGTGTAGGAGTCCTGTAATTTGTGAGTTGTTTCATGCCACTCCACACTGATGCTGGGTCGTTAGCTGAAAACTTGTCTCAGACTTTTGGACTCCACTGTATGTCATGATTTAATACATCACAAAATATCATAACTGAATTGCAACTCAGAGAGTGAATCTGCAGGATCAGTTCCAGTCTCTCTTGTACGGTTTATTTCCCCAGTACGACCTGCTTCTTTATTAATTGAATTCCTCTACATAACATAAATGTACACATTCAATAAAAAAAAAATCAGTTTAATTATCTGAGGTATAGATGGAATATCCTGAGAAAAATAATCACGATATATCAATATCTGATTGTATCCACACAATCCCAGTTTTATTCTAGGATACACAGTTTGCAAGCATGTCGAGTTCTTTGCAATAATAGGCTCAGTAATCAAGTTGAGAGCTGCCCCTCTGGCACTGTTACTCCTGAACTCTCTCTCTCTCTCTCTCTCTCTCTCTCTCTCTCGCTCTTTCTCTTCCCAGCAGCACTGCCACCAGCCTGTGCAGTTGATCACTCTTTTTAAAGCAGGTCTAGACTGACAGCGACATGATTCAAGCAGAGGCAATGACCAGATGCTGCTGTGACTTCCTGATTCTGCCTCTCCCACAACATCCTAATTATACCCTGCAAACATTAACAGCGTAGTTTTTTTGGAAAGTGATGAAAGAAACAAAGGCTAATTTAATTTGGCTGATTCCCCAACATTAGCATCATGCATTCATAGCCGTTGTGCAAGTACAGTAATATATCTGAATATGTGTGTGTTTTGAGGCTGATGTAGGCAGTAATTTTAATGCCTCACTGTGCTGACCTGCTTTAGAACCTCTGCTGATTCAGAGAGAGCTGAGCGCAGGAAACAAGACATCAGAGAGAGAGGAAGAGGAAGAGGGTTGGAGCGATAGGGAATTAGAGGGAGAGAAGGAGAAAAAGGGCAGGAGGTGATGATGGGATAAGGTTGGGGGTGGGTAAAAAGTGCATAACACAGAGAGAAGATGAGAGTAACAGAGCCAGCCGGAAAATATGTGTGTTCAATCGAGAGTGAGAGTGCTCTTAATTCAGCAAGACAGCTAGAGCAGCATGCAGACAGACTTTCAGGTCAGACTGCAGCTGGAAGAGCCGTGTGTGTGTGTGTGCGTGTGCGTGTGCGTGGATGATGAAAGGGTTATGCTCACTGTAAGTGGTGTGTAGCAAAGCCCTGGGCTGCAACTGGGCATCACACTATTCCTCCATTAAATATTTATTACACACACACACACACACACACACACACACACACACACACACACACACACACACAGAGAGAGAGAGAGACTGTGCATATTCCCCTCTATATTAGCTCTGCATTTAATGCCTCTCTATAGACCACTCTGACCCTTATATGACACTGAATAAATGCGAGAACTCTGATGCAGTTTATACTAATGTGTTTTTGTCTCTGATCTCTGTTCCTATGTAATCAAACACACTCGACGACTCCACACACACACACCTTCTTCGTGTTTATCGAAGACGCTCTGCTGAATCAGTCATGAACAGCCATTCAATATGCATCACCCAGGAGCCCACCATGCAGGAGCCTACGTTGATAATGAAGACTATGCAACTTTCTTTCAGAAGGCTATCAATGTGCCATCAGTGTAATCTGGATTAATTATTTCATACTTTCTCTATTTCTGTTTGAGAAGCTTAATTTAAAGCAGGAACTAAAAATGAAATGTTTTTCATTTCGGTTCGTTCTGAGCAAAAACTGTATTGTTTCATTCCGGTTCATAAGTTCCGCAGCCTCCTTTTCAAATGGTAACCGGTTAGAACAAAATAAAAGAACAGTTCATAACATTCTTTTTAAAAGCACAGTACTCTGCACTAAGGGGTGGGTGAAATACAAATTGCAGTGTTGCCAGATCTCACAAGAGAAACAAGCAACCTGGTCTGGAAAAACCAGACCAGCTATAAGGAGAGAGGCTGAGCTATGCCACCATGAGGGAAGATTGACATACAGAAATCCTCCATTAACACCCTGGAGGCTTTTATTAAGAAATCCCCAATGATGTCAGTGATCTTTCTAGGAAAGGGAAAACCCCCTTCCCGCAACACCATCTACAGGCTTAGTAGAGAAAGCCAAACAGTAAAACATGACCACAACACAAAATAAGTGCAGAAGCACATAACAATGTCTTCTGAAGTGATATGATAGCTTTAGGTGAGAAACAAAGAAAGAAAAAAACAGTCGTTATTCATCAAAAGTTTAACTTTCGCCCAGCTCTCATATGCACATTCATGAGAGAGACTTGTTCACATGTTCACTTGTGCTTGATGCAGTCTGTGTCAAGGTTGGGGATTCTCTCATGTTCATGCGTGAACTTCCAGTTGTATCGCACACGTGTCAGTTCTTGCGTAAACATGCAAGTACTTTTAAACATACGTAAACATTTACGTATCAAACGCGAGGACATGTAAACTATCCTTTTAGGAAATAGGAAAAAAGCAATAGATTTGCAAAAGGAGAGTTAAGATTTGGAGAGAAGTGTTACCTACATGTCAAACTGCCTTCTCCAAAAGTGGGTGCCAACGGATGGGTGCCCGTTTCATGACAAGTCCTCCACAATAGACTGCAAACTTGCATTTAGGAATGGCTTCATTCTGGTGTGGCACACTTTTCATGATCTAATTAATTCCTGATGGATACCATCCTTCATTTATTTTATTTTTTTCTCATTAAGGTAGTGCAATGGGTTGCGAATGCCATTTCATGTTGACTTTAATGAGCGTGTTCCTTCCTCTCTGTCTAGACCAGTTCTGGTTTTTGATTGGGAGAGCCGATATTAGCTGGAATAAAAGAATGTTTATGTCCCTGGGACTGAATGGATTGATGCTGAGAGAGAGAAAAGAGCTCAATCAGTGAGATCACACTAATGAAAGGCCTGCCTGGCTCAGGATATTTGCATAGTCCTTTATTCAGGGCCAGGTGTGCAGCTCCTTCAAACAGATACATGTGTTGTTAGAATAAGCCACATAGAGATGACCTCTGTAAGCTTTACGTAATATATTTCTCTCACAAACATACACATAGAAATCCAAAGCAGGCTTGAACGAATGTATTTAGCTGTAACAAACACCTGTACTCCAATACAAAAACAGTTCATTATTTTAAAAATGAGCCCAATCAGCATAATTTAGCATAAATTCGCTCAATTATTGTTTTCTCCAGATGGTCACAAAATGCCAGTGACGCTTAGGTTTAGGGTTTTTGAAAAATCCTTAGCAAGCACCACTTGTTGCTTTGTCGACAATAATTCTTAAAATTCAGTGGGTAACTAGATCCATCCTGTTGTGGTACAGTCATGAATGACACCTGAAATAATTAGGCTTGTTGAGCAATTTATTTTCTAAGTGAAAATTTCCACCTAGCAGACAATAAGGGTGCTTTCACACTTGGTTCGATTGCTTGGACCAAACTCGAGTTCGTTTTCTCCCCTGCCTCCGCTGGTCTCTGTTCGCATCATATTTTTAGGGTCCGAACTGCGGCCCGATTTCATCGTCAATGTGAGTACAAGCAGCAGCTGTTTACCACTGTAACTAGGCAACAACTCAAGAAGACATCAGCTTCGCTGTGTTATTAAAATATTCATCTCCTTGGATTTACCACCAAAACTTTACATGCACAAAACGACAATTATGTTTGTCTGCCACCGATTCATTGAATGTGCAATGATGTGAAGAATATTAGCATTTGTCTGCCACGAGCCCACGGATGTGTTGCAAGAGATGTGAAGAACATGAGCTGCTCTCTTAAGGTGATTTATTTGGAAACAAGCCGATATGAGAAATTCATTAAACCATAATAATTGTGATCGGGAGCCTGCAAAGATGCAAATTAAATGTCATAAATAGCAGTTGATTTGGTAGCCTACGATTATGTTCACATCAGCAGTGAACCGCACCGGAATTCACATTAATCGTACCCCAGACCACCTTTTCAAGTGGACTCAGGTGCGGTTTGCAGGTGCGCACCCAAGTTTGGAAAACAGCGTTCACACCACCCAAACGAACTGAACTTTGACCTCATTCGAACTCGGGTGCCCACCAAAAGTGCTAGTGTGAAAGCACCCTAAAAGGGCAAAAAATGTCCCATAGAGTTACATTGAAGTTGGAATTTAAGCCAGATCTTGTTTTGCCCTGGCAACCACCTAGAACACCCAAGCATCATGGCGGCAACTTATGCAAGCAAGATTTTGTTGTGTAAATGTATTGTGTGATGATAGACTCTTGCGGTTCAGACAATGAAATATGTGTCAAAGGAATTACATAATTTCTCTGACTTCCATCTCCAGTTTCTTTTATTTCAGTTTGCACATCAACATTTTCTCAAATGTAGTCTAGTTGAGGTTTGACCTTCTGCTACCTTGCCTAGTTACTGACTGCTGATGTTGCAAGAGAGAATTTGGGAGAAATACATAAATTCAGTAACGATTGGCTTGAGCATGGCCTGAGGCAAGAATCGAGCTGGGAAGCTCAGCAGAGGTGTGAGGGAGAGAGAGAGAATGAGGCAGAGATTGGAGGACAGATCTCTGGTGAGAAGCTGTCCTCACCTCGTAGCCCCTGTAAGTCTGACACTGTGTGGGTTTGGGATGCAGCCGAGAGTTTATATATAAACATAAACCAAAATAAGTCCTTTGTGCATCAGTTCAGGTTAGTCAGGATCAGCTCATGGTATAGATGGGCGGCAGGTAGGGGTGGGCAATATACCATTTAAATCGAAATACCTGTAGAAATGTTTCAACCAGTAGAAATTTTGAGGATTGTTTCTATCGCGGTTCTGTAAAATATTGTGAGGGAATGGGTGTTCCAGTGAAGACATATAAATATGGTTAAAATGAAAACTGATGCAGAAGTTATATTTTATGCCTCCTAATTTTTCTGATTAATGCAACTACTTCCAATCACTTTGCTGTTCAAGAGAAACCGAGGAAGAGCTTGTTAATAAAAATTAAAAAAACTGCTTCATCTGTGTAGTGGAACTAACCCTCCACTAAATCCCAACTCCCCATAGTTACTTTTACTTATGCCGTCAAGCTTTTCCACCAGCATCTGTTCTGCCGCAAACACAGAGAGAGAAGCGGGCACACTGATTAAATTACCCCAGAAATTCTTAAATAACATCTTTGTCAACCGTGCATTTATATCTAGAATATATTCACCAAAAGGTTTCTATTATCCAGTGGAGGGCTAAATCCAAAATAAATATGTGATGAAGTGTTTCTTCAGAATCTAACAAAGTATTTCTAGCAAGTCAGCCCACTGGCGGCCATCTTTGGAATGGTCCCGGGAGGCTATTTCCAGTCATGACAGTGCAGCTCCTATCTACTTGAATGGGGGACACCGAAATCTCAAAAACGGTTGGTCAAGAATACGATCAAAGAATGTTTCAAATAAAATTCAGCAGTAAAATCTGACATAGCTGGTTTCATAAATTGTGCTTCTTTACCTCAGATTACACTATAAAACACAATTTTCCCTGCTTGTATAGCTAATGTGCATGCACGTTCTCGAGATGACTGACAAGCACGATGGGTAAAAAGTACCATGCATTGTTCCTGGCAGGCTACTCAGCCTTAAAGGCTCCATATGGTTAGGGTTAGGGCTGGGGTAGGGTTAGGACATCTGCTGCCTCCCAGGAACAAACTGAGGCACCTTTGTACAACGGGCTTGACAGACGATGTCTGTATCTAAAAGATATTTGGCTCTTTTACCTGTAAGGCGTGACTTCCTTTCTACATCCATTGAATGTTTGGCACTAGAGCTTCTTGGATGGGTGTTCCAATTTCTCCCATTCATTTTAATAGAAGTGGCCCATCTCTGCTAAATAGTCTCTGAAATCAAAGCAAATGAAACATTATGAAAATGTTGATGCCAAGTAATGTAGATAAAATGTATAACTAATTATTAAAAGTAATTGTATTTAGTGATGAAGTTGATTCATCTCAATGGACACAACAGGTCTACCATTACTTTGGGCAACGTTTTAAGTTCAAAAAGGAATTTTTATTATTTATTTCAGAAGTTTGAGAACCACTTTCCATTAAAAATATTTACAGTATATCATGATACATACTGTATATCGTTATCGACCAAAAATTTCAAGTATATTGCAATATAAATTTGGCAGATGCTATTTGCACCCTGGTGCAAATAGTAGCAGATATTATTTGCACCACAACCCTGGTGCAAATAATGGTAGATACTAATTGCACACTGGTGAAAATAGTGTCAGATGCTATTTACACCCTGGTGCAAATAATAGTATATGCTATTTACACCCCAGTATGGGCATCACTGCAGTGTGTCTATTGTGTTTATTTAGAGTCCCACAGACACACTACATTAACCTCTACTCCTAAACATAAACTTAAACATACCTTAGAAAAAAAATAACCTTGGTTTTACTACTGTAACCATGGTTTCACCAAGGTATTTTTTGTAAATTTACAGTAACCACAAAATTAACCATGGTTACTATATTAGCACCATATTACTGTACTAACAACACCATTGTTAATTGCATTAAAACTATAGTTTCTGCCAAAGAACATGGTTACTACAATATTAGTAATACAGTGATGCAATGTACACACAAGCGATGCCGAGCTGCGGGAACGAATGTGAACGACAGACCCTGCCTTTGCGGGGACCAAATCACTGCGATAAAATCAACATTTATATTCATTTTTATCTATTATTTTAAGTAGTATTAAATTAAATAGAGTGGAAACAGGAAATTGAATGGGAAAAAGAGCAGAACAAAAGTTGGATTCAATCTGCAGTCGCTAGGACAGCACTACACAATCACACACTGTCTCTATAGCCTGCGCCACTGCAGCGACATCAACTGATTAGTTTGTCGCATATTTCAGTGGTTCCACCAGACTATTGGGGTGCAAATAGCTGGCTTGTGTGGCAGATGCTATTTACACCGGGGTGCAAATAGACACTCCGTATACATTTTTGCTTCTATCACCCACCCCTAGTGGCAGGATTTGGTGAAAGCATCTAGATTACACCATGTCATAAACATGTGCGATGTTAAGTAATTTGTTCACACATGAATGAGAAAGTGCTGTGCGATGCAACACAATCACAGCCAAACAGATCATACTTTATTTAGTAGTGCTTGCTAATGCATACAATTTTATGCATACAAAGTTTTGAAAACTCCTAAACTATGTTTGAAACTCATCCTGCACCATTGACAATAATGATACCCCAAATTGTTGGCAAGGTTGTGGAAAGGTGCACTATTATTTTCCTAAGTGATCTGACTTATGATTCGTCTGTCCTATGAAAAAAAAAAAACATGCAAAAAATAAACACCCTAGGTTTAGATTTTTAGGAGGCACCCAAGCCATATCGAGGGACCAGAATATCACCTGGGCCGTGCTTTTTTACTTGGGCCAGTAAGCAACCAATCATGCAACTGCATAGCAACACACTAAAACACACTATCAATGCACTGGCATTATGGCGGTTAAGTTTGCATGGGCAAGCAATGCTCACATTTTCCTCTGTAGGTTTGAGTGATCTTTAATATACAGTTATGTGGAGCAGTATTTTATCACATTGTTAGGATACTTTGTTACACTGGATGGTAGGGTTGTCACTATACCATAATCATATCTTACAATATTATACCAGCTAAAGTATCATATACCAAGTAGTATCATGATACCACGCGATAGTGTGTTAATTCTTAACACAGTTTGTCATAGCAAAGTTGGTTCTTAGAAACTAGACATTCCACTTGTTGCTCCAGAAGTGGTGAAAATAACTGATGGAAGAATTGGGAGAAGGGTCAAATGGACTAAATTGTTGCCTAATACATTCTTAGTTTGACATAAAATAAAAACAAAATAAAACCGCATCAAAACAGCCAGTTCAAACGGCACGGCTTTAAACTTTTATTCCATTGTTTCTGTGATTATTTGATTGTTGGTAACATAAAAATAAAGTTATTATACTGTTGAAAAGACTGTTTTGAACAGCTGTTTCATTATTATAACCTCTCCTGGTAAACAGCAGCGCAAATGCAGATTACACACACCCCGGTTTGATCGCACGGCTCAGGGACGTGATCTAATCATTAGTGCGAAGTTACCGCCACCAAGCATTTGTACTTTGAAAATAAATTAAACAAGTGTAACGTTAAATTTTGCAGAGAAACGGTAAATCTGAAAATGTTAAGATAAAGCATTTAGGTTAAATGAAGTGGCACTAACCAGTGTATATTCTGCAGTGGGATGTGTCCGAAGGTGTTTATTAAGGTTGCTGGTGTTTCTCTCTTTGGCTTGAAATCTCTGAAGACATTTACGGCAGATGGGTTTTCCTGGTCTCATCAGTCAAAACCCAAAATAAGTCCAAATCTCGCTGTGTGAATTGTGTTGTGTAAAAAGCATCTCACTCTCTTAAGTTTTATTTAAATCCATATTATTCATTAGGAGACACTACCGCCAAATTAAGATGCTGGGATTCAGATGTGTGTGTTTAAAGTATGGGAAACCACTCATTGAAAAATAAACAATACCATATAAGGGGGAAATTCTAAACAGCATTTTGCGCTCTTAAAGGGCACTGCGTGAAGGGGACACCACTCGAAAGGACTATATTTTTTATGTTATTGCAGACATAGGTCTGATTCAAATGAAGGTTTTAGCGAAAATAATATTTACTACCGCACATACAACATAACTTACGGTACTACCGTATTAATGGTACTACCGTTTAAAAAATACGTTGGCACTGCCAGTATTTTGAAGCTTTAGTATCGCGATACTATCGTAGCACCGGTCTACCATGCAACCCTACTGGATGGTGCTGTTTACTTGCCCTGATCTAGATGACAGTGTGCTTGTGTGCGCACATATGGATACAACATTTCTATGTGCTCCTGGAGGTTCAGTTTTGGGTACTTTTTAGCTGCTCTGGTTAGGGTAGACTACAAAACACTCTCTACCACAGTTAGATGATCCATAAAGCGTCTTACTCAGACCTCAGTGGAAAGAGACTTACTTTTTGTATTCGCAAAAGCACAAACTTTCCTACGAAGGCGGGTATTTGTCCTGTGGAATTTAAATTCTTATTGAGAAACCTGATGTCGGTAAATTTTGGTTTACTTTCTATGCCTTTTTGATAAGGCTTGTGCTATAAGAAAAAACATTTAAATAAAAAAGAAACTGCTCTCCCCCAACCTCATACAACTTGTAGCAGCTGTCAGTCATTTCCCCTGTACGGGCAAGTGCCAGCCCTAGTTCATTACCTAAAGCCTCTACAGAGCCAGACCACCAGACTCCAGCACAAAGAGATACGGTAGGCCAGGGACTCTGGTGGAGCCGCTATGTTATTTATATTGCTTCAGAAAATTCTACAGTACTTCATGCTTTCTCCACTTTTGCCTCCAAGATACAGTATGTGTATTAATGCACCTTTTCCATGGACTAACCTAAACTTTCTTTTCGCTTTGAGACAGGGGTCTAGGAACTCCATTACAATGAAGGCATCCATATTGCATAGCAGCAGTGCACAGTGTAACTGTGCCTCTAAGATATGCCCAGGCTCTCCATTTGCTATTTTCCTCACTCAACTCTGCATGCCTGCCATTTGTTGAAAGCTGTTAAATGTTTAATTTCCACCAGATTTTGTTGCAGAGAGAGTTGCTCAAGGACAGGGGCCCAAATACATAAAAAAAAAAAAAAAAAAAAACCCAGAAACATCTCTACTTATTGCCCTTCGTTATCTTGGAGACACATTTGCTGCGGTGTGATATTTTAGGAAATTACTTCACCGTTTCTCAAGTTTGCAGGATGCTGAGGTACTATTAGGTCATGATGTAATTGCTTGAAATTTATAAAGGTCTGTGTGTCCCACTTACAATTTTTTATAATGAATGCATGTCTGTTTGAGTGTAATGCTTAATTCTACAACTCAACAAGTCCTTTGGATTTACTAAAACATATTGTATGCACTTTAACCTCGTGTGAACCCTTATCCTCATGCACATACATTATATTTTGTCTTTGCTATACATGTAATTTAATTTAATTTAAACTGACTGATCTCAGTTCAGGACACTCTGGGCTGTCATTAAAGGGTTAAACTTTTGACACACAGAGCCATGTGACAAAACAACAAAACTACAGTACATCTGGTAAGAAACCTATTTGAGTCAAAAGACTAAAGGCTCTAGTTTCGTCCGATACGTCATTTTGAAGATGTCATTGATTTATCGCGAAACAGCACACTGTTAAACACAATGACCGCAGATGAGGACTTTATGGGTATTTTTCCCTGAGAAACCCTATATTCACTGTGCAATATCACATTGAGAATCAAAGGGTACATTCAAAGGATAATCAAAATGTTGCTTTCAGAGGCTTTATATGTTGAAAGGTGCATTTCAAACTGTTCTGAGACCAGTGCAGACAGACAGCACAATGGAGGTTAAACAATTCACTAAATAGGGAGCAAGGGAACATCCTATAGCTGCATACACTCCAAAGTTCCAGTCAAAAGTTCAATTTCAGGCTGCAGAACATGTTTGCATCTCGCAACATGGTTGGCAGACAATGGTAATCAGTACATAGATTCATAATATATAATGCTAAATTGTATTTTAACATGGTTGGCAGTGATTGGACGATGCTGGCCATTACTTTGAATCAGAATTAATTATGCTAATTTCTGATTGGTAAAATGCTTCAGCACTGGCTATCACTTGCTTGTTTGACAGTGCAAAGAGAGAACATTGAGATTTTTTTGCCAAAGTAAAGAAAAAAAAAAAAAAGAAAAAAACGTCATATAAAAATAAAATCAAGTTAAATAATTTGTATTTGTATATTTTTTAAAAAAAAATTTTTATTTGTGCTCTTCCCAATACACATTGTTCCTAAGCAGCTTTACAGAAAATCAGCTGTAATGTCTGTAACATCTCAAAAACATGAATAAACACTCCTGGAAACATAATAAACAATTTGATAAATAAATTAAAAAATTAAAAAATTAAAACAAATTCTATAGCTTGGTATTATTTAAAATTTCACAGCTTAGTCCTGCTGTCCCCATATGAGGACATACATTTTTAGGAAAATGCTCTTCAAAAAAAAAAAAAATAAAAAAAAAATAAATAAAAAAAAACTAGTGGGGGTACTAGTTACAAATCAAAAAGGGAAATGGAAAATGTACATAGCAGTCATTCTCGAATCTCAGGAGGTTGATGATTTTTATTTTTATTTTTTATCTATTTGACTTTGATAGTGATGAACATTGTATAATTTGAGTACTGTATATTATTAATAATAATAATAAGAAGAAGAAGAAGAATAAATTCCAAAAATCTGGGATTTAAAATCAAATTTAAACCTGCAAATTAAGTTTTATGATTTTGAAGAAGAAGAGAGAGAGAGAAAAAAAAAGAGTAGACAACATATATTAAAATAAGAAACCTTATAATGTAAAAGGAATAGGAAATATTTATGATTCTGCACTATTTCTAGGTCAATAATCAAGTAAGCAGATTTTTGACTTTCACCATGTTAATATTTCCTTGCTTCTTTCCTAAGAAGCGAATATGAACTTATTCTTTGTTGTTTTTTGGTAATTTAGACCCCTGCTATGCATAATATTTTTCAGATGAAGAAAGGCTTCAATAGTTTTGACCCAATATAGAAGTGTTTGTGCATATTGTTTTAAGTCATAGCTGAATATTAGTTAATGATGAGGGATTTGTGTTTTGCAGGAGGAGTTGGTGATGAACCACATGGCTGCCAAAACCATAGAGAACGTGTTTAGCTGAGAGTCTCAATACGGCCAGGGAATCATCACTGCAAATGTGGGACCTGCACTTTGGTATCTTTTCACACACTCCACTGTGGATGCACTCAGTGTCAGCGCTATATTTGTGAGTATAACACACTCTACACACACAAATTAAGTTGTTCATTGTTTTTGCAGGGATTCAAACGTCATGGTTACTTGCGAAACCTCTGTCAGTGGTGTACGCCAAACACCGGGTATGTGACCCAGGGAACAAGGAAACTGCTCTTTTGCTGAACTCTTGGGTACCACAGCCGCTTGAGCATGTGGCAAAATTAAATGAAAAAGTAACAAAAGATTCTCGTCCCGGCCCTCCACCGGGGGATTGAATAGTCTAATTACCAGCTCCAGAGCAGCGGGTTTCCTCGTCCCTGGGTCGCCCATCTCAGGGGCACTTCGAAGTCTTTCTTGGGTACTTGGTGGCCGACCGTGAGATGGGTGGCGTCTGCTTCCTGCGGTGGGCTCCACAACGGGGCCGGGCCATGGGGGCGGGCTGTGGTGGAGCCGGTGCAGTCACCGCAGGAGGACGCCCTTGGCGACAAGCAGATGGGGTGCGGGATCTTGAGCCGCGCCAGGGCAGGATGTGCCGGATAGCTTCCGTCTGCTGCTTCACCGCCGAGAACTGCTGGGCAAAGTCCTCGACGGTGTCGCCGGGTGCCAAGGAACTGTGCCTTGTCGGCCTCTCCCATCTCGACCAGTTTGAGCCAAAGGTGGCACTCCTGGACCACCAAGGTGGACATCGCCCGCCCGAGAGACCACACTGTGACCTTCGTCTTCCGGAGGGTGAGGGTGGTCGCCGAGCGCAGTTCCTGCATCAATCCCGGGGCAGAACTACCCTCGTGCAGTTCCTTTAGCACCTTGGCTTGGTGGACTTGTTGGAGAGCCATGGCGTGCAGGGCGGAGGCGGCTTGTCAAGCGGCACCGTAGGCCTTGGCTGTCAGGGACGACGTAAACCCACAGGCCTTGGACAGGAGCTTTGGGCGCCCGTGCTAGGTGGTGGCACTCTGCGGCATAGGTGCACCGCGAGCGCCTTATCCATCGGGGGGATCGCTGAATAGCCCTTGGCCGCCCCACCATCGAGGGTAGTGAGGGAGGGGGAGCTGAAAGATCGGGACAGGGCAGTAAAAGGTGCCTCCCACGACCTTGTCAGCTCCTCGTGCACTTCCGGGAAAAAAGGAACTGGGGTGGGGCGTCATCGAGCCACGAGGGTTCAGGGGAGAGCGGAGGGTTCCACTCTAGCCTGACGCTCGTGGCTGCCCAGAAAAGCATGTCTGTCATCTCCGCGTCAGCCTGTGACTGAGCGACCATACCCGAGGGGGGGAGCCCAGCTGAGGCTTCCACATCCGACTGGACGAGCCCGCTCTCCGATGCTGTGCTCGAGAGCTCATCACCTTCGCGGGATCCGAACAAGAGGTCGAACTCGCCGGTGAGACGAGCCTGTGGACTCATCTGGAAGCCCGATCGGGGCAGTCGAGCGTGATGGGGAATGGGAGGTCCGTGGGGTGATGCCCGGCGGAGGTGGTCCCATTGGGGTCCCCAAATCACCCCCAGTGCTAATAGCCTCATACCCGTAGGTAGAAGGACCGGGACAGGGAGCCGCTGGGGTGGCTTGCTTTCTTACGAAGGCAAGCCGCGACCGCATCGTTGCCATGGACATGTTCTCGCAATGAGTACATGACCCATCCACGAACGCTGACTCTGTTCAGCAAGTCGTGACCATCAGAAGGCGAGAGATAATGACCGCAACCAGGAATAACACACAAACGGAATGGCGTCTTTAAAAAGACATTCTGTGTGTGCTGCTCTTTTAGAGGAATGTACTCTTTTATAGAATATACTCTTTTATTTCTGCCAAAGTGCCTAGGGGCGTTCTCTGCAGTGCACCAGTGCAGAGGGGGGAGAAGCCGCTGAAATGCGCTGTTAGATCCAGAAGAGGTGAATGAACAGCCATGGGAATTCAGCTCAGTAAGCATCGACCGTTCGGCTCCGAAGAGAAAATCTGAATGAGTGGTTGCATACCAGCTCCTTTTATACCCGTATGTTCAGGGGAGTGAAATGCAAATACCACTCGCCAATTTTCATTGGCCTTTTTTCAAAGACCAGAGGTGTTCCGGGCTCCCAAGAGTGACCCCTAGTGTCACTACATCGACACAACGTAGAGTGAGTGACAGAGAGGGAACCTATGCTGTTAAGAGTGGGAATCTTTAAGCACCTTATAATTCAGTTCTAGTCAAAGCTAGCATTTTTTATTGCAGCTTTTATGTTGCACGTTTATACATCTAGGGGTGCCACAAAGTCACCTTAACTTAACACAGACTTGCACAACTATACCATAGCTGAAAGATTGCATCAAAAATAATTTTGTAATTGCTTTGTCACTCCCAGAACTGAATTATAAGTGTCCAGAACCAAACATTTTCCACTCAGTTTAATTACAGGTTTAGGAATGTATCCCTGTAAATCTAATGTTTGCAGTCTTAATGAATGATTCGATATTTGATCAGTCCTGGCAATGCTCAGGATGAGGTTTAGGGATTTGACAAAGAAGGCATTATCCATAGTTACCTGAAATATATATATATATTAAACATTGATGATGTAATGGCCAAAAGAAGCATGCACCTTAATGACATTATCTTCATTTTCTCTTATATTAATGTAAAAAAAAAAAGAAAGATAAATACGTTCACACTCTCATCCCTCCTTTCAAGTTTAATGAGAGTGTCAAAACAAGCCTACTATGTTGCCCACACATCAGTTGCACATGATAATTATAACTTGTAAAATCCTTGGTGAGATTTCTTTGAGTTAAGATTGCAGCAGGGGACCATCCCTACAATTGCCCTGAGAACATGAGTGTTTTGTACTTCTTGTACAAAGAAACCTAAAGGACACTGCACTGATTTTACACACCTTGTTGCACTCAAAGTGCATTTATGAACACACTATTGCACTGCTCTCTACCCATTTCTTTTTCTATTGCTCATTATTACTCCTCACTCTTTTTCATTGCCCCTTTTTGCCATCTTTCTCTCCGTCATCCTGATTTCATAGTTCTCTCGCCTTTTCAATAATCTCAGAAGAAAATGGTTTGGTATTCTGTGTGGCTCATAATAGAATGGGCCACTGCCTTCTAAAAAGCTTAGTGGCAGTATATGAACTCACAGGCAATGGTGCACAAAGTTGAGCAAAATTCTGAATTGAAGACATGGCTCATTTCAGTACATTAGTTTTAATTTTAATTGAATTGGGCATGACCCACAGGATGTTCAACATACTGATCAGTTAATTGAACATCCTAATAAGTTTATCTTTGACCATGACCCTCCCAACAGAGTGGTCATTGACATTTAAATGTTCAATTTGAAGAAAAATCTAAGCTTGTATATGGTGCACTATTGTTTTTATTTTTTATTATAAGTTCTGCCAATAACTTTTTGATTTATTTCAGTTTGGCACCCACAATATGTACACCCTGTGCCATCTCTCACAGTGTTGTGTGTACTCTATTGACAGCCTGTATCATTCTTAGTACTGCCAGCACTTAATTGGTCAACAACTTTAAGATCGGACCATTTTTGTTCATCTCAGCAACTATACAGTGTTCTGAAGCAGCTGCGTTGACAGCCGCTGTAACTCGCTGCCACTCAGAATTCTCTCTTTTGTTAGTAACACCTGCAGAATGACTGGCAGAACAGTATTTTTCTTCTGGTGGTACAACTTTGACTTCATGGCACGTTAATTTACTTTTTTGACTCTCATCCGTCGTTCTTCAATTGTTTCTATAAACAAATTCATTGAGAAATATGGATTTTATTTATTTTTTATTATTATTTAATTGCATGAGTCATTAATATGTTGAAATGATTTACCTATGTTTTTATCATGGAGACAGAACAATATCTGCCAAAAATATTTATTTTATTCTAAGGTGAAGCTTGTAATCTCAATGTTTTTTTTCCCAAATAGGTGTCCAAAACACTCTTAACGCCACTTCCACACTCCACCATCCCTCATCTTCCATTGTTCGGACAAACTAGTAATTTCCCCAGTAAATTCTGTAGCTTATTCCAGGTAGTTGTGCCCCAGACTTGTGCACCAAAGCATGGTTTTGAAAGTGCTTTAGAGCCACAGTGTTCACACTTTACAGGGCATTCAACCTACAGATTGTTTGCTTATAGTCGTCTTTACCCATTTACCTCTAGGATAGGAAAAAGTATTGTGTCATGAAAATACAATTAAAAAAATACATACTTCACCTTTAAATTACTCACAATCTGCCCTTAAAGGGAAAGTTCACCCAAAAATGAAAATTCTCTCATCATTTACTCACCTTTATGCCTTCCAGATATGTATGACTTTCTTTCTTCTGCAGAACACAAATTAAGATTTTTAGAAGAATATCTGAGCTCTGTAGGTCCATACAATGCATGTGAATGAGTGCCAACATTCTGACGCTCCAAAAAGCACATAAAGGCATCATAAAAGTAATCCATATGACTCCAGTGTTTTAATCCATAATTTCAGAAGCGATATGATAGGTGTGTGTGAGAAACAGATCAATATTTAAGTCCTTTTTGCTCAAAATTCTTCTCCTTGCCCAGTAGGGGGCAATATGCATGAAGAATGTGAAAAACAAAAGAAGAAGAATGTAAAAGTGATCTGTTTCTTACCCACACCTATCACTTCTGAAAATATGGATTAAAGCACTGGAGTCATATGGATTACGTAGTGATAAACTACCTACAGTATAAATGACATCCAGCCTTTACCAGGGATTATTCACCAACCTCCCAGTTCTTTCAACAATTTCTTTAAAAAAAATGTAACACTCTCTTCATAAAGTGGCTTATGTTTTTGCTAGATTTAACCAACAATTTGCAAAGCGATCCAGAATAAGTAGCATGTTAGGAATGAGCCAAAATTGTATGGTTCTGTTTTGTTCATTATCTGTGGCAATAATCAATTGGAAAATGGGCTGTAGAAATTGATTTAAATGCTACTGTATACTGCCTTCAAGGCCCTCCCAGATTTACAATGCTAATTTTCTTTGACCTGTATTCATCTGCATGTAAATTTCCAATTTGACTGAATAGTAGAACAAAATAATAATAATCTTTTGAGTGCTAAAAACTTACTGGATCACCTCTGGACCAATTATAAACTGCTGTAGATTTCTCCACTTAATTCCCCTGACGAATAGAAGTCCATAACGCAGAGTGTTTATTCATACATTGTCTAGCATAGAATTTAAATTTCAATGAAGCACAGAGCAGTTGGGCTAATTGGGTAAGGAAGTGCCACAATCTCGGAGTGCAGCTTGGAATACTGTTGATATAATTACAATCCATGCAGAGAGTACAGTAGGTGCGTTTGAAATTAATTAAATCCCCTTCTCGTGCTGTAGTTAATCTTAATGTTTTGGATTGTTTTGCTTTTGACAGTCCCCCCCCCCAATTATGCTGATAGTGAAAGTTAATCAATTCCTCCTGATTTGCTGCCCACTAAATGCTGTGGAACTCATTAGCTTATTAACCTCTGTTTTATATCAAATACAATTTGGGGGACTCTTCCATCCCCTGCAGCACCTTGCTCTGTAAGTGATAGCAACTGTCAAATTACTGTCAGACAATTGGGGCATATGCCACAATAAATATCCAGAGACCTCCTGGTCTTTTTAAATGATGCGTATGCGCTAACAAGACTGCACTAACAGCTTGAACGGCTCTTTGCAGGACTTTATGAAGATAATCCGCTCTCTGGAGAGTCCGTCTTCAGTCATCCAGGCCAAGGCCTTCCTCGTTCTCCTACAGGTCCTGATGAACAACAGAGAGATGCATCTGCTCTGTTGTAACTCCAGGTGAACACTGTACACAATGAAATCCCATCAACCAACCACACAGAATACATAAACAACACGTGCTACAGTGTAAAACCAGTGAAATGCTTCTGTTCCTCAATAGTGCTGAGAGCCAGATATGGAAAAGTAAACAAAGACACAAGAATTTAGAAAGAGCAGGAGAGAGATGGTCCTCTAGTGCCCCACTTAGAAGTACAAACACACCATAAACCTGACTACATATCCTTCAACATATAAATCAGTTTGAGAGAAACAGACCAACAGGGACATGCTACTATATGGAAACACGTGGACTGAATCAATATCATATATGTTTCATAAATGGTTGGTGGAGTGATGCACAAGAGAGAGAAGACTCCAGTGAATTCAGTGTTGCACCACTGGACAGTATTATAAAGCTGCTTTGGTTAACTTTTTTTTCAAAGCGTTTTAGTGAGTTTCCTCTGTTATGACCACAATTACTTACGGAACTTTTGTACAACAACACCAAGAATTGCTCCACTAAAATAAATCGACTGAATGTAGGAGATTTCACTTTTTGCTGGACCGTAAGTTGATAAGGAGAAGTTCTCCTGAATAAATTAGGGTGTGTACTTGAAATTTGTATGTTAATGATGGATTATACCTGAGAATATATGATGTTCACCCTCATTTTTGTGGGATGTGTAGAGGGAGAGCTCCCTCAAGACATGGCATGCAAACTTAAATAGATTAGTTTCATTTTCTCATCCTTCAAATCCACTATAGTCCCAATATCAGTAAGTAGATAAGATGGTTGAGTGTGAGTAAGATCAGACCTTTATAGCTCCAAAAATGGAGCTACATAAAACTAATTCATACAACTCCAGTGTTTTAATCCATATCTTCAGAAGAGATATAATAGGTGTGGGTAAGAAACAGAACAATATTTAAGTCTTTTTTACTCTAAATCTCCATTTTAACTATCACTTTCAGATGTGAAAGTGAAACTAAACAGGCACCACATGACTTTCCAAAAGTAAAAGTGAAGATTTAGAGTAAAAAAGGACTTTGTTTGTGTTCTGCAGAAGAAAGTCATACACATCTGGGATGGCACGAGGGTGAGTAAATGATGAGAGAATTTTCAATTTTGGGTGAACTAACCCTTTAATCAGTTTCAGTTCAAATATGCAATATTCATCCAGTAAAAACCAGCATTGAAAACAATTAAATTGACAACATGACAAAAACCATTTTGATCATCTGTCTCCCTAACAGTATCTGATGTGTCATGGCGGTGCAAGCTGAGAGCACGTGTACTGTGCTAAAAATCTTGCTGTGACTGAAAAGTGTAGTGGTGTGATATACAAAATACTCACACATGTGCTATAATTTGTCTTAAATTCAAAATCAAATTAAATCTTTATTGTCACTCAACCATATACACAAATGTAACAGTGGGTGATGAATTGGGTGCAGTTCCAAGCAACATAGCAGTATGACAATTACAATAAACATCTGATTTACATATAACACAGTTTACACATCTTGTTTACACAACACAATATACATTATACAGTATAATTCAAAGTCAAAAATAATGTTTGATTTTTTTTTATGATCCATGCAATACAGTTTTATTATCTCTGTCTTCTATAAACATTATTTTAATGATAATAAATTAATGATAACAAATTGAATTGTTTATATATTAAAACAAATACCAGTACTCAGATTTCTTAAATGTTAAAATACTCACTGTTTAAAAGTACAGCCACTTAAAAGACATAAATAATATGCATGATTTTTTTTAATCAATTTCTTTTTCCTTTATTATTGTTGTTTTGATATCGTTTTAACATACAAAATGATGAAGACAAACAATCAGCCATTACAACAGTAAGTAAAAATCAAAATAACAGTGAAAATATATATATATAAAAAAAAAGATATAATAATAAAATAAAATATATATAAATAATTATAATAAAAATAATTAAAACTGGTCAGTTACACTGAAAAGTAAATTACAGAGATACAGAAAACAAATATTTGAGACATAATATGCTTCAAAATATAGGCAAGACTATACATGTACTACAGTTTATGTAAAACAAATATATCCATGCAAAAATCTTGACATTCAAACCCATGGAACAGCACTGAAAGAAGTCTACGACAGTTAAAGAAGAGGCAATTATAACCAAAACAGTAAACCGTAAATACAACTGTAAATGTATCAAAATAATAATGAAATATAAAGAAAAGAACCAAACAGAACAACAACAACAACAACAACAAAAAAAACCCAAGCCATAAGACCAGAGTGTGTGTGTGTGTGTGTGTGTGTGTGTGTGTGTGGGGGGGGGGGGGGCAATCTCCATAATTCAAATCAGTAGACATTTGAGCTTCTCCAAAGTTTGGGCCCAGAGTCTAATGGTGTCCTCTCTTGCACCGTGAATGTGTGCAGTGGACAATTCGAGATACACCACATCTATAAATGTGAGAACCCAATATTGCTTATTAAGAGAATGTGGAGGTTTCCATCTCATTGCTACTAATATCTTGGCAGCAGTCAAGCCAGCTAAAAACACTTGTTTCTGAATTTTGTTAAGTTGGATATCAGAGAAATCATTTAAAATAAAAACAGATGGGGACAAAGGGACCGAAACATTTAATATAGTGGACAAATTTTCTTTAACCATATTCCAGAAGTTAGCAACCCCAGGGCATTCCCAAATCATGTGATAAAAAGTACCAATTTCCCCTGTATGGCAGAGGGTACAATTAGGATCAGGTTTAAGCTTAATACTATAGAGTTTACGTGGAGTCATATAAGTCCTTTGAATAAAATTAAAATGGATTTGTTGATGATCCGGATTCCTAGAAGCATGCATTACCATAACCCAGACACCATCCCAATCAAAACTGGGGGAAAGGTCCGGAATATCTGTCCGCCAGGAAGAGTCTATTGTCAGAGGAGGATACATTTTTCCCAGAAAAAAAACATATAATTTAGAAACTAATCCTCTTGTGTAAAGAGGAAGCGAGAAGCAGCTTTTCCTGGTTCAGGTAAGCGTTTATTTTCCTTACTGCAGTCAACACAGTCTTTCAAGGCTTTTGCGCTGTTCAATAATGCAGTCTAAAATCCACAAGCTATTTCACAAATAAACTCTCAACTTTGCAACAACAGACTCTTGGCTTCACAATCAGTGCCCAGGCTCTCTCTCTTGTCTACTTGCGGTCTGGCTCTATTTATGCCGCTCTCCCCGTGCTCACTGAAATTAGAGACAGGTGTTAGACATAATTTAGCTCAGGTGTAAGCGCCCTTACCGCTTTCTCTCTCCGGAGAGATGCTTGACCACGCCCCCGCTGCCACATATCCCCACCGCCCGACTCAGGCCGGGGTGGCATCCGGCCTGCCTACCACTCCCCCCCCATTCCTGGAAAGGAAGTCGGCGACAGCCATCTGCGCCCCCGGTCTGTGGACCACCTTGAACTTAAACGGCTGAAGAGCCAGATACCAATGGGTGATCCGGGCGTTAGTATCTTTCATGCGGTGGAGCCACTGGAGTGGGGCGTGATCCGAGCAGAGGGTGAAGGCCCGCCCCAGCAGGTAGTATCGGAGAGTGAGGACCACCCACTTGATGGCGAGACACTCCTTTTCCACGGTGCTGTACTTAGTTTCCCTTAACGAGAGCTTACGGCTAATGTACAGCACCGGGCGCTCCTCCCCCTCCACCACCTGTGAGAGTACGGCCCCCAGCCCCCTGTCTGAAGCATCTGTCTGTAAAACAAACGGGAGAGAGAAGTCAGGTGAATGTAACAGCGGCCCCCCGCAAAGTGCGGCTTTAACTTGCGTGAACACCCGTTGACACTGCTCCGTCCACTGGACCGGATCTGGAGCTCCCTTTTTAGTGAGATCAGTCAGCGGACTGGTGACGTCCGAATAATTAGGCACGAACCTTCTATAATAGCCAGCCAGCCCCAGGAACTGTCTCACCCCCTTTTTGGTCTTGGGTCTCGGGCAGGTCGCAATCGCCGCTGTCTTGTCAATTTGGGGACGCACCTGCCCATGGCCCAAGTGGAACCCCAGATACCGTACCTCCACCCGTCCAATCGCGCACTTCTTCGGATTCGCTGTGAGTCCCGCTCGGCACTGCAATCTCAGAACCACCCTCAGATGTTGCATATGCCGCTGCCAATCATTGCTATAAATGATGATGTCGTCTAAATAGGCAGCGGCGTAAGCTGAATGCGGTCTGAGGATTCGGTCCATGAGACGCTGAAACGTAGCCGGGGCTCCAAACAAACCGAACGGAAGTGTCACAAATTGGTGTAATCCAAACGGTGTGGAGAAGGCGGTTTTCTCACGGGAAATTGGTGTCAAGGGGATCTGCCAATAACCCTTCGTCAAATCCAATGTCGAATAAAAACGAGCAGTGCCCAACCGATCGAGCAACTCATCAACGCGAGGCATTGGGTATGCATCAGATTTAGACACCGCATTGACTTTCCTATAATCCACACAGAATCGTACAGACCCGTCGCTCTTAGGCACTAGAACAACTGGACTGGACCAATCGCTGTGGGATTCTTCTATTACCCCCATATCAAGCATCGCATCCAATTCTTCCCGAACAATTTTCTTTTTGTGTTCAGGTAATCGATAGGGGCGGCTACGTACCACCACCCCCGGCTCGGTCTCGATGTGGTGATGGATGAGGTTTGTGCGTCCTGGTGGAGGGGAGAACACATCTGCAAACTCCTGTTGCAACCTAGCAACCTCCGCGAGTTGGCTCGGTGAGAGGTAGTCTCCGCAAATGACTGGGGTGAACTGTTTATGTTTTGAACTCACCTCCGGTCCGAGCTCCACCTTCTCGGGAACTACCATAGCCAACATCACGGGAACCGCCACCCTCCACAATTTTAGGAGATTGAGGTGGTATATTTGACGAGCGTCCCCTCTATCGGTTCGTTTAACCTCATAATCGAGATCACCCACTCGTCGTGTGACCTCAAAGGGTCCTTGCCACTTGGTGAGTAATTTAGAGCTCGATATGGGAAGCAATACAAGTACTTTATCTCCCGGTGCAAATTCCCTTAGCTGAGTTCCCCTGTCATACAGTCGGCGTTGTCGTTCTTGAGCTTGGAGCAAATTCTCCTGTGTTAGTTGCCCCAAAGTGTGGAGATTTGCCCGAAATCAAGAACGTACTGAATTTCATTTTTACTGTTTGAAGGTCCTTCCTCCCAGGCTTCTCGCAATACATCAAGCACGCCGCGTCGCCCATACAGCAGCTCGAATGGGGAGAAGCCAGTGGAGGCTTGCGGGACCTCTCGTACTGCAAATAACAGGGGGTCGAGCCCAATTTCTAGAATCATCGTGCACAAACTTACGAATCATGTTTTTGAGGGTTTTATTAAATCGTTCCACCAGGCCATCCGTTTGAGGATGGTATACACTGGTGTGAATCGATTTAATATTTAACAACTCATACAGTTCGCGTAGTGTTCATGACATAAATGTTGTGCCCTGATCGGTGAGGATTTCTTTCGGAATCCCCACCCGGGAGATTATTTTGAAGAGTGCCTCCACAACACTGCGTGCTGAGATGTTGCGAAGAGGCACTGCTTCCGGATATCGCGTTGCATAGTCTACTAGAACCAATACAAAGCGATGTCCACGTGCTGACCGTTCTAATGGCCCGACGAGGTCCATTCCAATTCTCTCAAAGGGGACCGCGATCAGAGGGAGAGGGCGCAATGGCGCTTTTGGGGTGGCCGGTGGGTTAACCAGCTGGCATTCGCGGCATGCCGCACACCACCTGCGGACATCGCCGCCAATGCCCGGCCAATAGAAACGGGCTATTAGACGGTTCAGTGTTTTCCTTTCTCCTAGGTGACCCGCCATGGGATTATAATGAGCCGCCTGGAATACCATTTCCCGACGGCTCCTTGGAATCAAAAGTTGGCTTGTATCCTCTTTGGTCCGAGTGTCCTGTGTCACTCGATACAACCGCTCATTTATAATTGCAAAATAGGGGTATGAAAGGGCGATGTCAGGCTGGAGTCGTTGACCATCGATGACTCTCACTTGGTCAAAGGTGTGTTTGAGGGTTTCGTCTCGTGACTGCTCCAAAGGGAAATCCCCGTCAGGGAATTCCCTGAGAAGGGGAGGGGCTGCAGTCTCTCCCCCTCTCTTGTCATCATGATGTGGAGCTGTCGAGGACGGCCCCGGCTCCGCCTCCCCTGCCAGAGCATCGCACATCACACATCTCCCTATTTTCATACAGGACCCATCCGTGCAAATTCCCTTTAATAAAACTCTAAAATCAGGCCAATCAGTCCCCAAAATCAGCGGATGGGTGAGGCGGGAACTAACCGCGGCCTCCACTCTATGATTTTTCCCCCGAAATTTAATTGTCAGGGTCACCACCAGATACTTGTGAATATCCCCATGTACACATTTCACCTTCACCGTTTTAGTTGTGACCAATGCCTTGGGTTGAACCAGGCGTTGGTGGATAGTGGTTTGATTACAACCGGTATCCACCAATGCTTGGTGAGTACCCCCTTGACACTTACCGGTATCCGGTATGCTCCGGCCCGGTCGGGGGCAGCCTGTGGGAGGTCAGAGACCCACACCACCGTCCCCAGCTCCATCAGAGGGCACTGATCTCGGAAGTGGCTCGGGTCTCCGCACCTCCAGCAGGCCAGCCCAGGTGCTACACCCACACTTGCGTCGGTGGGCGCCCCCCCCTGAGGGGGAGAGCGGCGGGGCATTGGAGTAGGTGAAGGTGTCGCCTCCCACACCCGGGGAACTGGTCTCAGGGGCTGAGGTCCTCCTCGTCTGCGTGGGGTAGGAACGGGACCTGGAGAGAGAGCAGAACGAGAGGAGAGAGGGGAGGGGGAAGAAACAGAGGGAGGAGAGAAAATGTAGGAGGGCTCTTCCGCCCTCAGGATCGCCGCCATGTGGTCCTCCGCAAGTCGGATAGCTTCCTCCAACGACGCCGGGCGGTGGCACTGGACCCACTCCGCCGTCCCTTTTGGCAATCGATCTGTGAACTGTTCCAGTACCACCTGGTCGATAATTCCCTGGACGTCGCGATCCCCCGCTAGCAGCCATCTTCGGCAGGCGTCACGGAGCCGCTGGGCAAAGGCAAATGGGCGGTCGGAGCTCTCCAACTTCAAGCTCCGGAAGAGTTGACGACTTTCCTCCGGAGTGCGACCAACCTGTTGCAAGATGGCTCTTTTCAAATCTCCGTAGGCCAGGAGGCTCGACGCTGGCAGTTGTTGAGCCGCGAGCTGGGCTTCCCCGGACAATAGTGGGATCAGTCGGGCTGCCCATTGTCCGAGCGGCCAGCCCCAGATCTCGGCGGTCCGCTCAAACAAATCCAGGAAGGCCTCAGGGTCATCCGCTGCCCCCATTTTCTGTAATGCTGGCGGGGGTAACGGTGTGGGAGTGTCCGGGGTCACGGCTGAGGACGCCTCCTGGCTGAGGAGGCTCCGGATCGCCTGCCGGTCCTCGGCTTGAGCATGCTGGAGCTCGACAAACCGGCGGTCTTGATCTTGTCGGAGCTCAAGCAGCGTCTGTTGGTGGCTCTGATGTAGGCTAGCGAGGGCTTGGAGGATCTCCGCCAACTGGGAGGACTCTACAGGACGACCTCCATCCATCTTCGACCCAAACTTCAATTCCCGGGTTTCGGCACCAGTGTAAAAGATGAGGCGAGAAGCAGTTTTCCTTCTTAAGGTGAGGCTTTATTTTTCCTCTTCGCCACACCACTTTACAGTTTTCCTTTTAAGCACTAAGCTAAACACTATCACACACTGCTTTCACAAATAGACTTTCACTACTAAAAATCTGTCGTGTCCAGTCTCTCTCCCCGACTAAGTGCTGTGTCGCTCTATTTATGCCGCTCTCCCCGTGCTCACTGAAATTAGAGACAGGTGTTAGACATAATTTAGCTCAGGTGTAAGCGCCCTTACCGCTTTCTCTCTCTCTGGAGAGATGCTTGACCACGCCCCCGCTGCCACATCAAGTTTGCTGTTTTTTTTAACTGTTGCCTTCTGGCTGACGCTTCAGAGCTCTGAGCACCAGAACCATCAGGCACAGGAACAGTTTTTTCCCCCAGGCTATCCATCTCATGAACAGTTAAAACTGCCCCTTTGAGCAATAATTAATGTGCAATACACAGCTTAGTCTTTTTATATTATCCAACACATCCAACCTCTTCTGCCATTACATTCCCTTGCACTGTACATAACCGATTTGTATTTAGATTTGCACTACGTTTGTGTGTGTGTGTGTGTGTGTGTGTATGTATGTATGTATATGTGTATATGTGTATGTGTGTGTATATGTATGTATATATATGTACGTGTATATGTATGTATATGTGTATGTGTGTGTGTGTGTGTGTGTGTGTATATATATATATATATATATATATATATATATATATATATATATATATATATATATATACTATATATTGTCTATTGTGTATTCTATATATACTTTTTCTTTTCAATATTTATCTATTTTGGATTAAATTTTAATTATTTTAAAAGTCTTGTTGCTCTTTTTGTATTGTTGTGTACTGGAAGCTCCTGTCACCAAGACAAATTCCTTGTTAGTTACATTTTCCACCTTTTCCCCTGAATCTTATATAAAACACTAGATCTTTATCTCATTATTCCTATTGCATGCAAGTCTTCAGAATACATCCGGGCATTTTCTTTAATCATGTTCTCCTTATTCATCTATATTTCATCTGAACCCAGTCTTGAACAGCTGAAGCTCCTAATTGGCCTTATCACTGCCTTACAAACATAGGATATCTGTCATCACCACAAGCTATTCTGCTTCAACAAGCCCAGGAACGAGATCTCTCTCTCTCTCTCTCTCTCTCTCTCTCTCTCTCTCTCTCTCTCTCTCTCTCTCTCTCTCTCTCTCTCTCTCTCTCTCTCTCTCTCATTTCCTCCATCTAACTCTGACTCTAAGCAGAGCTACACTGATGGATCATGTCAGAACTGACCCAGCATTCCATCTCCCACAGTGAGAGCGTTTCCTCGCAGTCCTCATAAACAGTTCTCTAATTAGCTGTGCAGTGTCTGCTGCGTGCAGCCCTGTCAAACGAGTGCTGCAGCCAGCCTAAGACGTGTCAAACCGGACACGTTGTGCCCAGCCTCTTTCTGGTCTGAGCAGACACATGGAGTTCTCTCTGAACCCAGATAAGGGGATGTTATTAACTCAATGAGACGCCAGCAGAGCTCAGAGGTAGTGAGAAGATGTGTCTGTTCCAGGACTGGTCCTCTCGAGGTTTCTGATGGAGGAGGGGTTTGAGTCTGGTGAAAGAAAGTTCTACTGGTGCTTTTAATTTTGAAGGTTGAGAAAAGAGCATTTCATCTTAGAAATGGCAAAAATGGGCTTTGCAATATGTCTGCATTGTGCAAATGCCTACATAACAGTGGTAATAAATATTAAATGTTACTGATATTGAGAGCCTTTGCATTGCTAGGTGGTTACTAGGGTGTTCTGGGTGGTTGCTTACTAGTCCAAGTCAAAAGAGCTCACCCCCAAGTCTGTGATATTCTTGTACCTACATATGATTTTGATCCTTCAATGTAAGTCTGTTGAATTTAATTTACCTGTCTGCCAGGTAAAAATTGCAAGTTTGATCACTTGGACAAGTTATAGCTCACCTCTATTACAAATCAAAATCAAATCACTTTATTGTCACACAGCCATATACACAAGTGCAATGGTGTGTGAAATTCTTGGGTGCAGTTCCGATCAACATAGCAGTCGTGACAGTGATGAGACATATACCAATTTACAATAACATCAAATTAACACAGCACAATTTAAACATCTGATATACACATAATTACACTCAACAATATACAAATAATACCATACACTGTACAGTATACAATACACACTATATAGATACACATTATTCAATAAAAATAAAAAAATAAAAAAATATACAAAAAAGTATATATATATATATATATATATATATATATATATATATATATATATATATATATATATATATATATATATATATGTAGAATGTACAGTATTGTACTGTATTGACATTCAGGCTGTCGGTTGATAGTCAGTTGTTAAGAGAGAATATAATATAATAATAATATAATTTATAATAGTCCGGTGTGAGATATAAGAGTAAGGGTAATAAAGTGCAGTGCTGATGTATTTGATCGTGGGAGATCAAGAGTTCAGAAGTCTGATTGCTTGGGGGAAGAAGCTATCATGGAGTCGGCTGGTGCGGGTCCTGATGCTGCGATACCGCCTACCTGATGGTAGCAGTGAGAACAGCCCATGGCTCCTCCAAGCTTTTTTCACACACCACCTTGTATATATTTCCTGGAGGGAGGGAAGCTCACCTCCGATGATGTGTCTGGCAGTTCGCATCACACTTTGCAGTGCTTTGCGTTTGTGGGTGGTGCTATTGCCGTACCAGGCGGAGATGCAGCCAGTCAGGATGCTCTCCACAGTGCAGGTGTAGAACCATGTGAGGATGTGGTGGTTCATTCCAAACTTCCTCAGCCGTCTCAGGAAGAAGAGGCGCTGATGAGCCTTCTTCACAACGACTTCAGTGTGGATGGACCATGTGAGTTCCTCAGAGATGTGGACACCCAGGAACTTGAAGCTGCTGACTCTCTCCACTGGTGCTCCATTGATGGTGATGGGACTGTGTTCTCTGTCTTTTCTTCTGAAGTCCACCACAAGCTCCTTTGTCTTACTGACATTGAGGGAGAGGTTGTGCTCCTGACACCAGTGTGTCAGAGTGTGCACCTCCTCTCTGTAGGCTGTTTCATCATTGTCAGTGATCAGACCTACCACCGTTGTGTCATCAGCAAACTTAATGACGGCATTGGAGCTATCTGTTGCCACACAGTCATGTGTGTACAGGGAATACAGGAGTGGGCTGAGAACACAGCCCTGTGGGGCTCCAGTGTTGAGGGTCAGTGAGGAGGAGATGTTGCTGCCTATTCTAACCACCATTAATAAAAGTCATACTTTTGACATTTATCACTTTTATTAATGGAACCGTTTACACAAAAATAAAAATTCTGTAAAATTTTTATCACCCTCATCTTATTCTAAACCTGTATGACTTTTTTCTGCAGAACACCAAAGGGGGAATTTTATTGAATACTCTTGTCCGTTTTGAAGGCATATAGGTCATAAGTGCTATGAGAGGCACTCATTCACAGTGGCTTGCATGTTCATGTGAGACTTTCTTTATGCATCATTTTTTTTGTGCCAAACAAAGCAATGAACATGCGTGCCACAGTGAACAAGCTTCTTTCATAGTGCTCATGAACATGCAACAATTTTCACTTAAAATGACTTACATTTCAGGTTGTTTCTCACCCAAACCGTGGATCCAAACACAATTGCATTCTTTCAAAAGACTTGGAATATGATGAATATGTGAGATCTTATTAACTGCTATTGTGAAAGATGGACCATTCATTATAATTCCTCCAATTTTGTTCTGCAAAAGAAAGTCATATGGATTTAGTTTGACATTTAGTTTAAGTAAATCATGAAAGAATTTAAATTTTTGGGTGAACTATTCCTTAAGTTTGTTTGTTAATTAGATTTACATATACATTCTACTTGAATGCATTGACATAGGGAATTTAAAGGGTCTTTTAATGAATGACCAGTATATACAATGAATGCTAAGAAATATGGTAAAATAAATATATATATATATATATATATATATATATATATATATATATATATATATATATATATATATATATATATAAGGCAAGTCTAAAATAGAATATTACTGTACATTTAAAACAGGTTGTTTTATTACCTGGTCAGCCAGTTTTTCTAAATGTGTCTCCTGGTATAGGTAATTTGAGGATCACTGATTTAATGGAGTTAATCTAATAGGTTTTAGCCTTAAAGTGCTGCAGAAATTTCAGATTAGAATCCATTTATCAGACTGATTATTTTCCACACAACAGTGGATCTATACCCGGTCCTTAAGACCCTCATCAATGTTTAATTGAAGTCTCTCTATGCCCCGACACACCTAATTCATATAATCAATGACTTGATAACTGACAGCTAAATTGAAAATATAGCATCAGCACAGACAAAGACCAAATATATGACCTCATTCTGTGTGTCTATTGAAGCACGTTTACGAATCACTGCATTACAGTTGGAAGTGTCAGAATAACAAAGAACTGCTAAGGAATAAATTGTTACCCTGTCACATGTGTTGTTCACACTCATTCAGTCCAGAAACTATCTTCCATATGATTTCAATTATAACCCAATGCATGTAGACCCGTCTGCGCACGGTAGTCCAGTAAATGTAATTTATTGTGAAAGTCACAGATCCCTTTCCTCATTTTCATTCTTCCTCAGGTAATGTAGCAGCAGGCTCACTGTGTCCAACTAATAATGGGCAGTTTGATCCTAACATCTAAGGATAAATGGTTTTGTAAATCATGCTCATGTCTCCGGATTTTCATTTTCTCCCTCGTGACCCTTCACCTACGAGAACTGAGTGTCCCTGACATTCGACGCCAATCCATTCTGATAGAGGGAAAAACATAGCCTTTTGGAAAGAGGAAATATATTACGGGATAATCCAACCTGGCAGCAATGGAAATATGAGGCGTTTATGCATTTGTAAATACCAAGGTTGTCATTATGGCCTCTGTCCTGTCCTTAAGCACAGGTGTGTTCAATGTTTTGACGACCCTCAGGAGTGCTAATGCTGCATTCCAATCAACTTGGAAAGTTTGTATGTATTTAGTGAAACTAAATGTATGTATTTTCTTATATTGTTTCTTTTTTTCTACCCCTACGGGTAGTATCATTTAAACATATGTTATATTACATTAACACTTACGACATAATATACATAATATACAACATAATACTTATGCCATACCACATAATACACCACATAATACTTTACTACAGATAGGCTCCAACTTATAGACACTATGAAACTTACAATTCACCATTATTCTAACCTCCAAGAATTATAGCTGAATTATCAATGACCCACAGATATACTGTAGATTTCAAGTTCACTTCTACCACTTGACCCACCCAATTATAACCTGATTACTGGACGGTATTCTTTATTCTTTATTGATGACCTTGGACTGCTGTGCGTTGTGTTGGCATGGGGTGAGTGTGTTCCGGCTGTGGTCACATGAGCGGTGGGCTATGGCCTGTCTTTGGTTGGGATGTTGGGCCCCTCGCTCTGCGTGGTGGGCTTCTGCAGTGAATTACTCCTGAGCGGTCGGGGTGGTGGAACCCTGCTTTAAATCTCTTATCTATTTTCAATTAATGACCTAAATCTGCCAGAAGTAAATGGCCTCCACACTGATATATATTATAGAACAGCAGACCTGCCCTATTATGTTCCCATCCTGTGAACACAAACCTTGCAACACCTGTGCTGTATAAATGGAACTCTACACCAGGTGGCGATGGTGTTGACCACACTGGTTGCAGTGACCCTGGAAATGAGTTGTGCTCTCAGAGTACATTTCACCCAAGTAGCAATGGTGATGACCACACCAACCAAAGGGACCTGAGAGGCAGAATATATTCCTGCAAGGCAGGACTTATGGCCTTTGATCTGGGAGTGGGTTGCTGCGGGAACACAGTGTGTGGAGTGGGGGGGTCCTGGTATTGCAGTTGGGGACGGGTTTGTGGACCCTCACTTGGGTACGGAGCAGCGTGTGCCCTGGATCGCCGCCATGCACGGTAGCCTGGAGCTAATAGTAAATACTGAATTGTCCAGAATTTCCTTCGTATTCCACATCACATAAATATACATACACACCCCTTGTTTACTGCAAAGCCAATATATACATAGGTTTTTTCCCCCCTTATTATTACATCTCTACACATATTAATGTTAGTATACATATATCAAAATACATATATGTGGCAGCGGGGGCATGGTCAAGCATCCGTCCGGAGAGAGAGAAAGCGGTAAGGGTGCTTGCACCTGAGCTAGATTATGTTTAACACCTGTTTCTAATTCCAGTGAGCATGGGGAGAGTGGCATATAAGCAGCCATGCCACCAGCAGAGAGAGAAAGAGAGTCTGGCACAAGGAAGGCCACGGTGCTCCTGAAGCTGCTACGTTTTTTCTGTTATGTTTGTGAAGCTAATGAGTTTTAGGGTACGTTTACACGACAACGATGTACTAAAAACGGAAACGTTTTCCTTTGCATTTTTGAAAAGTTTCGCGTACAGACGACAACGTTGTCAAAATGATCCCTGTTCACACGGATCCGCGAAAACGACTAAAAACGCTGTATTATGCATGCCAGGCCAGAAGTTGACGATATCACTTTGTAAAGAAACACTACGCACTTGCGCACATAGGCATTCTTCCACAGAGTGGTGAATACAAACAATGAAGATGGCGAAAGCATCGAGCAATTTTGTCTGGACGGACGATGAGGTTGCTTTATTACTACAATTACTTTGCTGGAGAAGCATCAATAAACTCAAAATCTTGAGCAGCACAGACACAGTCCTGTAGTCCGCCATTGTAGTTTTGAATGTCTCGTGTGTTGTTTTGAAGTACTCGCGTGCATGCCTATAGACTGAACTCTCAAGATTATTCAATAAACTCTGCTCATTTTTACCATCACTTCATCTCCTGCCTTCTTCTGTATTCCCGCTGCTGACTCTTGGGCTGGTAGGAGAGTAAGTAACAAGCTGTTGATGTTGACTGGTTTTGGTTATCAGAGAGAACTCTGATATATGGATATCTTCTGACGGAGAGAGAGGTCTTGTGTACACTGTTTAATTCAAATTGCAGGTTCTGCCTACTGTACAATGTTCACACTCCATAAAAAAACACTCCAAATGAATAAATTGTTGATTATTGTTTTTGCACAGACACCAGTATTCATATTGATAATTATACATCTCAAATTGATGCCTATCAATCATCATTCTTTATATAACATGTAATACGCGTGCGCATGATGTCATCGTTTTCACCAATACTCGTTTTTGTATGTTTACACTGAGATGATATGGCATCGTTTTCAAAAACTTGCACTTTGAAACCTGTTTTCAAAAATTTGCGTTTTCAGGCCCCAAAACGCCGTTGTCATGTAAACAAACAGCCAAAACGCATAAAAGTTCCCTATCTGTCACTCACTCAAAGTTGTGTCGATGTAGTGACACTAGGGGTCACTCTTGGGAGCCCGAGACACCTCTGGTCTTTGATAAAAGGCCAATGAAAATTGGCAAGTGGTATTTGCATACCACTCCCCTGGACATATGGGTATAAAAGGAGCTGGTATGCAACCACTCATTCAGATTTTCTCTTCGGAGCTGAACGGTCGATGTTTACTGAGCTGACTGTTCATTCACCTCTGCTGGATCTGACGGCACATTTCAGCAGCTTCTCCCTCCTCTGCTCTGGTGCACTGCAGAGAACGCCCCTGGGTGCTTTGGCAGAAAAAAGAGAGTATATTTTTCTAAAGGAGTATATTTCTCTAAAAGAGCGACACACGGAACGTCTTTTTAAAGATGCATCTTTTTAAAGATGTGTGTTATTCCTGGTTGCGGTCGTTTCCTCTCAAATTCGGACGGTCACGATCGCTGTCTTTTGTGTCTGGGCGCGACCCACGTGGAGACAGTATTTGTGGATGGATCATGTACTCACTGCAAGAACATGACCATGGCAACGTTGCGGTCACGTAAGAAAGCAAGCCACCCCAGCGGCTCCCCGCCTTGGTCCTTCTACCTACGGGTATGAGGCCAGTGCGGCTAGCACTGGGGGCGATTTGGGGACCCCAATGGGACCACCTCTGCCGGATATCCCCTCACGGACCTCCCATTCCCCAGCACGCTCATCTGCCCCGATCGGGCTTCCGGATGAGTCCGCCGGTTCGTCTCATGGTGAGTTTGACCTCTTGTTCGGAGCCCGCGAAGCTGATGAGCTCTCGAGCGCAGCATTGGAGAGAGGGCTCGTCCAGTTGGACGCAGAAGCCTCAGCTGGGCACCCCCCCTCGGGGACGATTGCCCAGTCACAGGCTGATGCGGAAATGATGGACATGCTTTCCCGGGCGGCCGCGAGCGTCGGGCTAGAGTGGAACCCTCTGCTCTCCCCTGAACCCTAGCGGCTCGATGATTGGTTCCTGGGCTCGTGGCACCGCTCAAAGCAGCCACGACCCGCTCCAGTCCCTTTCTTCCCGGAAGTGCACTAGGAGCTGACAAAATCATGGGAGGCACCTTTTACTGCCCTTGATTGCGGGGCGGCCAGGGTCTATTCGGCGATTTCCCTGGTGGATAAGGCGCTCGCGGTGCACCTATGCCCGCAGAGCGCCGCCATCTGGCGCAGACACCCAAAGCTCCCGTCCAAGGCCTGTAGGTTCACGTCATCCCTGACAGCAAAAGCCTACAGTGAAACTGGACAAGCCACCTCTGCCCTGCACGCCATGGCTCTCCTGCAGGTCCACCAAGCCAAGGCACTAAAAGAACTGCACGAGGGTAGTTCCACCCCAGATTTGATGCAGGAGCTGCGCTCGGCGACCGACCGCGCTCTCCGGGCGACGAAGGTCATGGCGCGGTCTCTCGGGCGGGCGATGTCCACCTTAGTGATCCAGGAACGCCACCTTTGGCTCAACCTGGTCGAGATGGGTGAGGCCGACAAGGCACGGTTCCTTGCTGCCCCTATCTCCCAGGTTGGCCTATTCGGCGACACCATCTAGGACTTTGCCCAGCAGTTCTCAATGGTGAAGCAGCAGACGGAGGCTATCCGGCACATCCTGCCCTGGCGCAGCTCAAGATCCCGCACCCCGCCTGCTCGTCGCCAAGGGCGTCCCCTGCGGTGACTGCACCGGCTCCGCTGCAGCCCGCCCCTTCGGCCCGGCCCTGGCGTGGAGCCCACCGCAGGATGCAGATGCCACCCATCTCACAGCATTAAGAACCCACAGAAGTCTTCGAAGCGTCCCTGAGATGGGCGACCCAGGGACGACGAAACCCACCTTGGAGCTGGTAAGCAGACCACTACTTCCCCCGGTGGAGGGCCGGGAGGAGAATCTTTTGTTGCTTTTTCATTTAATTTCGCTGCATGCCCAAGTGGCTGCGGTACCCAAAAGTTCAGCAAAAGAGCGGTTACCTCATTCCCTGGGTCACATAACCGGTGTGCACGGCCGTCATCATGACCACCGTCCACCTTTTCATCCTTGCAGGGTTGGGGTCTCCCCGCCCCTGCGCACCCAGCTGTGGCACAAATCCGCCACCGATGTGACAGTCTCCACGGGTCATGAAGACAGGCCTCTTCTTCTCCCGTCTCAGGCTGTTCCAGGGGTGGTCACAAGGAGCCTGGTAAGTGCTTCGATGTCCCTGGACTCATCATGGCCACAACATGGTGTGGCACCTCTCGATTCAGTTCACCAGGCGTCCGCCCAGGTTCAGCGGCATCCACTTCACCTTGGTGAAGGACGAAAACGCTGCTACCTTGCGCACAGAGATCGCTACCCTCCTACGGAAGGATGCGATAGATCCTGTCCCTCCGGCCGAGATGAAGAAGGGATTTTACAGCCCCTACTTCATTGTACCAAAAAAGGTGGTGGGTTGTGGCCAATCTTGGACCTGCGAGTACTGAACCGGGCTTTACACAGACTCCCGTTCAAGATGCTGACACAAAAACGCATTCTGGCGAGCGTCCGGCATCAAGATTGGTTCGCAGCGGTAGACCTGCAGGACGCATACTTCCACGTCTCGATTCTACCTCGACACAGACCCTTCCTGCGGTTTGCATTCGAGGGTTGGGCGTATCAGTACAAGGTCCTCCCTTTCGGTCTGTCCTTGTTCCCTCGTGTCTTCACGAAGGTCGCAGAGGCAGCTCTTGCCCCATTAAGGGAGGTGGGCATTCGCTAATCCTAGCTCACTCTCGGGACATGTTGTGTGCACACAGGGACCTGGTGCTCTCGCACCTCAGCCGACTAGGGCTTCGGGTCAACTGGGAAAAGAGCAAGCACCTCCAGGTTCAGAGCATCTCTTTTCTCAGTTGGGAGTTGGACTCAGTCTCATTGACAGCGCGACTCACGAACGAGCACGCACAGTTGGTGCTGACCTGTTTGAAGGCGTTCAAACAGAAAACAGCGGTTCCACTGAAATTCTTTCAGAGGCTCCTGGGGCATATGGCATCCTCAGCGGTGGCCACTCTGCTCGGGTTGATGCATATGAGACCGCTTCAGCACTGGCTTCAGACTCGAGTCCCGAGATGGGCATGGCGCTGCGAGACACATCGCGTGGTCATCACGCCGATCTGTCACCACCTCTTCAGCCCTTGGACCGACCTCGTGTTTCTACGGGCAGGCGTTCCCCTAGAGCAGGTCTCCAGGTGCACCGTGGTCACGACAGACGCCTCCAAGATGAGCTGGGGCGCTGTTTGGCTGCGTTGGCACCTCAACTGCCTCGAGTTGCTGGCAATTCTGCTCACCCTGCGGAGGTTCCGGCCATTGATCCAGGGCAAGCACGTGTTAGTTCGGACAGACAACATGGCAACGGTAGCATATGTCAACCGTCAAGGCGGTCTGCGCTCCCGTTGTATGTCACAACTCACCTGCCGTCTCCTTCTCTGGAGTCAGCAGCACCTCAAGTCGAGGCAAATGGCAAACTTTAAAAAAAAAAAAAAACATTTCCAAATGTTTGAAGAGACAGGTGTTAAAAACATGGTGAATCACTCTCTTTTGATAGTCCTACACATGCACAACAAATGCTAGCATTGCACAAAACCCAATCTTCCTTAATTGGGTTGCTAGGAGACATCTCCATTGACAATTGAACACCTGCTAAGCTAATGGGAGCGTTGCTGTTTTGTTTCCTTATACATCATCTTCTGAGCATCAGGCAAATTAAATATGGTCAGAGATCAGAGACATTAAATTGTAATATCCCATATCCAACTTTGAATGAAACACAGCATCAGAAGGAGTGCTAAGACATGAGACTAAGGTACTTTTGTCAGGAACCAGCAGACTGTTATTTTGCAAAGTTGTGAGCAAAGCTTGTTTATTTCCTAAAACACCAAATTAGGCTGAGTATGTGATGAGAGGTTATCCTCAGATTCGAGACAGTTGCTTATTACATTCAACTTAAAAAGGAGAAACCTCATTTAATTCTGATTGTAATTAATACCAATTGTGTAAGTGAACAGAACTGTTTCTAATGTTTTTACAACATACTATTGTACTTCATATTTCTTAGGTGCTACTACAGTGACTATCCCTTTAAATACCTAATAGTATTCTCCCTGTGTACCTTTTAACAGTGTCCCAGCAACAACGTTTTGCTGTATTGTTGTATCATTCTGTGAAATTCTAAAACACACATTGTAATTTCCTCCTATCTCACAAACTTGGAAATTCCCAGGATAACTTGAAGGCAGCATTATGTATTGTTAGACAATATGGTGGACCACAACAGTTGTCAATAGGATTGGCCAGAAGAATTTTTATAGTGGAGCTTTGCAAGGGCTCAACACATTAGTAGAGTTTAGGTTGAGATAAGTCTGAAGTCAAACTTTCTTCTGCTCTTAATACAGTTGGACTCATATTTTGTTGGAGTGTTGAGATGTATAATTGGTGTCTGATAATGCTTTGCACAGTTTGGGTTCTGAAGTCTTATCCTGTCACTCATTAATGCTGAGAAAGTGTAAGAATCATTCCTTTGAACTCAAAGCTCAGTCAAATGAATTTCACACCTGAAAATGCTATCTCCACAAATTGCTTTCTAGAGTCGATGTGCTTTACTTTAAAGCTGCTATAAATTGGAGTAAGCACTATTCTGCTTGACCCTAGAAGAAAGACTTGGCTGAAGAGAAATGAAAACTAGAAGGCTGTGATAGATGACAGCCTAGATGACATTCAAAGCAATCAATTACATTTCTCATTTTATTTTAATGTCCTCTGTGTTCCTCTCTTCCTGATGTGACTCAGCGTGCTATTGTGTTTGTATTAGAAATTCATTGAAGTTGTCCATTTAGATATGATGACTGGTGTCTGTACTTTGAAATACAGTTGTGTTCAAATAAATAGCAGTGCGTTAGTTAATGTGAATAAAGTGCAAATATTTTTTAATAGCTTTTATTTCCATATTTCAAATGTAGTGAAAACATTACACATTCAAGTCCAAATCAAAGCATTAACAAATTTGATCAAGTCTGCATTATTCTTTTACAGAAAGCAAAGGAATATTAATCTGTTAAAAAAAAAAAAAATAGCAGTGTTGACATTTTTCTCTTCAAACTCAATATTTAGTTGCATAACCATTGTTTTTGATAACTGCTGCGCATCTGCGTTGCATAGAGTCAACCAACTTCTGGCACCTAGAAATAGGTATTTCAGCCCAGGATGAATGAACTACATTCCACAGTTCCTGTGAATTTTTGGGTTTTGCTTCAGAAACTGCATTTTTAATGTCACCCCACAAGTTTTCAATGGGGTTGAGGTCAGGCGATTGAGCTGGCCACTCCATTACCTCAATCCTTTTTGTCTGGAACCAAGATGTTGCTCGCTTAGTCATGTGTTTGGGGTCGTTGTCTTGTTGAAACACCCATTTCAAGGGCATTTCCTCTTTGGCATAGGGCAACATAATCTCTTCAGTATTTTGATGTATTCAAACTGATCCATGATTCCTGGTATACGATAAATAGGCCCAACTCCAGAGTATGAAAAACATCCCCATACCATGATTTTTACACCACCATGCTTCACTGTCTTCACAGTGTACTGTGGCTTGAATTCAGTACCCGGGGGTCGCCTGACGAACTGTCGATGACCACTAGACCTGAAAAGAACAGTTTTACTCTCATCAGTCCACAGAATGTTATGCCATTTTTCTTTGGGCCAATCGATGTGTTCCTTGGCAAATTTTAACCGATTCTGCACATGCCGTTTTCTCAACAATGGTGCTTTACGGGGGCTTCTGGCTGATAGCTTAGCTTCGATCAAACATCTTCTGACTGTAACAGTACTTACAGGTAATTTTAGATCATCTTTGATCTTTCTGGAGGTGATTGGCTGAAACTTTGCCATTCTGACTATTCTTCGATCTGTTTTACCTGTAGTGTTTCAGGTTTTTGTTGCCATTTTAAAGCATTTGAGATCATTTTAGCTGAGCATCCTATAATTTGCTGCACTTCTTTATATGTTTTCCCCTCTCCAATCAACTTTTGAATCAAATTACATTGTTCCTCCGAACAATGTTTGGAACAGCCCATTTTACTTAGTAATTCAGAAGGAAATATATTTGATAACAATGTGTGAATGTTATAATGGGTACCCGAGTCAGGTCTCTAGTGTGAAAGGATTGCAATCTTATCCCCTGAGCTACTGGAGACACTTTTGTTCTTGGACCCCAATGCAGACACAAGGCTGGAGACAGTGTGTAGTTCAAAGGGCTGTCTTTACTGAACACAAAAGGTAATCCAACAGGAGAAACAAAGGCACAAATCAGTCTTAGGGGAAAAGGCAATTCCAAAACTTCAATGGTATATAATCCACATGGAGAGACACCAAAATGAAAGAACTGAGGAAAAGAACTGAGCCTGACTTACTTCAAGAGAAGACTGAACAACTGAAAAGACTGGGTTTAAATACAGACAACAAAACTAGGCACAGGTGAACTAGATCATTAAACAAAGAGTGGAGAGAGTTCAAAAGCTCATTGCTCCCCCTAGTGGCCAACCAGGAAATTGGCAGGAGTCTCACAGGACCGTTCCCCTAGGGACGGTCAGGGCGGTCAGGGTGGCAATGGTGAAACTCCTGGATTAGTTCAGGGTCCAGGATGTCCCGGGCTGGAACCCAGGACCGTTCCTCTGATCCATATCCCTCCCAATCCACTAGGTATTGTAGCCCTCCACGAACCTGGCGAGAGTCTAACTGACGATGGACCATAAAACACAGGTTGGTCACCAACAATACGGGGAGCAGGGGAGGTTTGTATGCTGGCAGCAGCTGGGTCTTGACAACCCTCTTGAGTTGTGACACGTGGAAGGTTGGGTGGACTCTCATGGTTGGAGGAAGTTGTAGCCTGTATGACACTGGATTAACTCTCTTCAGAACTTTGAAAGGGCCAATGTAGCGAGGGACAGTTTGTGGGATTCCACACGCAATGGATGGTCTCGTGTGGATAGCCAAATCCTCTGTCCTGGGCGAAACAGCGGAGCTCATCTGCGTTGTTGGTTGGCCTGTTGTTGTTGATGATGTGAGGCTCGTAGTAGGGCTGACCTTGCTTTCCTCCATATGCGATGGCAGCGACGAACCATTGACTCTGTTGCAGGTACACCAACCTCAGACTCTTGCTCTGGAAACAGAGGAGGCTTGTAACATAACTGAACTTCAAATGGTGACATACCTGTTGAGGAGCTCTTTAGGGTGTTGTGAGCATATTCCACCCAAAACAGTTCTTTACTCCATAACGTGGGATTGGATGAAACAAGGCATCTCAAGGAGGTCTCCAGCTCTTGATTCATCCTCTCAGTCTGCCCATTGGACTGAGGGTGAAACCCTGAAGATAGGCTAACAGATGGACCCAGGAGTCTGCAGAAAGCCTTCCAGAACAGAGAAGTAAATTGTGGTCCACGGTCTGACACAATGTCCTGATGGATACCATGTAGTCAGACAACATTTTGCAACAGGAGCTTAGCTGTTTCTTGGGCAGAGGGCAGCTTGGTTAAAGGTATGAAATGGCAAACCTTAGAAAATCTATCAACAATAACAAAAATTATGGTGTTACCTTCACATGGAGGAAGTCCCATGATAAAATCAACTGAGATGTGAGACCAAGGTCAGGATGGAATGGGAAGTGGGAGCAACAACCCTTGAGGATGCATCCTAGGTGTCTTGCTTCGAGCGCAAGTGGGGCAGGCTGCAACAAATGAACGGACATCCTCCTCCATGGTGGGCCACAAATATTGTCTCTTCAGAAACTCCAGTGTCCTTCCACTACCAGGGTGGCTTGTCAGTCTCAAGGAGTGCCCCTACTATAGTATTTGAGAACAAACTGATTTGGGAACAAATATACAGCCTGGTGGGCAATTACCTGGGTCTGCCTATGTTCTTTGAGCCCTCCTGTCAATAGTCTCTGTTCCCCACTGGATAGGTGCCACAATCTGGGTGCTTGAGTGGATCGGCTCAGGATTCTGAACTTGCTCTGGGATATCAAACTGCCTGGACAATGCATCTGGTTTCTGATTCTTAGAGACTGGGCTGTAGGACAAGGTGAAGTGGAAGCGATTAAAAAAAAGTGCCCACCTGGCCTGACGTGGTGCGAGTTGCTTTGCCTCCTGTATGTAAAACAAGTTCTTATGGTCAGTCCAGACCAGGAATGGATGTTTAGCCCCCTCTAGCCAGTGTCGCCACTCGTCTAAAGCCACCTAGACTGCAAGCAGTTCTCTGTTGCCAATGTCGTAATTACGTTCACTGGGAGAGAGACGGAGTGAGAGAAAAGTGCACGGGTGTAGTTTCCCATCAGTGCTTGATCGTTGGGAAAGTATAGCCCCCACCCCCACGTTAGAGGCATCAACTTCAGTGATAAAAGGGAGCTCCGGTTCAGGCAGGGTAAGTATTGGAGCTGTGACAAAATGCTTCTTCAATTCCTTGAAAGCCTTGTCTGCCTCTGGAGTCCAAGAAAGCTTCTTAGGGAGACTTTTAATAATGACAGTGAGAGGTGCAGTTATGGAGCTGAGATTCCTAATAAAACATCTATAGAAATTTGCAAACCCCAAAAAGCATGGCAGCTCCTTAACTGTGGTGGGGCATGGCCAGTCAGTAACTGCCTGTGTCTTGCAAGGGTCCATCTGGATGTGACCATTTGAGACTATGAACCCAAGGAATGAGACTGTGGGTCAGTGGAACTCGCACTTCTCCACCTTAACAAACAGGTGGTTCTTCAGGAGGCGATGTAAGACTTGTCTGACATGTTGCACATGTTCATGGAGGCTCTTGGAGAAGATGAGTATATCATCTAGGTGAACAAAAACAAAATGATTAATCATATGTCTGAGGACATCATTAATGAAAGCTTGAAACACAGCGGGGGCATAAACTAAACCAAAAGGCATAACCAAGTATTCATAATGACCACAAGGGGTGTTAAATGCGGTTTTCCATTCATCACCTTCACGAATATGAACAAGGTTATTAGCATTTCGCAGGTCTGACTTTGTGAAAATGGTTGCTCCCTGAAGCAACTCAAAGGCAGAAATCATTAGGGGAAGTGGGTATCGATTCCTAACAGTAACCTTATTGAGTCCACGATAGTCTGTGCAAGGATGGAGCCCGCCATCCTTCTTTTCGACAAAAAAGAAGCCTGCTCCAGCAGGTGAGGAGGAAGGGCGTATGAACCCAGAGGTCAGGGCATCCTTGATATAATTCTCCATGGCAACTCTTTCAGGGACTGAGAGAGAATAGATCCGACCATGAAGTGGGCAAGTTCCAGGCAACAATTAAATGCACAATCATAGGATCGATGAGTGGGAAGAGCAGCTCACGCCTTACTAAAGACCTCTTTTAGATCCATGTATTCTTGAGAGACTTGGGATAATTCAGGGGAGACTTGGGACTCAAGAGAGGGAGAAGGTCTAGCGAAAAGACAAGTAGCATGACACCAAAGGTCCAGTTGATATGTGGATTATGACGGTTCAACCAAGGACATCCTAGGACCATGGGGAATTCTGGAGAGGGAATAACATGAAACTGAAGCATCTCCTGGTGTTCCCCCACACACAGATGTTGCAGAGCAGTGAGATGATGGGACGTCCATCAAGAGCAGTGACATTCACAGGAGGGTCAATGGTGGCCAAAGGGATCATGAGTCGGGAGGCTAGGTTAACGTCCAAGAAGTTACCAGTGGCCTTGGAGTCCATGAAAGCCTTCAAAGGTTGTTCACCCATTTCCCAAGAAAGTGATATGTTGAGGAGGACTCCAGCTGCAGCTTAAAGTTAAGAAATCCCTAGCACTCTCTAGCCTTGCCATCATAGTGTTGGAAGACAAGGCTGAAGGTAGGAGTGGTCAGTGAAGATTGAGACAACATCAGAGCAGACTGAGAAGGTTGGCTGGTAAGACTCTGCAGAGTATGAAGAATCTGGACAAGCAGTTGTGTGGTCTCCCAACTGCAGCTTCTTGTCTAGCCAAAACTTGTTTATGCCTGTCAGTGGTGGATTGTTGACTGGTCACTGCTGCCATGAGGTGTTGAAACTTAGATGGGGTTTGTCCTGTGGTGGCTGTTGCAGGCATATCCAGGTCTGCTGGGTCCATGCTTTGGCTCAGTCTTGCTGTTATAATGGGTGCCCGAATCAGGGCTTGAACCCAAGTCTCTAGCATGAAAGGATTGCAGTCTTATCCCCTGAGCTACTGGAGACACTTTTGTTCTTGGACCCAAACGCAGACACAAGGCTAGAGACAGTGTGTAGTTCAAAGGGCTGTCTTTACTGAACACAAATGGTAATCCAACAGGAGAAACAAAGACACAAATCAGTCTTAGGGGAAAAGGCAATTCCAAAACTTCAACAAAGGTATATAATCCACATGGAGAGGCACCAAAATAAGGGAAAAATTCCAAAGTTCCAGAAGTCAAAAATTCTCAAAAAGTATAAGAACATACAGGCATATAGCACAGGGAAAGAACTGAGGCTGACTTATTTCAAGAGAAACTGAAAAGACTGGGTTTAAATACAGACGACAAAACTAGGCACAGGTGAACTAGATCATTAATCAAACAGAGTGGAGAGAGAGTTCAGAAGTTCATTGCTCCCCCTAGTGGCCAACCAGTGAATTGTCAGGAGTCTCATAGGGAAACATTTGCTTCCCTTCTTCCTTAATAAAGGACAATTAATGACACCTGTTTTTTCACAGAATGAATTAATTTTCTAATTAAACTCCACACTGCTATTATTTTGAACACGTCCTTTCAATGAATGAGTCAATTACTCAGAACAAGCAGTGTGCATGTCATGACAGTTGGGTCTGTTGTTTTCTATTACACTACTACATCTACAAGTAAATTATTTGCAATGCAGAAATATCACTACTAATAATAACAGTGGTTCATCAGGTTACTGATGTTGTACTGCTATTTTTTGGAACACAACTGTATCTTCTCTGCCTAGGTTAGAAGAAATCCAATTCAGTCATTTAAGCTCAAATGAGTAATGATAGAGTTCATTAGACACATTTTTACATGTATTAATCTTTGATACAAGTATACTATATGTAAACATGCCATAAAATCAGTGGACATGTTGTAATTACAATTTGAACAAAATCTTCTGGTGTTTTCCATTGGAATTTTTTGATAATATGATCAATTGGGCAGATTCAGTTCATATAAAACTTTATTGGCAAGAGAAGCTTAAGTGTACATTGCCAATGCATCATTAGACACTTTACATACAGATACAAAACATATTGAATGCTGAAGTTTAATTTGCTGAAGTTTAAAATCTCAAAACTATTGTTTTCTCTGGCTTCTGTTCAGTCTCTACAAGTACGCCTGGCTGCAGCTTGCTGAACGGCCAGGTCCTTCTCAGTCCGTATAGAGCACATGCTGGGTCTCACTTTGGGGGCTTTGCTTTTGAAACTGGTTCAGATAAAAATGAGTGAATGTTTTTGGGTGATACGAAGAGATATGGCAGTTTGCCCGTATCCTCGTATTCCTTGTTCACCACTTGCGGGTGCAGTCTTCATTCTCCGGACAGTAAATCCGCTCAAGTGTTTATAATGACCGGGACATGCTTCTCACATAATGAATAAGTATGCACTGCTCCACACAATCAGTTTCTGTTCTAGGATTTGCTGTTGAGTCGAGCATGTACCTGCTGAAAATGTATGTATGCTAATATTAGACACAGAAATTGTGGAAAAACATTAGTGAAGTTTTGCCCGTTGCACAAATGTGCCTGGGTTTGTCCCTGGCAGGCAGCAGATGACCTAAACCTACCCCCACCCTACTAAGCCCCGCCTTAAAACATTTCTGACCAATCCTGTCTTATCAACTGTTGCCCCGCTGCCATTTCTCTGACAAGCGTTTGCCTTCTTACAATGAGAACCTACAGGAGTAATGTGTGTTTGTGTCGTTTTAAGTGGGATTTTATCGAAATTATCCCAAAAAATTAAAACAACATTGTTGCTGTGTCATTTGTAATAGTGACATGAGATACCTAGAGAGGATACATGCAGTGTTTTTTCTTTCTTTTTTAAAAAAAATAAATAAATCTTTAAATAAATATTGAGTAGAGCATGCTATGGATTAAAGTGTGTCATTCCTCATTCCCAAATGAGCATGCGTAACATCAGTGAGGACACCTACATTTCCTCCAAGGTAAATTAAGGCTAACAACTTAATAATTTACATATTGATTCAGGTCTTAATAAAGGTGATAGTAAATAAACAGTTCACAGCATCAAAATGAGAGGGTTATGAGACATTATAAGAAGTTCTTTTCTCTTACACTAATTTTATAATGTTTGTAATCACTATCAAGTGATGCTTCTCTCTTTTTGTGTGACTGATATGATCGTTTGCGTCAATTCTGATTCACAGTCGGCACAGTTTTCACAAAAATGTCTGTAATTTAACAATTTATGCTTTACAATGTCACTCTTCATTCCAGCCCACATAATAATAGTATCCTTTTCGTTTATGAGAATATTTTACCAAAAACTGCGCAGTTCACAGCAATCTCCCATTTATTCCTAAGGGGAGATCTGCAGAGCTTGTCAGAACATGCAACCATAACTAAGGTTGGCAGAGCTCAGAGCAGGGTCAATTGGAGCCTGTAAGGTTGAGTACCCTGCCAGGAACAGCTTAGGACACCTTTCTCCTATCGTGTTAAGTTTCAGGAAGTAAAAAAAAAAAAAAAAAATTATACTGCATTAATTTAGTTTTTTTAAGGTGTTAAAAATTATGAATTGCAGAAATTAATGTGTTAAATTTCCCAGCTCTATTATACTGTATATGCTCTATATAGCATGATGTGTAGCACCCTAATCATGTTTTATTGATGATGGCCATAAAGTTGTTTGTTTTAATAGCTTTTTAGTTATTACAATACAGAAGAATGAAACTTTGACGTGGGACTCCCAACGGAACTTTCACATGATCAATTATTGCATCACAATGTAGAATGTTGATTTAGAATTTCCGTGGCGTTTAAAAGTAGTTTGTTTGTTTGTTTGATCTGACTTTATGCTGGATTTATGAACTTAGGATCAGTTTAGCATCTTTGTACAAGGAAAGCAGCAATAGCTTTGTCCACTGAAAAGCATTCTGGAAGTAGTTGTGATCGACCAGACAAGACAGGATCTTTGATTGTGGGAGACCTGTAAGAAAAGTGGTAGGAAATGTTTGTGTGTAGAAAAAATGTCCAAAATATTTGCAACAATGCAAGTGTGCCTTATCATTTGACAAGGCTGTTGCATTTTTTTTTTTTTTTTTACTTCCACAAAGGGAGCTAACAACACTTCAGGTAATCAACGAAGAAGTCACGGTTACTGGCCAATAGATTGATCGTCTCAATGTTACCACATACTGTACAGTATCAGCCGATTAATTGACCTATCTGATGTATCAGTCTATAGCTGCTTTAATGCAAGGTGTCAAACATTAGAAAGTGATGCTTTATGTTTATAATGAATTACCTGTACTAAATCTCTGGACACATTTTTTTATTAGGTACAGTGTACTTGTTTACACATTTCTGGTCCTAGCCTTTTCGGGGCCCAAAGCAAAACTTTGTATGGATTGAGTTGTAAAATTTCCATCATGGTCTATTTTTATTCATCATACTGTATTTGTTTTAATTTCCCTAGTACATTTATATGAAATTCATTTGATATTGTTTTGATATGTCATTACATTTGTGCACATACTTCATACGGGAACATATACATATGTTATATGTTGGCATATACAGCACTTACAGGAGAAAAGGACCTCCTGACTGGCAGTTTTCCACGGTTTTATTGTAGTTGGGCATTTTGAATTCAATGGCTTCTCAGATTCTGTGGCATTATGGGATTGTAAAATGTCCTGTGGTTGCACACTTCTGAATCTCAGCGGATACAGTAGCAAGGATCTTTGCCTACTGTTTCATGAATACTGAGGATACTGACATACTACTCATTTGAAAACTGCTTTTGGCATACTATATAGTAGGGAAGTAGGTATTTTCAGGTGTGGGGAGAGATAAAGAGAAGCTACTGTATGTAAAGATGGTTAAAAATAAAACCGATGCACAGTATCATATACACAGAATGTATGATAACTGTAGTGAGCATGTTAATTTAAAAAACAAAGCATTTTAGGCAATTTAGAAATCTGGGCCGGACAGTTTTAAGGTCAGGGAAAGAGGACATAAAAGACAAAAAGTTATTTTTCAAGCACAAATAAATAAATAAATACAGCCACAATTTGAGTGATGCTGACTGTTATATTCATGTTGAGGAAATTATATTGGAGTTGGCTATGTTCAGTATAGAATACTTATTCACTGTAATGTACTGCCTACTATTTTTTTAATAGTATGTAAAAAAAAGTGTCAACTATTTTAATCCAACTAATCCAACAAGTCCTTAAAAACATCTCAACTCCTGGCAGTCAGATAACAGAATAAGTCAAGATAAAGATGTTAATTAATATTTGGGGTTTCTTGTAGCTCAACTAGCCATGGTGCTAGCAACGCCAAGATAATGGGTTCGATTCCCAGGGAACACACAAACTGATCAAATGTATACTTTGCCTTTAATAAAAGCTTCTGCCAATTGCATAAATATTTACAATAATTCTAGTAGCACTTGTAGGCTGCATATGACTGTTTTGCTAAGAAAAAGAAGAAGAAAATATCGAAATAATGATAAAATTATGATATGACCCCTTTAAATATTATCATAAAAATAATTCCATATAATTTATTTACTCTTTGGATATCTAGCTATTGTTGTTGTTTAGGTTTTATTATCCTATCTTTCTTACCAGTCACACAATTCTTTTTACTGGAATTTTAGGGCTATTCTCTACTGGACTTTTTCAACTATTCTCTGTTTTACCAAGAATATCCTGAACACAGACCTTCTATGTGTTAATTTCAGTGCCAATTACTATGTAACAGAGTAGAGTTACTTAGCAACTAATTCAAAAGGAAGATTAAATCTTGTGTGTTGGAGCTTTGGACATTGAAATGAGCTCTCTTAACTGATTTTAATGCCAACTGTAGGTCGTGCTTTAATTTGTTTTGTCAGTGCAAGTTTAATACCTGCTGTTTATGTCCCAGTTCTCATCTTCACCGAGTTTGCTAGTTAAGTCAGCGATTGCTCTCTTATTGGAGTTTAATCCAATGTGTTCCCTCTAGTCCTCTGTTCAAACTAACTTTTAACCTCTGGTATAATTGCTGGGTGTATTTCCTCCATACAGCTGCTGGACTGTGTGCAATTTTCTCACTCTTTGCTTTTTCAACCTTGTCTAATTTGAGAGACGCGCCTCAGCAGAAACGTGTGCGTGTGTTTGTTTTTGTATGTCTGTATGCACGCACGTGTTATGAGGGGCTGGGAGAAACTGACTCGCTTGTGGGGAAATGTTGAGGCACTGATTGTATAGAAGTGTGCAGTGCCGGTTGCAAACATGTTAATTAAAAGTGTTTCTTAATTAGCATGGGCTCGGGGGCAGAGACTGGCTGTCACTGCTGGTGCCGTGGATCTCACCCTCTCACAAGCTAATTTCTCTCACTCAGAGATAAGGAGAGGCTGCTCTTGACAAGCTATTTTTAAAGACCAATCTGTACTATTGGCAGAGCTGCACCTTTTTAGCACAAGAATAGTAACGGAATGATCTTAGAACATCTTAGATTCAATTCATGCAGTTCATTTAATGAGATGCTACAGAGCATGATATTATTGTTGTCAGGCTGACATTTAAAAGTATTATCAGACCGCAATTTAGCAAATTGCTTCTATAAGAGAAGAGTTTATTTGAAAATGAAGATTCGATCTAATGTCGTTCCAAATTTTGTTTTGTTTTTTACTGTGGAACACAAAAGAATATGTCAGACGGAATGTTCTTTTCCATATGGTAAATGTAAATGGTATAGAGATGATAAAAGCCGTATTTGGACGAGATTAATTTTCCAGACATACAGTTCTGTAATGTTTACTGTCAGTTCACATGGATAAGCAATGTCTGTAAAACTGACGAGATAGGCTCGTCTTCTTCATTTACTTGTTGTTATCATGACAAACAGCCCATGCATCGTAAGTAATCTAGTTCCAACACCATTCCTCATGGCAAGTCTGCATGCCGAAATATACTGAAACCTTACACAGTTTGAAGGAGGTCCCATATTTAAACAGCTCTATGACAGTATTTATTTATTTAGCAGATATTAGCATTGTGAGTCATTTATGTATTGGGAGATGCATAGGCAGAATAAACTTTAAGTTGCCACCAGCCTTAATCCTCATATAAGTGGTTTATGTTTTCTTCATGTTTTCATATTGCATATCCGGGCACTGTGTCTCCACACGATACTACCACACGATGATCATGGGGTGTAATGTAAAAAAACACACACACAAAAAGCACCCGGGAACACTTCCATACTTAAAACTGGGAAAACTCCTTTCTCACTGAAGACTGGGTAAAATTTACACCTATATTAATTAGCATGGAATTAGTAAAAAGTGTTTTTTTTTTCAGGTGTTTTATAGAAGGTAAAATATGCTGTAATCGCAGGAACATGCGGTCTGAAAAAAAAAAAAACGAACGGAAAAATCACTGATATGGCCGATTTGTACAGGATTAAAATCATGGAGAAGCTCTGGTAATTATTACATTACCCTACATCCCTATATAAAACTAATCCCTTCCAAATAGGGTTAAAGCTCCTTAAAAGTACAGTAAAATTGGTCCATATGACTCAAGTGCTATTCCAAGACTTCTGAAGTCAAATGGCAGCTATGTGTGATAAACAGACTTTAATTAAATGGTCCTCCACTGTAGCTCTCAAATCTCATTCACGTTTGCACATACTCAAACCTGGCACATGCCAAGCTCTATTGGTTCTCGTGTGTCTCATTATTAATCACAACACACCAAGTTTGAATATGTTGAAGCGCAAATTAAATTCAAAAGCTACTGCAGAGGGAAAGATATTCTTTGAATAGTAACTATTTGGTTATATGGGCTTGGAACAGTATGAAGGCGAGTAAATATTTTTTGCCTGAACACTTGCTTTAATGTTGTGCAGGGCTCGACATTAAAGAGATTGTTCACCCAAAAATGAAATTTCTCTCTTATTTACTCACCCTCATGATATCCCAGGTGTGTATGACTTTCTTTCTTCACTGGAACATATTTGAAGAAAAATTTTAAAATATCTCCGCTCAGTTATTCGTTAAAATGCAAGTGGATGGTGATCCAAATTTTTGAAGCTCCAAAAATCACAGTCAGCATAAACGTCATCAATAAGACTCCAGTAGTTCAGTTAATGTTTTCTAAAGTTACACGAATGCTTTTGGTGCAAAAAAGATCAATTTTTAAGTACTTTTTTTTTACTCTAAATCATGATTACAGTTGGCAGCGGTACGTGCGTGTGATGTAATCGCATTGGCATTTGAAACATGCGAGAACTGAGGCACGTGCATCAGAGCTAGAAAAGCAGTGCTGTTTGCAAGTGAGAAGGAGGAACACTGCACAGTATCTTGGTTTTTGGTTTAGATCTGTATTTATCTGTTTTTTTTTTTACTCACAATGGTGCATTTGCGTGCTCTTCCTGGATGTGGAGAATGTGAGATTACATTTGTATCACAACAAAGCGAATACGTCACACGAGAGGCCACATGGTCTCCACCCTCTCATGAAGCTTACCGGAAGTGTTGGATTATAATTAAAAAGTAATTAAATATTTATCTTTTTTTGCACCAAAGTGATCGTATCACTTTAGAAGACATTAATTTAACTGCTGGAGTCGTATGGATGACGTTTATGCTGAATAAATGTGATTTTTTGAGCATCAATAGAGAAATCTCCATTCACTTGCATTTTAAGGACCTACTGAGTTAAGGTATTTTTCTGTTTTTCTTAAAATATGTTCAGCAGAAGAAAAAAGTGATACACACCTGGAATATCATGAGTAAATAATGAGACAATTTTAATTTTTGGGTGAACTTTCCCTTTAACGCTTGTCTGGTACATGTGGATTTTTGAAGGGGCAAGTGAAAGAGAATTTTAATTCTCTGACCGGACAATTAGCCTGATTAAAACGTCAATAAAAATAAAATATAAAATAAGATAAAAAAATAAATAATTATAATTCGCTAGCAATCTAGTAACATCTGCATGCTGTTTGACTGACAAGCAGCTTGTGTGTGTGTGTGTGCACGTGTGTTAAATGCCTGTCTTGGAGAGGTATTCATTTATATACAGAGAGTTATGTCTGAAGTAGGGCTGTGAATCGATTAAAAAATGTTAACTAATTAATTGCACATTTTTCTGTGAATAATTGTTATTAAATTATGGTACATGATACATTACAACAGACATTAAAAAAAATAATAAATACATTTACTGTATACTTTGTATCAAAGAACTTGCAAGAAATTGGTTAGTCATCTTTTTTTATTATTATTTAAATATGTACAAGTTAAAATGTACTTTTTTGTTTGTTTGTTTGTTTATTTGTTTTTTGCAGATATGGTTAATTAGACACATTTTTGCAGGTATTAATCTTTTATACAAGTTTGTGTATACATGTAATAAAATGTTGTATTTACAATTTGGGCAAAATCTTATGCCATTTTCCAGTGGAATTTTTGTAATAATAGAATCAAATGGGCATCATTGATTTCAATTGATTTGATCCCATTAGATGGGATCAAATCAACGGATACTGTATTATTTGTATCTTTTTTTTATTTTTTTTTATCAAACTTTATTGGCAAAAAAAACTTAAGTGTACAATGCAAATGCATTTTTAGACTCTATACAAACAGATATAAAACATATTGAATGCTGAAGTTTAATTTGCTGAAGTTTAAAATCTCAAAACTATTATTTTCTCTGGCTGCCGTTCAATCTCTAAGTATACTGTCTGCAGCTTGCTGAACGGCCAGACAAATGCAGGGTCTTTCTCTGGTGGTTTCACTTTTGAAACGGGTTCAGATGAAAATAAGTGAATGTTTTTGGGTGATGCAAAGAGATACGGCAGTTTGCTCGTATATTCTCACACTGTCATATCCTCTCGATCTGTTCCCACAAGATCCCCTTCCCCTGAGTACTAACCTCACCCGGACTACACTTCCCAGAATCCTCCTCTTCCTGCCATTGACTCTCACACCTGATCTTCATTCACAAATCAACTCCCTGTGTATATAAACTCAGCCTGCCTGCCTGCCTGTCTGCCTGTCTCTTTCTTACTGATTACTGATTACTGCCTGTTCCTTGGATTACCCCTTTGTTTACCGTCTTTGTTTTGTTACTTTGCCTGGATTGCTTACCTGCTTTTGACCTCTGCCTGTTTGACTACGATTGTTATTAAACTCTGCACATGGATCTTCACTCTGTGTCCGACTCTGACTCGTTACACACGCCAGGTTCACCGCTTGCTGGTGAAGTCTTCATTCTCCAGACAGTAAATCTGCTTCCCGTGTTTAGAATGGCCGGGCATGTGTCACACGCAATGAATAAGTGTGCACTGCTTCACGCAGTCAGTTTCTGTGCTAGGATGTGCAGTTGAGTCAAGCGAGTACTTCCTGAAAATGTATACATGGTATACACAAACCAAAAGTCAAAATCAAATCAAATCACTTTTATTAAGTTTGGAATAATGTACAGATTTTGCTCTTATGGAAAGGATTGGTACTTTTATTCACCAAAGTGGCATTCAACTGATCACAATGTATAGTCAGGACATGAATAACTTGAAAAATTACTATTACAATTTGAAAAAAAAATTCAGAACTTCTTAAACTACTTCAAAGAGTTCTCATAAAAAAATCCTCCATGTGCAGCAATGACAGCTTTGCAGATCCTTGGCAGTCTAGCTGTCAGTTTGTCCAGATACTCAGGTGACATTTCACCCCAGACTTCCTGTAGCACTTGCCATAGATGTGGCTGTCTTGTCGGGCACTTCTCACGCACTTTACAGTCTAGCTGATCCCATAAAAGCTCAATGGGATTAAGATCCATAACACTCTTTTCCAATTATCTGTTGTCCAATGTCTGTGTTTCTTTGCCCACTCTAACATTTTCTTTTTGTTTTCTGTTTCAAAAGTTCTTTGCAATTCTTCCAATAAGGTCTGCACCCCTGAGTCTTCTCTTTACTGTTGTACATGAAACTGGTGTTGAGCAGGTAGAATTCAATGAAGCTGTCAGCTGAGGACATGTGAGGCATCTATTTCTCAAACTAGAGACTCTGATGTACTTATCCTCTTGTTTAGTTGTACATCTGGCCTTACACATCTCTTTCTGTCATTGTTAGAGCTAGTTGCCATTTGTTAGTCTGCCAGTCTATTGCATGCTGTGGCAACTCAAAAACACAAAGACAATGTTAAGCTTCATTTAATGAACAACATAGCTTTCAACTGTGTTTGATATAATGGCAAGTGATTTTCTAGAACCAAATTAGCAATTTAGCATGATTACTCAAGGATAAGGTGTTGGAGTGATGGCTGCTGGAAATAGCGCCTGTCTAGATTTGATCAAAAATGACTTTTTTCAAATAGTGATGGTGCTGTTTTTTACATCAGTAATGTCCTGACTATACTCTGTGATCAGCTGAATGCCATTTTGGTGAATTAAAGTTCCAATTTCCTTCCAAAACCGCAAAATCTGTAAATTATTCCAAACTTCTGGCCGCCAGTGTATATGCTGATGTTAGCCACGGAAAGTGGGGAAAAACATTGGTGACGTTTCACCCATTGTACCAAGGTGCCTGGGAACAACTCTGGACACATTTTTCCTATCACGTGAAGTTTTAGGAAGTTTAAAAAAAAAAAAAAAACGGATACTGTATTATTTGTATCTCTTTTTTCTTTCTTTTTTTTTACACGTTAAACAAAAAATATGAATCGCAGAAATTAACGCATTAAATTTCCCAGCCCTAGTCTAAAGTGAACGTAAACAGTGGGGGAAAAGTGGATTTGCATCAAAATGTAAGACAGGACTAAGTGTAAATATGACTTAATAGACCTGCTGCTGTATACTGTGTCATTAATACTAATTAAACAACAATAACAAGAAAACAAGAAAACCTCTCGCTGCCCTTGGCTGGATAACTTTAGTAACTAGTATAAACTCTAAATTCTGCTTCAAACTCTTCTATAAAAGTATTAATGCACTACAGTCATACAGTGAAGACCAGTAGTAGTTTAATGTTAAATTAATTCTGAATGTTTGCTTGAATACTTGATAGGCTACTGCAGTTAAAAACTGTTAAGAAAAGTTTTCTTAATTTGTATTTTTTGTTCTATTGTTTTATTTTGTTTCTATTCATTGCTTTTAGTTTTTATTTTATTACTGACTGTTTACTACTCTTGAATAATTACTTGAGAACTTTAAAAACAATTCTTACATAATTAACTGTGGCAGCGGGGGCGTGGTCAAGCATCTCTCCGGAGAGAGAAAAAGCGGTAAGGGCGCTTACACCTGAGCTTAATTATGTATAACACCTGTCTCTAATTTCAGTGAGCACGGGGAGAGCGGCATAAATAGAGACACACTGCAAATAGGAGGGGGAGAGAGCCTGGGCACGACAGACCCGAGCAAGAAGCTAGGAGTTTCTTTACAAATGTTGAGAGTTTATTTTTGTGAAGCGGTGTGCGATTGATGATTAACTTTGTGCTGCAGAGAGAGAGAAAATAAACTATAACCTGAACCAGGAAAACTGCTTCTCGTCTCCTCTTTACACTGGTGCCGAAACCCGGGATCTGAAGTTTTGGGTAGAAGATGGATGGAGGTCGTCCCGTAGAGTCCTCCCAGTTGGCGGAGATCCTCCAAGCCCTCGCCAGCCTACATCGGAACCACCAACAAACGCTGCTTGAGCTCCGGCAAGATCAAGACCGCCGGTTTGTCGAGCTCATGCATGCTCAAGCCGAGGACCGGCAGGCGATCCGGAGACTCCTCAGCCAGGGGGCATCCTCAGCCGCGACCCCGGACACACCCACGCCGTTACCCCCGCCAGCATTACAGAAAATGGGGGCGGCGGACGACCCCGAGGCTTTCCTGGATTTGTTTGAGCGGACCGCCGAGATCTGGGGCTGGCCGCTCGGACAATGGGCAGCCCGACTGATCCCACTACTGTCCGGGGAAGCCCAGCTCGCGGCTCAACAACTGCCAGCGTCGAGCCTCCTGGCCTACGGAGATCTTAAAAAAGCCATCTTGCAACGGGTTGGTCGCACTCCGGAGGAAAGTCGTCAACTCTTCCGGAGCTTGAAGTTGGAAAGCTCTGACCGCCCATTTGCCTTTGCCCAGCGGCTCCGTGACGCCTGCCGAAGATGGCTGTTAGCGGGGGATCGCGACGTCCAGGGAATTATCGACCAGGTGGTACTGGAACAGTTCATAGTTCGACTGCCAAAAGGAACGGCGGAGTGGGTCCAGTGCCACCGCCCGGCGTCGTTGGAGGAAGCTATCCGACTTGCGGAGGACCACATGGCGGCGATCCCGAGGACAGAAGATCCCTCCTACCTTCTCTCTCCTCCCTCTGTTTCTTCCCCCTCCCCTCTCTCTCTCTCGTCTGCTTTCTCTCCAGGTCCCATTCCTGCCCCACGCAGACGAGGAGGAACCCAGCCCCTGAGACCAGTTCCCCGGGTGTGGGAGGCGACACCTTCCCCTACTCCAGTACCCCGCCGCTCTCCCCCTCAGGGGGGGGCGCCCGCCGACGCAAGTGCGGGCGTGGCGCCTGGGCCGGCCTGCTGGAGGTGCGGAGACCCGAGCCACTTCCGAGATCAGTGCCCTCTGATGGAGCTGGGGACGGTGGTGCGGGTCTCTGACCTCCCACAGGCTGCCCCTGACCGGGCCGGAGCGTACCGGATACCGGTAAGTGTCAAAGGGGGTACTCACCAAGCGTTGGTGGATACCGGGTGTAATCAAACCACTATCCACCAACGCCTGGTTCAACCCGAGGCATTGGTCACATCCAAAACGGTGAAGGTGAAGTGTGTACACGGGGATATTCACAAGTATCCAGTGGTGACCCTGACAATTAAATTTCGGGGTAAAAAGCATAGAGTGGAGGCTGCGGTTTGCTCCCGCCTCACCCATCCGCTGATTTTGGGGACTGATTGGCCTGATTTTAAAGCTTTATTAAAGGGAATTTGTGCGGATGGGTCCTGTGTGAGAATAGGGAGATGTGTGAGGTGCGATGCTCTGGCAGGGGAGGCGGAGCCGGGGCCGTCCTCGACAGCTCCACGTCATGATGACGAGAGAGGGGGAGAGGCCGCGGCCCCTCCCCTTCTCAGGGAATTCCCTGAGGGGGATTTCCCTTTGGAGCAGTCGCGAGACGAAACCCTCAAACACGCCTTTGACCAAGTGAGAGTTATCGATGGTCAACGACTCCAGCCTGACATCGCACTCTCATATCCCTATTTTGCAATTATAAATGAGCGGTTGTATCGAGTGACACAGGACACTCGAACCAAAGAGGATACAACCCAACTTTTGATTCCAAGGAGCCGTCGGGAAATGGTATTCCAGACGGCTCATTATAATCCTATGGCAGGTCACCTAGGAGAAAGGAAAACACTGAACCGTCTAATAGCCCATTTCTATTGGCCGGGCATTGGCGGCGATGTCCGCAGGTGGTGTGCGGCATGCCGCGAATGCCAGCTGGTTAACCCACCGGCCACCCCAAAAGCGCCATTGCGCCCTCTCCCTTTGATCGAGGTCCCCTTTGAGAGAATTGGAATGGACCTCGTCGGGCCATTAGAACGGTCAGCACATGGACATCGCTTTGTATTGGTCCTAGTGGACTATGCAACGCGATATCCGGAAGCAGTGCCTCTTCGCAACATCTCAGCACGCAGTGTTGCGGAGGCACTCTTCAAAATAATCTCCCGGGTGGGGATTCCGAAAGAAATCCTCACCGATCAAGGCACAACGTTTATGTCACGGACACTACGCGAACTGTACGAGTTATTAAATATTAAATCGATTCGCACCAGTGTATACCATCCTCAAAAGGATGGCCTGGTGGAACGATTTAATAAAACCCTCAAAAACATGATTCGTAAGTTCGTGCACGACGATGCTAGAAATTGGGATAAATGGCTCGACCCCCTGTTATTTGCAGTACGAGAGGTCCCGCGAGCCTCCACTGGCTTCTCCCCATTCAAGCTGCTGTATGGGCGACGCCCACGCGGCGTGCTTGATGTATTGCGAGAAGCCTGGGAGGAAGGACCTTCGAACAGTAAAAATGAAATTCAGTACGTTCTTGATCTTAGAGCAAAACTCCACACCTTGGGGCAACTAACACAGGAGAATTTGCTCCAAGCTCAAGAACGACAGCACCGACTGTATGACAGGGGAACTCAGCTAAGGGAATTTGCACCGGGAGATAAAGTACTTGTATTGCTCCCCACATCGAACTCTAAATTACTCGCCAAGTGGCAAGGACCCTTTGAGGTCACACGACGAGTGGGAGATCTCGATTATGAGGTTAAACGATCCGATAGAGGAGACGCACGTCAAATATACCACCTCAATCTCCTAAAATTGTGGAGAGAGGCGGTCCCCGTGACGTTGGCTACGGTGGTTCCCGAGAAGGCGGAGCTCGGACCGGAGGTGAGCTCGAAACATAAACAGTTCACCCCGGTCACTTGCGGAGACCACCTCTCACCGAGCCAACTCGCGGAGGTTGCCAGGTTGCAACAGGAGTTTGCAGACGTGTTTTCCCCTCTACCGGGACGTACAAACCTCATCCATCACCACATCGAGACCGAGCCGGGGGTGGTGGTACGTAGCCGCCCCTATCGACTACCCGAACACAAAAAGAAAATTGTTCGGGAGGAATTGGATGCGATGCTTGATATGGGGGTAATAGAAGAATCCCACAGTGATTGGTCCAGCCCAGTTGTTCTAGTGCCTAAGAGCGACGGGTCTGTGCGATTCTGTGTGGATTATAGAAAAGTCAACGCAGTGTCTAAATTTGATGCATATCCAGTGCCTCGCGTTGATGAGTTGCTTAATCGGTTGGGCACTGCTCGTTTTTATTCGACATTGGATTTGACGAAGGGTTATTGGCAGATCCCCTTGACACCAATTTCCCGTGAGAAAACCGCCTTCTCCACACCGTTTGGATTACACCAATTTGTGACACTTCCGTTTGGTTTGTTTGGGGCCCCGGCTACGTTTCAGCGTCTCATGGACCGAATCCTCAGGCCGCATTCAGCTTACGCCGCTGCCTATTTAGATGACATCATCATTTATAGCAATGATTGGCAGCGGCATATGCAACATCTGAGGGCGGTTCTGAGATCGCTGCGCCGAGCGGGACTCACAGCGAACCCGAAGAAGTGTGCGATTGGGCGGGTGGAGGTACGGTATCTGGGGTTCCACTTGGGCCACGGGCAGGTGCGGCCCCAAATTGACAAGACGGCGGCGATTGCGACCTGCCCAAGACCCAAGACCAAAAAGGGGGTGAGGCAGTTCCTGGGGCTGGCTGGCTACTATAGGAGGTTTGTGCCTAAATATTCGGACGTCACCAGCCCGCTGACTGATCTCACTAAAAAGGGAGCTCCAGACCCGGTCCAGTGGATGGAGCAGTGTCAACAGGCGTTCACGCAAGTTAAAGCCGCACTTTGCGGGGGGCCGCTGTTACATTCACCTGACTTCTCTCTCCCTTTTGTTTTACAGACAGATGCTTCAGACAGGGGGCTGGGGGCTGTGCTCTCGCAGGTGGTGGGAGGGGAGGAGCGCCCGGTGCTGTACATTAGCCGTAAGCTCTCGTTAAGGGAAACTAAGTACAGCACCGTGGAAAAGGAGTGTCTCGCCATCAAGTGGGCGGTCCTCACTCTCCGATACTACCTGTTGGGGCGGGCCTTCACCCTCTGCTCGGATCACGCCCCACTCCAGTGGCTCCACCGCATGAAAGATACTAACGCCCGAATCACCCGTTGGTATCTGGCTCTTCAGCCGTTTAAGTTCAAGGTGGTCCACAGACCGGGGGCGCAGATGGCTGTCGCCGACTTCCTTTCCAGGAATGGGGGGGGGAGTGGTAGGCAGGCCGGATGTCGCCCCGGCCTGAGTCGGGCGGTGGGGATATGTGGCAGCGGGGGCGTGGTCAAGCATCTCTCTGGAGAGAGAAAAAGCGGTAAGGGCGCTTACACCTGAGCTAAATTATGTATAACACCTGTCTCTAATTTCAGTGAGCACGGGGAGAGCGGCATAAATAGAGACACACCGCAAATAGGAGGGGGAGAGAGCCTGGGCACGACAGACCCGAGCAAGAAGCTAGGAGTTTCTTTACAAATGTTGAGAGTTTATTTTTGTGAAGCGGTGTGCGATTGATGATTAACTTTGTGCTGCAGAGAGAGAGAAAATAAACTATAACCTGAACCAGGAAAACTGCTTCTCGTCTCCTCTTTACATTAACAAATTAGTTAGTGTTATTATTTGTTGTGGTTAGCTTTATTTATATAGCGCCTTTCCCAAAGCTCAAGGTCGCAAGTGTGAGCACCCCTGCTGTTAATGATGGTGATGGAGGCTTTTCTTTTTTGACTACTGCAAATTTGCCTCCTCCCCTAACCAGCAGTTTACATTTCTGTCCCGGAGAATCAAGTTGACTGCATGGATATCCTATGGGCATCTGCCGTCATTTTAGAAAACATACAACAGAAACTTTGACATGTTATGACTTGTAACAAGCATGTAACCAATACTTAAATGTCCTTTTTCTCTCTGGACAAGTAACATTTTTACTTGGACAAGTGAATGACCAATTTACTTGTCTGAAGGACAAGCACATCATAATGCTTAATTTCGAGCCCTGTAGTGTATAATTAGATTGTTTAGAGTAGACCGTGGTTTCTTAAATTGCTTTTGTTGTCGGCTTCAAAAATGTATATGAATGTGACGCTGATTCACAAATATAACTGGTCTGATCTCTTACCACACATTGATGTTTTTGTAAAATGGCAAAATTGCATGATCACATTTGTGTTAATGTGCCCCGGGAACCTGTCCATAATTTTAGAAACTCAAATAAATAATGCCGGACCCACTTTATATTAGGTGGCCTTAACTTCTATGTACTTAACTATTTGATACAATCTACTTATTATGTACATACATGTTGTTGCATTACAAATACATTTAAAGTACTTACATTTAATTGCATTTGTAGTTACATTGTTAACTTTACCCCTAACACATCCCTTACCCCAAAACCTAACTCTGACCCCTAATCCTAACCCTAAACCTACCCTCACTCCTAAACCTACCCGTACCTCAACCTCAGTAGCAGCAAATGTGGGAATTTTGCAGAACAACATGTAGTTACACAGTAGATACATAGTCTTGTATGTATTTAATGTTAGTACATAGTAGTTAAGGCCACCTAATATAAAGTGTGACCGAAATGCCTGTTAAACTCAAACATATTTGAGTCTGTCATTGATGGAGGGCCCTAGACCTCTATCAACATCACAAGGGAAAATATGAAAATTTACTTCATATTTTTTTTTAACATTTTTCTGAATTTGTGGACTTTAGCACCACTCAAATGATTAAACCATGCAGAATTATGCTGAAAGTAATCCCAAAGCAATCCAAAAGTAGCCAGATCTGATTACCCCAAACATTTAATCAATGTGATTATGATACTGATTGCATTTTTTGCCATGCAATTTGTAATCAAAACCTGATTTACAATTCACAAGTAATCCACCCAGCAATGTTCATATTTCATGTCCAAGTCAGGTAAACACGATAATGATAAAACTAGAAAATTATAAGCTCTCCATGGCTTTATATCACATATGGCATTTGACACAAGACTTCATTGCATCTGTGGTAAAAAAAAAATAAAAAAAAGAAGTGAATTTAATGTCAAGTGTATTTTAAAGTCTGCTAAGGCAAATAACATCACTATAGAACTGTAACTGGAACATACATATTTCTAGATGAAAATTTTCAGAGCTTTGTATCTCAGGCATTTTATCATATCAACAGATCCAGTGAAGATATGTGCAGCAATGAAATGCTCAGGAAACTTACTGAAGATTTAGTGATTTTCTTTACATTAAAAAAAATAAAGGAGGAAAAAAAGGTGCAAAATTCCAACAATAAGAGTGGGGGGGGGGGGGGGTGTAGAATAAAAGTAACGAATCTGAACTTTTACTTGGAATGTAAATGTTATGGACACTGGTTATATTTTATTCTGTTCTTTAAGAAGATCAGGCTTGAGTGCATAATACAATATTAAAGGCACTTTGTGCAGGCTGTTTCTTGCTGAGTTTAATTTTTTAAGAGCTGTAAAGTCCCCTTCTTTTCATACTGTGTTGTGCAGTTTTATCTGTTTTGATTAACTTTAAGTATTCTTTTATTTGAGACAACAAAAGAATACTGTTATAATCATTCTGCACTGCAAGGATTGAGAATTTCAGAGATTAACTGTGAGACTACAGTCAGTATTGAACTTTATGATGATCCGCTACCTGAAGTACATTCATCCATTCAGCTAATAGTATCTGTTCTTGCTGGATCATCCCTGATCCTTCCCCTGCTGTCAAGTGAAGCGTCCATGTGATGGTGCAACAGCCAGTGTTTGGTCTCTCACAGCCCACTCTCTCATATGTTTGAGTGTGAAAGATAAAATACAGTATAGACTGCATCCACTATAATACTGAGTGCAATTCTGATCCCTTAGGTACCGGATGATACGGACGGTTGGCAACTGTTTTGCAACACATGACTTAGTTTATTAATCAACATGCTGAACTGCCGGCCCAATTTTTGAGCGGCCCACTAGGAATTCTCCCGGTCCTCCCCATTAGCCACTCCGGCCACTCCCTGCTCACAGAAATACTGGAGGTGGGACTGAATAAATAGTGTTGTGTTGTGATACTCTTTAGTTATTGACTCCCTGATGCTAGTGTTGACATTTTCATTAATGTTAGCATTATTTTAGATTTCGAAGATATTTCAACAGAGGAACGTATTGATTCTAATGTAGGTATGTAGGGGTTGGTATAACGGGCAGTGTGATACAGATGCATTGATTGCGCAAAGAAACCTCATTTAAATTCTAGTGTGTTGTGTATAGCTTCTTGTGTGTAAAAATGTGTATAAAAGCAATATCACACAGCCGTGATTGCCTTTGGTCGAACCACAGCCATGCTGATATTTATTAGAACAGAATCTTATATTTTAGTTGCCACATTATGCATAGGTTATAGCTCTGCACACTCTGGATATTCTCTAAACCAACTAAACAGTATTGAAGGAGGTCCCATGTATGCTAGCTACTTGTTTTCCTTCACTGTCTGGTCCAACTTAAAATATTTTCCTTCATATACATTTTTAGTCTTTGAAATTTTAAATGCAATTTATATTTGTCTCCAAAATTAATTTCAGTTATTTAAGCCTAAGCCTAAAGATCAAAGGATTTGTAAGGTCATTAAGGCGTGTTCAGACTTTTGACTGATAGTGTGCTTTTTTAATAAACACCTTTAAATCAAATTGCTGTTCAAGAACTAACCTCATTAATCATTTTGAATTATTGTGTGGCAGTTTACGTGTTTGCAGGTCACTTTCATTAATCTCTAATTCTGCCTCCAATGTTAATACCTTATACCCTTCAAATCCAATTCCATGCCAGATGCATCTTGTTTTTCTCTGGTCCTTTCATCTGGGCAGATAGACCTCATTCCCTTCCTGATATTGTTTCAGGATCAACACCATTTCATCTCCGTTCTGTCATCTCTCCAGCTGTTGAGTGTAATTGATTAAAAGCATCTATCCTCTCCCCCATTGTGCGTTTCAGATCAGTCTCTCTCGCTCTGTTTGGTCTTGGTGTCTGCAGATGAATAATAATGTGTTGCTGTCCCTTCTCTCAGGTTGGTGATGTACACTGATAGAGATGTCTGAAAGGTGACGCCCGGGAAGGAGCAACAAAGCGGCAATGAATACCTGTCAAAATGCCTGACCCTCTTCATCCGTCACACCGTGCACGAATTGCCAGCAGTCCTGGATAAATCAATAACCCCCCCCCCCAAAAAATAAATAAATAGGAGAGGGAACACAAAGAATTCACAGGAGAGAAATAGGCAAAACAAGGCAGGGGGCAATGAGAATGAACATTGAATTTGATTGGCCTCTCTTTAATTACCTTTTTGATTGAATACGTGAGCAGGCTCTTAGGTATCGACCTGTTTCTTCTTTTTCATTTGTGAATCAGTGCCGCTACATGCCACCCCTCCCTAATAAAACTGGTTTAAACTGGTTCACGTCCTTCCTGCGGGTTTTATTCGTGACACAGGTATGTACCTGCTGAGCACACCTGCTCGCACACTCCGGCCACCTGCCCAGACTGATCCTGAAGATTTGTTTGTGATTGGCTAATTTCTCACTGCCTCTGTTTATGTGGGCTCTTTGTAGATGACATCCTGTCCATGTTGTGAAGCACTGTGGGAAGGAAACACCCTTCTCCGTCGCAGGCCTGTCAGCTTAAGCAGAGCCTTCCCATGATGGCTGTGGTGCTACATCTACTCACCTCACAAGTGTGTGTTTGTGGCAGGCATTGCTCTCTTTACATTATTATATATAAGGTTTTTGATCTGCACAAATATGGTACATTCTGAAGAACCTTCATTGTAGGGCCTAACCATAATAATAGATGAATGATATATTATGTTTGATATCAAAATAATTAGGGTTGAGCTCTGTTCATCATATTACGTATGAGTCATTTTGCATGTTACTGAGCCTATGCAGGTCGTATTAATACATTTCTATGTTTAAGGACTTTTTAAGGACATTTTTATTTTTGTACAGTATACTGTTACTGTTTTTGTTTGCCACTTGATGTGCAATGTAAATATGAGTCCTGAAACTTGAGGTTGACCGATAGTGGATTTTGCCAAAACCGATAACAAAGGTGGTGGGAAAGGCAGATAACCGATTAACCAATAGTTTTTAAAATCTATTTATAGATTTATAGAACATAAAAATTAAATAAAATAAATAATTAATATACTTTCTTTACTATGTGGGGCACAGACAAAGAGTCCAAAATGTATAAAATCCCAGATCTAGTTATGTAGTATTGTGCGACTAAAATCCCAATGAAAACAAGAAAAATTCAGATTTCGTGCATTATGCCGCACTTTGAAGGCTAAACAAGCCTGAAACAAACCGGGGACTCTTATTTTGAAATGACGAAATGATGAGTAGTGAAACTGATATATCTACCTCTACCTGAAATTAAACTTGTTGAGAACCACTGTTCTATATGATACTGCGAGTAAGACAATGACTTGCACAGATTGAACCACATGTGCTATGAAAAACAGATATATAATCTCATTGTCATTGGGACAATATACAGTATACTTTAATAAAGCAATGGTAAATATGGTTTCATGGCCGTTAAGTAATATGTATGGCCTGTACATTTTCTCAGTTCACCAACCATTGGCCTGTGTAGTAAGAAGTTAATTTTGGCCTTGGGTAGGAAGTATCGGGGAGGTAATAGCTATCTAAACAAGGTAAATGTGCAGTGTGTACAAATACATCATGGAAATCTTAAACTAAATTCTAATAAACTTACCATACTCCCATCCACCTTTCACCCTATTAAATGGCTTCATCTGCAGAGATACAGTAATGAAGGAAGAATGGGCTGTACCTGCCTGTCTTCCGCTGTGTATAATCACTGTCTGTGTAAGAAGGAAATGATCTATTAAAGAGCTTTCCAGTTGAGCCTGTCTCTCTCTCTCTCTCTCTCTCTCTCTCTCTCTCTCTCTCTCTCTCTCTACACACACACACACACACACACACACACACACACACACACACACACTTATATATACAGGAAACATAGATTATTACCAGTTGCCAAACAGTGCAAAATTGGATTTAGTGCTGACACACTCAGTCACGGCAAAATTAATATGAAGGGATCTAGTGTTCTCAGAGAAAGATGTTTGTCAGTACGCAGAGCTGATGAGTCTCTCTGCTGATTAAATACACTCTTACATTCAGACAGAATTTGCCATGGAGACTCAATGGCAGATTGAGCCATCTCATTTGAAGGGGTATAACTGATAGAGCTGTCGGCATGATAGTTCCACTGCCATTAACTCATCTGAGGAGGATTCACTGAGATGTCCATTAACACAAAGCTGCAGCGGGTGGCATTGGGTGGTAATAGGCAGTGAGTTGGCAAAATGTGAACAATCATACACATGTAGGCAAGTTTGCACCAACTTTCTGCACTCCACTGTTGTTCACGTTGACTGATCTCGACTGAGTAAATAAATCAACCGAGAAAAGTGTTTGCATCAAAGTAGGTGGAGCTTCAGGTCACACCCACCGACTACATGGACCAATGGCAGTAAGAAGGTGTTTAACAGCCGGTATGAAGTTTTCATAAAAGTTTACACCAGCCAGCTGTTCCGAACCACCGCAACTCAAAAACACCTTCTTTTTGATCAGATTTTGTTCAAAATTACATCACACCCATTCTTTCTTTGATTCCACTAAAAGAATATAAGTTCCATAAGTGTGTCCAAACTTGACTGCTAGAATTCATTATACATTAGTCAGATGGCCCTTTACCTCCATCTGAGCGGTTGGTTCTTGGCCAGAATAAGCTGCAAAGTGGATCAGACTTTAGCCAATAGTCAAAAATCTGGTTACGTAAGACTGGTGCATGTTTGTGGTGTACTGGAATTAAGAAAAATGCTGGAGGGCATAGCTGGTTTTCTTCCCAGTATCAGGTTGGTCTGCATCTTTGAAACTTTACTAGCCTCTTTCACCCTTGAGCCCTGCTTGTGTGTTCTCTTCAGCTGCTTCTGAGAGGCATCATGCTCTTGTAATATGGGAGCATGCTTGTGTTTTTGTGCATCCATGCATAGATTTATGTGACGAGCCCTCTCTGTGGTCCCACAGTCTCTCTGGCCTATTGCATCACTGACAGAATACACACTACCCTGACACTCACAGCACTCATCAGTCACAAGGGTCAGGCAAAGGTCACATCCAATGTGTTAAGAGAACAGAGCTTGGCAGCCCTTATGGATAAGAGCTCAATATCTTACAGTTCTGGACCATGCCCTATGACCTTGCATCATTACTGTCCTACAACACAAACATGAGGCTTCTCATTCTCACCCTTCAGACTGTCTTGCACCAGCACTTAGGAGCTCTAGAGATGATGATCACGTCTCAATGTGAGATCTTAAATGGATTGCAATCAAACACCACATCTAATGTTGGTATGTCAAAATAGTCATCTACTATTAGCTGGCAGTACAGCAAGGCTTTATATAACAACTTTTTCTTAAGCAGGCTGTTTACTGTGATTTTTGCTGTCCTGTCACATTGTACTATAAGTCCCAATTTAGATGGCAGACTGTTCCATGGCGACAGAGAAAGTCATACACATTTGGGATGATATGAGGGTGAGTAAATGATGAGATAATTTTAATTTTTGGGTGATCTATCCCTTTAAGAAAACAGTTTATTTCAGGGTTTTTGCAGAATGTGGCATTCTGAAACGTCATGTACAGGCAAACGGCAGCTTAACAAATGTATAAGACACATGATAAGCTGATAAGTCGTAATTTGTTAGCCAATCACCATGAGTTTTCTCTCTTTGTCTAAAGGAATAGTTCACCCAAAAAATTATAATTTTCTTATTATTTACTTACCCTTATATTGTCTCAAACTTCTGTGACTTTCTTTCTTGCGGATGGAATCGTAAGATTTAACGATCACAGTTCCAAATCCGATTCCGGTTCCTTAATTCCAGTAACAATTCCAGTAATTCTTTTAGTACTTCTGAGGGAAAATTATTTGATGAAACTGTTAATATTGTCATTAAATGAGAAATACAATTCTTATTGTATTTACTGCCTTCTGCAGTCTGTAGCAAAATGATGAGATCATTTCAGATTTCAACAGAGCAGATACTGTATAACATCAGAAATAAATTTTTTACAATTCTTGTAAAAGGTGTGTCTGCTGACTTTAGAGACATAAATACAATTGTCATGTGTATTCTGTTGATTCATGTCTTTTATTTTGAAATTCTAGTTCCTGGTTCATGTCATGTGTTCCTGTTTCCCTTGTCATGTGATTTCTGTTTTCCCTCCATGTTCTTGTGTCATGTTTTCATTGGGTTATTGTTTAATTAGCTTGTTATGAGTTCTGTTTGTTCATTGGTTTATGTTCCCCCATGTGCATGTATTTAAGCCTCATGTTTTCCATTGTGTAGTTGTCTAGTATTGAATGTGATGGTATATGTTTGGTACGCTGTAGTTAAGTCAAGCTCTAGTCAAGCTCTAGTCAAGCTCTAGTCAAGCTCTAGTCAAGCTCTAGTCAAGCTCTAGTCAAGCTCTAGTCAAGCTCTAGTCAAGCTCTAGTCAAGCTCTAGTCAAGCTCTAGTCAAGCTCTAGTCAAGCTCTAGTCCATGTTTTGTTTTGTAGTCAGGGTTATTGGATTTCACGTTCTGTAAATAAACTGCACTTGGGTTCTTCATCTTCATGTCATCTTCGTCATTGTCATCATTGCCGCAGTCAACAACGTTACAACAATGCAATAACTGATCCTGTAACGTTTGGGCAAGGCAGGACAGGCTGAACACAGGAACGGACGAGGACAGGAAGTAAACTAATTTCAAAATAAAAAGCATGAAAACAAAACATGAACAAAAACACAATTAAACGTGACAGATCCAAACTATACAGTATTTTAAATAAAAAATCTGAACAAACAAGAAATGTGATGGCATATTTCATTTATTCATTTATAAAATTCCACTTTTTAAAATTACAACAAAACTCTTTATTTATACATTGTTATATGAAACACCAGACAGTAACTGCACTTCTTGATTAAAGTCTCACAGGTCTGAAGTAATATTACATAACAGTAACAGTTCCAGAGACAGTTAGACTTTGTTATGTAGTCTAATTTTGTACTTTAGGCTTGTGAGACTTCAACAGTTCTTATTCCATTTTGAGTTGGACATTCATAACTTTATACTGCAGGCTGGCATTATACTGTATCTCATCATAGTATCATCATTCATTATTGTTTTCATAAACACATAGGAGCGCATGAAGTCTTACCGCTTATCACATTTTGCCATCGTTTCATCACACACTGCTGCACAAGCAGAATGAATTAGTGATAAAGTGATAAATACCACAAACTTTACACACAATCAGGAGAGAGAGAAAAAAGCAGCTCAATTCAACATGCACTTTTTTAAGGGTGTGCTGAGTGACTCTAGCCAGGTCTCCTAAGCAACCAAATTGGCCCGTGTAACACAGTCAGTGGAAAGGAGGAGGCGAGAACCGGCTTGATGATATAAATAAAGGTTTAATGATAAACTTAACCAAAAAGACAAACACACACACAGGTGTCGGACAGCTGTCCGTAACTCTCTCTCTCTGTCGCACTGCCGTCTCTGGTCGGCCTTATCCCTCTCAAGCTTAATCAGCCTAATTAGGGGCCGGGTGTGTAGAATCACGACCCGGCCCTGCCCTCCGCCCTGCCACAGCCCGGTTGCTAGGGAGGGTAGAGTCACATGGGGTAACCTCCTCGTGGTCACGATTAGTGGTTCTCGCTCTCAATGGGGCGCGTGATAAGTTGTGTGTGGATCGCGGAGTGTAACATGAGCCTCCACATGCTGTGAGTCTCTGTGGTGTCATGCAAAAATGATCCACGTGATAAGATGCGCGGATTGACTGTCTCAGATGCGGAGGCAAGTGAGACTTGTCCTCCGCCACCCGGATTGAGGTGAGTAACTGCACCACCACGAGAACCTATTCAGTAGAGGGAATTGGGCATTCCAAATTGGGGATAAAATGAAAAAAAATAAAAAAATAAAAAAAAATAAACATGCAACTTTTTATGAATCTTCAACTTTCATTGCACCAAAACTGCATCTTGTTTCATCTTGGCAAAATAATAAATGCATTACTCTCTCCTTTCTTGTCAGAAAACACTCTTGTCTTTCTTTACGATGTATAGTAAATAGGCACGTAGATCTGCATAGACAGGAAACTGCACATAGGGGAACTGTTAACGGAACCAAAAGTCACGAAGATCATACGATTCCAGTATTTTTTTTTAAAGAATGGAACCGGTTCTGAACAAGAACTCGTTCTCAGTACCCAACCCTAGATATAATGTCTGTTTGTCCATACAATGCCAGTGAATGGTGACCAAATTTTCTAGCTCCAAAAAAAGACATAAAGGCAGCATTAAAAGTAGTCCTTAAAACTCTAGTGGTTTAATCCATGTCTTCTGAAGCGAACTCATTTTAACTGTACCTTTTGCCATTGCAGTCTCAAGTCACAATCATGATTTCAAGCTCAATTACACTTCCTAGTGCTTGACGCATGCGCAGAGTGCTAGATGGAACTATGAAGTGTAATCGAAGAAAGTGTTCTTGTTATCTGTTAGCCAATCGGCTCTTTAAATGTGATGTGTTAAGCCAATCGGCTCACATTATGAAAGCTGATAAGTTGTTTGACTTGTAATCTGTTAGCCAATCAACATGAGTTTACTCTCTTTGTCTAACATTTAAATTACTTAGTTTTGCAGGTAAGCCGGTTTCACTGCAGCACGCTGCTAGAGTTTTATCTCTGAAACCCTCCCCTTCCCCAGGTCCATTTGTCTAAATCTGCTACATGAGGATTGTATTTCTGTCTAATTGTGCAGCAGCAACATGTCCTACATGCTCGATGCAGCATGCCTTGTGTTTACTTTAATTATACAGCAGCAGCAGAATGTCCATATGCTTAACACAGTATGTCTGTGTATGTTCTAGCAGTAGCAAGCCTTCGTACTTGTTCTGCAGCAGTGTAACGGAACTAGTCCGCCAAGACCAAATTCTGTCAATATGTCATACCCACATTAACATGGTAAATGATTCCAAAAGTTGCAATGACTGAACCTTATAGGATGTAACCCTAAATCAAATCAACAAGTTGACACAATTCGACATTTCTGGGAGTACATTTCTGGTGTCCATGTAAACAAGCTCACTGCTGGAACTCAGTGAGAGGCTTCTTTTGCAAGAGTGCAGATTTTACCTTACAGTGAAAGAAATCTTTTACAGTATGCACATATCTTATCTTGGCAAAATCCTACTATTTTCACTTTGCATCAAGATTTCATAGTGGCCACAATTCAAGTGGAATATGCTCAAGTAGAGCAAGACTTCAAAATTCTCGAGGAGTTACAGCTCCATCTGGCAGTCAGTAGCACAGTGTTGGGCTGGTGATTTTTTATTTTAATTTTTTGGAGTTTGACTGTGTAACCACCTGTTTGACTTGGCAGATCTTCTGACAGCAGATGGTGACTAAGGCCTTTCTCATAAAGTTTGGGAAACTGCTGGTGAGTGGATATGTCTCAGTTTAGTGCTATTACTAAAGCAGTCTTCTCAGTGTCTACTTTTTGAAGCCATTTTCCATACCCATATCCCTTACATATAATATTTTATATTACCATAGTATTTGTCCAGAAAAATGTGGAATTACAAGTTGCTGTATATACAGTATCGGCTAGGTTGAAATTATTAGCCAATTGGCCATTTATTGTCATACATTTATTGATTTATTGATATTGTCAAATCCAAAACCTACCGACTGCCTTGTAAATGAAAACTGCATTCCCTATCTGTCACTCCTATCTGCCCCTTCGGCACGGCCCCAGCGTGGAGCCCACCGCAGGAAGCAGACGCCACCTGTCTCACGGCCGGCCACCAAGAACCCATGGAAGGCTTCGAAGCGCCCCTGAGACGGGCAACCCAGCGACGACAAAACCCACCTTGGAGCTGGTAAACAGACCACTTCATCCCTTGGTGGAGGGCCGGGAGGAGAATCTTTTGTTGCTTTTTCATTTAATTTCGCCGCATGCCCAAGTGGCTGTGGTACCCAAAAGTTCAGCAAAAGAGCGGTTTCCTAATACCCTGGGTCACATAACTGGTGTGCACGGCCATCATCATGACCACCGTCCACCTTTTTATCCTTGCAGGGTTGGCACTCCAGCGGCGGTGTCCCCGACCCTGCACGGCCAGCTGTGGCACAAATGCGCCCCCGATGTGACCTCTCCACGGGTCTCGAGAACAGGCCTCTTCCTCCCCCGTCCCAGGCTATTCCGGGGGTGGTCACAAGGAGCCAGGTAAGTGCTTCGATGTCCCTCGACTCAGCACGGCTACAACATGGTGTGGCACCTCGGGCTCCGCCCCACTGCAAGGCCCCACCTGCCGGTACGTCTGATGAGATTGTCCCTTTGGTCACCCTCACTCGGAGCTTGGATGCTTGGCTTGCGCTTTCCAATCCGTTGCGATGGTTGATTCGGACCGTCTGACTCAGCTACGCGATTCAGTTCGCCAGGTGTCCGCCCAGGTTCAGCTGTATCCACTTCACCTCGGTGAAGGACAAAAATGCTGCTACCTTGCACGCGGAGATCGCTACCCTCCTACGGAAGGATGCGATAGAACCTGTCCCTCCGGCCAAGATGAAGAAGGGGTTTTACAGCCCCTACTTCATTGTACCGAAAAAAAGGCGGTGGGTTGCGGCCAATCTTGGACCTGCGAGTACTGAACCGGACTTTACACAGACTCCCGTTCAAGATGCTGATGCAAAAATGCATTCTGGCAAGATTGGTTCACGCCGGTAGACCTGAAGGACGCATACTTCCATGTCTCGATTATACCTCAGTTTGCATTTGAGGGTCGGGCGTATCAGTACAAGGTCCTCCCTTTCGGTCTGTCCTTGTCCCCTCACATCTTCACGAAGGTCGCAGAGGCAGCTCTTGCCCTGTTAAGGGAGGTGGGCATTCACATTCTCAACTATCTCGACTATTGGCTAATCCTAGCTCACTCTCGGAATATGTTGTGCGCACACAGGGACCTGGTACTTTCGCACCTCAGCCGACTAGGGCTTCAGATCAACTGGGAAAAGAGCAAGCTCCTCCCGGTTCAGAGAATCTCTTTTCTCAGTTTGGAGTTGGGCTCAGTCACGTTGACAGCGTGCCTCATGAATGAGCGCACACAGTCATTGCTGACCTGTTTGAAGGCATTCAAACAGAAAACAGTGGTTCCACTGAAACTCTTTCAGAGGCTTCTGGGGCATATGGCATCCTCAGCAGTGGCCACTCCGCTCGGGTTGATGCATATGAGACCGCTTCAGCACTGGCTTCAGACTCGAGTCCCGAGATGGGCATGGCGCCGCGGGACACATCGCGTGGTCAATACGCCGATCTGTCAATGCCTCTTCAGCCCTTGGACCGACCTCGCATTTCTACGGGCAGGCGGTCCCCTAGAGCAGGTCTCCAGGCATGTCGTGGTCATGACAGACACCTCCAAGATGGGCTGGGGTGCTGTTTGCAATGGGCATGCAGCTGCTGGCTTATGGATGGGCCCGCAGCTGCGTTGGCACATCAACTGCCTCGAGTTGCTGGCAATTCTGCTCGCCCTGCGGAGGTTCCGGCCATTGATCCAGGGCAAGCACGTGTTAGTTCGGACAGACAACATGGCAACTGTAGCATATGTCAACTGTCAAGGCGGTCTGCGCTCCTGTTGTATGTCACAACTCGCCCGCCGTCTCCTCCTCTGGAGTCAGCAGCACCTCAAGTCACTGTGAACCACTCACATCCCGGGCGACCTCAACACTGCAGCGGATGCACTGTCATGGCAGGTTACCATCAGGGGAGAGTGGAGACTCCACCCTCAGGTGGTCCAGCTGATCTGGAGTCGATTCAGACAGGCACAGGTAGACTTGTTCGCCTCCCAAGAATCCTTCCACTGCCCGCTCTGGTATGCCCTGACTGAGGCACCTCTCAGTATAGATGTGCTGGCACACAGCTGGCCCCCTGGACTGTGCAAATATGCTTTTCCCCCAGTGTACCTACTTGCACAGACCCTGTGCAAGTTCAGGGAGGATGAGGAGCAGGTTGTCCTAGTAGCACCCTATTGGCCCACCCAGACGTGGTTCTCAGACCTCACGCTCCTCGTGACAGCTCCCTGAGGAGGGACCTTCTTTCTCAGGGATGGGGCACCATCTGGCACCCATAACCAGACCTCTGGAATCTCCATGTCTGGCCCCTGGACAGGACGTGGAAGACCTAAGCAGTCTACCACCCGTGATGGTAGACATGATCACTCAGGCTAGGGCCCCCTCTACGAGGCGCCTGTATGCCTTTAAGTGCCGTCTGTTCGCTAAGTGGTGTTCTTCCCGACGGGAAGACCCCCAGAGATGCTCAGTCGGATCGGTGCTTCCTGCAGGAGAGGTTGGAAGGGTGGCTGTCCCCTTCCACCTTGAAGGTGTACGTAGCCGCTATAGCGGCACACCACGACACAGTGGACGGTAAGTCCTTAGGGAAGCATGACCTGATCATCAGGTTCCTGAGAGGTGCCAGGAGGCTGAATCCCTCCAGACCGCGCCTCGTTCCCTCATGGGACCTCTCTGTAGTTCTTCAGGGTCTACAGAGAGCCCCTTTTGAGCCTTTGCAGTCAGCTGAGCTTAAGGAACTCTCCTTGAAGACTGCCCTCCTGACTGCACTCACTTCAGGTGGTGAACCTGCAAGCGCTGCCCCAGGAGGAGGCAGACCCAGCCCTGACGTTGCTGTGTCCAGTGTGCGCTTTACGCATCTATTTGGATCGCACGCAGAGCTTTAGAGTCTCTGAGTAGTTCTACCGGAGACTCGCTGCCGGCCCAGTACATGTGCTAACTAAAGCCCTGTACTGGGGTAGGTGCTCTGCATGTGGCGGTTCCCCGTAGGTAACCCCATGCAATGTATATCTTCCACTAATTCATTTCCCTGTTGGCAAACTGCATCTTCCATGGGCAGAGGCCCCTCTGTAGGGTAGGACCTACCATGGGACTTCTCCACATGGCATACTTCTGACATAACTCGGCAAGACCATATGACGTATTTCCACTTAAATACCCCCCCCTCTCTCTGGGTGAGGTGTGGTCTCCGTGGTGTCCTCTCATTGGGAGGGAAACCCCCCCCGACTAGACCTGGTCGGCCCAGTCGGATAATCCGAAAACTTTTGATCTCCCACGATCAAAATACATCAGCCCTGCACTTTATTACTCTTTTATCTCACACCGGACTGTCATAAATTATATTACTATTATTATATTATGTCTCTCTTAACAACTGACTATCAACCGACAGCCTGAATGTCAATACAGTACAATACTGTACATTCTATATACACTATATTGCCAAAAGTATTCGCTCACCCATCCAAATAATTGAATTCAGGTGTTCCAATCACTTCCATGGCCACAGGTGTATAAAATGAAGCACCTAGGCATGCAGACTGCTTCTACAAACATTTGTGAAAGAATGGGCCGCTCTCAGGAGCTCAGTGAATTCCAGCGTGGTACTGTGATAGGATGCCACCTGTGCAACAAGTCCAGTCGTGAAATTTCCTCGCTACTAAATATTCCACAGTCAACTGTCAGTGGTATTATAACAAAGTGGAAGCGACTGGGACTGACAGCAACTCAGCCACGAAGTGGTAGGCCACGTAAAATGACAGAGCGGGGTCAGCGGATGCTGAGGCGCATAGTGCGCAGAGGTCGCCAACTTTCTGCAGAGTCAATCGCTACAGACCTCCAAAGTTCATGTGGCCTTCAGATTAGCTCAAGAACAGTGCGTAGAGAGCTTCATGGAATGGGTTTCCATGGCCGAGCAGCTGCATCCAAGCCATACATCACCAAGTGCAATGCAAAGCGTCGGATGCAGTGGTGTAAAGCACGCTGCCACTGGACTCTAGAGCAGTGGAGACGCGTTCTCTGGAGTGACGAATCACGCTTCTCCATCTGGCAATCTGATAGACGAGTCTGGGTTTGGCGGTTGCCAGGAGAATGGTACTTGTCTGACTGCATTGTGCCAACTGTGAAGTTTGGTGGAGGGGGATTATGGTGTGGGGTTGTTTTTCAGGAGCTGGGCTTGGCCCCTTAGTTCCAGTGAAAGGAACTCTGAATGCTTCAGCATACCAAGAGATTTTGGACAATTCCATGCTCCCAACTTTGTGGGAACAGTTTGGGGATGGCCCCTTCCTGTTCTAACATGACTGCGCACCAGTGCACAAAGCAAGGTCCATAAAGACATGGATGAGTGAGTTTGGTGTGGAAGAACTTGACTGGTCTGCACAGAGTCCTGACCTCAACCCGATAGAGCACCTTTGGGATGAATTAGAGCGAAGACTGCGAGCCAGGCCTTCTCGTCCAACATCAGTGTCTGACCTCACAAATGCGCTTCTGGAAGAATGGTCAAAAATTCCCATAAACACACTCCTAAACCTTGTGGAAAGCCTTCCCAGAAGAGTTGAAGCTGTTATAGCTGCAAAGGGTGGGCCGACGTCATATTAAACCCTATAGATTAAGAATGGGAGGTCACTTAAGTTCATATGCGTCTAAAGGCAGATGAGCGAATACTTTTGGCAATATAGTGTATATATATATATATATATACTTTTTATATATATTTTAATTTTTATTGAATAATGTGTATCTATATAGTAAAAAAAAACAAAAAAACAAAAAACAAAAACAAAAACAGCATATTATATACTGTACAGTGTATGTTATTATTTGTATATTGTTGAGTGTAATTATGTGTATAACAGATGTTTAAATTGTGTTGTGTTAATTTGATGTTTTAAGTTGAGTGTAATTATGTATAACAGATGTTTAAATTGTGTTGTGTTAATTTGATGTTTTAAGTTGAGTGTAATTATGTATAACAGATGCTTAAATTGTGTTGTGTTAATTTGATGTTATTGCAAATTGGTATATGTCTCATCACTGTCACGACTGCTATGTTGATCGGAACTGCACCCAAGAATTTCACACACCATTGCACTTGTGTATATGGCTGTGTGACAATAAAGTGATTTGATTTGATTTGATTTGATCCCCCTTTTTTTTAGGGAATGGAAAAAAAGGGGATAAGAGGCCACGACTGGGCTAGCCCGTCACTATCTTTTGGGTAGTCGACTTGTCCCAAAGGGCCGTTTGGCACTCATAACAGTGTTGGGGGAGGTTACGTGTCAGCCTGGTGTGCTGCTACGAGGCACACAGTGTTCTACCCGTCACACACTGCCAGTTCACGTAACACAGTTCAGCTAGTTGTGGTGTTTTGTATGGGGACCCCTAGTGTCACTACATCGACACAACGTTGAGTGAGTGACAGATAGGGAACGTCCTGGTTACTTGCGTAACCTCCGTTCCCTGATGGAGAGAACAAGATGTTGTGTCCCTCCTGCCACAATGCTGAACTACCCGCTGAAATGGCCGGACCTTGTCTTGGCTCCTCAGCATAAAACCTGAATGAGTGGTTGCATACCAGCTCCTTTTATACCTGTATGTCCGGGGTATAAAATTTTCATTGGCCTTTTATCAAGGGCCAGAGATGTCTTGGGCTCCCAAGAGTGACCCCTAGTGTCACTACATCGACACCATGTCTCGTTCCCTCCATCAGGGAACGGAGGTTACGCAAGTAACCAGGATGTTTTTTGTTATGATTGTTTTGGTAATTATAATTATTTAATGGTTGACCACTAATTACCATCACGCACATGTCCAAATAATAATAATAATAATAATAATAATAATAATAATAATAATAATAATAGAAAAAACATGGTAATACCATGGGACTTTTTTTTTACTTTTTTGTTGGTGATCTCTCAGCTAAAGAAAAAAGTGAATTGTGTAATTTTAATACCTCTCTTTTTTTATTTTTTTATTTTTATTTTTTTTTATTGGAAAGAAACACAACATCCATTGACTCCAATGAAATGAGTTTGGAAAGTGCTATAGGTAGGTTTTATTTAATTTTATTTCAGTAATCTAAGGTTTTCTCAAATCTTTTTTGTTTTTATTGTGTGTTTTTATTTATTACTCTCTTTATTGTTTTTTCAACCAACCAAACATTTATTGTTCAAAAGTGATTACTGTTTTATGCTTTTACGCTTTCAATTATCATTTCTTCCACAATTAACAGGTCAGGCATCATCTGAGGAGTTGATCAGAAACACATTGTCTGCGGTGGAGGCTATTTCCCAGCATCCTGCCTTGCTCAGCCTCCATCAATTCACTGTGAGTATGCATTCCGCACTGCTCTCTACAGTAAAGATCTACTTTCAAGTTTTTTCTCTTCCAATTCTTTAACTTTATTAACATGTTTTTAAAAGTGTTTACAAAGTTGTATTTCTTTTTTGCCTACCCGATCTTAAATGCAAGAGTGTGTATCTGTGTGTGCAAGGTGCTGATAAAAATGTTCCAACAAAGTTAGTCGCTAAAATCTCTATTTGGCTCAATGCAACCATTTCAACCTTCCCTCAGTTAGGACGGACTCAGAATAAGCAAGACAGAAAACAGTTATATCAAGCTGTGTATCAGAGCACAGAGGGCCACGTTCACATCCAATCCGAGATCTCACATCTTCACGCCTGACGGAGCAACAACTGAGACCTGTGCTCAACTCTGCCCAGCACTGTTATCCTCACAAACCTCTCGGCAACCGGAAATCACTCAGGGGCACCTGGAGTTTGTGTGTGTGTGTGTGTGTCTCTCTCTCTGCGTGTGTGTGAGTCTTTTGTAATGAGTATTGATGTGCGTGCTGTAGGACTGATGCATCAGGAAGCTTTTAGAGGACACAGGTTCTCTGATACACCATAATAGAAGAGCTCCCTAATTACAGTTTGCCAGGAGTTTTTAGATCCCATTCTACACTCTCAAAACACACACACATACACGCCATAGAGCATGTGAATGGGCATAACATAATGAAACTTGTTTATGTGAGGGTTACAGAGGCTGTGTTTTAAAACCTAGTGAGTTGTATTCAGAAATGCTGTCTATGTAGGCAGCTCACTAGATTTGATTGCAACAATGATGTTGTCTTGGTAGGTGCTTGCTAAGTTTTACTCTAACAATCGAACATGCATATGTTGCCCATAAATGTCATCTAGTTAGGCAGCTCACTAAGTCTACTTTGAACACATAAGCACTCATATGATTCCCAAAAAAATGCTGCCCAGGAAGGCAGCTCACTAGGTATGGAAATACAGCCAAAGTTTACCGCAGCTAACTGAAAGTAGAGTTTACATGAAAAATGAATTGTACTAATACAATTTGAATGTAACCATACAATGAAATGCCATACTCTTTTAGAACACTGTCCACAGTTTATACTTTAAAAGGAATACCTTCACCGAAACTAAACTGTGCAAAAAGTATTAGCATTATACTGACATTTCACGTCAAACATCTCATGAGTAGCGTGCAAGAGATCAAAGTCATGCCAGAGGTTTTGCACCTGTACAATGCATACAGCTCAGTGAAGAAATGTTGTCTTATAATAGACACATAAGGAGAATAAAATCGATAGATAACCTTTACAATGTGTTTCTTTGGTGTTCTTTTCACTTGGAATCACGGTGAGTGAAATGCTTTGTTTTAGGAATGCCCATAGCCATCCACATTAAGACACCAGTGTGCAAAATCTGCTTCCGTGCACCTTATTGTAGTTGGTAATAATCGTAAAACCCGATTCTAATTTTCAAAAGAGCTGGTGTAAGGCCTTTTGTTGTAACACACTTTCTGTGATCAAAGGCCAGAGCTGACATCACATTTCCATGCAAATTGGAGTTGTTCAGGGTTCGCTCTCTCTGTCTTTGGCTTCCAGCTGTTTCGGTTTCAGTCACACTGTGTGTGTGTGTGTGTGTGTGGTCTGGTGAGACTGCTGACATATGAGCCCTGTAAGCACATGTAGGTGAGATTTCTCACTTTCAGAAAAATGCTCTTCTCTCATTGTTCTCCAAGGTTGTGCATTTGATTGTACCGCCACTGGCTTCTCTGGCCTTCAGTAAGAACGGTGAGAACACACTCCAGCTGTCAGCCATAGAAAGACAAAATATACATTCAAAGTTAGAAGATTCTAATAAGCACTGATACTTGGAGTCATACTGTTTATAATCCATCCTCCCATCCATACATATTTTAATAGGATCTATGACCTCCAAATAGGCATAGGAATCGAGCAGAACTTATTGATTCTGGTTCTGATTCTGATTCCATTTAAAGGTTCTGATTCCTTAAGTATTCCATTAACCACAGAATAGCTGTTTCTAACAATATACTGTACTTAATTAATATACTAAAGAAAAACAATACTACTTTATCTACTACTACTACTATTATTATTATTATTATTATTATTATTACCATTAATGATATTTATTATTACCATCGTTTTTTTAGCACCATTTTTAACAACAAGAATTCTGTTGTAAATGTAATCTTTAAGTCAGTCAGCAATTGCACTGGTTTAAGTGTTACAATCTTTAAGTACACATAACAGTAACCATCGGACATGACAAAGGTTATGAATCTCTGTTCAGTGAATAATCAAGAACAGCGTCAACAGCATCAACAGATTCATTTGGGTGATTCAAACATTCAAACTCATGAGTTTTTGACTGATTCAAAGAAAAGAACCTGTTCCCAAATCAGACTACACTGGCTGCGCTGCAGTGTAGCTGAATAATGTGACACGAAACACTGTTAAACAGATGTTGAAGAACCACTGATGAAGCCGAATAAAAAAAAATAAAAAAAATAAGAACCAGATCTTAATTCCCAACTCTCCCTGTAACTTTACATGTATGTCAGTGAGTAAATCTAAATCTAACCCTTCTACTCTGTGTGTGTGTGTGTGTGTGTGTGTGTACGCATCTCAGTGGAGTGGCGTATCGTGAGTTTGTGGGTGCTGTCAGAGATCACGCTGCTGCTGCTGAGCCAAGAGGAGGTGGAGGAGAGCGATGGAGGGAGAGAAAGTGAAGGATAGTTGGTTGGCGAAGGCATCTCCTCAAACTGCCACAATAAGACCACTCATCTTCAGTTTGAGCTCTCATTCTTCTCCTTCATCCTCTTACGTCACCATCCATCATTACATTACCATCTTTACTTTCTCTTGTTTTCTCTCTTGTTTTTATTTGCCTGTTATCATGTAGTCGCCATTCAGACTCAACAGGGTTTACAAATATTTTCTTTCAAAGTGAACATAATAGAGAACAGTATTTTTTTTTTTTTTTATCTTTAGAAATGTTCTATATACACAATAGTACAAAAGTTTGGGATCAGTAAGCCATTATGTTTTCAAAAGAATGTAACACTTCTGTTCATCAAGGTAACGTTTATTGATCAAATACAATCAAAGCATTAGTAATGCTGCAAATTATTATTACTGTTGAAAATAACAGTTTTACAATTCATTTTTTTTTTTTTTTTTGATTGCAAACTCCTTTTTGAGCTGTAATTTCTCCAGTCTACTAAGAAATCACTGAGCTACCTCATCCTTAAGAAATCATTCTTATATGTTAATTTGGTGTTTGAGAAACAATTCTTATTTTATTTTTTTAACAAAGTTGAAAATGGTTGTACTTCTTAATGTAGTGTGGAAATTGGAATACAATTTCTTTCTTACAAGTTGCTGAAAGATTAAGTGCACTTGCATTTCTAATGTTTAATTCTGGTTTCAAAGTATTCTTACTGAAATAACTTTTGCTAGAAACTCATCAGTCTGTTTTTTTTTTTTTTTTTTTTTTTTTTTTTTAGATAGCTGATCTGATAGTGTTTTTAGTTCTAAAGGTCAGATAGAGGGTGGGGACATAGTCATGTTAAACAAAATTATGGCTGGATTTGGTACAAGAAATCATGGAAAAAAATGCTTCAATGTGCAGAATATGTAACAGTTCACTCATATGATGTCCAAAAATATTGTCTAGGTAGGCAGCTCACTAAGTTTAATTTGAACTTTCACACACTCATAAGATGTGCAAATATGTTGTCTACTTACAGTAGTTAGGCAGCTCACTTAGTCTACTTTGAAATATTTTTTTATTTATTTTATTTTATTATTATTATTATTATTATTATTATTATTATTTTAGCTAGAAACTCATACAAGCATATTGTTCCTTTGAGATATCTGGGCCCGAATTCACAAAGATTTTTATCTTACCAACTGGAGTTCTCCAAATAGTTCCTAGCTAGAGTTTTTTTCCTTAAAATTTTTTCCCAAAATTGCTACGAACAAGTTTTACTAACTATTAGGGGGATATCTTAAAGGAATAGTTCACCCAAAAATGAAAATTTGCTGATAATTTACTCACCATCAGGTCATCCAAGATGTATCTGAGTTTCTTTCTTCATCAAAGCAGAATTTAAGATTTTTAGGATTTAATTTTAGGCCGCCTCCTTTAAATTTCAGGCCTCCTCCTCCAAAATGCATATTTAGGGTGCATCAAAATAATCCACACAACTCCGGTCGACAAATAAAGTTCTTTTGAACCCAAACGATTGATTATTCCCTGTGACGCACGCTCATGAGAGGGATGACGTTAGCTCGTTGGTAAGGTCACGCGTCACGTGGAGGAGGAGGCAGGAAGCGCATGATTGTTTACAAGAGAAGGAGCACTGTAGAAAAGTTTAACTGACTTTGCTGTAAATTTGTATTTGTATAAGTATATTGTTCAAAATGGTCGTTTGGTGTGTGTATCCTGGATGCTTCAACCTTCAGAAACCCCAAAGAAAATGCACACCGGGAAAAATATTAACTTTTCATCGATTGACTATACATGATCATGAGCGATTGAAGCTCTGGCTTATTGCACTGAACCTGGATATCTGTACACCCCTACATTCTCTCAAATATTGGAGGGTGTGCAGGGAACATTTTACCCCTAAGGATTTCAGACTATCGAAAGAAACAAAGGGTCGATATCTGAATTCATCGGCTGTGCCCGTGCTGTTTTTCCAGCGAACTCATGTATGTGTGAAAACTTGTCATTGTCATGCAAAAAATGTTCCTACTCCCTTAAAAATATTAATGAAATAAGTGTCCTGAGATAACTCACTGGTCTCTGTGACAGCTGTAGACTTTGCAAACAGCAAACAAAAATGTGTCTGCGGACCACTGACATTGACGCTTTTCACCTGTCAATCATTTTGCTCGTTCTCATAATGTATTTGAAGTGGATCATTGAGGTTATGATTCATAATGTTTGTCAGTTGAGGTGCCATTGTGCCACTGTTGAATTTGACAGCCACAGGAACAAACAATTCTGTGCTTTTGCTCGGTTTTGGTCTAAAAATGATTGTTGGAGGGTGGGGTTTTTGAATGAGGGGGCGTGGCTAATTCAACGGCTCAGTCACGTGAAAGCGTCAGTATGCTAAATCGCTTAAAGCACCTTTAAGGTAAGTAAAGGCAGAGTTGACCTTGTTGCTATGGGTGACGTCACATTCTGTCAGCGCACTTTCTTAAATCACCCAAAGTGATTGGTAGACAAACAGGAAACTGCTGTTTGTCAACAAATTAATTAAACAGACAGCGAGAAGTAAGCCTACATATATATTATGTTATATTATATTATGTTATATTATTGTAATGGAAAGGTTTAAAAATAACAGTGTTTGTAGTTCTAAAAAAAAAAAAAAAGTAAAGCACCACTTCATTAAGATGCAAGAGTCATGTTTGAAAGTGTTTTCCGATTGCTGAACACATCTGCATCCTGTGTTGGTGCAATTATATGAACGTGCATCCCATCACCGTATCAACTACACCGGGTAGCCCAGAGTTAGCCATGAATGCTGCCTTATTTCTGCAGCAAGCGCTCATCCACAGGAAAACATATGAATTGATGGATTATGTGTCTGGAGAGGGCATTTATAGTTAGATGGATCAATTCTGCTGAAGAATGACTGAGAAACTCCCAATTCATTCACACTACTCAGTTACATTCCTTGCCCGTCGGCTGCGACACATTCTCCAATCCACGGTGTTGCATCTAATTCGTGCTGGGGGTCCGGGGTGCAGGTCCGGCAATGCATCTAACTCGGCCGGTACCCTCCCTGCTCTGCCCCTGGACTTGTGAGGACGCCATCTCCCCGAGGAGATGTGCACACTGCGTTTTAATGGCTCTATTAACATCGCCTCATCAACTGCTGCCCAAACAAGGCTCCTTAAGTTGCACCTCTCCTCTCTCCTGCCCACTCCTGTTGTGAGCCTGGTTGAAGGATGGCCGTCAGATACGGGGCAACAATGACGAGGGGGAGGGGCGGGTTGCTCCACCACACCCCCATAAACCTTATTCACGCTAGTGCCATCTTTGATTTTTTATGGGAATGACAATGAGGCTGTGAGGGATAGACTTACCATCTCTTCACTGGCACAAACGGTATAAAGCTGTATAAATCAACTAGATCAAATTTTATTTTCCACAGCTCATGATGTCTGGAGTTTTTTGTTTACTGAATGTTCTTGGACAGATATTTTATCATTTTTTTTTGTCCACGTAACGATCCAAAAACACTTTAAACTGCAGTACAGCCCATTGAAGAGACTGTAAGTCTGTCCCTCACATCTTGCAAGTATATATGCATATGTATGTTTCTTATCTCATCTTCATTCCCCCCGCTGTTTCTCAAATGGCTCTCGCTGGCCTCCTGCACATTGTCTTACTTGGTGCTGATAGTGCCGCAGCCACACGGCTGAACTATTCAAATTGATGTCACCAATCAGAAAATGCGGCGCCAACCCCCCTGCTTGTGAGAAGCTATTTCCACTCACAATAGTGAAATTAAATTGCGTTTTCCAGCACTTGATAAAGTCCCAAAAAGCGCAGACATTCTATTGATGGGTTCCAGGCAAAATGAGATTGCAAATGATGGACATTAGCAGGTTCCGTGCGAGCATTGCCGTTCCTTTATTATCAGTTGTGATAGTAGTTCAAACTTTCCAATTATTGAGAACCTTTGGGCACTCTTGGTTTTGTGCAGATGGTGGAAAATATATGTTCTTAAGAGAATGGCGCTGAATGGTTTCTCTAAAGTGTTAATTTTATCAGTTTATTTCTAGAGTCTGTTGGCTAATGCTCAGGCTGTGGATAATGAACTAGAGTCTAACCAATATGTTTAGTTGAAACTCTTAATAATGTGCTTTATCTCATCTGAAGGAAGAGGGTTTGATTGACTAAAACTAAATGTACTATTTAGTTCTTTGAAAAGGGTGAGAGACTTTGCAATTGGCTGAATCAAATTGATCAGACTATGTAAACTACACACACACACACACACACACACACACACACACAAAAAGATTGTTTTTGGGCCTTTACCACATTTTATTTTAAGGACAGTGGAGAGGTTCCAGGAAAGATAGGGAGAAAAGCCAGCCTGCAGGTACTACCTGCCAGGTCATGTCTCTGACCCGTTCAAAACATTTACACTACCGTCCAAAAGTTTAGGGTCACTTACTCATTCTTTATTTTTATTTTTTTTATTTTTTTCACATTTTAGAATAATAGTAAAGTGATCACAACTATGGAATAACAGAAATGGAAATATGGGAATTATGTTGTGACTAAAAAAATCCTAAATAAATCAAAACTATGTTATATTTTGGCATCTTCAAAGTGGCCACACTTTGCCTAGATTTTGCAGAAATGTACTCTTGGCATTTTCTCAACCAACTTCTTGAGGTATTACCCTTGGATGCTTTTAAACAGTACTGAAGGAGTTCCCATCTATATGCTGGGCACTTAGTGGCTGCTTTTCTTAATTATTCAGTCCAAGTCATCCATTTCAAAAACATTTTTTTTTTTTTTAAATAAAATTTTAGTTTTGTAATTAAATTAATATGTTGGCACAATTGTATTTTTGTCTACAAAACTAATTTCAAACATTTAAGCATACACCTTCAGATCAAAAGATTTTTAAGATCATGAGAAACATTTCAGGCAAGTGACCCCAAACTTTTGAACGATAGTGTAAATTGAATTTATGTGCAGGGATTCCATGGTCATGGAAAACTTTAGGTAATTTTAAAATTCTAAAAGTCATGGAAATGTATAAAGTCTTTAAGGGAGAGTTCACCCAAAAAGGGGTCTCTCATTTACTCACCCAAAACATTTAAGCTCCAAAAAGGACACAAAGGCAGCATAAAAGTAATCTATACAACTCAAGTGGTTAAATCAATGTTTTCTGAAGCAATATGATCGCTTTGGAAGAGAAACGTACCAAAATGTATGTCCTTATTCACCGTATATCTTGACATCTTGCCCGACTGGAACACAGTGCAGGCTTTAAGATGGGATTTGACACTGCACGCAGTTGCCAGGTACTATGTCCCGGTATTAAAGGGATAGTTCACCCAGAAATGAAAATTCTCTCATCATTTACATACCCTCATGCCATCCCAGATGTGTATGACTTTCTTTTTTTCTGCAGAACACAAATGAAGTTTTTAGAAGAATATTTCAGCCCTGTAGGTCCTCACAATGCAAGTGAATGGTGACCAAAACTCAGAAGGTCTAAAAATGACCTAAAGGAGACATAAAAGTAATCCATATGACTCCAGTGGTTAAATCCATATCTTCTGAAGTGATTTGATCGTGTGGGTGAGAAACAGATACATATTAAAGTCCTTTTTATTATCAATCTCCACCTTTGACCAGTCCCAACCAGTAGGTGGCTGAATATTAAAGTGATAGTCACTTCCACACCAGAATTTGGAAGTCAAAGTGTAGATTTACAGTTAAAAAAGGACTTAAATATTGATCTGTTTCTCATCCAAACCTATCATATTGCTTTAGAAGACATGGATTTAAACACTGGAGTCTTATGGATTACTTTTACACTGCCTTTTGGGCCTTCAAAGTTCTGGTCACCATTCACTTCCATTGTGAGGACCAACAGAGCTGAATATTCTTCTAAAAATCATAATTTGCGTTCTGCAGAAGAAAAAAGTTATGCACATCTAGGATAGCATGAGGGTGAGTTAATGATGAGAGAATTTTCTTTTTTGTGAACTATCCCTTTAATATATAACAAGAAGAAGATGCATTTTCATTTTCTAGTGTTTATCAAACTTTTGGCGACCACAGTATATTTTAAAAGTATCCCAAAAAAACTCAATCGTCTGCATTTGTGAAACAGCCCAACCTGACATGAAAACCATGAAACTGTCAACATCGCTTCAGAAAACATGGATTAAACCACTCAAGTAGTTTTATGTTTTAGTTTTTACACACTTTTATGCTGCCAATATGTTATAACCTTTCCCCGCAACTTTGTACGTATGAGGTACCAGCTATGCATCTGTTTTAGGGAGGGACCACCAACTCACATAACACATATATATAACTAAACCAGATATAAATCAAATGCAACAGTAAGGCATCATAAGTCAATAAATGGGTTTTTGTAGTTTTATTTAAAAGAAGTGTGGAATACAGCATTATAAAGCAGCAATGATAAATAGACACGAACGAACACTGATTGAATGACTGTGAGATACACAGAACAGATGCAGTAATTATGGATGTAAAATTAACAGTCCTTGAACCCTTGGATATTTACACCAGTGTATAATGGGGAAGTAGAACAACAGTAACTGAGATTTTAATGAGTAAAAAAAAAACCTTATCTGAGATTGTCCATTTGAAAGAGGAGGCGATACATTGATGGAGATGATGGAGGTGTAAAAATGTAAATCTGTGAATTTAGTGATCCGGTAGCAATAATTCAAAGTAATCCAAATGAACAGTTACATCAATATAATCCTCATGCTTGTGATTGAAAACAATCCATAAGGTGATATAGCACAAATGTTCATAAAGCTTAAGAATAAAGGTAGAAATAAAGAGTCCTTCTAAGAATAGAAGAAACAAACTATTATTAGCAGTGGAACCAGGTAATAACAGAATTCAGGTACAAACAAAACATGGGCAGCAACCACAAACCATTACAAAAACCAAACTAAAGAAAATACACATCATGAAAAATTGAAATAAATCTTACATTTATTGAGCATGAAACAAAGGTTTCCTTAGATAGATTCTTAGATAGTTACAAACAATAGGTAAGCCATGCTTCCTTTGCCAAACACATCTCTCTTCTTCTACCACTCACCTGGTTACATACCAAATAATAGGGTGCTTTGACTCCCCTTTGTGATGGGTGGTAGAATTACATTTGGAGTTACCTAGTAACAGGTTGTGACTGTTACATACCCCCTCCCTAAGAAGAAAGCTTGCCATATCCATAACAAGTCTTTAAATTCTGGACATAGAAAGTTTGTATATTATTAGAATCATCAAGGAAAGATACAGAATAATTAACAGGTCCGAGCATTTTAACAACTTTGGCGGGTCCTTTCCATTTAGCATCTAGTTTTGCCATATAGACTTCATCTCTGGAAAGAGGATGAGCCCGAACCCAAACTTCATCTCCCACCCAAAACTGAACTGTTTTGCAGTGTTGATTGTAGTAACGTTTCTGTTTATCTTCGGCTCTTTCAATGTTTTCTTTTACCAGATTTATTGGGGTCAGGAGGTCAATGTATGGCTCTCTCCATTGGTCCCTTCAACTTATGTCCCAGGGCTACCTCTGCAGGTGTGAACCCCATGCTCTCATGCCAAGCTGTATTGATAGCAAAAGAAACTCTGGAAGACACTTATCCCATTGATGATGTTGATCCCTATACGTAGGAAGCAATCATCGTTTTGAGGTTTCTGTTGACACATTCTATGAGGTTGGTTTGTGGGTGATATGTGTTGGTTAACTTCTGGATAACACCCCACTACTTGCATATTAAGTTGAGAAGTGAATTGCACCCCACAATCAGACACTAAATATGCTGGTGTTCCCCATCTGGTGAAAACCTCCTCCGCCATGATCCTGGCTATTTGAGGTGTCTTTGCTGTTTGTCAAAGTGGCAAAGGTGTCTTTGCCACTTTGAACAATAGTCCACAATAACCAAAAATATTCATTTTGTTTTGTGCTCCTAGGGAATGGTCCCATTAGGTCAATTCCAAGCATGTGCCTGGGTTAAACAACGGGAGTGGATTGTAGATGAGCAGATTATTTGGAGAGAGAAGGCTTGTATTTCTGACAGGTAGTGCATTCCTTACAATATTTCCATACGTCAGCTCTCAAACTAGGCCAATACACTATATCTACAAGTTTGAGTAATGTCTTCAATCTTCCAAGATGTCCACTGTGTGGACTATTGTGTGCATAGTGCAAGAAAGTCTTTCAGTGACTTGAGGGAATGACTGGCTGTAACTTTTGCCCTGTTTGCCCATCAGGTGTACTGCGAAATATAAATCCGATTTGCAGTAGATAATGAACTCGTGAGGTGTCATGAGCTATTTGTGACTGTGCCTTACTGACTAGCTCTTGTATTTCTGGGTTATTCTGCTAGGAAATGGCGATTTGAGCAAGATTTACAAGGATGCTGGTGGGTTGTGCTGTGGTCTTGGTAGTTTTAAGGTAAAGTGGGATGATCATTAATTCTGGATAACACATCTGGTACAACGTTACATTGTCCTTTGCAATATTTGACTGTGAAGTGAAATCCTTGTAACCTTAGTGTCCAAAGGGTGAGACGTGATGATGGTTTTGGATGTTGGAAAACCCAGGTCAAGGCTGCGTGATCTGTTATGACTTCAAATGGACGTCCTTCTAAATATGGCCTCCATTATTCGACAGCCCACAGTACTGCCAAGCACTCCTTTTCTGAACCTGAATATGCCTTCTCCACTCCTCGCAGCAGTCTGGAGGCATATGCTATGAAGTGCTCCTCTCCTCCTGATTCCTGAGTAAGAACTGCACCTAAACCAAGCTCGCTTGCATCAGTCTGAACTGAGAAAGGTTTAATCAAATCAGGTGGTATTAAGACTGGTGCCTGTGACAAATCATGTTTAATGGAGTCAAATGCATGCTGGCATTGCTCTGTCCATAACTAAGTGGAATTTTGCTGTTTCAAGGCTTGCAAGGGTGCAGCTTTCTCTGACAAATGTGGTATGAATCTATGGTACCATTCAGCTCTCCCCAGGAAATGTTGTACATCCTTCAGTGACTGAGGTGTAGGGAAAGAAGTGACTGCATCTACTTTTGCTAGATCTGTTTTTATGTCATTGTCTGAAAAGATAAGTCCTATAAATGACAGTAATTGTTGCATGAAATTACATTTGTTCAAGTTGAGAGTGAGACCTGCTTCATGGAAATATTGGAAAACCTGGCTGAGATGGTGAAGATGTTCCTGCTCACTTTGTGAAAACACAACAACATTGTCAATGTAAATGAAACAACACTTGCGTTTGAGCTCTCTCAATGCATGTTCCATTAACCTCTGGAATGTTGCAGCTGCATTCTTCAAACCAAAGGGAAGGCATAAGAATTCATAGAGTCCTGACGAAGTAACAAAGGCAGTTTTTTGGATGCTTTCTGGCTCCATTTCCACCTGCCAATATCCACTCTTTAAGTCAAGTGTGCTGAATACTGTAGCTCCATGCAAAGACTCCAGGATATCTTGAATTTGTGGAATTGGATAAGCATCAAGGTGTGTTTTAGCATTCAAACCTTGGTAATCTACGTGCAGTCGTGAGTTGCCGTCTTTCTTCAGTACCACCACCACTGGTGAAGCCCAAGGGGAAACAGAAGGTCTAATGATTTTTTTGGCTAACAAATCATTGATTTCTGTCTCAATGAATTGTTGCTTGTCTATTGAAACCTTATAAGAACGTTTTCTGACTGGGACCTTGTCTGTGGTGATAATTTGATGTTTTAGCAGATTAGACTGTCCTATTTCATGAGTGCAAACTGCTGGCCACTGTAACATTACCTCTTCCAACTGGGTCTTAAACTGTGGACTGGTATCGGCTTGTTGGGTGAGGGATGGATGGATTGAAGTGTTTCATCACGAATTGGAGGCGTGGGTAGGGTGGGAAAGTTTCTTATTCAGCAGTTCCTACTGTTGAGAAAATGCTGTACTGAAGCCTTTCGGAAATCTAACTTTAATACTGAATTCAAAAAGAAATCCATGCCTAGGATAATCAGCACAGTCAAATCTGCGTCATATATTCTGTACAATGTCGGCTCCATCTGATGTCCCTGAACCTCACATTTCCATTTTACTTTACTGATGGCTGTTTGTTTCTGTCCATTGACATATAGAAATATCTGACCACTACTAGGTTGGAATGGCTAATTTTTGCATTATTGCTTCCAATATGATTTTTGGATGAGAGATAATCTGCTACCTGTATCCACCAATGCTGGGAAGTGTCTGTCTTGCAAGATGATGGGAATTGTGACTGACTTTATGTCAGACAGCACTGAATTATGAATGGGCTGGACTATTTGGGTATTAACGTGTGGGGGTCTATGTTGTATATCTTGAGGAGATTGGTGCTTCTTCTTCTGCTCAGCTCCGTTAACCTGATTCCAATATCTTTTAGACTCATCAAAATCCCTATTTGTGTTCCTGTTCTCACTAGCTCTCTGACATCCCTTACAGTTCCTTTTAACAAACTTGCAAGAAGGGGATTGCAATTCCTCAGAATAGATTGGACGATATCTTTCTCACCCATATCATCTCTCCACCTCAAACTTTAGGGCTCAATATTGGAAAGCAAAATCCCTAATGCTTTCTTTCACTCCATGCTTCCTCTCCTGTAGTCTCCTAAAAGCGACATCTTCATAATCTTCGATTAGGAATGATTGCAGGAAAACTTCTCAAAACTGCTTCCAGTTTTGAACATGTCTGCGTTCCACAAGCCACCAGTCTTTGGCAGTACCCTTGAGCACAGCAGTGAGTGAAGCCATATTTTTGCATTCACTGAGGGGATGAACTGCAAAATATTCCTCACATCGCTCAATGAATGCTATTGGATCTTCACCCTGAGTGTTACAAAAACTGGGAAAGTCCAGTTTCACTGGCGGGTTGTGTTGTACGGAGGTTTGGCTTTCTGGTAACATTAATGGACAGCAATGAATGGTGTAGGTTTTGTCTTTAGAAACAGGACAGGGTATGGAGGTATTTGGATAATGTTGCTCAGGATTAGATATAGTCAGAGTGAGAGATTTGAATTTTTGTTCAATTTGAATGTCAGTCTTTTCAAACAGTCGATCATAGATGTCCTAAGTCCTGTATGGTGAGATCAAACTGTTTCTTTATCCTTTCACATTCATGGTCAATATGGTAATTTACTCTTTCATCCATGGCTCTGCATTTACACTCAAACTTGGTAAGGGAAACACAATCACTCACTCTCTGGTCGTTTACATTCAAACGGCCTTCCAATTAAGTAATTCGCTCCGTGAGTCGTTCTACAAGTGAAATCATTGAAGTGAATGGGTTGTGGTCTGGTTCTGGTTCCTCATCAGAATCTGGAGGCGGTGGTAGTGGAAAATCTTCTGGGTTGTCATCATTGTCCTTTCATTCTCCTCTTCAGAGTCAATATACAGATCATTGAACGTGTTAATCAACTCTCTGTATGGTTCCCTCCTGGTAGTGAAAGTTTCAGATGAAAAATCCAGCCCGGGCATAGACCCATCCTCAACCATTATGGCTTGCCATATTGTCTGAAATATATACTGCACAATAAATATAAATGTATACGTTTTCAGGTCCCTGTTCGGGCGCCACTCTATAACCTTTCCCTGCAATTTTGTACGAGTTACCAGCTATACATCTGTTTTAGGGAGGGACCACCAACTCACATAACACATATACATAACTAAACCAGATATAAATCAAATGCGACAGTAAGGCATCATAAGTCAAATAAATGGGTTTTTGTAGTTTTATGTAAAAGAAGTGTGAAATACAGCATCATAAAGCAGCAATGATAAATAGACACGAACGAACACTGACTGAATGACCGTGAGATACACAGAAGAGATGGAGTAGGTATGGCTGAAAAATTAACAGTCCTTGAACCCATGGATATTTACACCAGTGTATAATGGGGAAGTAGAACAGTAACTGAGATGATTTGCCAAACACATCTCTCTTCCTCTACCACTCACCTGGTTATATACCAAATAATAGGGTGCTTTGACTCCCCCTAGTGGTGGGTGGTAGAATTACATTTGGAAAAACGTAGTAACAGGTTGTGGCAGTTACAATGTCCTTTTTGAAGTTTGAAAGTTTTGGAACCCATTGACTTGGACAAAACACATCATACACTATATTGCCAAAAGTATTCGCTCATCTGGCTTTAGATGCATATGAACTTAAGTGACATCCAATTCTTAATCCATAGGGTTTAATATGACATCGGCCCACCCTTTGCAGCTATAACAGCTTCAACTCTTCTGGGAAGGCTTTCCACAAGGTTTAGGAGTGTGTTTATGGGAATTTTTGACCATTCTTCCAGAAGCGCATTTGTGAGGTCAGACACTGATTTTGGACTAGAAGGCCTGGCTCGCAGTCTTCGCTTTAATTCATCCCAAAGGTGCTCTGTCGGGTTGAGGTCAGGACTCTGTGCAGGCCAGTCAAGTTCTTCCACACCAAACTCGCTCATCCATGTCTTTATGGACCTTGCTTTGTGCACTGGTGCGCAGTCATGTTGGAACAGGAAGGGGCCATCCCCAAACTGTTCCCACATAGTTGGGAGCATGGAATTGTCCAAAATCTCTTGGTATGCTGAAGCATTCAGAGTTCCTTTCACTGGAACTAAGGGGCCAAGCCCAGCTCCTGAAAAACAACCCCACACCATAATCCCCCCTCCACCAAACTTCACAGTTGGCACAATGCAGTCAGACAAGTACCGTTCTCCTGGCAACCGCCAAACCCAGACTCGTCCATCAGACTGCCAGATGGAGAAGCGTGATTCGTCACTCCAGAGAACGCGTCTCCACTGCTCTAGAGTCCAGTGGCGGCGTGCGTTACACCACTGCATCCAACGCTTTGCATTGCACTTGGTGATGTATGGCTTGGATGCAGCTGCTCGGCCATGGAAACCCATTCCATGAAGCTCTCTACGCACTGTTCTTGAGCTAATCTGAAGGCCACATGAACTTTGGAGGTCTGTAGCGATTGACTCTGCAGAAAGTTGGCGACCTCTGCGCACTATGCGCCTCAGCATCCGCTGACCCCGTGGCTGAGTTGCTGTCATTCCCAATCGCTTCCAGTTTGTTATAATACCACTGACAGTTGACTGTGGAATATTTAGTAGCGAGGAAATTTCATGACTGGACTTGTTGCACAGGTGGCATCCTATCACAGTACCACGCTGGAATTCACTGAGCTCCTGAGAGTGGCCCATTCTTTCACAAATGTTTGTAGAAGCAGTCTGCATGCCTAGGTGCTTCATTTTATACACCTGTGGCCATGGAAGTGATTGGAACACCTGAATTCAATGATTTGGATGGGTGAGCGAATACTTTTGGCAATATAGTGTATATCACACATTTTGTATAACGGTTAGAAAAATTTGTATGCAATTAATACCAATAATTATTATTTTTAAAAGTGTTACCATGTAATTACTATATAATTACCTTTGCTAAATTATTTAGGAATTCTAATGAACAGCATGTATGTAATGTCTAGCTGTTTTGTGGAGCATTGTTCATGTCATTACTATTGTAATTCTTACAAGTAATAGATATTGTATGGGCAATGACACATTAAGTTAATCTTGTATAATATTGATCTCCCATTTTTAATGTTTTGTGCTAGTCTTGATGAGGGGATACCATTCTACACCAGTGAAGTGTCCTTGCTTCTACTCAAGGGTGATGCCCTCTGTTAGTGGAATATTGGACTGGACATTTTGTGTGTGGGAGCTGTCTGTGTCCTTACTGTTCAGCCTGTGCAAGTGTCATGAATTGTATGTATGTGTGACTGGCTATTCTCTCAGCACTGTTTATGTGAGCAGCTCAGGACTGAAAGGTTTCTCTCTGTGTGAGCATAGCAATTTCTTCGGCTACAAACGTTGGCCCCTGACAGCACTGTAGACCCACTGAACAGATAAGACAAAGATGGATGGACAAATGGATGGTTTGAGAGTGTGGAATCAATGTTGAGGATCTATTGTTTAGTACACCAGAACAAAATAACTTCCAGAGATGGACTGTGGGAAAAATCACACCCTACATCTACTCTGATAGTGTCTCTGCCCCAGAGGGCCGGTGACAGCAGTAAATGTCATGGCTGTTGTGTGATATTACAAGAAAGTGAGGGGAAATGAGGAGTGCATGGTCACAGCTATCCTTGTTGACTGATTGGAGATCAGATGAACAGGTCTGCAAACATAAAGATTATGTGCATACTTTCTCTTATTAGATGCTTTTGTGTCTTTCGCTGACATTTACCTGTGTAAATGCCAATCTATGCACATCCCATTTCCATGAAAATGCTGCTTAGCACTGTTACAGTCGCTGTAGACAGAATTTTTTTTTTTTACGTGTTAATTGTTCTGTGATTTAAGCCTAGTTTTTGGGACAAAGAAAAGAGCAGATGTAAAATTCACATTTAAGATGGCAGCAATGGCTGGAGTAAACTTTATCTCTGCTGATAGGATGCCAATATTTTTACACATTGGTTGCCATCAATTAAATTCTTGTCAGTTTTAGTGTGGATCAGGTCTGCCCTAACCTGACAGGCCTGGTTGGTTATCACTTTCTATAGACCAGAGTTCTACAGGGGTGAATTTCACAAAAAATATGTGCTGATGACATATCACCCTGCAACCAAAAGACAAACACATAAGAAATTATATTTCACATTAAAAAAAAAATGAAGCCTGTTTTAGGACCATCAAGATAATTTGCATTGTGACTTTTTTTGATTTATTATTTATTTATTTTCATGAAAATTAACCATTACTGTATTCTCATTACCATTATGTGTCTGTAAATTTTACTTTGGAGTTTTTTTTGGAGTTCCATTATTCTCAATTACGGTACGTGTCCACTGACAGGAAAGAAACATACCCAATACTGCCAAACAATGCCAGAGTTCTGCCACTATTGGTTGCTGTTAAATATACAGAGTGTGGTTGATTTTAGTAGTCTGATTACTTTCGACACATAGTCATCATTTATGCACGATTACAGTAAAAAAATAATAATAAAAAAAAACCCTATGCTTATTTTTCTTATCCCAAAGTATACATACAGCAGGGTTCAAGATGCCAGATGGTGCCCCGTCCCTGAGAGAGGAGGTCCTGCCTCAGGGGAATCTGCCAGGGAGGGGCTGTTGCGAGGAGCGTGTGATCCGAGAACCAAGCCCCAAACACCTCTAATCTTTGAGAAAAGGCCAATGAGAATTGGCGAGTGGAATTTGCATGCCACTCCCCCAGACATACAGGTATAAAAGGAGCTGGCTCGCAACCACTCATTCAGATTTTTTCTTCGGAGCCGAGCGGTTGTCCGCCCCCCATGCTGTGCCTTCTACCTATGGGTACGAGGCCAGCCTGGCTGGTGCTGGGGGCGATTTGGGGATTTCAATGGGTGTGGTCTCGCCGGGTAATTCCCCACGGACCTCCCGTTCCCCAGCACGCTCGTTTGCCCCTGTCGAGCGTGCCTCACAGCCAGCCTAACATCTCTCTCAGGGCTTGTGAGCAGGATGAGTCCTTGATTGTTGCGTCGGAGAGCGCACTGGCGATGTTGGATGCCGAGGACTCGACTGGGCTGCCACCTTCGTGTCTACCTGCCCAGTCTGAGGCCGATGCAGAGCTGACCACCATGCTTGCCTGGGCCACCGTGAGTGTCGGGTTGGACTGGAGCTCTCCATCCTCCCCTGAGCCCTCGCGGCTAGATGACTGGTTCCTGGGCTCGGGGCACTGCTCACAGCCGCGCCCCTCCGGTCCCCTTCGGGCCGGAAGTGCACAACGAGTTTACGAGGTTCTGGAGGGCACCTTTTTCTGCCCGAACTCGACTTCCCAGCTTGTCTACTCAAACTACCCTCGACGGTGGGGCGGCCCATGGGTACGCGGAGATCCCTCAGGTGGATAAGGTGGTTGCGGTGCATCTCTGCCCGCAAAATGCCGCCACATGGCGGGATCGTCCGGCGCACCCCTCCAGGGCCTGTAGGACTACGTCATCTCTGGCGACTAAAGCCTACAGTGCTGCTGGACAGGCTTCCTCTGCCCTGCATGCCATGGCCCTCCTGCAAGTACACCAGGACAAGGCACTGAAAGAGCTGCACGTGGGTAGTCCTGATCCTGATGTGATTCAGGGCGACGAAGGTCACGGCACGAGCACTCGGGCAGGCGATGTCCACCTTGGTGGTCCTGGAGCGCCACCTGTAGCTGAATCTGGTCAAGATGAGGGACGCCGACAAGGTTCGCTTTCTCAATGATCCCAGATTGGCCTATTTAGCAACACTGGCGAGGACTTTGCCCAGCAGTTCTCGGCAGTGAAGAAGCAGACTGAGGCGATACAGCACATCTTGCCCCGGCACAGCTCAAGATCCCATACCCCGTCTGCTCCCTGAGGGTGTCCTCCTGCAGATATCACGACGACCGGACTTCGAGCACCTGCGACTTGGACGTCGCGAATGCGAGCCCCCCGTGCGCCCGACCGCACCACACTCACACTCACGGCCAGACGGTTGTGACGAGTTACGAGGATGGTCAAAAAGTCCCTCCTCCCCCATCGCCGACCTCCCCCGACACCGGGTACATGGAGCAAGGTAAGTGCTTTGAGGGCCCCCTCAGCGCAGCCAGACGAAGCAAGGCTCCTCGACATGGTGTCCCCTGCTCCCCCCACCGCGAGGCCCCACCCATAGGTATGTTAGACACGATTGTCCCCTTAGCGCCCCTCGCCCGGAGCTTGGACGCATATTTAGCGCTTTCCAACCCATCGCGATGGCTGGCCAGGACCATCCGACTCGGCTACACGATTCGATTCGCCAGGTACCCACCCCGGTTCAGTGGCGTCCGCTTCACCTTGGTGCAGGGTGAGAATGCCACCACCCTGCATGCGGAGATCGCAACCCTTCTGCGCAAGGGCACGATAGAGCCTGTCCCTCCAGTCGAGATAAGGAAAGGGTTTTACAGCCCTTACTTCATCATGCCAAAGGAAGGCTGTGGGTTGCAGCCAATCTTGGACCTGCGAGTTTTTAACTGGGCCTTACACAGACTCCCGTTCAAGATGCTGACGCTGAAGCGCTTTTTTTGCCATGCGTCCAGCATCAAGATTGGTTCGTGGCGGTAGACCTGAAGGATGCGTACTTTCACTTCTCGGTTTTACCTCATCACAGACCCTTCCTACGGTTTGAATTGTCATGGGCAGGGGTTCCCTTACAGCAAGCGTCCAGGCATGTCATGGTTACGACAGATGCCTCCAAGATAGGCTGGGGCGCTGTGTGCAATAGGCACGCAGCCGCTGGCTCCTGGACAGGACCGTGACTGTGTTGGCATATCAACAGCCTTGTGTTGTTGGCGTTACTGCTCCCCTGCAAAGGCTTTTGCCATTGATCCAGGGCAAGCACATGTTAGTCTGGCCAGACAACATGGTGACGAGGGTGTATATAAACCGCCAAGGCGGCTTACGTCCGAGTCGCATGCCACAACTCGCCCACTGTGTCCTCCTCTGGAGTAGTGACGGAGGTCACTGCGGACCACTCACATCCCAGGCGGCCCGAACCATACAGCGGACGCTCTGTCGCGGAGGGTGATGCTCAGGGGAGAGTCGAGACTTTGTGCAAGGTCAGAGAGGATGAGGAACAGGTCACCCTCGTGGTGCCGTATTGGCCCACTCAGACTTGGTTCTCGGATCACACGCTCCTCACAATAGCCCCTCCCTGGCAGATTCCCCTGGGGCAGGACCTCCTCTCTCAGGGACGGGGCACCATCTGGCACCCATGCCCAGACCTCTGGAATCTCCATGTCTGGCAAGCACTGGACGGGACATGGAAGACTTACCACTGGCAGTGGTAGACACAGTCACTCAGGACAAGGCTCCCTCTATGTGGCAGCTATTTGCCCTGAAGTAGCATTCGTTCACAAATTGGTGTTCTTCCCGAGGCGAAGGCCCCCAGAGATGTGCAGTCAGTCAGTGTTTCCCTCCCTGCAGGAGAAGCTGGAGGGGTGGCTGTCCCCCTCCACCTTGAAGGTGTATGTGGCCACCATCGTGGCGCACCACGATGCGGCGGATGGTAAGTCCTTAGGAAAGCACGATCTTATCAGGTTCCAGAAAGGTGTCAGGAGGCTGAATCCTCCTAGGCTATGCCTCTTTCCCTCATAATCTCTCTGTGGTCCTTTTGGACCTTCGGAGAGCCCCGCTTGAGCTACTAGAGTCAGTCGAGCTGAAAGCCCTCTCTTTGAAGACGGCCCTCCTGACTGCACTCACGAAATCCATCAAGAGGTTTTGGGACCTGCAGGCGTCCTCTGGTAGCGACACCTGCCTGGAGTTCAGTCCGGAGTGTTCTCACGTGGTCTTGAGACCCCGACCGGACTATGTGCCCAAGGTTCCCACGACCCCTTAGGGGTCAGGTGGTGAGCCTGCAAGCAAAGCTGCCCCAGGAGGAGGCAGACCCAGCCTTATTGTTGCTGTGTACGTTGTGTGCTTTGCACATCTATTTGGATCGCATGCAGAGCTCTAGATGCTCTGAGCAGCTCTTTGTCTGCTTCGGCGGACAGCGGAAAGGGAACGCTGTCTCCAAACAGAGGCTTGCCCACTGGATCGTGGATGCCATCGCTCTGGCATACCAGGCCCAGGCTGTGCCCGCCCCTTTGGGAATATGAGCACACTCTACAAGGAGTCTGGCATCGTCGTGGGCACTGGCCAATGGCACCTCTCTAGCAGACATCTGCAGAGCAGCGGGCTGGGCAACACGCAATACCTTTGCTCCGGGTTGAGCCGGTTTCGTCCCGTGTTTTGTCAGGTATGAACAGGTAAGTTTGGTAATTCGGAACAGCTGGCCGGGTTTATCACTTGCGTATAGTGCCTTTCCTCTCCATGAGGCGAAGAAGTGCGCTTCTTCTCCCATGCGAGTTCATGAACCGTGAACCCTGGATGTCCTTCCTCCTAAGCCCTGTGGCTCGCGAATTCGGTGGAGGAATTCGCAGCCGGACCCACTATGGGTACTAATATGCCCTGTACTGGAATAGGTGCTCCACAGGTGCCGGATACTCCGGTAACCCCCTGTGATGTATTTGCGCAGTACGGTCTCCCTGTCGGCAGACCCGCGTGTCTGCTCCCATGCTAGTTACGTCGCTTCCCCCCCTCTGGGATGTGGTGAACTACATGACGACTTGTGGGACATTGGGGGAGGTTACGTGCAGACTGATGCACCTGCTATTATGCATGCAGCAGCTTGCTTGCACCTGCATTGGCAGTTCACATAACATGGTCCAGCTGTTGTGGCGTTTTTCTAACCCCTAGTGTCACTACATCGACACAACGTCGAGTGAGTGACAGAAGGGGAACGTCTCGGTTACTGTTGTAACCTCCATTCCCTGATGGAGGGAACGAGACATTGTGTCCTTCTTGCCACAACACTGTACTATCCGCTGAAATGGCCAGGACCTTGTCTCGGCTCCTCAGCACAAAACCTGAATGAGTGGTTGCGAGCCAGCTTCTTTTATACCCGTATGTCCGGGGGAGTGGCATGCAAATTCCACTTGCCGATTCTCATTGGCCTTTTCTCAAAGATTAGAGGTGTTTGGGGCTCCCAGGAGTGACCCCTAGTGTCACTACATCAACACAACATCTCATTCCCTCCATCAGGGAATGGAGGTTACAACAGTAACCGAGACATTCTTGTGTGTTTTGTTCATGCTTTGTATCATGTCTTTTATTTTGAAATTTAGTTTAGTGTTTCCTGTCATGTGTTTTGTCATGTGATTTTCCTGGTCTTGTCATGTGACCCTACTGTTTCATTTATCTTGTTCCCATTGGTTTATAGTCATTGTCTTCTTATCATGTTCATTAGTCTTGTCTTTTCATTGGTTCATGTTTAGGAGTCTTGTTATCTTGTTTATTAGTTCTGTCCTGTCATTGGTTGTCTTGTTATCAGTTCAGTCTTGTCATTGGCTGTTTTGTTATCTTGTATACCCTAGTCTGTGTATTTAAGCCCTCATGTTTGCCATTGTCCTTGGTCAAGTATTGTGTGAATGTATTTTTGTTTGGTTTGGTTCTCATTGTATTGCTTTCATAGTCATAGTCATAGTCATGGTTCTTGTTTCTTGTTTCTTGTTCATGGTTTTTGTTTTGTTTTGGATACTTTCATGTTTTTAGTTAATAAACTGCACTTGGGTTCTCTACTTCATCTTCATCTCAACACTGTCTTCACTGTTCTTTTCCTGCTCGCCTGCCTCATCGTTACATATGCCATCCCAGATGTGTGTGACTTTCTTCTGTAGAACAAACATTATGATTTTTAGAAGAATATTTCAGCTCTGTAGGTCAGTACAATGCAAAAGAATAGGTGCCAAAATGTTGACACTTCTAAAAAACACATAAAGGAATCATAAAAGTAATCCATACGACTCCAGTGTTTTAATCCATATTTTCAGAAGTGATATGATAGGTGTGGTTGAGAAACAGATCAATATTTAAGTCCTTTTTTGCTTGAAATTATTCTCCTTGCCCAGTAGGGGGCAATATGCATGAATAATGTGAATCACCAAAACCACAAGAAAAGGTATGTGAAAGTGATCTGTTTCTCACCCAAACCTATCATATTGCTTCTGAACATATTGATTTAACCACTGGAGTCTTATAGATTACTTTTATGCTGACTTTTGGCAACCATTCACTTGCATTGTATGGACCAAAGGAGCTGAAAAATTCTTCTAAAAATCTTCATTTGAGTTCAGCAAATGCAAGAAAGTCATATACCTATGGGGTGACATAAGGGTGTGTAAATGATGAGATAATTTTAATTTTTGGGTGAACTATTCCTATAAGGTGCTCGAAATAGCTTTTAAAAATGTAAGTACTGGAATACCTAGAAGTTATTCCAAGAATTGTTATGACTGAAATATAGTAATATGTAACAATAGTCCCTTTCCCACTGCATTAACTAAAGACTTTTCCCCAGAACTAATACTGTACTTTTTGTAATTTTTGCACATGAGGAACTATAGTTCTTCTTAGCCATTTAGAGGAATTTTAGAGGGACTTTTTAGCTCCTAATCTGCCCCAGAAGAAGGACTGTGGAAGGTGTTGCAGCCTGTGATTGGTCAAACACGTATTACACACAAAGCAATGAGATACACGAAGAGTCAGTAGCTGCCATGAGTTAAAAAACTTGTAGCTGGTAGCCTGCTACTCAGAGGATTGCACTAATTTTCCAATTCCCATAACAGAAATAATCCAAAGATTATTGCCTGTTTCACATATCGTGTGTGCGAGAGGTGAGCAGCGCTGCTGTGTGACTTCAATGGGAGAGTTTTCATAGCATCTTTACGGTTTGTTTTTACTGTTTTTCGAGTAATACATAAATTATTTTCCTGGGATAACAAATATAAATAATAAGATGTTTATCGAGAGTAGGTAAAATAAACTAAACTGTCATGAAATCTAATTTACATGAGGAAAGTGTTGCATGCCTGTTACTGTGTGGTTAACTTTTTTTCAGTCACTGGGTTCCTCCCATTGCTATGTGCGTGAGTTTGTGAATTAATTTCGGGGTCGTAATTTCATTAAGAGACAAATAGTCGTGTGACATGCATCTAGTCTACGATCAGATGTGTCGCGTGTGCTTGGCTTTAGTATATGTGTGTGTTTTTAGCATCTGTCTCTGGTGCGTGCATAAGCGACACTGCACTGTCGCGGTTTATTTGAGAATCAATCCAGAATTGTTGGAGAAAGAATAAGGAGAATACATTTTTTGCTCCCACCTCTAGTTTTTTATGTTGAGTCATAAAAGCCTTTATTGTAAAAGATTGTGTCGATAAATAGGTCTATAGTGCATTTTTAACATGTTGTCCACTGCATTCAGCGTGTGCTGCATGGTTAAAATGGCATCTCATCTCACCTCTCACAATGGCTTAGGGACATAGCACTGTGTGGCTCATGCACCCAGTGTAAAGACAGTAACCTGAAGAGAAGACACAGTTTGTGCAAAACAGCCCTAACAAAAGTGTAGCTCCGATCGTGGTGTCCTCCAGCTGTGTTGTTGGCTGCGTCCGAAAACTGTAAATTGCTGCCTTCGGTGGCTGTATACGGAGGTAGGATAAAAATAAGTTGCTTTTCAAACTGTTTCGAAAACAGTTTCCATAAGAGTTCCACTCATTCAAAAAAACACTGTCAGTTAAACCATTAACTGATTAGGCAGCAAGGCATCTACTCACATTTTTGGATGCAGCTGTTGATTTTGTTGTTGTTTTTGAATTGTATGCGCAAACAACGTCAGTAGAAAAAGGTCGACACTAGATGACATCACTACAGTGGTTAGTTTTGTGCGTGAGAATGCAAGAGGGAAAAGTCTTGTTGGGTTTGCCGTTCCTCTCAAGAGTTCTCATCTAGAAAGTTGCTAAGGAAAAAGTACCGGGACTGTATATGGAAAAGTAGCTAGTGTGATTTAAGCACTGAATCCACCAGGATCTTCAGCAATATTGGCAACAGAATTAGGGATGCACCGATACCACTTTTTCTCTATCCCGATCCAAAACCATTTTTTATTGTATTCAAACTAAATTGGCAGCATTTGTGGTATGATATTGATTACCACAAAAAAATGATTTTGACTCGACCGTCCTTTTCTTTAAAAAACAAAAATCTGGGTTACAGTGAGGCACTTAATGTGGAAGTGAATGGGGCCAATCTGTAAAGATTAAAATACTCACTGTTTCAAAAGTATAGCAACAAGACATAAACAATATGTGTGTTAACATGATTTTAGTGTGGTAAATTTGCTTACTAACCTTTTCTGTGCAATGTTATAACCACTGATATATACACTACCAGTCAAGAGTTTTGAAACACTCAATCTTTATTATAATTTTTTTTTTTTTTCACATTTTAGAATAATAGTAAAGTCATCAAAACTATGGAATAACATAAATGGAACATTGGGAATTATGTTGTGACTAAAAAAAAAATCCAAAATAAATCAAAACTATGTTATATTTTAGCATCTTCAAAGTACTCACCCTTTGCCTAGAATTTTCAGAAATTTACTCTTGACATTTTCTCAGCCAACTTCTTGAGGTATCACCCTGGGATACTTTTTAAACAGTATTGAAGGAGTTCCCATCTATATGCTGGGCACTTATTGGCTGCTTTTCTTTATTATTTGGTCCAAGTCATCAATTTCAAAAACTTTTTTTAAACTTTTTTTTTTTTTAGATTTAGAATGAAATAAATTAATATGGTGACAATTATATTTTTATCTACAAAACTAATTTCAAACATTTAAGCATATGCCTTCAGATCAAAAGATTTGTAAGATCATGAGAAACATTTTGGTCAGGTGTTTCAAAACTTTTGACCGGTAGTGTATATACAGTTGAAATCGGAAATTATATACACTTAGGTTGAAGTCATTAAAACTCATTTTTTAACCACTCCACAGATTTCATATTAGCAAACTATAGTTTTGGCAAGTCATTTAGGACACTACTTTGTGTATGACATGAGTATTTTTTCTCAAACAATTGTTTGCAGACAGATTGTTTCACTTTTAATTGACTATATTACAATTCCAGTGGGTCAGAAGTTTACATACATTAAGTTTACTGTGCCTTTAAGCAGCTTGGAAAGTTCCAGAAAATGATGTCAAACCTTTAGACAATTAGACAATTAGCTTCTGATAGGAGGTGTATTGAATTGGAGGTGTACCTGTGGATGTATTTTAAGCCCTACCTTCATACTCAGTGCCTCTGTGCTTGACATCATTGGAAAATCAAAAAGAAATCAGCCAATACCTCAGAAAAAAAAATAAATAAATAAATAAATTGTGGACCTCCATAAGTCTGGTTCATCCTTGGGAGCAATTTCCAACCGCCTGAAGGTACCTCGTTCATCTGTACAAACAATAGTATGCAAGTATAAACACCATGGGACCAGGCAGCCATCATACTGCTCAGGAAGTAGATGCATTCTGTCTCTTAGAGATGAACGTAGTTTGGTACAAAAAGTGCAAATCAATCCCAGAACAACAGCATAGGACCTTGTGAAGATGCTGGAGGAAACAGATAGACAAGTATCTATATCCACAGTAAAACAAGTCCTATATCGACATAACCTGAAAGGCTGCTCAGCAAGGAAGAAGCCACTGCTCCAAAACTTCCATAAAAACCTAGACTACAGATTGCAAGTGCATATTGGGGCAAAGATCTTACATTTTGGAGAAATTTACTCTGGTCTGATGAAACAAAATTTGAACTTTTTGGCCATAATGACCATCGTTATGTTTGGAGGAAAAAGGGTAAGGCTTGCAAGCCGAAGAACACCATCCCAACCGTGAAGCATGGGGGTGGCAGCATCATGTTGTGGGGGACTGGTGCACTTCACAAAATAGATGGCAATACGAGATAGGAAAATTATGTGGATATATTTAAGTAACATCTCAAGACATCAGCCAGGATGTTAAAGCTTGGTCGCAAATGGGTCTTCCAAATGGACAATGACCCCAAGCATACCTCCAAAGTTGTGGCAAAATGGCTTAAGGACAACAAAGTCAAGCTATTGGAGTGGCCATCACAAAGCCCTGACCTCAATCCAATAGAAAATTTGTGGGCAGAACTGAAAAAGCGTGTGCGAGCAAGGAGTCTTACAAACCAGACTCAGTTACACCAGTTCTGTCTGGAGGAATGGGCCAAAATTCCAGCAACTTATTGTGAGAAATTAAAAAATTTAAAGGCAATGCTACCAAATACTAACAAATTTTATGTAAACTTCTGACTCACTGGGAATGTGATGAAAGAAAAAAAGCTGAAATAAATAATTCTCTCTTCTATTATTCTGACATTTCACATTCTTAAAATAAAGTAATGATCCTAACTGACCTAAGACAGGGAATGTTTCTACGATTAATTGTCAGGAATTGTGAAAAACTGAGTTTAAATGTATTTGGCTAAGGTGTATGTAAATTTCTGACTTCAGCTGTATATTACTGGATCGCTGATGCAAAGGTAAACTGTCAGCAAGAGGTGAAGCCACCAGAAGTGTTCAAGCGGCCATCTTGGTACGCCCAAACTGTCATAGAGCATCAATGACTAACAGGCGAAAACACGCCCGTTGCATCATCTCCGAACTGCAGATACGACAGTTGCATTTCGCCCTCTAGTGACAATCATGTTTAATATTTAATTTGCTTGTTATGGAAAATATTCTTTACTAGTGACAAGATACACTATATTGCCAAAAGTATTCGCTCACCCATCCAAATAATTGAATTCAGGTGTTCCAATCACTTCCATGGCCACAGGTGTATAAAATGAAGCACCTAGGCATGCAGACTGCTTCTACAAACATTGGGCCGCTCTCAGGAGCTCAGTGAATTCCAGCGTGGTACTGTGATAGGATGCCACCTGTGCAACAAGTCCAGTCGTGAAATTTCCTCGCTACTAAATATTCCACAGTCAACTGTCCGTGGTATTATAACAAAGTGGAAGCGATTGGGAATGACAGCAACTCAGCCACGAAGTGGTAGGCCACGTAAAATGACAGAGTGGGGTCAGCGGATGCTGAGGCGCATAGTGCGCAGAGGTCGCCAACTTTCTGCAGAGTCAATCGCTACAGACCTCCAAAGTTCATGTGGCCTTCAGATTAGCTCAAGAACAGTGCGTAGAGAGCTTCATGGAATGGGTTTCCATGGCCAAGCAGCTGCATCCAAGCCATACATCACCAAGTGCAATGCAAAGCGTCGGATGCAGTGGTGTAAAGCACGCCGCCACTGGACTCTAGAGCAGTGGAGACGCGTTCTCTGGAGTGACGAATCACGCTTCTCCATCTGGCAATCTGATGGACGAGTCTGGGTTTGGCGGTTGCCAGGAGAACGGTACTTGTCTGACTGCATTGTGCCAGCTGTGAAGTTTGGTGGAGGGGGGATTATGGTGTGGGGTTGTTTTTCAGGAGCTGGGCTTGGCCCCTTAGTTCCAGTGAAAGGAACTCTGAATGCTTCAGCATACCAAGAGATTTTGGACAATTCCATGCTCCCAACTTTGTGGGAACAGTTTGGGGATGGCCCCTTCCTGTTCCAACATGACTGCGCACCAGTGCACAAAGCAAGGTCCATAAAGACATGGATGAGCGAGTTTGGTGTGGAAGAACTTGACTGGCCTGCACAGAGTCCTGACCTCAACCCGATAGAGCACCTTTGGGATGAATTAGAGCGAAGACTGCGAGCCAGGCCTTCTCGTCCAACATCAGTGTCTGACCTCACAAATGCGCTTCTGGAAGAATGGTCAAAAATTCCCATAAACACACTCCTAAACCTTGTGGAAAGCCTTCCCAGAAGAGTTGAAGCTGTTATAGCTGCAAAGGGTGGGCCGACGTCATATTAAACCCTATGGATTAAGAATGGGATGTCACTCAAGTTCATATGCGTCTAAAGGCAGATGAGCGAATACTTTTGGCAATATAGTGTATATGCGGATCGTGATGTCAGAGCATTCACCTGCCCCGGTGTTCAGTCTATCAGTACAGCACAATGATCACCAAAGGAAGTGGCAAAAATGTCCACAAGTTTTAATGTAAGTAGGAAAAGCTGTAATATCTGCTTGTTTAGGTTGATAAAACATTCTTACCCCCGAAAGGGACTTTAAAAAAGTCAGACCCGGATTTCTAAATGCCTTAAATGCCCAGAATTTGCTTGTTTTCATATTGAAGTGCTCTCTGAATTCATACATGGATGCATGTCATAAATACATGTTCGTTTGCCATTTAAACCTAGTGTATCAGTTTAATTTTAACCAGCTTTGCTTTGTGTGTCTCCCTCGATCTCTGCACACCCGCCGAGTGAAAAAGGCACTTTTTGAAACATAAAACAAGTAACTCTTAAACACTTTGATGATCACATTAAATAAGTCTGTAAATGTTTATTTGTATCTTACCTAAGTTTCAATGAATATGTTTACATTCAGCTGATCTGTTCCAGAGTATTCCTTTAATTTGTTCAATAATCATAATCATAATTATTATTATTATTATTAATTAACTTTTAGAGTATTATTATACAATAGTAAAGGAAGTCAAGGAAATCCTTTGAGTGTGTGTATTTATTGTAGCCTAGTTTATTGGTTTAACATGCTTTTTATTAAAAATCTGGTGAAATTCTTCTCCGGTGCCACTCTCAATACATGTTAAAAGCAATCCAAATTATTGAGCATCTAGTTTACATCTGAGATGTTGGTCATGTGGAGCGCTCACAGATTACGCGCCATTCTGAGAGATGAAAACAGAAGTGCATCATGATAGCCCCATGTGTGCTATGTGTGTGTGTCAACAGAGCAGCACACAATCACTGAAACGCGCTGTGCATTCAGACTGTGCATTCAGACTGACTTCTAAAATGCCTTTTACAATTCACAAAACTATCATGTCTTCAGGAGAATTTGAATCAAATGCAGGAGTCATATGGACTACTTTAATGGTGCTTTTCTTGTTCCTTTGCTATTTTTGGAGCTTGACAGTAACAACCATGACTAACACACAGTATCTGATTTGGATCTGCTTCATCAGACCAATACCTGATCCGGTTAAAAGCATCAGTATCGGAGCCAATACCAAATCAAAATCAAATCAAATCACTTTATTGTCATACAGCCATATACAAAAGTGCAATGGTGTGTGAAATTCTTGGGTGCAGTTCCGATCAACATAGCAGTCGTGACAGTGATGAGACAGTACCAATTTACAATAACATCAAATTAACACAACACAATTTAAACATCTGATATACACATAATTACACTCAACAATATACAAATAATAACATACACTGTACAGTATACCATACGCTGTTTTTTTTGTTGTTTTTTTTGTTTTTTTTACTATATAGACACACATTATTCAATAAAAATTAAATAATATATATATATATATATATATATATATATATATATATATATATATATATATATATATATATATATATATATATATATATATATGTATATATATATATATATATATATATATATATATATATATATATATATATATATATAGAATGTACAGTATTGTACTGTATTGACATTCAGGCTGTCGGTTGATAGTCAGTTATCCAGGTATCGGATCAGTGCATCCCTTAACAAAATGCTTCTGCTGCCACAATTTTGGCTTTCCTTCACCTCATAAAGTTCACATTTTTGGTGGTCTCACCACTTACTCTGCTCCGCTGTCAGTCCTTCAAATTCACAACAAGCCTGCTTGACTCCCCTAGACAATGAAAATACCCACTCAGCTACGCTCACTTGGCACCAGTGGACACAACAAATGGAAACATGATAAATACTTTTCCATTTAAATAATATATCAATGTTCCGTATATATATATACTGGTGACCAAAAGTTTGGAATAATGTACAGAGTTTGCTGTTTCAGAGGGAAATTGGTAATTTAATTCACTAAAGTGGCAGTCAACTGATCACAAAGTATTGATGTAAAAAAACAGCACCATCAATATTTGAAAAAAGTCAAATGCTCGTCATTGTTTATACTTGCATATTATTGTTTGTACAGATGAACGTGGTACCTTCAGGTGGTTGGAAATTGCTCCCAAGGATGAATCAGACCTATGGAGGTCCACAACTCAGTTGAAAGCTATTTGGTTTGTTAAATGAAGTTTAACATTGTCTTTGTGTTTGTTTTTGAGTTGCCACAGTATGCAATAGACTGGCATGTCTTAAGGTCAATATTAGGTCAAAAATGGCAAAAAAGAAACGGCTTTCTCTAGAAACTCATCAGTCAATCATTGTTTTGAGGAATGAAGGCTATACAATGCTTGAAATTGCCAAAAAACTGAAGATTTCATACAAAGGTGTACACTACAGTCTTCAAAGACAAAGGACAACTGGCTCTAACAATGACAGAAAGAGATGTGGAAGTCCAGATGTATAACTAAACAAGAGGATAAGTACATCAGAGTCTCTAGTTTGAGAAATAGACACCTCACATGTCCTCAGCTGACAGCTTCATTGAATTGTACCTGCTCAACACCAACACCCGCTCATGTACAACAGTTAAGAGAAGACTCAGGGGTGCAGGCCTTATGGGAAGAATTTCAAAGAAAAAGCCACTTTTGAAACAGAAAATAAAAAGAAAAGGTTAGAGTGGGCAAAGAAACACAGACATTGGACAACAGATAATTGGAAAAGAGTGTTATGGATCTTAACCCCATTGAGATTTTGTGGTATCAGCTAGACTGTAAGGTGCATGAGAAGTGCCCGACAAGACAGCCACATCTATGGCAAGTGCTACAGGAAGCGTGGGGTGAAATGTCACCTGAGTATCTGGACAAACTGTCAGCTAGAATGCTAGAATTCCGACCAGCAGAAAGCTGTCATTGCTGCACATGGATGATTTTTTTTATGAGAAATCTTTTAAGTAGTTTAAAAAGTTCTCAACATTTTAATAGTAATGTTTCATGTTATTAATGTCCTGACTATACATTGTGATCAGTTGAATGCCACTTTGGTGAATAAAGTACCAATTTCTTTCCATAAGAGCAAAATCTGTTCATTATTCCAAACTTTTGGCTGCCAATGTATATATATTGGGGAGAAATCCAACCCTGGACATGTTCTTGGAAAGATTTTGTGTGATGCACCATTAACCTGACAGACTACAGACCATTTTCTATGTGAACCACAATCTCTTTATTGAAGTACAGTCTTTACAGTGAATAAGGATTGTGTAAATGGGTCACCAACCAGACTGGTCTGAAATCTGTGTAAGGCACTGTATTTTCTCACCCACCCAGTTGACCCCATTTACCTCCGCAAATGCCCGTCATTCAGAGAGATGGACGAGTGATCCCTACTTGCCTATTAAAGACCTAATGGAGCACATACAGGACACGAATAAGCCTTCAGTGAGAATAAGCCACAATCTCTCTCTCTCTCTCTCTCTCTCTCTCTCTGGCTCTCCCTATCTGTCTTTTTTGGTCTGTCATGAGATAAAATGGTCCTATTCATTATACCTGCTTACTCTGTTGTTCCTGAAGTGTGTGTGTGTGTGTGTGTGTGTGTGTGTGTGTGTGTATGTGTGTTTTGTATTGACTCTTGTGTATGGTTGGTAATTGTAGGGGTAATGATGTTTGTTGGGAAGGAGAGTGCAGACAGATGAGAGATCATTGACTGTTTTGAATAGGCAGACTGGAGAAAGGACACACAGTGCACACTTGAGAGTACTGATTGCTCATTGTGCATCACTGTTCTATCAATGGGCTCCATGCACTGTGAGCGGCTGTATATTTCTAGATGTAATGTGAATACATACAGTTAGTACAGGTAATGTATTCCTGGTATGTCTGAATAGCTTTCTTTGTACATATTATCATCGGTTGTGTTTGAGATATGGCATGGTGGTTAGCGCACATGCTCAGACACATTGATCTCTGTTACTCTTCTGGGAGATGTGAGTTTGAGCTGGGCTTTTTATCTTGTCTGTATTGATATGAATAGAATATGCATAAAGCCTGAATGATTTCAGTAGTTTTCTGCGAACATTTTAAAGATCTTTTGAAATATGTAGATTTATTCCTTTATTTCCTTTGTTGAAGTTGAAATGAAAATAAATAAAAAAAGACTTGTCCCTTTAACTACCAACTTGTCTTTAGTTCATTTCACAGTCAAAAACCATGATTTGTACCTTGCTGTTGCTAGTTAAAGGCTGGTGGTATTGGGGGAGGGGACAGGCTCATTTTTAGAGAGCAACTCATTAATAGGTTTGGTCCGTTTTCTCTGAAGAGAAAGACTCAAATTTAATATGTGTTTGCTAAAATTTTACTTTGTCAACCAAGGTTATACACAAGCATTTAGGAGTGCACTATCATATACTGTAGTTGTCTTCAAAGTTTACGGAAATTAACTAATGTCTTAACATGCTATCAGAGTTTTCGTAAATATGAGTTTCCGGGAAGTTGCATGAACATGAACGCCCCCCTCAAGTTGTAATTACGACTGGGGAAATTAAAAATTAGAGTTCCCAAGAAATATTTAAGAATGAACCTGACGTCCTCCATGTTTTCTATATTTTTTTGACAACAAAGCACTTGGACATGAAGTATTCCTAATTAGGACTTTAAAAGTGGCTAGTAGGATAATTCCAATAGCACGTGAAGGCACCGCTACACATTTTCTACAAAAATGTTATGGAGTCTTTAACAAACTGCATTTTTGTTGATGTCCCTGTTTTTAGCTGTTGTTGAGTTTAAAACAAATTTTCACTCAATCCCTTCAAAATACACAATTATTTCAGGGTGGTAAAACTGGCATTTCACTTCTCAGATGTTTTGACCCTAAAAATCCCTAAATCCCACATTTTGAGCCAAGCTGACTTCTAGCAGACTTTAAGACACAAAGAGGATCATTCTCTCTCTACCTGTGGCTTTGGGTTCATATAGCAAAAATACCGCAAGTAAGTGGGAGATTTACTCCTATAGACCTCTGAATTCACCTTACCTCAGGTACTGGCAGCTCTCTCTCTCTCTCTTTCTCTCAAAAGTCAAAGAAACCGTATCCTTCATGGAGGACACACTCTTGGGAGACTGTCCAAATAACTCTAGCTATGTAATATATCACTGTATTGACTTTGAAGGGCACTTTAAATATACCAAATGTGAACCTTCAACTAATTTCATTCCATCTGTCTCTCCTTTTCTCAGAGTATTGTGGCATTTTGCATTAAGCATCTTTGCATACATACGGTAATTGGACTGGGAATAAAAGAGCTTAATCAACAAGTGAGTCATTTTCAATAAAGATTAATGGATAATAAAGTCCATTACTCTGAGCCAAACCCTCTAGAGAATGTTCTGTCTCACAAGCTGTGTTTCAAAACCTAGAGAGCTGCCTGTTTAGACAGCGTTTTTGGGCATCATAGAACAGTTTGAATGTTCGATTCAAGTGATTCAAACCTAGTAACACAGTCAATTAAATTGATTCAAACATAATGAGTTGGCTACCTAGACAGAATTTTTGGGTGTCATTGGCACATTTGAGCATTCTGTTCAAGCCAAGTGAGCTGGCTAGCTAGACAACATTATTTGAGCAGTATGGGCCCATTTGAACATTCAATTCAAGCCTAGTGAGCTGGCCAGAGACACTGCATTTTTGGGAATCATAGACACACTTGAACATTTGTTTTAAATCTAGTGAACTGGCTGCCTAGACAGGATTTTTGGGCATTGCAGATCCATTCAAATGTTCACTATCAATGTTCGATTCAAGTGATTCGAACCTAGTAACATTATCAATTAAATTAATAAGATCCTAGTGTGCTGGCAACCTAGACAGCATTTTTGGGACGTGTGGTGATGGGGGCTTGGTCGTGGGTCTGTCTGTGGGAGAGAGAGCGGTAAGGCTCGTCACCTGTGTTGTCATTATCTCTAACACCTGTTTCTTGTTGTAGTGATGGTGGAGGGAGATATAAAAAGGCACAAGAGGCATCAGAGTGACAGAGAGAGACCAGAGAGAGAGAGACTGTACCTGTTTGTGCTCATTAGAAGCTTTACTCGTTTGTGTGTGTGACTACTTGGCCACTGAGTGCCTTTTTGTTTATGTTTTATGAACGACGCTGAAGAGTAATAAACATACTCACGTTGACAGTTCGCTGCCTCCTGACTCCTTCATTACCCAGACAATGTACCATTTACCCAGGAATTCTTGGAGGACAACGTCGTTATGGAGTCTTCACCACTGGGCGAAGTCATCAAGTCCCTCACCAGCATCCAGCAAACACAACATCAGGCCCTCATGAAGTTAAGCCTGGAGCAGCATTTCCAACTCCTGCTCCAGGCTCAAGTGGAGGACCGACAGGCATTCCCGGAACCTGATGGACCGAGAAGGGGCTGCAGCTGTGACCCCGGAGCCCACATTGCTGGTGACCCTCGTCAAAATGGGGCCAGGCGATGATCCCAAGGCCTTCCTCGACCTGTTTGAAAAGACTTAAGTGTGGAAGTGGCCTTCCGACCAGTGGGCAGCCCGTCTGTTACCGCTACTCTCTGGGGAAGCACAGCTAGCAGCCCAGCAACTTCCAGCCGCTAGCCTCCTCGAGTATAAAGACCTGTAGAGGGCCATCGTGCAATGGGTTGGCCATACTCCCGAACAGAGCCGCCAACGTTTCAGGTCCCTGAGGTTCGGGAAATGCAGCCGCCCGTTTGCTTTTGCACAACAGCTCTGGGATGCCTGCCGGAAATGGTTGCTGGCTGAGGGAGCCCGTGGCAATGTGGAGATCGGCGATCTGGTGACACTGGAGCAGTTCATCTCCCAGCTTCCTTAAGGGATGGCAGAGTGGGTCCAGTGCCACTGCCCGGCTTGCTGGAGGAGGCAGTCCAGCTGGCCAAGGACTACATGGTGGCGTTTCCGGGAGGCAGCAAAACAGAAGCTCTTCTTTCTCTCTCTTCTCTCTCTCTCTCCCCTGCTTCTCAACCCCCTCCCTCTCATCCCTCCCTTTTCCATCCTGTTCCAACTCCCCGGAGGTGGGGAGGAGCCCCACCCAAACCCCTTCCCTGATCTAGGAGGTCCTTCCTCCTGTCTGTGTGCCCCACTTCTCCTGTCTCTCTCCGCTCTCCTCCCCAGGTCAACAGGACTGCCCCCCGGTCTGTTGGGGCTGCGGAGAAGCCGGGCACTTCCAGGATCAGTGCTCGGCGATGGAGGTCGCGACACTGGTCAGGATCACTGACGGTCCGCGGGCCACCCCCGATCAAGCAGGGACATATCGTATTCTGGTGAGTTTAAAAGGGGATACATACCAGGCTTTGGTGGATTCAGGCTGTTCTCAATCCTCTATTCACCAATGCTTGGTGCAAGACGGGGCATTGGACATGGATAAATGGGTGAGGGTGCGGTGTGTGCATGGGTATATTCACATGTATCTGGTGGTTACCACTGAGATACTATTCAGGGGAAAAAAGCATAGAGTAGAGGCCACAGTTAATTCCCACCTCTCCCATCCACTGATTTTGGGAACAAATTGGCCTGATTTTAAAAATGTATTAAGGGAAATATGTGTGGATGGGTCATGTAAAATGTTATCTCAGTGTATGTTGTGCGATGCTATGGCTGGAGAGGCGGTGCCAGGGCTGTCTACGTATGCTCCGCATCAAGATGACGCAAGAGAGGGAATTTCCATCCTCAGGGTGTTCCCTGGGGGGAATTTTCCTCTGGAGCAGTCACGTGATGAGTCCCTCAAGCACGCATTTGACCAAGTGAAAGTCAACGATGGTTAATAGCTCCAGCCTGGCATTGCACTCACGTACCCATATTTTTTATTATTAAAGATTGACTGTATCGAGTGACACAGGACACTCAAACAAAGTGGGTCAAACCCCTGTTATTTGTAGTGCGAGAGGTCCCGCAAGCCTTCACAGGGTTTTCCCCATTCAAGCTGCTGTATGGGCATCGGCTGCGTGGCGTGCTCAATGTCATACAGGAAGCTTGGGAGGAGGGACTTTCAAAGAGTAAAAATGAAATTCAGTACTTTCTTGATCTTAGAGCAAATCTCCTAAAATCATGGAGGGAGGCGGTCCCTGTGGCCTTAGTAACGGTAGTCCCTGAGAGGGTGAAGCTTGGGCCGGAGGTGACTCTCAAACCAAATTCATTCACCCCGGTCCCATGTGGAGACCACCTCTCACCGTCACAGCTCACAGACGTGGCCAAGTTGCAATTGGAATTTTGATGTGTTCTTGCCACTCCCCGGTTGCACGAACCTCATAGAGCACCACATCAAGACCACCCTGGGAGTGGTGGTTCGTAGCCGCCCCTATTGCCTTCCTGAACACAAAAGCTTTTGCACGCTCCTAATTTCTCTCTCCCCTTTATTTTGCAGATGGATGCATCTGACAGAGGGCTGGGGGGCAGTGCTCTCGCAGGAGGTGGAGGGGGAGGAGCGACTGGTGCTGTACATTAGTCGTAAGCTCTCGTTGAGAGAGACTAAGTACAGCACCATGGAGAAGGAGTGTCTGGCGATTAAGTGGGCTGTCCTCACTCTCCACTACTACCTGCTGGGGCGGGCTTTCACCCTCTGTTCAGATCACACCCCACTCCAGTTGCTCCACTGCATGAAGGATACCAATGCGCGAATCACCCGTTGGTACCTGGCACTTCAGCTGTTCAAATTTGAGGTGATCCACAGACCAGGAATGCAGATTGCTGTGGCTGACTTTCTCTCCAGAAATGGGGGGGTTGGGATTTGGTGGGCCGGATGTTGCCCTGGCCTGAGTCTGGCGGTGGGGATATGTGGTGATGGGGGCGTGGTCGTGTGTCTGGCAATGGTAAGGCTCGTCACCTGGGTTGTCATTATCTCTATCACCTGTTTCTTGTTGTAGTGATGGCGGAGGGAGACATAAAAAGGCGCACAAGGCGTCAGAGTGACAGAGAGAGAGAGAGATCAGAGAGAGAGACTGAACCTCTGTGTGCTCGATAGAAGCCTTTACTCATTTTTGTGTGTGACTACTTGGCCACTGAGTGCCTTTTTGTTTGTGTTTTATGAACGATGCTGAAGAGTAATAAACATAGTCATGTTGACAGTTTGCTACCTCCTGACTTCTTCATAACCCAAACAATGAACCTTCTACAGGGCGTTATAGGCACATTTGAACATTCGATTCAAGCCTAGTGATCAGGGCAGCTACACTGCATTTTTGGGAATCATAAACACACTTGAATGTTTGTTTCAAACCTAGTGAGCTGGCTGCCTAGACAGGATATTTTGGGCATCATAGATGAATGAATGAATGAATGTTATATTTATATAGCATTTTTCTGACACTACACTAAAAGCACTTCACATAGTGCACAGGGGGTTCTCCTCAACCACCACCAGTGTGCAGCATCCACATGGATGATGCGACAGTGGCCATAGTGTGCCAGTACGCTCACCACACACCAGCTGTTCACACACTTGATTCAAACCTAGTAAGCTGCCTCTCTAGACAGGATTTTTGGCATCATAAATGCATTTGATTCTAACAATTCAAACAGTTTGAATCTAGAGCACTGCCTATCTAGTCAGTATTGTTCAGCATATATTCAAATGTTTGAATTGGAACCTTATGTTCTATGATGCCCAGAAATGCTGTATAGGTTGGCAACTCACTATGTTTTGAAACACGCCCCTCCATTTCTCACTCACTTTTTTTTCTGTCTCAATGTGTTACTTTTTCCCTCCCTCACTCCCTCTTTCATCCTTTTAGCCTCATACTTTCTCTCTCTCACTTGTCGCTGGTTTAGTCAAAGGTAATTTTCCCAGATGACTGATCTTGGCACAACAGAGCATTCACACCTCAGCGGTCCCGTTCAGTGCCAAAGCCCAAATGCATGCATAAGTGTCTCACTAATGAAGACGGAACACGGGCCCAGTGCCATGAAGTAAATATGTGTGTCGCAAGCTAAATATGTGTGCACTTGTGTGTCCCAACAGGCTTGTTATAGAGAGTCGTCTCCTGCCTGCTGTCTTTCAAGTCATAGAGGTAAGTGTGCTTCTAAGCCTGCTGGATTTGCTCACTGTCTGTTTGCTTGTTTTATTTATTGCCTTGGGTTTTCTGCTCTGACTTTGGTAAGCAACTGAAATTACCAGAAAATGATGAGCTTTATGGAAATCAGAAAACACTATATTAAAAAAATTTCCCATGTTGCAGAAGTGCATGTAGTATTTTTAAAAAGAAGACAGTCTGTCCTTCATTTTATCAGCTGTCCTAAAAATATATATGATACATAGAGAGGTTTTAAAGGACCCATTCACCCAAAAATGAAAATTTTGTAATTATTTATGAACCCCCATGTTGTTCTAAACTCATATGCTGTTTTTTGTCTGTGGGACATAAAAGCAGACAAAATTCCAAAGAATCTTTACGAAGCTCTTTTCTATCAAATCAGAGTTCATAGTGAGCATGGCCATCAAGTTTCAAAATGGACAGAAAAACACTTAAAAAAGATGTTTTGTTGGGTAAACTATTTCTACACCATAACTTGAAACATGGTAATTTATAGGTGGTTAAATAATTCAAAGGCAGTTTAGCCTTGTAAATTGTGTGTGTGTGTGTGTGTGTGTAACAGTCAGACCTTTCCCCATCCTTGTATCCATTGAGTTATTATGCAAATGAGGCAGTGGGGGTCTGACTTATCAGAATGTAATGTGTAATTGGGTTGCAGAGTTAATGGAGTGTGGATGTGAGGTCTTTTCAACAGCAGGTTGCATTCTCATTAGAGAGGGTCCTGCATCAACTGTTAACAGTAAACACCAACCCCCCGAATGCACACAAACCCATACACACTCACACACACACACACACACACACACACACACACACACACACACCACACACACACACACACACATGTTGGTGCAGCTATCATTATGAGGACTCTCCATAGACATAATGATTTTTATACTGTACGAACTATAGATTCTATCCCCTAACCCTACCCTTAAACCTAACCCTCACAAAAATCTTTCTTCATTTTTAAATTTTCAATAAAACATTTAGTATGTTTTTTAAGTGATTTGAATTATGGGGACACTAGAAATGTCCTCATAAACCACATTTATAGCATAATACCCTTGTAATTACCAGTTTGTAACCTAAAAAAAGTCCTCATAAACCACTTAAACCTGCCCACACACACACACTTAATATAAACTCGCAACTATTTCCAATATAGGCCACAGTAATGGAACATTCACAGAGATGAGAAGCAAAGAACTTCCTTTAGATTTGCCTCAGATTTTTCTTTTTCATTACAATTTTTGAAGCTTTCTGATGAAAGCTCATTCAGGGTTCCCATGGATCCTTAAAAAGTCTTAAAATGTATGACAAGCTATCACTAAAGATCAACTGTTGATGATGATTATGTAGTGTTGATGAAATATGACAATGTTTACTTTTAATTGTTTATATTGTAATAAGCTGTAGATTATTGTAGGAGTGCACATTGTAAATCCTTTATTTGTTTGAATGAGCAGCTGGAAGCAAACATTTCAAAATAAGAGTCCCCTGTGTATTTCAAAGTTAAAGTGCCTTTAAAGTTAAAAGTTATACAAAGTTCCATGCATAAAGTGCATCTGGAATTTAATTAAATTTGGACTCTTGTAGCCTCTGTCTGGCCCTCCCCGTCACAGGAAAGAAAGACAAAGAACATTTAATATAGGCTACCAATTTTTAAAAAAACTATTGGGATACTAACTGGCTTTCTTACAACACATGATCAAATCAGCACAATCCAGTATCGGTCGACCTCTAATTTGTATTTATATAATGTACAAAAAGCAATTTCAATGTGATATACTTTATATGTGGAAAACATGTCTTGAGTATCTTAAACTTACATATAGCCTACCCTGTTTTACTGATAAGCAATGTTAAGGTCATGTTGAATGTGTGCCCCTACCTGTTTAAGTAATTGTCTGTGATACATGATTTATTTTGAGATTGTATTGGTTTGTTTTGGTATGGGGATTCAGTATTAATTTTATTTGTTCGGGTCTTGAAAAAGGTCTTAAAAAGTCTTACATTTGATTTTAAAAACTCTGCAGCAACCCTGTCATTGTTGAGCTGCCCAGCAGCAATCCTGAGCCAATCAATTTTTAGCCGTAACCTGAAGAGAAAAATTACCATTGCATTAAAACCACTTTTCAAGGTTAATGTAAGCCATAATCCCAGAGTGTTTCATGCAAGTGTAATTACCATTACCATCGGCCAAACTGACCAAAAAAAATCCAGAATTATTTCATTATAGAGCCCTTCATATGCAATCATTATACAAAGCATAAAAGTGACCAAATATATGATTAACATACAAGTAATATAAAAGCATAAAATTTGCATGCATATGACAGCAAAAAATAAACCTGAAAATCAAGATCATAAATTACACAATTACACTATGACAAAGAGTCATGAGATTCAGTATCCCTGCTCCTCTGCTGGTTTTCTCTCAATGCTCAGTAGTGAGCTGATTGCACACCTGTGATCTTCATTTACCATTTCATTTTCATTTTCTCTCCTATGCACATACCTGAGGTCTGTAATCACATATGCAGTATGTTTTCTATGCTGAGCTGAATCAAATGGTGGGAGAAGATCATTCTGCTTTCCTTTCTGGATACCTGACATGATAATATACTGTTTTATTTTATATATATATATATATATATATATATATATATATATATATATATATATATATATATATATATATATACACACACACACACACACACACACACACACACACGAGAGAATGCCCTTTTACCTGTGACCTTTGTGGCTGCTTTTACAAGCATGCTAGCAGTCTGCTTAACCATAAAAATACACACAAAATAGGCAACTTCAGCTGCTCATATTGCAACAAGCCCTAATCCAACTACAAGGCCCTGCGCAACCACATGTGCATCCACATTCAAAAGAAGCACCATATCTGATCAACTTGTGGCAAGGCTTTTCAGCTGGCCCGCTTCCTTCGGAATCACCAGAGAGTCCACGAGGAGGGCCACACCCGTTTTGGCTGCCCCACCTGTAGGAAGAGCTTCCAGGTTCGATCTGGACTGGCCAGGCACTGCTGTGGGGACAACCAAGTAGGCAGAGAGGGTGTAAGGAAGGCCACTTCAAGCACAAGAGAGGGAGAGGAGTGCCAGTTCATGAATATGATCTCCAATCCAGCTTCCTCTGTACCATACGTGTGCCAGAATTCGGAATTTTCTGAAGTTTGGACAGTATGATTAGTGGAGACCAGAGATGTGAGCAGTGTGGCTGTTCCTATAGGCATGCCAGCTCCACACCATCGGCATCTAGCACTGCGCTGTGTGCCTCAAGACCAATTCCAACCTGCTCGCACTCAAGAACCACCATCGCATTCATTCTGAAACTCGACGGAACCACTGCTCTGAGTGCGTCAAGGCTTTCCATGTCTCTTCTCAGCTACAAAATAACCTCCATGTGCATCAAAAGGAGCGTGAGTTTGCCTGCACTCTGTGCCAGTGGAGCTTACCCACCCAGGCTAGCTTCCATCTCCACTTGGAAATGCAACATTCCTATTCTGATTTCCTTGCTGAATTTGCAAATTTTCTATCAGACCTAGTAGTTACTGTAGATAGAGCTTTAATTGTTGGTGACTTCAACATTCACATAGATAATGAAAATGACACATTGGGATTAGCATTTAACGATATCTCAACTTGCTTGGAGTCAGACAAAATGTGACAGGACCAACTCATCTCCACAATCATACGCTAGATTTAATTCTGTCATATGGAGTTGATGTTGATACTATAGAAATTCTACCACAGAGCGATGATATCTCAGATCATTACCTAGTCTCTTGTATGCTGCAATCAGCTAGTGTTACCCAATCTACACCACGCTGTCATTCAGGTAGGACAATTCTTTCGACCACAAAAGATAGCTTCACTAATAATCTTCCAGATCTATCTCATACACTCAGTAAGCCCCAAAGTCTGGAAGAATTTGATGAAATAACAGAAAATATAAATACAGTCTTCTCTAGGACTCTTGATAGTGTAGTTTAATCCTTCTATTAAAGAAAATTTAAGAAAAAATCCCTGCACCATGGTACAATAATCACACTCATGCTCTCAAGAGAGCAGCTCTGAAAATGGAGCGCAAGTGGAAGAATAAAAAATTAGAGGTATTTCGCGGTGCATGGAAGTATACTGTCTGTAGCTAAAGACAGGCACTAAAATCTGCCAGGTCAGCATATTTTAGCAAACTCATAGAAAATATCCACAACAATCCTAGATGTTTATTCTGTACTGTGGCTAAATTGGTTAGGAATAAAGCCTCAACTGAACCTGATATTCCATCACAGCACAATAGTAATAACTTCATGAATTTCTTTACTGACAAAATTGAAATAATCAGAAATAAAATTGGAATTATGCATTCATCTGTCACAGTACCTCAGAAAACAGTGTGAAACTTCAATCCTTCGCTGTCATAGGTCATGAAGAGCTAACAAAACTTATCGAAACATCAAAAGCATGTATGTTAGATTCAATACCAACTAAGCTCTTAAAAGAGGTATTCCCTGTAATCTCAGAACCTGTTCTTAATATTATTAACTCCTCGCTATCCTTAGGACATGTCCCAAGAAACTTTAAAATGGCAGATATCAAACCACTTATTAAGAAGCCACAGCTTGATCCTGGAGAATTGGCTAGTTATAGACCAATTTCAAATCACCTGTTTATGTCGAAAATACTAGAAAAGTTTGTGTCCTCCCAATTATGTTAATTTCTACAGAGAAATAGTATATATAAACAATTTCAGTCAGGATTTAGGCCACACCACAGTACAGAGACTTCACTTATCAGAGTTACTAATGACTTGCTCTTATCATCTGATCGTGGCTGCATTTCTCTTCTAGTGCTTTTAGATCTTAGTGCTGCCTTCGACACGGTAGATCACGATATTCTCGAATTATGTTGGCATTTGTGGACTTGCATTAGCATGGTTTAGGTCCTATTTATCAGACTGCCACCACTTTGTCTGTGTAAACGAGGAACTGTCAAATAAAAATAAAAAAATAAGTATGGAGTGCTACAGGAATCAGTTTTAGGGCCTCTGCTCCTTAAATATGCTTCCCCTGGGAGATATTATCAGGAATCATGGAATAAGTTTCCACTGTTATGCTGACGATACCCAACTTTATATTTCTTCGAAACCCGACGAAATTTCACATTTCTCCAAATTAGCAGAGTGTATCAATGAAATCAAAGATTGGATGGCCAGAAATTTCCTTCTACTCAATTCCGACAAAACAGAGGTACTAGTTATTGTACCAAAAACCTCTAAAAATAAGCCGCTAAAATATAATTTGTCTCTTGATGGATGTACTGTTACATCGTCTTCTACATCGAAGAAGGCGTTATATTTGATACCAATATGTCATTTGAAAATCAAATGTTTCTAGAACAGCATTCTTCCACCTAAGAAATATTGCTAAGTTACGACACATGCTCTCTGTTGCTGATGCCGAAAAACTAATTCATGCATTCATGACCACAAGACTAGATTATTGTAATACATTACTGGGAGGATGTCCAGCAAGTTCAATAAATAAACTGAATTATTTTCCAAGAAATATGATCATATTAGCCCCATTTTATCGTCGTTACATTGGCTACCTGTTAAATTTCGTATTAATTTTTAAATTCTGTTGACTACATACAAAGCTTTGAATGGTCTAGCCCCACAGTATTTCAGTGACATTCTACCATGCTATATTCCATCAAGTTCATTACGATCACAAAACTCTGGCCTGTTAATAGTTCCTAGAATATCAAAATCCACAAAAGGAGATAGATCCTTTTCCTATTTGGCTCCTAAACTATAGAATAGTCTCCCTAACACTGTTCGGGATGCAGACACACTAACTCAGTTTAAGTCTAGACTAAAGACTCATCTATTAAGCCAGGCATTCACCTAATTTATTCTTCATCACACAATTAGGCTGCCCCAAAAATGGATCTAGTGGCTTACTTCGCAGAACTAAGCCAGGCGGACTCAACTATAAGGGAGTTTTCCCACTTCTTCTCCACCGTTGCCTTCTACACTGGATTTGATGATGCCATTCTAAAGTCCATATACAAGTTTGGACTCACAACACGCCAATGGAGGGAATTGCCGGATTCCAGAGATTACACTTGGGAGGAATATGTGAGGCTAATACTCGACACACTCGGTTCAGAGGATCCTCCTCTCTCAATCCCGGTTCCGGCTTCCGAGTCTTCCACGCCTGAGTCCGCTCCACGCCATGTCACAACCACATCTGATTCAGCTCCAAGCCATGTCACAGCCACGCCTCCGTCTGCTCTGTGCCCTGTCGCAGCCGCACCACAGTCAGCTCCACGCCATCTCACAGTCAAATCTGAGTCCGCTCCACGCCATGTCACTGCCACGTCTGAGTCCGCTCCATGCCATGTCACAGCCACGTCTGAGTCCGCTCCATGCCATGTCACAACCATGTCTGAGTCTGTTCCACGCCATGTCACAGCCACGTCTGAGTCTGCTCCACGCCATGTCACAGCCACGTCTGAGTCTGCTCCACGCCATGTCACAGCCACGTCTGAGTCGGCTCCATGCCATGTCACAGTCCAGTCTTCCACAACTCCTTGCTCCAAGTATTCCACGGCACCTTGCTCCAAGATTTCTGCGGCCCCTTTCTCGAAGCCCTTCACGGCCCTTGTCTCCAAGTTGAATTATCCGCCACTGATATCGGTGCATAGGGCCACGAAGACCCTTCCCCAGAAATTGTCAGTGCCCTTGCCTGCCACGGTCAATGAGCAAATGCCCACGCCTGCCACAGCCAACGAGTCAATGCCCACACCTGCCACGGCCAACGAGCTGGAAGCTTCCTCCGTCCCAGAGCGTTGTCAATCTCGTCTGTCCCAGAGCGTTGTCAATCTCGTCCATCCCAGAGCCAGCGTTGCCAGCCTCGTCCATCCCAGATCCTGCATTGCCAACCTCGTCCATCCCAGAGCCTGCGTTGCCAGCCTCGTCTGTCCCAGAGCCTGCGTTGCCAACTTTGGCCTCCCGGAGGAGGAGGAGGAGGAGAAAGGGTTTCGTTTCCAAGTCTCTGCCCATGTTCACGACCACAGAGGTTGTCTCCGAGACTCTGCCTATGCCCACAACCACAGAGGTCATTCCCGAGTCTCTGTCTACGCCCACGACCACAAAGGTCGTTCCAGAGTCTCTGCCACGGCTTCGCCCCTCGAGCCTCTCACGGCTCCGCCTAACACGTCTTCACCCCTCGAGCCTCCTATGGCTCCGCCTTCCACAACTCCACCCTCAGAGTCTTCCACGGTTCCAGTCTGTAGTCTGTGGCCACCACCCAGGCCTCCTGTCCCTGTCTCTAGTCTGTGGCCACCTCCCAGGCCTCCTGACCCTGTTTCAGCCCTGTGGCCGCCAACTAAGCCTCTTGATCCAGACCCAACCGTGAGGTGGTCTCCTGGGTCTCCTGGCCAACCGCCTGATCTGCTTTGGTCTTCTGGGTCTCCTGGTCATCCACTTGATCTGCTCTGGTCTCCTTGGTCTCCTGGCCAACCGCCTGATCTGCTCTGGTCTTCTGGGTCTCCTGACAATCTGCCTGATCTGCTCTGGTCTCCTTGGTCTCCTGGCCGTCCACCTGATCTGCTCTGGTCTTCTGGGTCTCCTGACAATCTGCCTGATCTGCTCTGGTCTCCTTGGTCTCCTGGCCGTCCGCCTGATCTGCTCTGGTCTTCTGGGTCTTCTGACCGTTCAACTGATCTGCTCTGGTCTCCTTGGTCTCCTGGCCACCCACCTGATCTGCTCTGGTCTCCTTGGTCTCCTGGCTGTCTGCCTGATCTGCTCTGGTCTCCCTGGTCTCATGGCTGTCCACCTGATCTGCTCTGGTCTTCTGAGTCTCTTGGCCATCCGCCTAGTCTTCTCTGGTCTCCCTGGTCTCATGGCTGTCCACCTGATCTGCTCTGGTCAACTGAGTCTCCTGGCCATCCACCTAATCTGCTCTGGTCTCCCTGGTATCATGGCTGTCCACCTGATCTGCTATGGTCTTCTGAGTCTCTTCTGTTTGACTTGTGTTTTGCCCCTGTCGTCTGTTTCCCATGGACTACATTTCCCATAATTCCCTGCCCTCATCACTGCCAGCTGTCCTCGAATGTTTTCACCTGTCTTTCATTACTCATTATCCATTGTGTATTTAATGCCCTGTTGTTTGCTTAGTCTTTGTGTGTTTTGACCTCTTGTGTATGACCAGTGCCCATAGTGGATGTTTCCTTTGTTCCTCTGTTTTCCCATCGTGGATGTTTTCCTTGGTCCTGTGCTTACACCGTTATGTTGTACTTTGTTTATTTAATAAAACTCTATTTAGCCACACCTAGATCCAGCTCTTGGGACTTCCTTCCTAACGTTCCATCAAACGTTACACAAAGGACAATGCATCTATATGAACTTCTGCAGTTAATCCAGGATGAACTTCAAAGACATTAGTCATTAATCTTACAGTTCTTACACAATCTTTGTTTAAACACTGGCCCTTAACACTTACTTAGTTTAATAATTTTAAACCATGACTTGCACTGCACATAAATAAGTAATATTGGCATTATATTCATGCTGTTAGCCAGAGGGGAACTGGCACCCACAGTGAGCCTGGTTTCTTCCAAGGTTATTTTTCTCCATTAACCAACATCTTATTGAGTTTTGTGTTCCTTGCCACAGTCGCCTTCGGCTTGCTCACAGGGTTTCTAAATACAATTATTATTTAATTACTTATTTTTATACACACTTCATAATCATATTTAATCAAACTACACAATGATGACTCTAAGACTTTATAGATATTACAATGCATGATTTTCTGAAAAGCTGCTTTGAAATGATGTGTGTTGTCAAAGGCACTATACAAATGTATATGTCCTCTTATTGTCTGATTCCAATACTGACAAATGGCAATATTTGAAAAGAAATCACACATTTTGGCCTTGTGCATCCTTAATATATGGTATAAATAGTTATTGCTTAGAAGTTGAAGAATTGCTCTTAAAATATATTTTTTTAATACATTTGAGGGACGATAAGAATATAGAACCAATTACCAAGTTTTGCGATAAATGATTTGGCCTACTACTGTATCACCCTTTTCAGAGTCTTGTTATTCTTGTTATTAAGCTATCTTTGATTTTGAGGCCATACTGGACACATTTTAACTGCTCCAGTCAGAGTGTAGCCTGGCCTCTGAATCTCAGTATAATTAAAATGTGGTCCATTTATCCTCATAAGAACATAAAAGGAAGCTGAGGACTCTAATAAACAAGTGATCACTAATGAACAAGAAGAGAGAGAGGTTTTTTTTCTTCTTACTCCTTTGGCTATCTCAGCAAAGCTAGTGAGCTGTGAGAGATGTTAGGTACAACCTCACATCCTCTTAAATCCCAATCCCTCAATACTGCTGCCCTGCCAGTTCACAATCTGCCCTGCCTGCTTGTTGTAACAAGCCAAAGGATTACTGCTCACCAAACATTTGAATTGTGTTAATGTGCTGAGACGTGTTGTCTTGGTGTATAATAAATCTCAAAGCACCTTATTGGTTGCAACTTTAAAAACAAAAAACAAGACTTATACTGATGACAAAGTCTGAATTGTTTAACATACAGTATATAGCCAATTCAGCACTATGAAGACAATGCTAGGAGTCAATTAGCAATTATACAACTCAAGTCAACAAGAGATCTACAGTAGGGGCATGTTTAAAACCAAATTGAAAATGTAAAAATCAAATCTAAACCTGGAAGCAAACAGAACATTTTAGGATTTTGAAACATTAAAACAAAGAAATATTTGAATTGAATTATTTGACATGAATGATCAATATTTAAAAGTCTGCATTATTTCTAGCAGTCATGGCTTGTAGAGTGCATTTCAGCTTGAGTGTATGCAAAAGCCTGTGATTTATTTGAACAGCTTTACTCTTTACTTGAGTCTCTTAAGTATCAAGGCAGCCATAAACCATATCAAGAACAAGATAATCACCTCAGCTTTTATCATTGTAGCGTTGTTGAGGGAACATTTCTGGTGTATCACTCCAACTGAGCTTTTCTCAGTGTTTGCATTACCATGGCCTTCTGTTGAATGTGACCTGACAGTATAGCTCGCACAGGAAAATAATTCATTAATGTTCTTGAGAGCTGAGATGTGCTCACTGCCAAACTTTCTGAGCAAAAAAGTGCGCAGAAAGCTTTTAGCTGTTCTTGTCAATCTAAGGACCTGAAAGAGGAGGAGAAAGAGGGTATTTTAAGATAATAATAGATGTAAGTGCAAGGTAGTGTCATGTTCTTAGTATTTTTACTTTAATACAGTGTAAGACAACAGGCGCACTGAAAAAACATTTTTAGGACCTTAAAGTTATGTAATCTTTAAAATATCATATTTGAAATATGACATAATACCTTTTAAAATCATATAAACTGAAATATTTTGATGGTTGTACAGATTGCATCAAATGGCATCATCAAATCTTAGTCAACCCTTTGACTTTACAGTTTGGTCCAGCTTTAATTCCAAGATGGTCTTAAATAGTTAAATTGTAGATTATTCTGGTTTGTTAAGGCTGGTTCACACTACCCCAACAAATGACATCAACCAATGGAAATTGGTGTTTATTGCCAATTGTTGGTGCAGTGTGTACTAGCCTTTGCTGGCAAAAGCAGGTTACACTGGCTATTATTGGAGGTAGACCAGCTGGACCAGTGTAGCCAAACCCAGCATGAATTGTGTAAACCAGCAATTGAGCTGGTCACCATCTGAATCTGCTCAGCTATTCTAGACTATATTTTTATATTTTTCCAACTAATTTTGTGAGAACTGTTCAGAGAGCCAGGTGCCATGTAAACACATGTATAACTACCATGTAATATGCTGTAAATATAGGCTGTTGCTCTTATTTGAAAGTTACTCTTGCGGATCAGCTTGCTGGTCCTGTTGTAAAGACATGGACAAGGGCAGTTACAATGAAGTAAACAGCAGTTAAGTCACTTTTTCTGATACTGTAGCTTCACTAGACCTTGAGCATGGGAAATTACTTCGGACCCTGCAACGACATATGTGATATCTCTCTCGAGGGCTTCTGTTTTTAATAAATAATAAATCACAATGTATCCTTTGTATTGAGCCAAGTGGACAATCTGTGACGTTTTGATCTTTTATTGGTAACACGTCTTCTCGTCACACAAATTCCCAGCTTTAATAAACTTGAGCAGAATTGTGAAAATGTGGAATTTCTTCGCATGAGCTTGCGTTTCCAGTCACCTGCATTCGGATGTGTATGAATGGAACTGAATGGAAGCAAAGTCTAGTGTGACTGCACCTTGTTGGTGGTAAAATATCCCATCCTACCTTGTATAGTTATCATACAGTGTGATTTTGAGGGAGCCACTTAACTCTGCATGACATGAGCGCTGGTTTGCTCCATGTTAAACAAGCTGTTTTCAGCACTGGGCCAACATTAAATGCTTCCCCGTTGTGTCTCCAGTGTGTGTGTGTGTGCTATATTTATGTGTGGACTGAAGGTTCCTGATGAATGCACTACCCCTCCACTCCACCTCTCCCGAGGCTCAGTGCGGAAATAAAGGAGAAAAAGTAATGATTCCAGGCCTTGAAAATTCTTACACAGTCTGTGAAGGGGCTCCCAGATTCCCCTGAGACAGACATACCATTCTCAATCTGTGTGTCAGCCTGCAGTTGGCCAGACCTCTCTCTCTCTTTCTCTCTCTCCTCAGTCTCACTTAGACCTCTAATTAAAACCCCCATTGATTATTTCCCCTCCTTTTTCTGCCTTCTTTCTGCTCTCCTTTGTCTGTTTTTCATGTTTTTAATCGGCCCCTGGACCTGAGCTCTCTGCAGGATTGGACAGTGTCTTTGACCCTAGTCGAAAGACACAAACAACACCATCCCAGCACCTCTGGCCTTTCCCAGGTCCCCCCGATGGCCTCATCCAGCCTCAGGTGTCCACCCTGTGGGAGAGACAAGAAGGGCAGGGACAAGGTTCTTGTGGTCTGACTGCATCTCTGCCCTTTCTGACTGGGTTCACTCTCCATTCATATTAGACATCTACACAAAAGTGGAACTGATAATCTGCGCATTTTGGTATTGCTGGTGTATAGCGGACGTTGCTGATTTTCACACACAACAGTCATCATGGTTACTTGCATAACCTCCGTTCCCGAGGGATCACTCTTGGGAGCCCAAGACACCTCTGGTCTTTGATAAAAGGCCAATGAAAATTGGCGAGTGGTATTTGCATGCCACTCCCCCGGACATACGGGTATAAAAGGAGCTGGCGTGCAACCACTCATTCAGGTTTTATGCTGAGGAGCCGAGACAAGGTCCGGCCATTTCAGCGGGTAGTTCAGCATTGTGGCAGGAGGGACACAATGTCTCATTCCCTCCATCAGGGAACGGAGGTTACGCAAGTAACCATGATGTTCCCTATCTGTCACTCACTCGACGTTGTGTCGATGTAGTGACACTAGGGGTCCCTATACAAAACGCCGCAACTGGCTGAACTGTGTTACGTGAACTGGCGGTGTGCGACGGGCAGACAACTGTGTACCTCGTAGCCAGTGCACCAGGCCGACACGTAACCTCCCCCAACATAGTTATGAGTGTCAAATAGCCCTTTGGGGACAAGTTGACTATCCAAAAGATAGAGACAGGCTAGCCCAGTCGTGGCCTCTTTTCCCCTTCTTTTTTCCACTCTCTAAAAAAAGGGGGATTATCCGACTGGGCCGACCAGGTCTAGTCAGGGGGTGTCCCTCCCAAAGGGAGGACACCGCGGAGACCAGACCTCGCCCAGAGAGAGGAGGGAATATTTAAGTGGAAATACGTCACATGGTCTTGTCGAGCTATGTCGGAAGTATGTCATGTGGGGAAGTCTCATGGTAGGTCCTACCCAATGGGGGAGGAGTTACTACAAACATGGAGACTGTGGAAGCGGGGCCTCTGCCCAAGGAAGACGCAGTTTGCTAACAGGGAAACGAATTAGCGGAAGATATACATCACATGGGGTTACCTACGGGGAACCGCCACATATGGAGCACCAACCCCAGTACAGGGCTTTTAGTTAGCATGTGTTAGTCTCTCCGAAAACTCGACTGCCACAGGGCTCGAAGGAAGTCAACCAGGGAACATAGTTTGTGAACACTACTGGGAGCTAATGGCGCACGTCTTCAGCTCAGGGGAGGTGAAAGGCGCTATGTGCAAGCGATACACCCGGCCGGCTATCCCAGACTTATCTGCTTGTATTGCGTGCCACTACACGGGATGAAACTGGTTCCACCTGGAGGTTGTAGAACCTCGCAAAGGTGTTGAATGTTGCCCAGCCTGCTGCTCTGCAAATGTCTGTTAGAGAGGCACCCCTGGCCAGGGCCCAGGAGGCCGCTACGCCCCTGGTAGAATGGGCTCGTAGCCCTACCGGGGGCGGCACGTCCTGGGCGTGATATGCCATAGTTATGGCATCAATGCCAGTGGGCGATCCTCTGCTTGGAGACAGCGCTTCCTTTCCGCTGTCCGCAAAAGCAGACAAAGAGCTGCTCAGAGATTCTAAAGCTCTGCATGCGATCCAAATAGATGTGTAAAGCATGCACCGGATGCAGCAATGACAGGGCTGGGTCTGCCTCCTCCTGGGGCAAGGCTTGCAGGTTCACCAACTGATCCCTAAAAGGGATCGTGGGAACCTTGGGCACATAGCCCGGTGGGGGTCTCAAGATCACGTGAGAGTAGCCCAGACCGAACTCCAGGCAAATTTCACTGAGAAGACTTGCAGGTCTCATACCCTCTTGATAGAAGTGAGCGCAGTCAGGAAGGCAGTCATCAAGGAGAGTGCCTTAAGCTCAGCTGACTGCAAAGGCTCAAAGGGGGCTCTCTGTAGACCCTGAAGAACTACAGAGAGGTCCCATGAGGGAACGAGGCTCGGTCTGGAAGGGTTCAGCCTCCTGGTGCCTCTCTGGAACCAGATGATCAGGTTATGCTTCCCTAAGGACTTACCGTCCACTGTGTCGTGGTGTCGCGAGGAGTGTGAGGTCCGAGAACCACATCTGGGTGGGCCAGTAGGGTGCTACCAGGATGACCTGCTCCTCGTCCTCCCTGACCTTGCACAGAGTTTGTGCAAGTAGGTTCACTGGGGGAAACACATATTTGTGCAGTCCAGGGAGCCAGCTGTGTGCCAGCTCATCAATACCGAGAGGTGCCTCGGTCAGGGCAGAGCGGGCAGTGGGAGGATTCTTGGGAGGCGAACAGGTCTACCTGTGCCTGTCCGAATCGACTCCAGATCAGCTGAACCACCTGAGGGTGGAGTCTCCACTCTCCCCTGAGGGTAACCTGCCATGACAGCACGTCCGCTGCAGTGTTGAGGTCGCCCGGGATGTGAGTGGCTCGCAGCGACTTGAGGTGCTGCTGACTCCAGAGGAGGAGATGGCGGGCGAATTGTGACATACAACAAGAGCGCAGACCGCCTTGGCGGTTGACATATGCTACTGTTGCCGTGTTGTCTGTCCGAACTAACACTTGCTTGCCCTGGATCAACGGCTGGAACCTCCACAGGGCGAGCAGAATTGCCAGCAACTCGAGGCATTTGATGTGCCAACGCAGCCGCGGGCCCGTCTACAAGCTGCGGCTGTGTGCCCATTGCAAACGGTGCCCCAGCCCGTCTTGGAGGCGTCTGTCATGACCACGACGTGCCTGGAGACCTGCTCTAGGGGAACGCCTGCCCATAGAAATGCGAGGTCGGTCCAAGGACTGAAGAGGCGGTGACAGAACGTCGTGATGACCACGTGATGTGTCCCGCGTTGCCATGCCCATCTCGGGACTCGAGTCTGAAGCCAGTGCTGAAGCGGTCTCATATGCATCAACCCGAGTGAAGTGGCCACCGCTGAGGATGCCATATGCCCCAGGAGCCTCTGAAAGTGTTTCAGTGGAACCGCTGTTTTCTGTTTGAACGCCTTCAAACAGGTCAGCACTGACTGTGCGTGCTCGTTCGTGAGGTGCTGTCAACGAGACTGAGTCCAACTCCAAACCGAGAAAAGAGATGCTCTGAAACGGGAGGAGCTTGCTCTTTTCCCAGTTGACCCGAAGCCCTAATCGGCTGAGGTACAAGAGCACCAAGTCCCTGTGTGCACACAACATGTCCCGAGAGTGAGCTAGGATTAGCCAATCGTCGAGATAGTTGAGAATGTGAATGCCCACCTCCCTTAACAGGGTAAGAGCTGCCTCTGCGACCTTCATGAAGACGTGAGGGGACAAGGACAGACCGAAAGGCAGGACCTTGTACTGATACGCCCGACTCTTGAATGCAAACCACAGGAAGGATCTGTGTCGAGGTAGAATCGAGACGTGAAAGTACACATCCTTCAGGTCTACCGCCGCGAACCAATCTTGATGCGGACGCTCGCCAGAATGTGTTTTTGCATCAGCATCTTGAACAGGAGTCTGTGTAAAGCCCTTCAGTACTCGCAGGTCCAAGATTGGCCGCAACCCACCGCCTTTTTTCGGTACAATGAAGTAGGTGCTGTAAAACCTCTTCTTCATCTCGGCCAGAGGGACAGGTTCTATCGCACCCTTCCGTAGGTCAGTGGCGATCTCCGCGTGCAAGGTAGCAGCGTTTTTGTCAGCAGCGTTTACTGCTGAACCTGGGCAGACGCCTGGCGAACTGAACCGCGTAGCCGAGTCAGACGGTCCGGATCAGCCATCGCGACAGATTGGAAAGTGCAAGCCGCACTGTGCAAGCTCCGCACAAGGGGGACCAACGGGACAATCTTGTCAGACATACCGGCAGGTGGGGCCTCGCGGCAGGGCGGAGCTCGAGGTGCCACAGCATGTTGTGGCTGTGCTGAGTCTAGGGACATTGAAGCACTTACCTGGCACCTTGTGACCACCCCTGGAACAGCCTGGGACGGGGGAGGAAGAGGCCTGTCCTTGTGACCCGTGGAGACTGTCACATCGGGGGCAGATTTGTGCCATAGCTGGGCGCGCAGGGACGGGGAGACCGCTGCTGGAGCGCCAAACCTGCCAAAATGGAATGGTGGACGGTGGTCGTGATGATGGCCGTGCACACCGGATATGTGACCCAGGGAATGAGGAAACAGCTCTTTTGCTGAACTGTTGGGTACCGCAGCCACTTGGGCATGCAGCGAAATCAAATGAAAAGCAACAAAAGATTCTCCTCCTGGCCCTCCACCAGGGGATGGAGTGGTCTTATTACCAGCTCCAAGGCAGTGGGTTTCGTCGTCCCTGGGTTGCCCGTCTCAGGGGTGCTTTGAAGGCTTTCGTGGGTTCTTGGTGGCCGGCCATGAGACGGGTGGCGTCTGCTTCCTGCGGTGGGCTCCACGCCGGGGCCGGGCCAAAGGGGCAGGCTGTAGCGGAGCCAGCACAGTCACCACAGGGGGACGCCCTTGGTGACGAGCAGGCGGGGTGCAGGATCTTGAGCCGCGCCGGGGCAGGATATGCTGGATATTCTCTGTCTGCTGCTTTACCATAGAGAACTGCTGGGCAAAGTCCTCAACGGTGTCGCCAAATAGGCCAACCTGAGAGATTGGGGCAGCAAGGAACTGTGCCTTGTCGGCCTCACCCATCTTGACCAGATTCAGCCAAAGGTGGCACTCCTGGACCACTAAGGTGGACATCGCCTGCCCGAGAGACTGCGCAGTGACCTTCATCGCCCGGAGAGCGAGTTCGGTCGCCGACCGCAGTTCCTGCATCAAATCTGGGGCGGAACTACCCTTGTGCAGTTATTTTAGCGCCTTGGCTTGGTGGACCTGCAGGAGAGCCATGGCATGCAGGGCAGAGGTGGCTTGTCCAGCAGCACTGTAGGCTTTGGCCATCAGGGATGACGTGAACCTACAGGCCTTGGATGGGAGCTTAGGGTGTCCGTGCCAGGTGGCGGCGCTCTGCGGGCATAGGTGCCCCGCGAGTGCCTTGTCCTCCGGGGAAATCGCCGAATAGCCCCTGGCCGCCCCGCGATTGACGGTAGTGAGGGCGGTGCCTCCCACGATTTTGTTAGCTCCTCGTGCACTTCCGGGAAGACAGGTACTGGAGCGGGGTGTGGCTGCTTTGAGCAGCGCCGCGAGCCAAGGAACCAATCATTGAGCTGCGAGGGTTCAGGGGAGAGCGGAGGATTCCACACTAGCCCGACGCTCGTGGCCGCCCGGGAAAGCATGTCCATCATTTGCGCATCAGCCTGTGACTGGGCAATCGTCCCCGAAGGGGGAGAGCCCAGCTGAGGCTTCTGCATCCGACTGGACAAGCCCACTCTCCGATGCTGCGCTCAAGAGCTCATCAGCTTCGCGGGCTCCGAACAAGAGGTCGAACTCGCCTTGAGACGAGCCGGCGGACTCATCCGGAAGCCCGATCGGGGCAGGGAAATGGGAGGTCTGTGGGGTATACCCGGCGGAGGTGGTCCCATTGGGGTCCCCAAATCACCCCCAGTGCTAGCCGCGCTGGCCTCATACTCATAGGTAGAAGGACCGAGGCGGGGAGCCGCTGGGGTGGCTTGCTTTCTTATGAAATCAAGCCGCAACTGCAACGTTGCCATGGTCATGTTCTCGCAGTGAGTACATGAACCATCCACGAATGCTGTCTCCACGTGGGTCACGCTCAGGCACGAAAGACAGCGATCGTGACCATCTTAAGTTGAGAGGTAAAGACCGCAACCAGGAATAACACACAAACGGAAAGGCATCTTTAAAAGGATTCGTCTTTAAAAAGACGTTCTGTGTGTGCCACTCTTTTAGGGAAATATACTTTTTTAGAAAAATGTACTCTCTTTTTTCTGCCGAAGCGCCCAGGGGCATTTTCTGCAGTGCACCAGTGCAGAGGAGGGAGAAGCCGCTGAAATGCTCCATCAGATCCAGCAGAGGGGAATGAACAGTCAGCTCAGTAAACATCGACCATTCGGCTCCAAAGAGAAAATCTGAATGAGTGGTTGCACGCCAGCTCCTTTTATATCCGTATGTCCGGGGGAGTGGCATGCAAATACCACTCGCCAATTTTCATTGGTCTTTTATCAAAGACCAGAGGTGTCTCGGGCTTCCAAGAGTGACCCCTAGTGTCACTACATCGACACAACGTTGAGTGAGTGACAGATAGGGAATTCTAGAATTTACTCAGAATGGTGCCAAAAAAAACAAAAAAACAACATCCATTGAGTGGCAGTTCTGCGTACAGAAACGCCTTTGTTGATGAGAGAAGTCAACGGAGAATGGCCAGACTGGTTTGTGCTGACAGAAAGGATACGGTAACTCAGATAACCTCAATAGCAGTGAGCAGAACAGCATCACAAAATGCACAACACCTCAAACCTTGAGGCTACAACAGCAGAAGACCACTTATTAGGACCATTATGTTCCTAACAAAGTGATCGGTGAGTGTATATTTACTGTATTAATAATAATAATCACAACTTGATTGCCACATTTTCTGAATAAAAGCCAAAGTCCACTCTGCGGCCATCTTGGGAACATTCCTGGGCAGACATAAGCAACATAAAAGTAAAGCTCATATCTACTTGAATGGGGAAAGACCAAAATCTCCAAAACGATTGGTCAAGGTTATCATCAGCAGTCAAATCTGACATCAATGATATTGTAAATTGTTGCTAGTCGAGCTAATGCACATGCATGTTCTCGAGTTGACTGACAGGCGATGTCTGTATTTAAAAGGTGATTGGCTCTTTTACCTGTAAGAATGGAGTTCCTTTTCTACATCTGACACATTGGGTGTTCCAATTTCTCCCATTAATTATAAAACAAGTGCTCCATCTCAGGCTAAATAGTCTCTTTTTCACTTGTTTAATCATCCATCATGCAAAAAAACATAATTCTGTTTAAAGTGTAATAGCACACTTCTCTTCAACAAGCCACATTATTTGAGGTAGCCGCATTATTTGAGGTATCAAAAACAGTGCAGGAAGAGTTGTTTAGTGCTAAAGTGTAATACTTAGGTTTACGTAGAGGCCTGCACTCCCGCAAGATCTGCGGGACCCGGCACAACAGAGTGTGACGTGGGACAAGATTTGATTGCTGAGTGTGGGTGGGAATACAGACGGAACCTTACGGGAGTGGGTCTGAAAAAATTGGATAGACCTCTGTCTGCGGGCTTTTGCGGGAGCGGGACAAGATATGACATATTTTTTGCGGGACTGAGACAGAATCTTGTGGAGCAGGTCTAAAAAATCCATCCCGCACAGACCTCTAGTTTAAAGTTTTGTTTAATCTACTAACCCCAAGTACGAGCAATACTAATAGTGATGGTTGTCATAGCAAGAAGCACTAATAAGCAATTCATAATTTCACAAATGTAAGCTGTGTACATTATAATGAGCACACCAATACGCTGACTACTCCCAGAAATCAGCACATTTAAAAAATCTGACAAAGCAAGAAATCTGTGTTTAAATGACATTTGAAATAATGGTGTTTCAAGTATTATAACCCTGCGTTTTGACATCAAACCATGAAGAAGCATGTGCACAACACATGCGCACATTGGATAAGCTGGTAAGAATGGCGGTAAAAGTTTTTTACATGCAACACGAAATTGACGAATTGGTCAAAAATCTACCCGGGTTGATCGGTTAATTTTAAGGCCATTTATGACTTTATGATTTATGACACTGATAAATGAAAGCCGTTTAATGTGTTTACATGACCACACACTTTGTTGGCTAATTAAGCATAATCGGTGTAAGACCGTGCATGAAAACGTATTCAATTGTTTACACCATGTAGGTTTGGCAGAGCAATATAATTAAACTGAACACGTATATCATCGAATATGGCTCATCAATTAGATTTTTGCTGTTAATATACATTTTATAAATTTTATTAATTCATTTGTTTCATATGATTGTATTTTTGTTTTTTCAAGAGCATCACAATAATGTCCTTGGTGGCACGATGCAGAACACCATGGCTCTCCTCGGCAATCTGATTGTACAGAGGACACAGACCTCCATCTGTTCTACAAGCACAGTGCAGTATATCTGAACGTCACTCGCTTTGATACATGAGCCCAGCAGATTTGAGCCTGCCTCTGAAGCAGCAAACACAAACCCACCCAGTCTTTTCACCCAGACACTTCCACGCACATGAAAAGACCCTGCATTCAGAGAGCTACCCTTGTTTTGTTTTGGAGTGTTTTCATTCCATTACCAGACCCTCATTGCTCTCATCTCTCTGTCTGACTTTTTTGTGTGACTCTGATGGAAGGGAGGGCGTTCAGCTGGCTTTTGAAGGGCTTCCGTCAGACACTGCTGCTTTTATCAGTGAACCTCTCGGTTTGGACTCTACTATGGCGGCCCTGTAACCCGCATATACTTAGTGTCCCACCCACCAGCCTTAACGTCGCCCACTGTCTATGCTTGGGCATCAACAAACAACCTTCCATTTTAACTCTGTTCCACTCTCCCTCTCCTCCTGTTCTCATCTGAGGCTATCTATTCAGCCACTGGGCAGCCTCTCTGTCAATGCCATTGCTAGGCTGATTTTACCAGTGGCGAATGCACAGGTCCAGCAGAGGCTTTTTTTGCTGGTATAACAGGTCTCCAAATAGATAAATAAGTACATTTTCTCCCTGTCATTCTCATTTATATATATTTGCCTGTGTATTTTCAATTGCTTTCCATTCCTGTGTTCTGTACATTTGCACACTTTGTCAGTGTTCAAAGTAGGGATGAACCCACTTTTTTGGACTACTTTACTGTGTTTTTATGATTCTTTTCTATCATTTTTTGGAGCTTGAAGAAACGACCATGACTAAAATGCTGTATCAAATTTGAACTGGTCTCATCTAAATAATACCTGATACATTTAAAAATGTCCATATCGGAGCTGATACCAATCCAGATATCTGATCGTTGCTTCCCTAGTTCAAACATATAGTGGCAAAAAGTTTATCCAAAAAAAAAACAAATAAATAAAAAAAAATAAATATTATTCCTTGTCATTCACAAGCAAATCATGAGTCTGAGCTCCTCACCTTAGGGCCTTGAAAATTTCCAGTGAATCTTCCAAATGAATATTCACTTCAAATAATCATTAGTAATTGTTTTTTGTTTGTTTGTTTGTTTATTTTTTGGTAGATTGTTTAGAAAGGTTTTATTGAAGTTTGAGCTAGGCTAGCGTAATCGTTCAGTGTTATGTCATGTATTTGTTGCTGGATTTTGTGTCTAAGTTTGTTTTATCAAGCCTGCTCTGTGAATGCCCAGTCTCACCCTGATGCTTTCACCTCCCTTGTGCTGAATTATGGAATAATTAATTCCTGTAGCCTTGCTCATGCTAACAGTTTAGGACCCTTATGTGGCATGCTTGTCTTCGCTACATCCTAGGGCGAGATGGACACTGAGGAGTGTGTGGGTGTGCATTTGTTTGTGTGCCATGTTTGCTTTATACAAAAGATGAGTCAAATTCACACACACTCTCCACATTTAACACACTGTAAAACAAGGGGGGCACTATGAAAAAAGAGCGTTGGTTCACACTTACACACACAAATATACATTTCTAGAGAGGGTGCGATTCATAGTAATGCTGTGAAGAAACACATTTTCAGACCTCCGTCCCTGAGAAGTCTCACCTCAGGAATGGAGTGATGGCTGGGGGTGGATGACAGTAATTTTGCAGAGGAGGATATGTTCCTGGATCAACATCCTTGTTGGTCCTGAAAGTACATTCCTATCAGTCAGGTTTTAAGGATAGAGTAAGGGTGTAGTGTTTGATTTAGGGCTGGGAAAACAGGCTTCATCAACATTCTTTACAACACATCGTTTCCCTCTGATTTTAGGTTTGTGCCTTTTTTAAAAAGAGCTAATGGGCTCTAGTTTAAATTGCAGCCATCAAAGCCACACACATACTGGGAAATTTAGCCAGCAAAACTATACCAATACTGAGTCTGACCTTACATGAGGACTGAACAATAATATAACTGATGTAGCTTTACAAAACCACCCCACACACAAACTGTCACGCTAGTGCAGGAAACACAGAAGATGGTTAGAACCCAAACACAAATTTATTTATCAACAGGGTGACGATGAAGATGAAGACAGAAAACCATAAACAAACTAAGGTAAGTATAAACACCAAGACTATACACCAATCAGCCACAACATTAAAATCACCTGCATAATATCATGTAGGTCCCCCTCATGCCACCAAAACAGTGCCAACCCGCATCTCAGAATAGCATTCTGAGATGCTATTTTTCAGACAACAATTGTACAGAGTGGTTATCTGAGTTTCCATAGACTTTGTCAGTTCAAACCAGTCTGGCCATTCTCTGTTGACCTCTCTCATCAACAAGGTGTTTCCGCCCACAGAACTGCCGCTCACTGGATGTTTTTTGTTTTTGGCACCATTCTGAGTAAATTCTAGAGACTGTTGTGTGTGAAAATTCCAGGAGATCAGCACTTACAGAAATACTCAAACCAGCCCGTCTGGAACCAACAATCAAGAGGAGAAGTGGACGGAGCTGCAGGAGTCTCAGAAGGTGGAGCGGATGGAGCCGCAGGAGGCGGAGGACCGTGGCAGGCATGGGCGCTGGCTCATGAACCGTGGCAGGCATGGGCGCTGGCTCGTGGACCGTGGCAGGCATGGGCACTGCCTCGTGGACCGTGGCAGGCATGGCCATTGGCTCGTTGACTGTGGCAGGCATGGCGGCCATGACAGTGAATTCAGCCATGGTGGCCATGATGGGGAATTCAGCCGTGAAGGCTACCATAGGAGAGTTGGCATCCTCATCTGCCACTCCCACAGTGAGGTCTGATCCACCTAGCAACAGCACAAGATTAATAAATCAATCCAGAGTCCATGGGCTTTTGCCATAAGGCATAAAAGACTTGACTGGCTTGTTTAGTCCAATTCGAAAGAGGTCCTTAAGAGCCATGTCATTAAAGTCCACCTCATTGGCTAACTCACTGAAGTCCACTACTTACTCCTCCAGGGAACGATTTTCCTGACGTATCTGAAGAAGGCAAACTGCTGGGTTCATGTTGTTGGTCTAGTCTTCTGTCACGGTAGTGCAGGAAACACAGAAGATGGTTAGAACCCAAATGCAGTTTTATTTGTCAACAGGGTGACAATGAAGACGTTGACAAAAAACCACAAACAAATTAAGGTAAGTATAAACACAAAGACTATATAATCAGAAAGAGTAAACACTTTGGAAAGTGATCAGGACTTTCCAAAGTCACTTGTCATAGACGAGACTAGACAATGAGGATGAATTGTTGAGTTGGAGCGGATGATGGCTGGAGATGGGGAGAACTATGAGGGTGTGGCAGAGAGTGTAGGTGAGTAGGAACGGATGATGGCTGGAGTTGGGGAGACCGATGAGGGTGTGGCATGACACAAACACAGCGCATGGGATAACGGTAATTCGGAACTCAATTTTTAAGTGAGGCACCATCAGCTGCAGGTTAGCTGCGTTCTTGTTCTCGAAAGCATTTGATTGTACAAAGTTTCTCAGCCTCTTTGTGATGTCTTGACTTTGCCTGGGTCTGTCTAGCTGGAAGAGGGAGACTGAATTTTGTCAACGCCTAAATGTACACTAGCATATAGATGACCTTAAAGCTAATAGATATGGACTAAAAGCAGCAAAACTTTAATTTTGATGTTATGGGGAGCATGTAATGCTCTGAAATCCTCATTGATGCATAACATTAAAATTGTACTGCACAAACAAAAGTATGCCCATGCACTAATGCTGACAATGTTTTGAATGGAAAAGAAAAAAAAAAAAAGTCAAGTCTGAAGCCTCTCCTTGTTCAGCATAAGATTCATTGTCGGTTTGTGGGCATGTCATACTTGGCAGTCAAAGACTGCAGATTTTTACGTATGATTAAATAAAACTTTTATGATTCTCAAAAGTGAAATCTCATCCAAAATCGCTCTCAGAAGAGAAATCTCATCCAAAACCTTAACAATTCCATGAATTATTCTTTCTTTACAGGAAGAAATATTTGGAAATAAGAAGTCCAATTTTAACTGCATATACTGCTCTCAGCAGTCTGTTGTCTAATGATGAGAAATTTTCAGATTTCATCAGAGCAGATATAACAAATCAGAAATCAATTTAATACAATTGTTGTAAAAGGTGTGTTCACAAACTTTTTAGAGGCATAATTGCAATTCAAAAATGTGTCCTACTGTAACTGTACATTAAATAATTATCATATAAATGACATATTCCTTTATATGACAACATATTTCCTTTTTTTATTTAATTTTTTATTTTTTTATTTTTTGTAGGCCTATTTTTAACTTCATATGAACAACCAGTCAGTAACTACACTGCCTGGTTTAGGTGTCAGGAACGTTAAGTAACAACATTACATGACATGGTAGCAGTTCTTGATTTGTTTCGAGATGACATGACGGAAGTCAGATTCACTAAATAGGACCGGCTCATAATTTGTTTGGGAATTGGACTACACTAGTTACACTCTACGTTTCACACTCTAGATTTAGTAGCAGGGCAGCACATTTTCAAATAAGGCAAAGCAATACAAGTGTAATTACAATATATTGCACATTTCATATCAATGGTAATTCAAAGAAATTTACATAAATTTAAAACATAAAAATCAATTTTAAAACCAGTTAAGAACAAGAATATAAAGTAATAAAAATTAAAAAAAGATTTAAAAATTATTAAAAATGAATTAGAAAAAGAATACAAAAATAAAATGATGCAGTGCAATTAGTAAGTGCAGCACAGTGCTCAGTCAGTAAAAGCACAGCTAAACAGTTGTGTTTTCAGTCTGGATATAAATGTGGCTACTGTTGGAGCACATCTGACCTATTCTGGAAGCTGATTCAAGCTGTAGGTGGCATAAAAGCTAAATGCTCTTTCACCTCATTTTGAGTGAACCCTTGGTATTTCTAATGGACTTGATCCTAATGATCTGAGAGGTTTGTTATGTTTATATTCAACAAGAATATCTGCAATATATTTGGGTCCTTGGCCATTGAGTGATGTATAAACTAGTAATAGTACCTTAAAATCAACCAAATGTAATTGGATGACAGTGTAAAGACCTGAGGACTGGAGTAATATGCTCAGATATTTTGGTCTGGGTCAGAATTCTAGCAGCACCATTCTGAATGAGCTGCAGCTGTCTAATGGTCTTTTTGGGAAGGCCGGTGAGAAGTACATTGCAGTAGTCCACCCTACTTGTGATGAATGAATAAGAGCCGGTTCTTGATTCCCAACCCTAGTGTGCATGAGCTTTACTTGGCAAAATGGTAGTGATCAGTGGGGATGGAAGTCTCTCAAATGCTGCCAATAAATAAAAAGTCAATAGAGTAGTTTATACCAAGAATATGGAATAGTGTAAATTCTGATATCCAAAAAATTTGTGTATTGCACATAAATACATGTGTTTGTACAGGCTACTTCATATCTATCTGCTGTAATGACACAGAGAATAAGCACTACCCTCGCTAAAATCTAAATACACACACACACACACACACACACACACACACACTCATCCCAACCCTTCCAGATACAGTAAGTAGAGGCCTGTAATGGCTTGTTTTCTGGCACATCTGTGCACGGTACGCTTCCCCATATCACAACAAGCCCTCGTGGTCCTCTTCTTCCGTCTAAGCATTCCATGGTGCTGCAGGCTTGGATCAGACACAACAAACTCTCCCCTCCACACCTGTTTTTACAGCACAGGGTCATCTACAGGCCACCTCATGCAGCCCCCATTATTACGTCTTATCAGCACTCCTGCTCTCGGAAAACTCTGACCCGTCACTAAATATAACCCAGACAATTAGCACTATCTTGCTAATGCCAACACATCGCCCCTGCTCCACTCCAGAAGGGGTGAAAATGTTGTAATTGGTTCTTTTAGATGCAAGCAAGAGAGCATGGGCATGGGACCAGACACAAAAAAGAGCGGAAAGCAGGGGGCAAGATAGAAACAAAGAAAGAACGAGAGAATGTGAGGAAATTAAAGAAAGAGTTGTAGCTGTGTTGAGGGATGATTGAGAGGAGGAAAGAGAGAGAAAAGTGAGAATAATTTTTTAATTGGTGAGATTTGCCAGAGTGAAAGATTACAGGCATAGAAGGAATAAGGAAGAGAAAGAGAGGCTCTGGAAGAAAACCAGAGAGAAAGAGAGGCTGAGGAAGACATAATGGAGAGCAATGTTAGGGAAGCTACTTTGAAACTGTACAGTAGCTTGCCAAGATAGAAACTACTCATAATTTAAAGTAGCTAATCTACAATCAAGCTGTCCTTTTAAAAAAGTAGTTAGCTAGACCATAAGCATCTAAAAAAGTAGTTTTAACTATCTACAGCTGTCCGGTGATATAATGTAATTAGTCATTTTTCAGTGAATGAATCTCAATTAGAATAGCAAAACTTTAAATGAAAAGATAAATTCACACTAAATTAAAATAAATAAATAGAATAGGCTGTCATTTATAGTAATTAAAGGAATAGTTCACCCAAAAATGAAAGTTTGCTGATAATTCACTCACCCTCAGGCCATCCAAGTTTTTTTCTTCATCAAAACAGAATTTAAGACTTTTAGGATTTCATTTCAGGCCCCCTCTTTTAAACAATACATGTGAATGTCCTCCATTTTTTGACGGTCCAAAATGCATATTTAGGGTGCATCAAAATAATCCACACGACTCAAGTCGACAAATAAAGTTCTTCTGAACGCAAATGATTGATTATTTTGAGAAACAAAACAATACTTATATACTTTTTAACTACAAATGTTCACTTCCGAACATCTCTGTGACGCGCACTCATGAGAGGGATGACGTAAGCTCGTTGGTAAGGTCATGCGTCACGTGGAGGAGGAGTCAGGAAGTTCGTCATTGTTTACAAGAGAAACTTGCACAGACCACAGTCCAAGCGCCATTCACAAACCAAAACAGTCCAAAACAATTTTAAAACAATATAAAATAAAATAAAAAATAATTTCCAAATAATAATAATAATAATAATAAAAAAACAATGTAAACAGTGATGCGCTTCCTGACTCCTCCTTCATGTTACACGTGACCTTACCAACGAGCTTACGTCAGGGAGGGCTAAAATCTGGATGTGATGTTTGGGTTTTTTTCTGGACAAATAAATAAATACATTTGAAATCTTTATAGTTTGTTGATGCTGTTCCTAAGTTTTGAAACGCAGGCAACATTATCCTATAAATTATAATACAAAGGCCTATATTAATGTATGACATTTTTTCTCCAGGTATTTCCAATTTGGTGCATCTTGTGAATGAAGAAAAAACAATGCCAAGCGGAATGGCTAAAATTATGCACAAGGTTTTTTTATGCTGTTTTGAAATATAATAATAATGGTAAGACAGGAAAAAATCCCCATCATTTTGTTCTCCTCCTTTATGATAACATTTAAACCACTCATTTTTTTACTGTTTTGCGCCTACATCTCTTTGCTCGTTGCATATTTTCACACAATATACAGATTTAAAAACAGAATTTCAATCATTTTCAGGATACGCTGTTTGTCTCGTTTATTCACAAGTGTCTGACTGGCAAGTTTCTAAAAACTTTGAACTGTTTAGATGCAGCAGACCTACCACTTCACTGGTGTTCGTGTTTCATGCCAATGTTGCACTCGCGGGTGATCTTGTTGAGCTACGATGGTTAAATTCCACCATACAAGACTGCAAAGTCATTTCCTATCCAGTGCACACACACATGTGCGAGTGAGTGAGCAAGCGATGAAGAGGGAGGGAGCTGCGCTGCTGCTCCGATTTTGATCATCTCCGATTCACACTTTTTTCGATAAAGTTTACAAATTGGGTAGCCTTCAACATTGATGATGCCTTGTGGGTCTTTTAAATAACCATAATATTCCCACACAATGGAATTCAGCTTCTTGGCAGAGGCAAATAAAGGCTCTCTCTGCCGTGCAGTTCACGTGTGTGGCTTAAAATGAAGTGACGGTTTAGTGAAACAGGAGGCATACGTCACAATATAGAGTTTTATTTTATCAAGTTTATATGATTCTGTGTAAAAGATTCTCTCTTAAATTAACTGATATTTACAATGGAAACTTTCATTCGTTTACTTGGATTTTAGGAAAAAAATTCTAATTAATACCACAAAAGCAATACCGTTAATTATAATTGTCAACGGTTTGATAACAGTCTCTTTTTAAAACCGTGGTATACTGTGAAACCATGACACTGTTACATCAGCATTTGTGGCATAAAGTTGATTACCACAAAAATGTATTTCGACTCATCCTTTTCTTTTAAAAAAATAAAAGAATTACAGGGTTACAGTGTTACAGGTTACTGTGAGGCACTTACAATGGAAGTGAATGGGGGCCAATTTTTTTATATTAAAATATTCACTTTTTCAACAGTATAGCCACAAGACGTAAACAATATGCATGTAAACATGATTTTAGTGTGATAAAATCACTTACTTACCTTTTCTGTGTAAAGTTATATCCAATTTTACAACTTTGTTTCCATCGATGTACTGTCAACAGACCCTAAAACCCTAAAATGACTGTAAAAATTTCAATTTAATCAACTTTACAGCCAAAATAATACAGAAGTTTTACCAGAAGAATTAATGTAAGTGCTTTTATAAAATTATAAGCTTAAAATTTCTGCCTTTCAACCCTCTAAATATTGGCCCTCACTTCCATTGTGAGTGCATCACTGTAACATCGATGTTTGCTGATTTTATAGAAAAGGAAGGACAAGTCAAAATTATTTTGTGTTAATCAACAGTATGCCACAAATGCTGTCGATTGAGCTTAACTTGTATTTAAACCGGAATATTCCTTTAATTGTTAGCAACTACGTGCCACACAAACAGCACTCCTCTTCTGAAGCGCACATGAGACTTGACTCGCAGTTGATTCCGATAAAGTTTGATGTTAGCATGTTGCTAAGCTAACAACATTATACTCTAATAAGCACTAAAATAAAAACTACAAACACATATTGGTTCAAATTGTCAAATTTTTAACTAGATTGAACTGTTTTACAAGTTCTTTTCAGTATTTTATTAAATATAATTTGGTGTTTAATTGATTTCCCTTCACTCTTTCACCATCTTAGATGTTTTGTTTTTACTGACATTAGTGAAATGCATTATGATGTTACCTTCTCTGAAAAGAATACATGCAAATTTGAATGAAAATAAAATTTCGAACAAAAGAAGGTACAGTAATTTACCTTTTGGAACAGCCTCCATGGCTGTGTTTACACTTGGCATTAACATGCGACCTGTATCTGGATGTTGTCCACATACGCATTGAAAAGTCAAGTGCAAATGCGTTTGTGATCGGAATGTGTTCTGAACTGCTTGTCCTGATGCTAGGTAGTCGGGCACGCATTGTGATCGGATATCAGTGTAATCTAAACGCAATCCAGCCACCATATCTGCATTCGCAGGTTGACATCACACAAACCCTGCCCACTATATTAATGCCCGCTCCTCTCTACAATGGCTAATGGCACGCTAAAGTTTACCTGGCTGTTTCTCCCATTTGTAAGTGTTCTTCTGTTGCCATTTTGGTCCTTTTGTGAAATATTTTTTATCTCTTGTACTCCTGTGTAAATGCTGACTGATAATAAATTTAATCTTGAACTTATAACTCTTGCATTGTGTACTTCGTTTACATGCAGTCAGGACTCGCGAGCATCAGCAAGTAAGCTTGCATTTATAAGTTGTGTGTACTTTGATAGCGTAGGCTCTTATTTAATGAATATTCCGAAATGATTAATTAATTAATTAAAGTTTGACTGAAGACAAATAATGACTTGATGATTTAAATATATTTAATTCTTGGTTTGTGTAAGCATTAACAGTGTGCATCAAATATTGATGATTATATCACGTTATGTGGGTAATGTCAGGTATAAAATAAATGTATCTTCATACTTATCTTCTCACTTCATGAAATATTATCCAACATTTCTATTTACACTTAAATGTTGTTGCAGTCAATCTATGTTTAGAATTTCTTTTGTTTAAATTTTTATCTCGTTGGTACAGGAGAAGCGCAATTCTTTGTTTACGTCTTTCCAGTCAGCATGGTGGCATGGGCGTATTTGATGAAGTAATCGAATACTATTGTGCGGGGAAAAGAGATCCGATCAGTTATCTGGACACCGAAGCTACTTGATGTGGGCAAATGTAAACGCACTATGTTCTGATTAGGTGATGATCCGATCTGCTTGATCGGATTATGGTGATCGCATGTATAAGATTCAGTAATTCTAATCCAATACACTTTTTGTCATATTCTGCAAATATCTCCTCACAGTCTGTTAGCTCTCCATTCCGTGGGTGGGCTGAAAAAAAATCTAGTATTAGTACAGAGCCCTGGCTCTGTAAATGGGACAAAAACAAAGTGGAACAGACCAATCCACACAACACTACTCCAACTACAGGGGGTGGTTCTTGTGCATGCACAGGATGGGGGTGGGGGCAGAGCAAGTGAGAAATTCATTAGAAGAATGATGGCAAATCTGGCTGATACGAACTTTCTAAACTCCAAGGAGGACAAATGGCTGAGAAACAGACCAAGAGAAAAAGTTCAGATGAATATATATATATATAAAAAGAAGGATTATTATAAGTCGAGGGCTTGGAGCCGCGTCAACATCGGCGAGGCTTTTCAGCGGTGGAGAGACCTCTGAGAGGTAAAAGGCTTGAAGAAGGATGCAGAAGTTGCTCTTTTTCTTCTCGATAGGATTTTGCTATGTTTCACAGAACCCATATATGCTGTTGTTGTGATGTTAGATTTAGTAGCAGGGGAGTTGAGAGTGTCTGGAACTGGTGTGCATAAAACCGTCTCGCGTACATGAATTTGAGAGGCGGAGCTTCCAAAGGAGCACTGAAGGGAGGGGTGTGTTTGTTTTGGCAGTTGAGTTCAAATATGAACAGTGTTTCTCAGGAATCGCTGAATGCACCTTTAATGCCAAGTGTAAACAGGGCCCATGATTATGGTGCCTTAGGCTGGTCTAGATTTGCAGCTCGAAAGGGTTTGGAACAGAGCTTCTGACTTCACACTGACTTCTGAGTTGATTTCTTAATGAGAAATCAGGGATTCATGTGCCTCTGAGGCAGTTTAACACATAAACGTGTGTTAAAACAAGGCTACATGGTTCAGGCATATATCCTGACTTCTTTTGTCATATATCTGCTCTTGTACGAGGGAGAAAAAGAGGTTCTTCATTGTAAAACTGCTGACTTGTTTGTTTTCACTCTGCTCAAAGCATCCATATCCTAAAGTTGTATTTGCATGACTCATTTGACTGGTAGTGATAGCAATAAATTTGGTCCCAAAAGAAAGCAAGTTACATAAATTTAACTATACAGCTGTAAGCATACATTTTCAATGCCTGGCAAGAACCTCTCTGTGTTTTAGAAATACTGCTCACAGCTCTGTTAGGAACTGAATGTGCATTTGTGTTCAGTATATTTACATAAAATATTCAGAAATAATTTTTGCACTGTGTGCATTTATGAAAATTCACCTAAACTTTCCAGACTAGTTTTGGTTTTATCAGTATTTCTTCTGTATAAGAGGTGACAGCCGTGGGTGTTTTATTCGATCAGCAGTGGATTTGTATTGTTCATGGCATTGCTCTGTATTCATCTTGCATAATTTGTCAAGCGGTGAATTACATGCGCAGGTCCTTCACCCCAGATAACTGAAGTGCTAATCTCAGATAAAGAGTGAGATAGCCTCAGGTCTTTCTAAACTCCTCCTGATTATTACTGCTGGGACTGCTAGACAGCTCAACGCACACTTTCCTCTTATTGAAAATTGTCTCTGCTCCAGTGGGCACTTCACCCTTTATTGTTGTGTGTGTTGATTTAGTGCTCCCCAGAGTACAGCAATACAGTGAATTGATAGGACCCAATACAGTGAATTGACAGGACCCTCTAAATTTAGTGTGGAGTATTGTGGTTTCCTCTGTATAAGTATAGTGTTCTGTGTGTACCGGGATGTACTGATCACTTGGTGCAGCAGTGTCAGTTGTGCATTTACTGAATCCCAATTCACATACACGTATGTACTGTATGGGAAAGTATACACAGTACTTTTAAGCGTGATGTAAGACCATTTGTAATATTCGGACATACTAAAACTGGGCGAAACATAGAATATTTACAATGATTATTGACTATATACAATTAATTGATATCTTGATTATCCTGGTGACTTTTATGCACTTTTTATTTAAAATGTTTTTTTTTTTTTTTTTTTTTTTTTTTTTAAAGACTTTGCAAGTAGGTTTGTATCCTTTCCCTCCTTGCCTTGCAACTTGTGCATGTGAGAGCATTAGGATTTGTACAAGACCTCTAGTTGAAACCACATTAGCAAAAATTGTATTATTCCGACACGACGGTTCATTTCCATTAATCCATCTTTATAAATATTAAAATTGTTAAATATTGCTGTTGATTACTATGTATTGTGTATATCATATTATATTGGACAAATAGCATGCAAAATAGGATTCAGCCTCAGTCTCACCTCTGCATGTTCTGCTCTTTTACCTTTTGTGATATGGACTGGCCCTCTCCTGAGCACACTGGCTCTAGAGCATGCAAACAGTGTGTTAAGGCTCAGTCTCATACATCTTGACCCTATAATTATCTAGGGGCTGAGGTCACTTGACAGCAGGAACAGGGCCAGAGCATTGTGCCATCTGTGTTAGTGATGATTTCAGTTGTGTAGAAGCAATATGTTGATATGAAAGGAATGCTGTATTACACATTCACTACAGTATGTACATTCACCTCCCAACCTTTAGTTTAAGTATTTCCCGTGATGCAGGGTGACAGATTAGGTCATGCAAGGCACTTACAGAGAAAGGAGAGAGACATTATTTCAAGATAAACAGAGCATTCATTCAGTCTTAATATTTCAGTAATTCTAAAAAGCAAAATACTGTGTATATACACAGGGTTGGGCTGTAACGGAATACATATAACGGCGTCGCGTATTCTGAATACAAAAATGAAGTAACTGTATTCAGCTCCCATTACGTTTTCAAGCACCTGTACTCAGAATACAGTTTCTTTATAAAATTTTTGTTAGAATACTTTTAGAATACTTCTCTCATAATGACCACAAAATCTTTTTTTGAACAGCGCAGATGTGAGCTGCACTCTCACTCTCTTCCCCAGATCCGCTGCAGCGTGTGAGCAGTGTTGTCAGGATTTCATGCCAAATTGTGCTCATTTGAAAACACAATTGCTGGTTAAAGTCTCAGAATCACGGTTGCATTTTTGGGATACTTTTAAAATGGACCACGGTCACCAAAAGGTTTGATGTCAGACACTAAATAATGAAAATACAACATCTTATTCATGAATAATGACTTCCGGATTTAATATCTGGCAACTGCACTGCACACCGTTGTGCGCTTCCAATCACAATCAGCGCGCTTTCAGCTGTGAACCAACATCAATCCAGCCGGCAATGTATTTTGTTTTCCACAAAAATAACATTTGCTCACATTATACATTGTTTCCTGTGATTGATGCTGTGTCAAAAACATTTAAAGAAGACACGGTAAAGACAGGCGGCTCTCGATAGCATTTGGTAAGTCATGTCCACATCAGAAACTTGCAGAATGATGAACTGTTGAGTAGTTATTTATGACAATATTATGAATAGGTAAAATATGGGAGAAAGTACTGCAAAGAATGAAGACAGAAATACCTCATGTAAATAACTACTGTAAAATTTTGGAGGCTAGTTCATTGTGATACGTATTTTAACATAAATACATATTCATATTTATATCTCACTTTTTAAAAACATCTCATATGAAGTGATTCACAAAAAAAAATTTAAAAAAATTAAAATCATAAGATAACAATAAAAAAAAAGATGAAAAAAATAATCAAAAGCACTCAAAAATAAAGGTGTCAGTAATAAAAGAGATAGAAAATTAATCAAATTAATACATAGGCCTAATATGGAAATATGCAAGCAAGCCTAGTTAAAATCATTAGATCAGTATCATACATTGTTGTCACATCACCTCACTATTTTGTTTAATTTATGCACGTAGCATCCAGTTATCATCTCGAAAATAAATATGGTTTATTTGCATTTGCATTCTTATCTAATTTTGTGTCAAAATATATTATTATTTGTCAGTCTGTCATGGTTTTATGTGTTTTTGTTCATGTTTTGTGTTAATGTCTTTTATTTTGGAAGTTTAGTTCCTGTTTTATAGTCATGTGTTCCATGTCATGTTATTTCCTGTTTCCCTGTTTCAGGTCATGTGATTTCATGTTTCCCTCCATGTTCATGTGTCTTGCTTTCATTGGTTTATTGTCTTGTTTCCTTGTTATCAGTTCTGTCTTGTCATTGGTTATCATTGTCATGTTTCTCCCTTGTCCATGTATTTAAGCCTCATGTTTGCCATTGTCCATTGTCAGGTATTGTGTTTATGGAACGTTGTTTGGTAGTCAAGTCAAGTTTAGTTCATGTTTATGTTTTTCTGTTCACGGTTTCTGGATTTCACATTGATGTAAATAAACACATCGTCTGCCTGTCATTGCCAGCATCATTACAGAATACCTGACCGCAAAATGAACCCAGCAGTTCGGCTTCTTCGTTTACGTGGAATATGTAGAGGACATTTGTGCTCTGGCCAGCAGGGTCGAGTTTAACGAAATTACCCTCAAGGACTGTTTTCACTTTGGACTGAATGAGCCAATCTCCTCCTTGATGACAGGCGGCCAGAGTATCACATGGTTACAGAGCTTGCACCACCTTCTGCCCCGGTTCCTGAGTCTGCTTCATGCCATGTCACAGCCACGCCTGAGTCTGCTCCCTGCCATGTCACATTTTTCCCTTGTCTATGTATTTAAAGGAATAGTTCACCCAAAAATGTAAATTTGCTGATAATTTACTCACCCTCAGGCCATCCAAGATGTATCTGAGTTTCTTTCTTCATCAAAACAGAATTGAAGACTTTTAGGATTTCATTATCATATAATAACATGTCTGACAAAGGTCTTTGGCTGCTGCATTGCATCTTGTTGTTCCAGTGTACACTGTAAAATGTAATAGTATTCTTTACTAGAAATGTTTAATTGTTGCTGACATTTTCGAACACATAGCTCCCATAACTAACATAATTTAAATAAAATTACTCAAAATGTTCAAGATGTGCTGTTAAGCATGCACTGGATGGCAATTTCCCCTCCCCCACACAGTGCAGAAGCATATGGATTGAGGATTCGACGTTCTTCTTCGGTAAATGCAAGGTAATATTTTTTCATTTAAACCTCATTTTCAGCTTTATTTTGTTTGATACACTTAATAATTGTTAGATTCTTTGCACTGTGTTGTTTTCATGCTGTTTTGTGTAACGTATTAGCTCATGTTAAGAACTTACACAAACACGTTATTCACTGCGCATTATTTGAAGGCATTTCTGTTAAAACTAGTCTTTGCCCGCGTCATATTTGTAAAATTAGCTGACTGGTTGCATATTAAATCATTTAGATATGTATATTTCGTGATGACCACGAGTATGGGAATACTGGAGTAGTCTGAACTGATGACTGGTCATGATTATGCGATACATGACTTCTTACAGAATTTGAAATTCGTTGAACTTTTTTATACTTGTGATTGTTACGGAATAGTTTTTGGCATCACTCAACATATACTCAGGAGTGCTGGGCGCGCCACTTTTTAGAACAAGGCAGCGCAGACAGACATGGATGCATTCACTCTAGAGAAAGCGCAATCCAGATAAAGTACAAATGGATGTAACAGACCGTGACATCTTGAGCCTGGTTCTTTTAAAGTAACTCTTTTTAATTTGATACGCCACATTAAAAACGCAACGATGTGTGGTGAACTCCAGTCAAGCCGGTTGTGGCGAAAATAGTATGCATTCTTATTATGATTATTACGGTAGCTTGCAAACCACAAACTGCATGGTACGTTAAGCATTTGCGCTCTTATAAGTTGTGCAGTTTGCATTCACTGCAAGTTGTTCAGCCTTCTGAACTAAATGACCCCTTCCCTTTGGCAGCTTATAATATCCGAGGACAGTTTTTTGTCACATTGAAGTATTATATCTGCTGCTAAATTACATTGCATTGTATTATTGCTGTTATGCTTGACTTCTGCTTTTTTCTTTGTTTTGTAATTTCAGTTCACCATGTCGATGACACTTCGCATTATTGTGCGTGACAGTGACGTTCGAAAAGTAATCATTCCTGAAAAACCAGCTGATGTTGATGCCTTGAAACATGTGCTGCAAGAAAAGCTCCAGCTCACATACTCATTCAGTGTCCAGTATGAAGATCCTGACTTTAATCAGGCATTATGTAATGTCAATGACATTATGATTTGCCAGAGAGGGCAACCCTGAAAATAATACCTCTACACACATCTCCCTCCTCCAGTCAAGCTGACACTGTACTTCTCTCGGGTTCTGATACATCAGATCAGTTGTCTGCTGAACGACAGTGTGAATGGCCAGAGGATTTTGAAATACCCAAATTCTCTGTTAATGTTGAGTACCGTCTCTGTCTCTTGCTTTTATGAAAGATGGTACAAGTCTTAATGTTGGAAAAGACATAAAACATGACATACTGGAAGCACTTGCCGGGGCCATATACACTTTTAAGGCATATCCAAGAGATGAAGACTTTGCCCAAGTTGCAGCAGCTTTAATCAAAGCACATCCCTGTTTGACTGAACAGGGCTCCCCAACAGGCTCAGCTGGCTGGAAAAACAGCCTGAAATTTAAAATGGCCAACTATAGAACAAAACTGCGTAAATGTGGCTGTAGTGATGTTGCTGTTGAGGGAAAGAGAGGTGCAACGATGGCAATGAAGTCCAGCATTAAAAAACCCAGGCGATTTGAGTTAAATTTCTTGCCAAATTTTCCTAATGGGGAAGATGAAGAAAATCAAGAATGCACAAGAATACAACTTGTCGATGAAATAAAAAAGAGGCCCCCAAACATGAGCCTGATTGGCCAGATGTACAGAACTTTTGCCTTGAGAAGGAAGGAAATCATCCACTCTGAACCTCATGTCTGCAAGATCTTGGAGAAGTGGCCAGCACTTTTCACAGAAAGCCAGGTATATTTCCTCTTCTTCAAAACCCAGAGTTACTTTTTTTTTTCTTCTATGAATTGTGTATTTGAATGTTAATAACCACTCCATATTTTTGCTTAGGTCTTTGCAGAATTCAATCGTATATCTGGGAAAAATCTGAGATCTGAGTTCTACGCAGCGTTAGACACGCACTCTGCACGTTTGATTGAAATTTTTTGCAAAAAAGAAGGAAATCAGGGAAGAACACTTGATGAAATTTTGCATCATGTTGACTCAAAGGTATTCCTTTGTGATTATTGTCATCTTTAAATCATGATTTGGCTATGATCGTTACCCTCAAGTCTACCTGTCTCTACTTTTTCACAGTCATCTGATGTAACATATGTTCACACCGCAGTACTTCAGGGTCTTCCAGTCCTCCTGGGGGATGACCAAGAGGAATTTTTCAGGATGAGCTTCGTAAGTATTTTTATCACTGTTTATGCTTTCTTAAATTGTCAATTTGCTTTATTCCATGATATTATAGATCAGGTTATGAAAAAGTTCTGGGTGCACTTTTACTTTTACAGTCGATACTGTATTTGTCTCTTGTGAAAATTCTGATTTGTGACATTGGTGATATGAATTCCTTAAACTGATTCAATGAAATATACTGTAAATTCAATTCTATGTTCTTAATAATTCAGAACAACATAAAAGTACAATAAAGTATTCCATTGAACTTGTGATATTCCAAGTCTTCTGAAGACATGCAATATGTTACAGTAAAATAGAAAACAAAATTTAAAGAGCACCTATTATGGTTTTTCAAATATTACCTTTCATGTAGTGTGTTATATAGCTGTTTGTGAATGTAAAAAAGTCTGCAAAGTTTCAAAAATCAAAGTGCACGACAAATGGAGTTATTGACTCCCAAAAGAAAGAACCGATTCTGAACACCTGAAATGGGTCGTTAGTAATTCCAGACTTACTTCCTGTACTAACCTAGTAATTTGGTAACAAAAAACCCGCCTCTGGTTTGAGGCTTCATTGGCTGCTCGCGAACAGCTTTGACCCGCCCTCAAACACTACACTAAGCGGTAGACCAATCACAACAGACTGGGACATCTGACCAATCAGAGCAGAGTAGGCTCTCTGAAAGGAGGAGTTTAGAATGAATCCTTTAGAACAGATCATTGAACGAGTCGTTTTTGACACTGGGAAAAAAGGTAATGCTGCAATTTAAATTATGAGCAAATTAAAGCATTTTTTGACCTTGGATGCATGTAAATCTATTGTATGAGACCTTTAAAACAAAATTAGGTACATTTAAAAACCATAATAGGTGCTCTTTAAAGGAATAGTTCACCCAAAAATTATAATTCACCCTTATGCTGAGTGAATTAATCCATGTCTTCTGAAACCATATGTTCTGTTTTGTAACTATAAATCTTGTCATCTCTTTCATGATTTAAAGCTTGATTACATTTCCTTGTGTTTGATGTTTGCGTTGATCACTGTACACCTGCTGTGGTCATTAAATGAATCAAGCATTGCAAAAGAATGAAATTTTAATTTTTAGTTAATGAACAGCCCCTGGTCACTAGAATATTTCCAGTACTGTTGCAATGAATAAGAAATTCACACTTTTCCTATTTTTTTTTTTTTTTTCTTTTATAGGATTCAGATGTAGATGCAGACTTCAGTGAAGCAGATGTTGGACTGCTCACAGTTTTACCTGAAGGCATGCCTGCCAAACATCCACATGCCCTCAACATGGATGCAATGAGGGCAATCATTCTGGAGGGAAGAACTGTCATGGATGATGTCCCAAATTTGCCACATGCTGTATGTCTCCTCTTTGCTTTGATCTATGCTCTAAATTTAGACTACCCAAAGACAATGAGGAACACATTTGATTGTTTTCAGCGGGTATTTCTGTCTTTGGGAGGAAAGAATCTCAAACCCAAACTCCAAACCCTTAAAAATCAGCTTTTAAGCTGAACTTGTTTCTGGAATATTTTGCTGTAATTGCAGTTCAATTTTAGAATCTTTCCAAAGCCATATGCAGGTTTTTCAAAATTGTAAAGGCATTTTTTTTTATTATTATTTATTTATTTTTTTACTTTTTTGGAATTTTCACAGTGCCTGTTCTGCAAATGCTCTGTACCTTGTTTTAGGTCCAGATATAATGTTGTGGGTCTAAGTCTTAAGAACAGATTATGTTTTAAAGGCATAGTTTTATTACTGTATTGTTCTTAAAGAGTTTTAGCTGTTTATTACACAAATAAACAGTTGAGAATTTCAAACTTGTTAAGTGTGTTCCATAATATTTGAACTAGTAAAATTATGTTCAGTTTACTTAAAGAGAATGTGGAAACCGATTGCACATAGTATTTTAAGTGTCCATAACTTGATACAGTGATACAGTAAACTCATGTTGAGATTAGTGCTATTTCAGATGTAAAGTGAACGAATTGTAGTAATGTTAATTTATTTGACTTGAGTAATCATACTAATAAATAATTAGTAAGGTTACTAATTAATTTATAGTAAATTAACAAAAATTAAAATTGTTAACTTGACATTTACTATTTAGTTTAATTAAGAATAACAAGTTCACATTACTTATATAGGAACACTAATATAACTCAATTTTAGCTTGTAAGTTTGCTTTGCAAAAATAAGGCAATCAGTTTCCTTACTTTTTTAAGTAAACTGAACATGTCAGATTTTACAGTGTATCGTCTATTCATTATTATAGACTGTTATAAAATATTTTGTTACAAAATGTATATAAGATTGCATAATCAAAATATAATGCATCATATTTTGCCATTATGTGAAGATTCGCTGCCCAACACAATGAAAGAATGTGTGCAACGCGCGTCTGTCTGTTCTTCCTTCAGGTTACCGTAGTAATCTTAGTAAGTGCGCACTAGTGTTTTTAGTGACTGTCTGAACCATCTATTTTCAAATCGTGGTTGGCTTAACAGGAGATGCCATAACCATTGCGTTTTTAATATGCATGTTAAGTTGAAGTTCAGTTTTTAAGATGCTGCATTCTGTTCCATTTACCTGCGCTCTGTCAACAATCATCCATGCGATTATCTAATCAGCCAATTGTGTGGCAGCAGTGCCATGTATAAAATCATGCAGATACGGGTCAGGAGCTTCAGTTAATGTTCACATCAACCATCAGAATGGGGAAAAAATGTGATCTCAGTGATTTCGACCGTGGCATGATTGTTGGTGCAGACAGGCTGGTTTGAGTATTTCTGATCTCCTGGGATTTCCACACACAACAGTCTCTAGAATTTACTCATAATAGTGCCAAAAACAAAAAAACATTCAGTGACCGGCAGTTCTGTGGAAGGAAACGCCTTGTTGATAAGATAGGTCAACAGAGAATGGCCAGACTGGTTCAAACAGACAAAGTCTATGGTAACTCAGATAACCACTCTGTACAATTGTGGTGAGAAGAATATAATCTCAGAATGCTATTCTGAGATGTGGGTTGGTGCTGTTTTGGCGGCACAAGGGGGACTTACACAATATTCGGCAGGTGGTTTTTAATGTGTTGGCTGATCAGTGTATATACATTTAAACACCATTGCAAAAGTATCTGCTATAGAAAGTGTGTTCTGCTAAAATAAGCAGAACAAAATAAACCTGATGTTCCTCTTCCTTCATTCTCTTCATCTTTCTAATTTTCATGCCATGCACTCCATTTATTCTCTTGTTTTATGGATATACCTATCTTATTTTCTATCACTGCCTCTCTCTCACTCTCTCTCTCTCTTGTTTGTAAACATTTCTCACTCTGTCACCCTCATTTCTTGAGCTCTTCTCCTGATTTCTCTCTCTCTTCCACCACCACCCCCTCCCCCACCCATCCTCAGGGAGTGCTTGCCTACTACTGTCGCCGTAGGCATGCTGTTAAGGGGTTTGTGTCTAGATTCTCTCCTCACTTATGATTAGATTGTTATGCAATGACAACTCATATGCAGATACCAGCAGAATGCATACAGCCACTCAATGCCAGTTGAATCCAGACACACCTTTACCAATATTTACTCACTGTGGGCATCTTTCTAGGAGTTATTTTATGCAGGTGTGCATACATTCGTGTTCAGTTTCCAGCATTTAATTCACCTAACTTGATATCTAATAGTTCCTGGTGCTCTTTTTACTAGGGATGTGCAAAACGGTCTTAAGGAAGCGCTGTATAATATGGGTGGTTTCGGGTTCTCCTGAAACTGTTCAGTTTCTTAGTTGGGCTTTTACATAAGATGCTTTCTTGCATTCATAAACAGCTAGATGGAGCAATGGAATGCAACAAAAGCGCAGGGGTCTTGATACACATTTTTAAAAAAGGGACTATTTTTAACTTGACATACCATCTTTATGCAATGCATATGGCAGAATGCATTCACACCGAAATATTTTTTTGCATGCATTTGCCATGTTTTTCAAATTAGTTTTCTATGTAAACCGGTGAGAGACAGACATCTTTGACCTCTGCGCCACGTCTTGCTATTTTATCAACGTCTCGCAAGTTTAAACGAACTTCAGTTTTTGAAAAAAGTGAAAAATCCAAGGCACTCACGTGGTATGAATTAAAAAGCCTTTATTTAACCAGGTTACAACATCTTAAACGTATATAATGTTGAACGCGTTTCGGCTAAGAAAGCCTTCAACAGGGTGCTTAATTTTTTTTATAAATGCATCAGTCACATCAAGACCAGCCTGATCTCATGAAATTGCGTGACTGTTGCAACATTTTGTGTAAAATAATAGTACGTGGTTCATTACAAATATCACAGCAGTTCTGAGGAGAAATGTAAAAAATGACTTAAATGTTAGATGAGGTTTTTATGGTTAATGCTTTATTGAGTTTTAAATCAACAAAGCCTACCTCCCTACCTTTAACCTAAACCTAACTGAAAGTGTCATAAAAAGGAAACGTGGGATGAAAAACACAATTCCTCGATTATCGACACGTGTTTTCTTCAGCACACATTTTCTGCATCGCAGGTGAAACGCTTTATCAGTTGAGCTTCCTTGCAATTTGATCGCTCTTCAAGAGCTTGTAAGCTTGTGAATTTTGATGGTGATGTAATGCAAGTGCTAAAATGTATTGCTTTACAAGTCGCTAGGGTAAAAGTGTTTTAATGTCGTAAGATAGCATTGTGTGAGGAACAGGGCGAAAAGTAAGTGCTTGAACTGATAATCCTCCATTTTACTCATGATTTGTGTGAAAGTGAATAAAAGTCATTGTTGTAGCACTTCAAGTGTTACATACAATGAACCATGTAAAATTTATTTTGTGTGTATACTAGTAACATGATTCTGTGAGACCAGGTTCCTCAAGACAGCTACGTTTTGTTCTAATCATTGTGCTGCATCTAGCTTTTTAGCACAAGAATGCATTCGGTCAGACATAAAGCAACGGCCAAAAACTGACTGAATGTGTGTTGCTGTAGTGGAGAGTGTAGTGCTTTAAAGTAAGATTTTACCTTGCAAACTGTCTAAAAGCTAAAGCATAGCACTGTAATTAAAGCACTATGGACAAAAAAATAAAAATAAATATTTGTCGTCACTTGTTGACTAGTCTGTTGTTGGACAACTAGTTAAATAGTTGACCACTGTTATCCTTTCCTAATTTTAACCATTTGCTTCACTAGACCTATGGTAAACAGCACTTTAAAGTTGGATATGTGGCACACAGGAAGTTGCTCCCCTGTCAATTTATCCCTTCAACCCTCATTATCCCTCCCAGCCCTTTGTCTCTCACTCTGCATCCTTTCATACATATTTATGCAAGGACATCGCAAAAATGGGGGGATGCGTAATGGAATTCAATTCTATGAGAAAAAAGAGAGCAATAGAAAGAGAGAGAAATGCAAAGATGGAGACATTGCCGAAGACTTTCACCACATGAGACTTCTTTCTCACACTTCACAGTTTCTCTCATAATGTCAGCCTGAACTCCATCATTAATATTTGAAATGAGTGAAGGCTGTTTAATTGTGAAAACTTGGCAGGCGTAGCTGTTAAGTGAAGGCTTGCAGTAATCTCATTGCCCCGGTCTGTCAGTCTGCATGAGGATCCCAGACACTCACATTCACGGAAATATTAACCAGAATAAGACAGCGCGTGAACTTTTGAACCAGACTCACAGCACTGCTGTTCTCGTTGTTGGCTGATGGGTAACAAAGTTGTGTTTCTTGTTGTCTATTTTTATCTCTCTCTCTCTCTCTCTCTCTCTCTCTCTCTCTCTCTCACACACACACACACACACTCTCTGTGACAGCTGTTATTAAAGAATAGGATGTAACTTGTGACTTATGGGACATCGGATACTTCATATGCCACTGCCTGAACCTTGGACTTAGGATGGACCCCAAAGAACCTCACCAAAATGACCTGCCAGTTGAACTGCGATGCACTTCATTGTTCTCTGCCTGCATCACCTTTGTCTATTGATGGACTACACTCTTGAAATGGAATACATAGACTATCATTTAATTGCCAACAAAAGCCTTCATCAGCCAACTAACAAAGGAAAATGCATCTATGTGAACTTCTGCAGTTAATCCAGGATAGACATTAGTCATTAATCATACAGTTCATATATATATATATATATATATATATATATATATATATATATATATATATATATATATATATATATATATATATATATGTGTGTGTGTGTGTGTGTGTTAAACACTGGACCTTAACACTTACTTAGTTTACTAATCTTAAACCATGACCTGCACTGCACATAAATAACTATTATTGCCATTATATTAATGCTGGTTAGCCAGAGTGGAACTGGCCCCCACAGTGAGCCTAGTTTCTCCCAAAGTTATTTTTCTCCATTAACCAACATCTTATGGAGTTTTGTGTTCCTAGCTACAGTTGCCTTTGGCTTGCTCACAGGGGTTCTAAATAAAATTATTATTTAATTATAAAAAAATTATACACAATTTACAACCATATTTAATCAAACTACACAATGATCACTCTAAGACTTTATAGATATTACAGATCCATTTTTTGTTAATGCATGATTTTCTGTAAAGCTGCTTTGAAACAATGTGTGTTGTGAAAAGCATTATACAAACAAAAATGACTTGACTTGATGGTAGACAGTGAGCTGTACACATTGTTCTCTTCCAGCAGCAGCAGCTGGGCAGTGTGCAGAGACCCCAGCACCTCTGAAATGTGTCTGTTATAAATATCCCGGCTTGAAGCTACTGTACTCCCTGTAATGATTACATGAACAGGATTCTCTCAAACACTAAATCCTCAGCTGTGTTGGGTCTTAAATTCTCTTCTCCAAGCATTCCCCCAATGACTGACTGTCCTTATTTTCTTCTATTCATTTCCCCTGCATTCAGCCTCTTGTTTTTCCCTTTCTTGATCTTATAACGCTCTCTCCCTTTCTCTTTTTTTTTTTTTTTTTTTTTGTAGAGATCAGACAGTAATGAAGACACTGAGGCTGCAGAGGAGCTACTGCTCATCAACAAACCACTGACAGACCTAAACAACCTCCTCATATAACTGGTCAGTGATTTTGTGTGTGTGTGTGTGTGTGTGTGTGTGTGTGTGTGTGTGTGTGTGTGTGTATCTACTGTGTGGGTAGCGTCCAAAAAATGGCTTCATAAATGTACTAAATCATTTCTTGATAGGAAAATAACATGCAAAAAGGTTTCTGTGAGTTTTAGGTTTGTGAGTAGGCTTAAGGCTGATTTATACTTCTCTGTCGAACCTACGGCGTTGGCTCCGTGTAGAGGCCAACATATCGGTTTACATTTATAGTTCTGCATTAGTGTTTCTCCTGCTCCGCGCACTTTGCTAGACATGTGGCATGACGCTCAGATTTGTTATTTTAATGACAGTAGACCATAACCGAGAAATACAGTGAGCAGCGATATAGATCGACAATGACATCTTTCGCTAAAACGCACTGCAGAAAATGAGAATGAAGCTAAGTGAATTCAACTTCATGTTTCTGAAATGAATCTGACCATTGAGCTAAACCAGGTTTGTGCCAGGACAACATGCTTCCAGAACGCCTTTAAACTATGATGGATTTTTTTTTTTTTTTTTTTTTTTAATTAGCTTTATTAATCAGCATGTTATGAGCCTTTCACAAACAGATTTTTTTTTGTGAAAATTAATCAAAGATGTCATCATCTCTGGCATAGATGGCAAGAAAAAACAACCATAAATGTTATATTACTAGTAGCATAGTGGAGTCAGGGCTCAAATATATATATATATATATATATATATACAGGTGCATCTCAATAAATTAGAATGTCGTGGAAAAGTTAATTTATTTCAGTAATTCAACTCAAATTGTGAAACTCGTGTATTAAATAAATTCAATGCACACAGACTGAAGTAGTTTAAGTCTTTGGTTCTTTTAATTGTGATGATTTTGGCTCACATTTAACAAAAACCCACCAATTCACTATCTCAAAAAATTAGAATACATCATAAGACCAATAAAAAAAAAACATTTTTAGTGAATTGTTGGCTTTCTGGAAAGTATGTTCATTTACTGTATATGTACTCAATACTTGGTAGGGGCTCCGTTTGCTTTAATTACTGCCTCAATTCGGCGTGGCATGGAGGTGATCAGTTTGTGGCACTGCTGTGGTGGTATGGAAGCCCAGGTTTCTTTGACAGTGGCCTTCAGCTCATCTGCATTTTTTGGTCTCTTGTTTCTCATTTTCCTCTTGACAATACCCCTTAGATTCTCTATGGGGTTCAGGTCTGGTGAGTTTGCTGGCCAGTCAAGCACACCAACACCATGGTCATTTAACCAACTTTTGGTGCTTTTGGCAGTGTGGGCAGGTGCCAAACCCTGCTGGAAAATGAAATCAGCATCTTTAAAAAGCTGGTCAGCAGAAGGAAGCATGAAGTGCTCCAAAATGTCTTGGTAAATGGGTGCAGTGACTTTGGTTTTCAAAAAACACAATGGACCAACACCAGCAGATGACATTGCACCCCAAATCATCACAGACTGTGGAAACTTAACACTGGACTTCAAGCAACTTGGGCTATGAGCTTCTCCACCCTTCCTCCAGACTCTTGGACCTTGGTTTCCAAATGAAAACTTGCTCTCATCCGAAAAGAGGACTTTGGAACACTGGGCAACAGTCCAGTTCTTCTTCTCCTTAGCCCAGGTAAGACGCCTCTGACATTGTCTGTGGTTCAGGAGTGGAATATGACAACTGTAGCCAAATTCCTTGACACGTCTGTGTGTGGTGGCTCTTGATGCCTTGACCCCAGCCTCAGTCCATTCCTTGTGGAGTTCACCCAAATTCTTGAATCGATTTTGCTTGACAATCATAAGGCTGCGGTTCTCTTGGTTGGTTGTGCATCTTTTTCTTCCACACTTTTTCCTTCCACTCAACTTTCTGTTAACATGCTTGGATACAGCACTCTGTGAACAGCCAGCTTCTTTGGCAATGAATGTTTGTGGCTTACCCTCCTTGTGAAGGGTGTCAGTGACTGTCTTCTGGACAACTGTCAGATCAGCAGTCTTCCCCATGATTGTGTAGCCTAGTGAACCAAACTGAGAGACCATTTTGAAGGCTCAGGAAACCTTTGCAGGTGTTTTGAGTTGATTAGCTGATTGGCATGTCAAAATATTCTAATTTTTTGAGATAGTGAATTGGTGGGTTTTTGTTAAATGTGAGCCAAAATCATCACAATTAAAAGAACCAAAGACTTAAACTACTTCAGTCTGTGTGCATTGAATTTATTTAATACACGAGTTTCACAATTTGAGTTGAATTACTGAAATAAATTAACTTTTCCACGACATTCTAATTTATTGAGATGCACCTGTATACAGTTGAAGTCAGAAGTTTACATACACTTAGGTTGAAGTCATTAAAAATAATTTTTTAACCACTCCACACATTTCATATTAGCAAACTATAGTTTTGGCAAGTTATTTAGGACATCCACTTTGTGCATGACACAAATAATTTTTCCAACAATTGTTTACAGACAGATTGTTTCACTTTAACTGACTATATCACAATTCCAGTGGGTCAGATGTTTACATACACTAAGTTAAATGTGCCTTTAAGCAGTTGGAACATTCCAGAAAATTATGTCAAGCCTTTAGACAATTAGTTTCTGATAGGCTAATTGGAGTCATTTGGGGGTTTACCTGTGGATGTATTTTAAGGCCTACCTTCACACTCAGTGCCTCTTTGCTTGACATTATGGCAAAATCAAAAGAAATTAGCCAAGACCTCAGAAAAAAATTGTGGACCTCAACAAGTCTGGTTCACCCTTGGGAGCAATTTCCAAATGCCTGAAGGTACCACGCTCATCTGTACAAACAATAGTACGCAAGTATAAACACCATGGGACCATGCAGCCATCATACCGCTCAGGAAGGAGACACAATCTGTCTCCTTGAGATGAACGTAGTTTGGGGCGAAAAGTGCAAATCAATCCCAGAACAACAGCAAAGGACCTTGTGAAGATGCTGGAGGAAACAGGTACACAAGTATCTCTATCCACAGTAAAACAAGTCCTATATCGATATAACCTGAAAGGCTGCTCAGCAAGGAAGAAGCCACTGCTCCAAAACCACCATCAAAAAGCTAGACTACAGTTTGCAAGTGTAAATGTGGACAAAGATCTTATTTTTGGAGAACTGCCCTCTGGTCTGATGAAACAAAAAATGAACTGTTTGGCCATAGTGACCATCGCTATGTTTGGAGGAAAAGGGTGAGGCTTGCAAGTTGAAGAACACCATCCCAACCGTGAAGCATGGGGGTGGCAGCATCATGTTGTGGGTGTGCTTTGCTGCAAGAGGGACTGGTGCACTTTTCAAAATAGATGGCATCATGAAAAAGGAAAATTATGTGGATATATTGAAGCAACATCTCAAGACATCAGCCAGGAAGTTAAAGCTTGGTCGCAAATGGGTCTTCCAAATGGACAATGACCCCAAGCATACCTCCAAAGTTGTGACAAAATGGCTTAAGGACAACAAAGTCAGGGTATTGGAGTAGCCATCACAAAGCTCTGACCTCAATCTGATGGAAAATTTGTAGGCAGAACTGAAAAAGCGTGTGCGAGCAAGGAGGCCTTCAAACCTGACTCAGTTACACCAGTTCTGTCTGGAGGAATGGGCCAACGTTCCAGCAGCTTATTGTTAGAAGCTTGTGGAAGGCTACCCAAAACGTTTGACCCAAGTTAAATAATTTAAAGGTGATGCTACCAAATACTAACAAAATGTATGTAAATTTCTTACCCACTGGGAATGTGATGAAAGAAATAAAAGCTGAAATAAATAATTCTCTCTACTATTATGCTGACATTTCATGTTCTTAAAATAAAGTAGTGATCCTGACTGACCTAAGACAGGCAATTTTTCCACATCCATCATGATCTATATCTCTGCATTAAATTGAATGGCATCTACGTTAATATAATTTTTTTTGTTTCGATGTCTCAACCTTGGGATTCATATCCCGAGGTTACCAGAGCCAGCCAGATCCAGCTCCATTCCCGCTTGGTGTTGGACTCCACTGCTACGTGTCGCTGAAAGATGACAACAAACTACAGCCGGTGCCAGCCAGACATCACTTCAATCTTTTGACTTCAGAGGATGAACTGATGCCAACTCCTACTGTAAGACTTGGGATACTTCATATGCTACTGCCTGAACCTTGGACTTAGGATGGACCCCACCAAACCTAAATGACCTGAAGGTTAAACTGCGATGCACCTCATTAATCTCTGCCTGAATCACCTTTGTGTATTGATGGACTACACTCTTGAAATGGAATACACTGACTATCATTTAATTGCCAACAAAAGCCATCATCAGCCAACTAACAAAGGACAATGCATCAATGTGAACTTCTGCAATTAATCCAGGAATGGACTTCAAAGACATTAGTCATTAATCTTAAAGTAAAAAATAAAGAAATATATATATATATATATATATATATATATATATATATATATATATATATATATATATATATATAAATTTTATTATTTATTTATTTTTAATTTTTTATGGACCCAAGGTTATTTTTTTTTTCTCCATTAACCAACATCTTATGGAGTTTTGTGTTCCTTGCCACAGTCGCCTTCAGCTTGCTCACAGGGGTTCTAAATACAATTACTATTTAATTATTTAATTTCTATACACAATTTACAATCATATTTAATCAAATTACACAATGATCACTCTAAGACTTTATAGATATTACAGTTTGTTAATGCATGATTTCCTGTAAAGCAGCTTTGAAACGATGTGTGTTATAAAAAGTGCTATACAAATAAAAATGACTTGACTTGACTTTTCAACGATTAAATGTCAGGACTTGTGAAAAACTGAGTTTAAATGTATTTGGCTAAGGTGTATGTAAACTTCTGACTTCAACTGTGTATATATATATATATATATATATATATATATATATATGTGTGTGTGTGTGTGGCAGGAGGGGCGATTTGCTTTCGTCATTGTTATTTGCCGTTTTAGCCTATTAGCTGCACCCCTGGGCTATAAAAACAGGAGCATATGTGCTGCCTGGTATGCGTCACTTTCGGTGAACTGCTGCATCGTTAACGCACTTTCGTCATTGTTTCCAGGAACCGGATGCGAGTACCCAAGACGAGATGCTGACTTTTGTTTGATACATAATTGTTGTTTTTTTGTATTGTGTTTTGTCTCAAGCAACTGTTTATTGACTGACTCATTAGATTGCAACATTTGACTATTTTTTGTGTATTTTTGGTTTTGTGTTTTTGGCTGGCTGATTGAGCTTGATCAACCCAGCTCCCAAAGTGACTATTTATTTATTTTTTTATGTGCATTTCTGTGTCTTGGCAAGGCCTGAGCACCAGGGGCAGAGGACTGGCTCTATTTTGGGTGGTGGTATCTTGCTCACCGTGTGCTGTGATTGTATAAACATTGTGTGTGTGTGTGTGTGTGTGTGTGTGTGTGTTTGTTTGTGCGCATGCACAGTGAATTGCAGTGATTCTTTATCTGCGGGTGGTGTAGTCTGACTTTCTGCCTCTGCTGGTAAACTCTAGTCCCCGGCCTCGACTTTGTCCTAGACCCTTAGTTGCCTGTTGGATGGGAATAAATGTTTCAGTATCCATTTTAACATTGTTTATATTTAAGATTTGTCAATAAAGAGTTTATTTTTGTACTATGACTCATGTCTCTGACTCTTATCAGTGATACAAACCTGTGTATGCCTTTGTAGGTGGTTCATTCTAATTCTTTGGGTGAAATTCCCAGGGTGGCATAGTCGGAGTGTGAATGGTATAATCTTGTTCATTTTTCACCATAATTCATTAAAGTAAACCCCTTTTTGCCCTCGTTCCCCTGCCACACACACACACACACACACACACACACATATATATATATATATATATATATATATATATATATATATATATATATATATATATATATATATACACACACACACACACACACACACACACACACACACACACACACATACTAGGGGCCAAAAGTTTGGAATAATGTACAGATTTTGCTCTTAGGGAAAGAAATTGGTACTTTTATTCACCAAAGTGGCATTCAGCTGATCACAATGTATAGTCAGGACATTAATAACGTAAAAAATTACTATTGCAATTTGAATTTTTTTTTTTCAGAACTGCTTAAATTACTTCAAAGAGTTCTCATCAAAAAAATCCTCCACATCCAGCAATGACAACTTTGCAGATCATTGGCATTCTAGCTGTCAGTTTGTCCAGATACTCAGGTGACATTTCACCCCATTCTTCCTGTAGCACTTGCCATAGATGTGGCTGTCTTGTCGGGCACTTCTCACGCACCTTACTGTCTAGCTGATCCCACAAAAGCTCAATAGGGTTAAGATCCATAACACTCTTTTCAAATTATCAGTGGTCCAATGTCTGTTTCTTTGAACACTCATTTTTTCTTTTGTTTTTCTGTTTCAAAAGTAGCTTTTTCTTTGCAACTCTTCCCATAAGGCCTGCACCCCCGAGTCTTCTCTTTACTGTTGTACATGAAACTGGTGTTGAGCAGGTAGAATTCAATGAAGCTATCAGCTGAGAATATGTGAGGCATCTATTTCTCAAACTAGAGACTCTGATGTACTTATCCTCTTGTTTAGTTGTACATCTGGGCCTTCCACATCTCTTTTTGTCCTTGTTAGAGCCAGTTGTCCTTTGTCTTTGAAGAATGTAGTGTACGCCTTTGCATGAAATTGTATCAATTGCAAGCATTGTATAGCCTTCATTCCTCAAAACAATGATTGACTGACGAGTTTCTAGAAAAAGCTGTTTCTTTTTTGCCATTTTTGACCTAATATTGACCTTAAGACATGCCAGTCTATTGCATACTGTGGCAAGTCAAAAACAAACACAAAGACAATGTTAAGCTTCATTTAATGAACCAAATAGCTTTCAACTGTGTTTGATATAATGGCACGTGATTTTCTAGTAACAAATTAGCAATTTAGCATGATTTCTTAAGGATAAGGTGTTGGAGTGATGGCTGCTGGAAATGGGGCCTTTCCAGATTTTATCAAAAATAGCTTTTTTCAAATACTGATGGTGTTGTTTTTTATATAAGTAATGTCCTGACTATACTTTGTGATCAGTTGAATGCCACTTTGGTAAATTAAAGTACCAATTTCCTTCCGAAACTGCAAAATCTGTACATTATTCCAAACTTTTGGCCCCTAGTGTATATATATAAACTCAGCAAAAAAGAAACGTCCTCTCACTTTCAACTGCTTTTTTTTTCAGCAGATTTAACATGTGTAAATATTTGTATGAACATAAAAAGATTTAACAACTAAGACATAAACTGAACAAGTTTTACAGACATGTGACTAACAGAAATGGAATAATGTGTCCCTGAACAAAGGGGGGGGGGGGTCAAAATTAAAAGTAACAGTCAGTATCTGGTGTGGCCACCAGCTGCATTAAGTACTGCAGTGTATCTCCTCCTCATGGACTGCACCAGATTTGCCAGTTCTTGCTGTGAGATATTACCCCACTCTTCTACCAATGCACTTGCAAGTTCACTGACATTTCTGGGGGGAATGGCCCTAGCCCTCACCCTTCGATCCAACAGGTACCAGACGTGCTCAATGGGATTGAGATCCGGGCTCTTCGCTGGCCATGGCAGAACACTGACATTCCTGTCTTGCAGGAAATCACGCACAGAACGAGCAGTATGGCTGTTGGCATTGTCATGCTGGAGGGTCATGTCAGGATGAGCCTGCAGGAAGGGTACCACATGAGGGAGGAGGATGTCTTCCCTGTAACACATAGCATTGAGATTGCCTGCAATGACAACAAGCTCAGTCCGATGATGCTGTGACACACCGCCCCAGACCATGATGGACCCTCCACCTCCAAATTGATCCCGCTCTAGAGTACAGGCCTCAGTGTAATGCTCATTCCTTTGATGATAAACGCGAGTCTGACCATCACCCCTGGTGAGACAAAACCACGACTCGTCAGTGAAGAGCACTTTTACCAGTCCTGTCTGGTCCAGCGAAGGTGGGTTTGTGCCCATAGGTGACGTTGTTGCTGATGATGTCTGGTAAGGACCTGCCTTACAACAGGCCTACTAGCCCTCAGTCCAGCCTCTCTCAGCCTATAGTGGACAGTCTGAGCACTGATGGAGGGATTGTGCATTCCTGGTGTAACTCGGGCAGTTGTTGTTGCCATCCTGTCCCTGTCCCGCAGGTGTGATATTCGGATGTACCGATCCTGTGCAAGTGTTTTTACAGGTGGTCTGCCACTGCGAGGACAATCAGCTGTCCTTCCTGTCTCCTTGTAGCACTATCTTAGGCGTCTCACAGTACGGACATTGCAATTTATTGCCCTGGCCACATCTGCAGTCCTCATGCCTCCATGCAGCATGCCTAAGGCACGTTCACGCAGATGAGCAGGGACCCTGGGCATCTTTCTTTTGGTGTTCAGTAGAAAGGTCTCTTTAGTGTCCTAAGTTTTTATAACTGTGACCTTAATTGCCTACCATCTGTAAGCTGTTAGTGTCTGAACAATTCATTAATTGTTCATTAATTGTTTATGGTTCATTGAGCAAGCATGGAAAAATTGTTTAAACCCTTTACAATAAAGATCTGTAAAGTTATTTGGATTTTTACAAAATTATCTTTAAAATACAATGTCCTGAAAAAGGGACATTTCTTTTTTTTTTTTTTTGTTTATATATATATATATATATATATATATATATATATATATATATATATATATATATATATTATGATTTTAAGACATACATTTTTAAGACACATTTATAATTTACAAGATATGATTTATGATATAAATTCATCATCATATTAACCTCAGCCGTCCTGCCATTTACACGTGTGTTTTTCAGTCAAGATAATCATGCATTAACAGAAAATTAAGCTGTAATATCTGTAATGTCTTAAGAGTTATCATTGTTCAGTTTGATAAAAAATGTGATTGTAAATTGTGTCATAAAACAATTAATTAAATAAAGAAGTAAATAATAATTGTATTTACGACCCCAGTGAGCAAGCTGAAGGCGACTGTGGCAAGGAACACAAAACTCCAAAAAATGGTGGTTAATGTAGAGAGAGAGAAAAAGAAGAAGAAGAAGAAGAAGAAGAAGAAGAAGAAGAAGAAGAAAAAAAAAGATTTCAGTGGAGAAGATGCTTTCGGTCACCCGTTAAGTCATGCTGACAACTTCTGGGCAATGTCTAGTGTATTCACAACAAAGATCAAAGATTTAGTCACTGAGTTAAAGATTTGATTATTGGCTGAATGTAATAAACATAAGAATCTCTGAGAGATGAGACATGCAGCTAAATCGGTTGTGACATGTAATATACAGTAGATAGATGTCAGGCCTAATCTGTGAATTATGAGTGTAGATATAAATATGAAATTAGACAACCCAAACAAGACCAACACTGACTAATACACTGTAACACTTCTCAGTGGAAGGAGGAGGCGAGAAGCAGATTTCCTGGTTCAAGTAAATGTTTTTATTTTCCTCTTTGTGGCACATACACACTCGCAGGGCTTTTCCGTTGTTCAATGAGTCAGTCTAAAAATACACAAACTGCTTCACAAAACAAAACTCTCAACTTTGCAATAAACTCTTCGCTCCACAATCGGGTCTCTGATGCCCAGGCTCTCTCTCTTCTACCTGCGATGTGGCTCTATTTATGCCACTCTCCCCGTGCTCACTGAAATTAGAGACAGGTGTTAGACATAATTTAACTCAGGTGTAAGCGCCCTTACCGCTTTCTCTCTCTCCAGAGAGATGCTTGACCATGCCCCCGCTGCCACATATCCCCACTGCCTGACTCAGGCCGGGGCGGCATCCGGCCTGCCTACCACTCCCCCCCCCATTCCTGGAAAGGAAGTCGGCGACAGCCATCTGTGCCCCCGGTCTGTGGACCACCTTGAACTTAAATGGTTGAAGAGCCACGTACCAACAGGTGATTCAGGCATTGGTATCTTTCATGCGGTGGAGCCACTGGAGTGGGGCATGATCGGAACAGAGGGTGGCGGCCCACCCCAACACGTAGTATCGGAGAGTGAGGACTGCCCACTTGGTGGTGAGACACTCCTTTTCTACGGTGCTGTACTTAGTTTCCCTCAAGGAGAGCTTATGGCTAATGTGTAACACCGGGCACTCCTCCCCCTCCACCACCTATGAGAGTACGTCCCCCAGCCCCCTGTCTGAAGCATCTGTCTGTAAAACAAAAGGGAGAGAGAAGTCAGGTGAATGTAAAAGCGGCCCCCGCAAAGTGCAGCTTTAACTTGCGTGAACGCCCGCTGACACTGCTCCGTCCACTGGACCGGGTCTGGAGCTCTCTTTTTAGTGAGATCAGTCAGTGGGCTGGTGACGTCCGAATAATTAGGCACGAACCTCCTATAATAGCCAGCCAGCCCCAGGAACTGTCTCACACCCTTTTTGGTCTTGGGTCTCGGGCAGGTCGCAATCACCGCTGTCTTGTCAATTTGGGGACACACCTGCCTGTGGCCCAAGTGGAACCCCAGATACCGTACCTCCACCCATCCAATCGTGCACTTCTTTGGGTTCGCTGTGAGTCCCGCTCAGCACAGCGTTCTCAGAACCGCCCTCAGATGTTGCATGTGCCGCTGCCAATCATTACTATAAATGATGATGTCATCTATATAAGCAGCGGCGTAAGCTGAATGCGGTCTGAGGATTCGGTCCATGAGACGCTGAAACGTAGCCGGGGCTCCAAACAAACCGAACGGAAGTGTCACAAATTGGTGTAATCCAAACGGTGTGGAGAAGGCGGTTTTTTCACGGGAAATTGGTGTCAAGGGGATCTGCCAATAACCCTTCGTCAAATCCAATGTCGAATAAAATCGAGCAGTGCCCAACCGATCGAGCAACTCATCAACGCGAGGCATTGGATATGCATCAAATTTAGACACCGCGTTGACTTTTCTATAATCCACACAGTATCGCACAAACCCATCACTCTTAGGCACTAGAACAGCTGGGCTGGACCAATCGCTGTGGGATTCTTCTATTACCCCCATATCGAGCATTGCATCCAATTCTTGTGTTCGGGTAATCGATAGGGGCGGCTACATACCACGACCCCCGGCTCAGTCTCGATGTGGTGATAGATTAGGTTTGTATGTCCCGGTAGAGGGAGAACACGTCCGCAAACTCCTGTTGCAACCTAGCAACCTCCGTGAGTTGACTCGGTGAAGGGGAGGGGCTGCAGCCTCTCCCCCTCTCTCGTCATTATGACGTGGAGCTGTCGAGGATGGCCCCGGTTCCGCCTCCCCTGCCAGAGCATCACACTTTACACATCTCCCTAACTTCGTACAGGACCCATCCGTGCAAATTCCGTTTAATAAAACTCTAAAATCAGGCCAATCAGTCCCAAAAATCAGCGGATGGGTGAGGTGGAAACTAACCGCGACCTCCACTCTATGCTTTTTCCCCCGGAATTTAATCGTCAGGGTCACCACCGGATACTTGTGAATATCCCTGTGTACACATTTCACCTTCACCATTTTAGTTGTGACCAATGCCTCGGGTTGAACCAAGCGTTGGTGGATAGTGGTTTGATTACACCTGGTGTCCACCAATGCTTGGTGAGTACCCCCCTTGACACTTACCGGTATCCGGTACACTCCGGCTCGGTTGGGGGCAGCCTGTGGGAGGTCAGAGACCCGCACCACCATCCCCAGCTCCATCAGAGGGCACTGATCCCAGAAGTGGCCCAGGTCTCCGCACCTCCAGCAGGCTGGCCCAGGCTCTACGCCCGCCCTTGCGTCGGCGTGCGCCCCCCCTGAGGGGGAGAGCGGCGGGGCATTGGGATAGGGGAAGGTGTCGCCTCCCACACCCGGGGAACTGGTCTCAGGGGCTGAAGTCCTCCTCGTCTGCGTGGGGCAGGAACGGGACCTGGAGAGAGAGCAGAATGAGAGGAGAGAGGGGAGGGGGATGAGACAGAGGGAGGAGAGAGAGTGTAGGAGGGCTCTTCCGCCCTCGGGATCGCTGCCATGTGGTCCTCCGCAAGCCGGACGGCTTCCTCCAGCAACGCCGAGCAGTGGCACTGGACCCACTCCGCCGTCCCTTTTGGCAGTCGATGTGTTAATTGCTCCAGTACCACCTGGTCGATAATTCCGTCGATGTCGCGGTCCCCCACTAGCAACCATCTTCGGAAGGCGTCATGGAGCCGCTGGGCGAAGGCAAATGGGCGGTCGGAGCTCTCCAACTTCAAGCTCCGGAAGAGTTGACGACTTTCCTCCAGAGTGCGACCGACCCGTTGCAGGATGGCTCTCTTTAAATCTCCGTAGGCCAGGAGGCTTGTCGCTGGCAGTTGTTGAGCCACGAGCTGGGCTTCCCCGGACAAGAGTGGGATAAGTCGGGCCGCCCATTGGCCGAGCGGCCAGCCCCAGATCTCGGCGGTGTGCTCAAACAAATCCAGGAAGGCCTCGGGGTCGTCCGCCACCCCCATTTTCTGTAATGCGGGCGGGGGTAATGGCGTGTGAGTGTCCGGGGTCGCGGCTGGGGATGCCTCCTGGCTGAGGAGGCTCCGAATTGCCTGCCGGTCCTCGGCTTGAACGTGTAGGAGCTCGACAAACCGGCAATCTTGATCTTGTCGGAGCTCAAGCAGTGTTTGCTGGTGGTTCTGATGTAGGCCAGTGAGGGCTTGGAGGATCTCCGCCAACTGGGAGGACTCTACGGGGCGACTTCCATCCATCTTCAACCAAACTTCAATCCCGGGTTTCGGCACCAGTATAATACTTCTCAGTGGAAGGAGGAGGCGAGAAGCAGATTTCCTGGTTCAGGTAAATGTTTTTATTTTCCTCTTTGTGGCAGATACACACTCACAGGGCTTTTCCGTTGTTCAATGAGTCAGTCTAAAAATACACAAACTACTTCACAAAACAAAAGTGACAGTGACAGAATTAGCAACTGGCCCAAATCTCTCTCACACTGGCCCCAGGTCATCAGGCAGTTCTTATTGTCGAGCCCTGTGGAGTTCCCATGAGAATGTTTCCATTATTAGATAGTCCAAGTATGTTTAGGCCTACTTAACTTTAGCTACCAGTATTGTTATGTTTCACTATTGCGATGTGCATTGTTTGTTTTTGGTAGTTCCCTATCTGTCACTCACTCGACGTTGTGTCGATGTAGTGAAATTAGGGGTCACTCTTGGGAGCCCGAGACACCTCTGGTCTTTGATAAAAGGCCAATAAAAATTGGTGAGTGGTATTTGCATGCCACTCCCCCGGACATACGGGCATAAAAGGAGCTGGTATGCAACCACTCATTCAGATTTTCTCTTTGGAGCCGAACGGTCATGCTCACCGAGCTGAATTCCCACGACTGTTCATTCACCTCTGCTGGATCTGACGGCGCATTTCAGCAGCTTCTCCCTCCTCTGCACTGGTGCACTGCAGAGAATGCCCCTGGGCGCTTCGGCAGAAATAAGAGTATATTTCTCTAAAAGAGCGGCACACACGGAACGTCTTTTTAAAGATGCCTTTCCGATTGTGTGCTATTCCTGGTTGCACTCGTTATCTCTCACCTTCTGATGGTCACGATCACTGTCTTTCGTGTCTGGGCACTGCTCACGTGGAGACAGCGTTCGTGGATGGTCATGTTCTCATTGCGAGGACATGTCCATTGCAACGATGCAGTTGCGGCTCGCCTTCGTAAGAAAGCAAGCCACCCCGGAGGCTCCCTGCCTCGGTCCTTTTACCCACGGGTATGAGGCCAGCATGGCTAGCACTGGGGGCGATCTGGGGACCCCAATGGGAACGCCTCCGCCGGGTATTCCCCCGCGGACCTCCCATTCCCCAGCATGCTTGTCTGCCCCGATCGGGCTTCCGGATGGGTCCTCCGGCTCGTCTCTCGGTGAGTTCGACCTCTTATTCGGAGTGCGCAAAAGTGATGAGCTCTCGAGCGCAGCATCGGAGAGCGGGCTTGTCCAGTCAGACGCTGAAGCCTCAGCTGGGCTCCTCCCTTCGGGGAGGATTGCCCAGTTACAGGCTGACTCGGAGATGACGACATGCTTTCCTGGGCAGCCGCGAGCATGGGCTAGAGTGGAACCCTCCACTCTTCCCTGAACCCTCGCGGCTCAATGATTGGTTCCTGGGCTCACAGCGCCACTCAAAGCCACGCCCCGCCCCCGTTCCTTTCTTCCCAGAAGTGCTTTGGTTCCCCTTGCACGGAACTTGGACGCGTTGCTTGCGCTTTCCAATCTGTTGCGATGGCTGGTCCGGACCATCCGACTCGGCAACGTGATTCAGTTTGCCAGACATCCGTCCAGGTTCAGCGGTGTCCACTTCACCTTGGTGAAGGATGAAAACGCTGCTACCTTGCGCAGAGATCGCTACCCTCCTACGGAAGGGCGCGATAGAACCTGTCCCTCCGGCCGAGATGAAGAAGGGGTTTTACAGCCCCTACTTCATCATACTGAAAAAATGGCGGTGGGTTGCGGCCAATCTTGGACCTGCGAGTACTGAACCGGGCTTTACACAGACTCCTGTTCAAGATGGGGACGCAAAAACTTGATGCATTCGGCATCAAGATTGGTTCGCGGCGGTAGACCTGAAGGATGCGTACTTCCACGTCTCGATCCTTCCTCGACACAGACCCTTCCTGCGGTTTGCATTCGAGGGTCAGGCATATCAGTACAAGGTCCTCCCTTTTGGCCTGTCCCTGTCTCCTCGCATCTTCACGAAGGTCGCAGAGGCAGCCCCACTAAGGGAGGTGGGCATTCGCATTCTTAACTATCTCGACGACTGGCTAAACTTAGCTCACTCTCGGGACATGTTGTATGCACACAGGGACTTGGTGCTCTCACACCTCAGCCGACTAGGGCTTCGGGTCAACTGGGAAAAGAGCAAGCTCTTCCCGGTTCAGAGCATCTCTTTTCTCGGTTTGGAGTTGGACTCTTTGACAGCGCACCTCACGAACAAGTGCGCCCAGTCGGTGTTGGTCTGTTTGAAGGAGTTCCTACCGTCCTGGGGCATATGGCATCCTCAGCGGTGGCCACCCCGCTCGGGTTGATGCATATGAGACCGCTTCAGCACTGGCTTCAGACTTGAGTCCCTAGATGGGCATGGCACCGCAGGACACATCGCATGGTCATCATGCCGGTTTGTCACCGTCTTTTCAGCCCTTGGACCGACCTCTCATTTCTACGGGCAGGTGTTCCCCTAGAACTGGTCTCCAGGCGTGTCGTGGTCAAGACGGATGCCTCCAAAACGGGCTGGGGCGCTGTTTGCAATGGGCACGCAGCTGCCGGCTTGTGGACGGGTCCGTGACTGCATTGGCACATAAACTGCCTCGAGTTGTTGGCAATTCTGCTCGCCCTGCGGAGGTTTAGGCCGTTGATCCAGGGCAAGCACGTGTTAGTTCAGACAGACAACACGGCAACGGTAGCATATGTCAACCGCCAAGGCGGTCTGCGCTCTCGTTGTATGTCACAACTCGCCCGCTGTCTCCTCCTCTGGAGTCAGCAGCACTTAAAGTCACTGCGAGCCACTCACATCCCGGGCAACCTCAACACTACAGTGGACGCGCTGTCACGACAGGTTACCCTCAGGGGAGAGTGGAGACTCCACCCTCAGGTGGTCCAGCTGATTTGAAGTCGATTCAGACAGGCACAGGTGCACCTGTTTTCCTCCCAAGAATCCTCCCCGCTGCCCGCTCTGGTACGCCCTGACCAAGGCCCCCCTCGGCATAAATGCGCTGGCACACAGCTGGCCCACTGGCATGTGCAAATATGCATTTCCCCCAGTGAGCCTACTTGCACAGATCCTGGTAGCACCCTACTGGCCCACCCAGACGTGGTTCTCGGACCTCACGCTCCTCGCGACAGCCCCCGCCACCACCCCCCCGGCGAATTCCCCTGAGGAAGGACCTTCTTTCTCAGGGACGGGGCACCACCTGCAGTGGTAGACACGATCACTCAGGCTAGCGCCCCCTCTACGAGGTGCCTGTATGCCTTTAAGTGGCGTCTGTTCGCTAAGTGGTGTTCTTCCCGACAGGAAGACCCCCAGAGATGCGCAGTCAGATCAGTGCTTTCCTTCCTGCAGGAGAGGTTGGAAGGGAGGCTATCCCCTTCCACCTTGAAGGTGTACGTTGCCGCCATAGCAGCACACCACGACGCAGTCGACGGTAAGTCCTTAGGGAAGCACGACCTGATCATCAGGTTCCTAAGAGGCACCAGGAGGCTGAGTCCCCCCAGACCGCGCCTCGTTCCCTCATCGGACCTCTCTGTAGTTCTTCAGGGTCTAGGGAGAGCCCCCTTTGAGCCTTTGCAGTCAGCCGAGTTTAAGGCACTCTCCTTGAAGACTGCCCTCCTGACTGCGCTCACTTCCATCAAGAGGGTAGGAGACCTGCAAGCATTCTCTGTCAGCGAAACGTGTCTGGAGTTCGGTCCGGGCTACTCTCATGTGATCCTGAGACCCAGACCGGGCTATGTGCCCAAGGTTCCCACGACCCCTTTTAGGGACCAGGTGGTGAACCTGCAAGTGCTGACCCAGGAGGAGGGAGACCTAGCCCTGCCGTTGCTGTGTCCGGTGCACGCTTTACGCATCTATTTGGATCACACGCAGAGCTTTAGGCTCACTGAGCAGCTCTTTGTCTGCTTTGGTGCATAGCGGAACAGAAGCGCTGTCTCCAAGTAGAGGATCGCCCACTGGCTCATTGACGCCATAACTATGGCATATCACGGCCAGTACATGCCGCCCCCGGTAGGGCTACGAGCCCATTCTACCCGTGGTGTAGCGGCCTCCTGGGCCCTGGCCAGGGGCGCCTCTCTAACAGACATTTGCAGAGCATCAGGCTGGGCAACACCCAACACCTTTTCAAGGTTCTACAACCTCCCGGTGGAACCGGTTTCGTCCCAGGTAGTGGCACGCAATACAAGCGGATAAGCCGGGATAGCCGGTCAGGTGTATTGCTTGCACATAGCGCCTTCCACCTCCTTTTGAGCTGAAGACGTGCACCATTAATTCCCAGTAGTGTTCACAAACTTTGTTCCCTGGTTGACTTCCTCCGAGCCCTGTGGCAGTCGAGTTTTCGGAGAGACTCACTGCCGGCCCAGTACATGTGCTAACTAAGAGTCCTGTTCTGGGGTAGATGCTCCGCATGTGGCGGTTCCCTGTAAGGCTAACCCCATGCGATATATAACTTCCGCTAATTCGTTTCCCTGTTGGCAAACTGCGTCTTCCTTGGGCAGAGCCCCTCTGCCCCAGTCTCCATGTTTGTAGTAACTCCTCCCCCGTTGGGTAGGATCTACCTTGAAGACTCTCCACATGGTTGGAAAGACCATGTGACATATTTTTACACTTAAATATCCACCTCTCTTTGGGTGAGGTGTGGTCTCTGTGGTGTCTTCCCCTTGAGAGGGACACCCCCCGACTAGACCTGGAGGCCCAGTCGGATAATCCATTTCTTTTTTAGGGAGTGGAAAAAAAGAAGGGGAAAAGAGGCCACGACTGGGTTAGCCTGTCTCAATCTTTTGGGTAGTCAACTTTTCCCCAAAAGGCCATTCGACACTCATAACTATGTTGGGGGAGGTTACGTGTCGACCTGGTGTGCTGGCTATGAGGCACACAGTAGTCTGCCCACCACACACCGCCAGTTCACGTAACACAGTTCAGCCAATTGTGGCGCTTCGTATAGGGACCCCTAGTGTCACTACATCGACACAACGTCTGGTCTGGTCACCATCCACTTGCATTTTAAGGACCTTCTGAGCTGAGATATTTTTCTGTTTTTCTTCAAATGTGTTCTGCAGAAGACAGAAAGTCATAAAAATTTAGGATGGCATGAGGGTGAGTAAATAATGAGATAATTTTCATTTTTGGGTGAAGTAACCCTTTAAGTGATGTCTGACAGGTAATAGGGACATTTTCTGTGTCATAAAAAAAAAAAAAAAAACTTACTGCGCCTATAGGAACCAGTAGTCTGTGTATATACCCATTTGTTTTGTGCAATAAAAGGTTATAGTTATTTAGTCTGTTAATTTATTTAATATTTGTCAGTTACTGTGACTGTAGGGCTGTGACTACCATCCAAATATCACTAAGAAATGTGTCTATTATACAGGGCTTCCTTAAGAACAACTCAGACCCGCTGAATTTCTCTAGCATAAATCTGCCATATAAATTCTTATTCTGGTTCCCTATGTTATTGTCCTCCACTATGTGACATTGTAAGATGACCATGTTAAACATTTATGAAACTCACAGCCAGAAAACTTTTCTGTAACATTGTCTGACCAACACACTAGGCCTGTCACGATAATTATGTTTTCGACTTATCATACGATATATGGACATGACCTCGATCATTTTTGCTGACCTCGATATTGCCCATTGTGTTTACATGATGTTTGTTTACATTAAGAATGAATGTCACCAACATTTTAGCCAGTCGTGCTGCTTCTGTCCTCATGTCAGAGGCGGGGCTCAGTCAGCTCCTCCACACACACAGAGCGGACAGCGACAGATGAAGATTATGTGTTACTCAAGGCTAATAGGTGTTTTAATAGGTGTTTTTTCTGATGACTGCATAATTCCAGCTAGAAAGTTTGGAAGAATAAGTCCAAAAAGACTTGGTTTCAATGATGCATTCCACAGCTCCGGTGTGGGAACATTTTGGCCTTAAGCCGAATGAGAAAGGAGAGCCCATTTATGTGAACGAGCTGATATGTTGACTTTGTTTAAAAACAGTGGCAACGAAAAGTGGCAATACAACTAATCTAAAAAGCTCATCTAAAACATAACCATCCCATCCAGTTTTTCTGAGCTGGGAACAAAAGCCACAGTTGGAGATGAAGAGGGGCCTTCCCGACTTAAACTTTTTTTTGACATTCCAATTCCAGTGTCTGAATATTCTTAAGAATTAAAAGTTAACTGCCCTTTTAAAGGGTGTATTTGCATTATAATGCTATTATATTATCATTCAGTGGCATAAAATGGTCTTAAAATTACAATAATATAGTTTATCGCAATTATTTAATATATAATATATCGTTCAACAAAAGTAGTTATCGTGACAGAGCTACAGCGCACTACCTTCGGCTGGAGTTCACAGAATAATCTGTAGGTGCTGAACTGAAATATTGATTGGAATCAGTGTCCATCAGTCACCAGGTGCAGATTCACTCTTAAGAATAAAGGTTCTTCATTGGTTCTTTGCTGCACTTCTTATCAAGAACTATTTTTCACTGCAAAGCGTTCTTGAGTAGACTTTATGGTTCTTGTCAGATTAAAAAGGTTTTGATGTAATATACAGTAGGTTCTTCAGATTAGCTTATTGGTGTCTGCGTACTCAACAGCATGGTTTTAGGAATAATTCACCCAAAAATGTAAATTTTGTGATAATTTACTCACCTTTATTTTGTTCCAAACATGTATAACTTCCAGAATTGAAGCTTCAGTCATCGTTCACTTTCATTGTATAGACAAAAGATGCAATGAAACTAAATGCTGTTCCATTTTTGAGAGAACTATCAATTTAAGATTTGTTGCTGTGTGTCCATATTACTGGATTCCCACAGTCATGGTAAACCTGGAAATCAGGCAGTTTTCAAATGGAAAAGTCATGAAGATGGTGTAATAATAATTACACCATGGGTTTGTTGAATGCTTGATTCTGATTGGTTGACGTTCTAAGGTGTGCAATTATTTTCCAGTAAATGCACGGCTATGAAGTAGTTCCAGGCCTTGACCGCATAACAGTTCCATATTACTTCGCCAAATAATTTCAGTTATTTTAAAGTGCCGTACAGGCTACCACAGCAAAATAACCAACTAAAACAAAAACATTGAAGTACATCGGATAAGAACAACAAACAATGTCTATAATATAATTTCTTGCTCTGTCTCTCTCTCGCTCTCACCCACACTGACACATGTGCTCACACACACACATAGAGACTCGAGTCACAACCAGCAAACAGAAACTTGATGTAAACACTCTTAAGTTATGTTTCCGAACTAGCAACAAAGGCTTAGGCTTTATCAAAGCAAGGTGCCACTGATAGTTTCACTTTGTATCCAATTGATTTCTCTCATTCCAACATTAATTCTATTTTATGATATAAGAAAGTATTAGATTATAATATGTGCATATGGGCTGTTTTTACTCATTCACTGTTCTTAATCACATTTCCATGTGTAGTTATCCGATCCCCTATAATGGATAATGGAACAGCTATTTGGAAAATAATCAATCCAGACGAGTGAGACAATCATAACTAAAGAGAAAGATTTACCTCTCATTCATTTCGGAAGGCACAAAATTGACAGAAAGATTGACTGAATTCCATTGCCAATTAATGTTTGCCAGGGTGTTTGTAGTTTTGTCATGAAAGTGTATTAGGACAGGCAGTTGTTGATGAAGACACTGCAATGCCATCGAAAAGGGACTCTGAATATTTGTGGGAGATGCAATGAATAGGAAATACAGTTTGTGGTGGTGAGTTGGGTTTTGTGGGAGGCTTTGTTGCATTAGTAGTCTCATATATTGCACACTGTATATGACTCTCATGGCTGAGAGAAACTTTCAGAGGACAAATCTAGATGAGACTACACTGAAAATCCCATCTACTGAAGATAGTTATCTCTGTTTTGTGTGAGTGAGAGAGAGAGAGACAGTGGAATGAAAGTGGTTGGCATTGCAATGCACTGTGGCATAAAATCCTCCCAGATGGCAGGAAGACCAGAGACCAGCTCCCCACCAACAGACTGCACTCCACTCCGTTACCCTCAGTCATGCATCCAGGGCCATGTATGTGTGTGTTTGAGTGGCAAGCTGTGCCCATATGAACCTCAAGGCACACATCTGCTGTGAAAGAACAGTTTTAAAGATAAGAGCACTTTGTAAACTTAAAAAAAGATCATAATAAGCATACAGTTTCATGTTAAGAGTTGTTTCTCTCCAGCACATGACTTACATTTTACTGCTATTTTCTGTTTTAGAATGTATACATGTTATGAATTCAAAATCAGGTGCGTATTTCCACGTATTTCGCAAAACTGTTTTTACCACATGCGAGTCTCCGTTAAATTTCATTGAGCAAGCAAGTGTGCACATCCACGTCAATCAAACCGATTGCAATGGAGAAAGGGAGCGCAATCACCTTGATTAAACTCGTGCAACATCATACTGCGATTTCAGTTTCAATTGAATCAATTGTGCAGCTTTCATTGATGTCACACTGATGTGTTTTAGATCGTTTCTCATCATGTGAGTGCATGTCATACAATGACATGAGACTTTTCAGCAGGAGAGTTAATCTGCACTGCGTTTCAGAGGTGGGTAGTAATGCACTACATTTACTCCATTACATTTACTTGAGTAACTTTTTTGGAAAAAATTGACTTTTATAGTAGTTTTAAAAGTGGGTACTTTTTACTCTCACTCAAGTAAATTTCGAATGAAAAAAAATTACTTTTACTTCATTACAATGGGCGGCATTCCTGTCGTTGCAGTACTGGGTTTAATTTTAATTAATGTATAATTTATTGAGAGATTATTGAATGGGACTTTTACGACAGCAGAAGTTCACACAGCTGCGCACGCTGCCACAGACTGTCACTCAAGCCAAGTCCATCACTGCTGCAGCATCAAGCTCTTCAAAGTGAAACACATTCTTTGCTCCACACAGTGAAAAAAGAATAGTTTCGTCATGTAACACCATTTTACACCAAGTCAAGCAGATTTTTCAAGATTAAAATTGTAAGCAGGTAAGTTGTGGCTCTAATGCTAACGTGGGCTTCTCTGTGTCATGATGATGGTCATTTTCAGGGTGATTCTGTAAATATGGACTCTTGTGACATCAGTTTTTAAGTGTACATTTTTAAATCTGCAGCAATACAATATATCTGCGCTTTGTCCCGCATCCCGCATGTCATAGGTAGTATTTACACATTTACCCTGCATCCTCGCAGGGGTACTGGAAACTATCGCAGCTACTTCAGGCTGATTAACAGTTTAAATCCATGTAAACATCCAAGTTAAGTGTAAATGCCTTACGTGTAATTGACAACTGGAGCGCAAAGACAGTATTCCTCCGCATGGTGCCCATCGCAGGCTGCATACTCTGCATTTATGGAGCGGCGGTACTGTGTACAGAAATAATTATCTAAATTCTTTTGATACTGAAAAATGTAACTATACTGAACTAACAACTAAAAGCTATGAAATAGCAAAAGTAGGCATTAATAAAACATGATCTTGCTTTGGTTTATATTTCAGCATTATATAATGTCCCTGTGGGACATTGTTCACATTTTCACTGTAATAATTTCTAGAAATGTTTCTAAACCTATCTTATTGACAAATATATCCAGATCTAACAAGAGCCCTTAAAGGGATAGGTCACCCAAAAATGAAAATTCTCTCATCATATTCACCCTCATGCCAGATGTGTATGACTTTCTTTCATCTGCTGAACACAAATTAAGAATTTCTCAGCTCTTTTGGTCCATACAATGCAAGTGAATGGTGCCAACATTTTAAAGCTAAAAAAAGTCAGCATAAAAGTAATCCATAAGAATCCAGTGGCTAAATTAATATCTTCAGAAGCAATATGATAGATGTGGATGAAAAACAGATCACTTTCACATTCTTCTTATTTTGTTTTTGGTGATTCACATTCTTCTCTGCATATCTCCCCCTGCTGGGCTGGGAGAAGAACTTCTAGCAAAAAATTACTTAAATATTGTTCTGTTTCTCACCCACACCTATCATATAACTTCTGAAGATATGTATTTAACTACTGGAGTCATATGGATTACTTTTATGGTGCCTGCATTTGCTTTTTGGAGCATCAAAATTTTGGCACCCATTTACTTGCATTGTTCTGACCTACAGAGCTGAGATATTATTCAAAAAAATCTTAATGTGTGTTCTGCAGAAGAAGGAAGACACATCTGTGATGGCATGAGGGTGAGTAAATGATGAGAGAATTTTCATTTTTGGGTGAACTACATCTTTAAAGTGATAGCTCAGCCATAATTTAATATGCAGTCATCATTTCCCTACCCTGATGTTGTTCCAAACCCGTGTGACCCTTTGTATTCTGTGGAACACAAAATATGTTATATAGAATGTTAGGGACAGACAGTCTCGGTCACCATTCACTTTAAAAATATATATATATAAAAAAAAAAAAAAAATTCTGAAAGTAAATAGTGACTTAGGCAAACATTCTATCTAAAATCTCTTGTTGTGTCACATGGAAGAAAGTCATACGGGTTTGGAACAAAATGATGGTGAATGATGACAGAATTTCCATTAATAATAATAATAACAATAATTCTGTAGTACATGTTCAATGTGTATTATGTAATAGAATGTAGGGGAGTTAACGTCCATTATGTAATTTGTGAAAGTAACGAGTTATTCACTACTTGAGTGCTCTTTTAATTGGATACTTTCTTACTCTTACTCAAATAATTATTTATGTTAGTATTTTTACTTCTACTTGAGTAATTAAAAAAAAAGTAATTGTACTTTTACTTGAGCACAGTTTTTGGTTACTCTATCCACCTCTGCTGTGTTTACAAATTATTGTACTACATTAAACTGTATATAATGCTGAATATAATGTATAATAAGGGTCCTGATATTTGATCGTCCTGATAATGCCAAATGTAATGCCTGATTCCACCAGTGAATTTATACCATGGCAAACATTATTTTACTGGATAAACATGCACATATTTTTAAAAAGAATAGTTTGGAAAAATGTAATCAGCGACAATATTATTTTAAAACCTACAATATTAATTTAAAATACTTAAAATGTATGTAATCAGTGACAGTGTTCAAGCATATGTTCCTAACATAATTTTGAACATATTAATTTTTCAGCTATGCAGAATTATTACATTTCTATTCTGATTTCACCATTGCCTTCTGCTGGGCTGATTTTTTTGTCCCACTCCATCCCGATGGATAATTTTACTCTTTAATGAACAGTACTTTTTGTTCTACAAAGTTTTACAAGTAATGAAAGGAACTGTTTTGCATATGTCCTGAAAGTAATAATAATAATAATAAATTCAAACTGTAACTTTTCATGATTCAAGCTTTATTCAAAGTTTTGTGAGAATACAGAATCATGAATTCAATACTGTAAATCGAACCAAATCCTTACGCCTTTTATCATTTCTGTTTTTTTTTGTTTTTTTTAAATCGTATTTTAATAAAATATAGGAAATATTTTATTAATCGGGATTAATGGGATTAATCGATTAATCTAAGAAATAATTGAAGATTAGTCGATTATCAAATTAATAATTAGTTGCAGCCATAGACTGAACATTCTATTTAGCATGTCATTTTGTGTTCCAAGGAAGAAAGATAGTTATGTGGTTGTGTAACAGCATGAGCGTGCGTAAATTATGACAGAATTCTCTTTTTTGGGTGAACTGTTCCTTTAAATTATTGAAAGTTATCTGGAATTTTTGCGTGTTTATTTTTTGCTTACCACATTTTACACCATCATATCTTTATTGACTTACTACAACCCCAATTCCGAAAAAGTTGGGACAGTATGATAAATGCTAATAGGAGTGATTTGTAAATTATACTCACCCTTTGCTATATTGAAAGCACTACAACAAAACATTATATGATGTTTTACCTTGTGAATTTCATTTTTTTTTATTTTTATGTACAGTCATTTCAAATCAGATGATTGCGACACACTTCAAAGAAGTTGGGACAGTCGAGTGTTTACCACTGTGAAACACCACCATTTCTTCTAATAACATTTATTAAGCATTTAGGCACTGAAGACATGTTTGTTAAGTTTAAAAAGTGGAATTTCCCCCCATTCATCTTTTATGCAGGTCTTCAGCTGCACAAATGTACGGGGTCTTTGTTGCTGTATTGTGTGCTTCATAGTGCACCACACATTCTCAGTTGGAGATGGTCAGGGCTGCAGGCAGGCCAATCTAGCACCCACACTCTCTGCTTATTCGGCTAGTATATGGTTTGAAGTTGTCCTGCTGAAAATTCTGGGACGTCCCTGGAAAAGACGTGCTGGATGGAAGTATATGCCGCTCCAAAATTTTTACATATCTGTCTGCATTAATGGTGCCCTCACAGATGTGCGAGTTACCCATGTCATGGGCATTGACACACCCCTGGCCCCTGACAGATACTGGCTTTTGGACCTGAAGCTGATAACAGCTTGGACGGTCCTTTTCTTCTTTGGCCCGAATAACACAATGGCTTTGTTTTTCAAAAACTATTTGAAATGTGGACTCATCGGACCAAAAAACATGGATCCACTGTTCTACTTTCCATCTTAGATGAGACCGAGCCCAGAGAAGTCAGCAGCTTCTGGACAGTGTTGATGTAGGGCTTCTGCTTTGCACAGTAAAGTCTTAACTTGTATCTGTGGATGCAGCGGTGAGTGGTGTTGACTAACAAAGGTTTACTAAAGTAATCCCAAGCCCATTCTCATGATATTCATTATAGATGAATGATGTTTTTTTAAGACAGTGATATCTGAGGGATCAGAGATCAAGTGCATTCAGAAGTGGTTTTCGTCTTGCCCTTTACGCACCGAGATTTGACCAGATTCCCTGAATCTTTTAACTATATTGTGCACTGTAGAGGGTGAAATGCCCAAAATCCTTCCAATTTGTCTTTGGGAAACATTGTTCTCAAAGTGCTGGATTATTTGCTGAAGCATCTGTTGGCAAATTGGCAAGTCTCGAATGATCCTTGCTTTTGAAAGACTAGGCTGTTTTTGGAGGCTTCTCATACACCGATCAGCTACAACATTAAAACCACCTGCCTAATATTGTGTAGGTCCCCATCGTGCCGCCAAAATTTCACCAACCCGCATCTCAGAATAGCATTCTGAGATGCTATTCTTCTCACCACAATTGTACAGAGCGGTTATCTGAGTTACCGTAGACTTTTTCAGTTCGAAAGAATCTGGCCATTCTCTGTTGACCTCTCTCATCAACAAGGCGTTTCCATCAACAGAACTGCCCCTCACTGGATGTTTTTGGAACCATTCTGAGTAAACTTTAAAGACTGGTGTGCTTGAAAATCCCAGGAGATCAGCAGTTCCAGAAATACTCAAACCAGCCCATCTGGCACCAACAATCATGCCACAGTCCAAATAACTGAGATCACATTTTTTCCCCATTCTGATGGTTTATGTGAAAATTAACGGAAGCTCCTGACCCGTATCAGCATGATTTTATGCACTGCACTACTGCCACATGATTGGCTGATTAGATAATCGCATGGATGATTGTTGGTGCCAGATGGGCTGGTTTGAGTATTTCTGGAACTGCTGATCTCCTGGGATTTTCACACAAAACAGTCTCTAGGATTTACTCCGAATGGTGCCAAAAACCAAAAACATCTAGTGAGCGGCAGTTCTGTGGACGGAAATGCCTTGTTGATGAGAGAGGTCAACAGAGAATGGCCAGACTTGTTTGAACTGACAAAGTCTACAGTAAGTCAGATAACCACTCTGTACAATTGTGGTGAGAAGAATAGCATCTCAGAATGCTACTCTGAGATGCGGGTTGGCGCTGTTTTGGCGGCACGAGGGGGGCTTACACAATATTAGGCAGGTGGTTTTAATGTTGTGGCTGATCGGTGTATACTATGACACGATTGCCTCACCTGTTTAACATCTCCTGTTTCACATTGCCTTGTTATTTCAACTTGTCAAATTGTTATTAGTTTTAAATCGCCCCGTCTCAACTTTTTTGGAGCATGTTGCAATCATCTGATTTGAAATTACTGTACATAAAAAAAAACAAAAAAAAAAAAACAAAAAAAACAATGAAATTCACTGGGTAAATTATCATATAATGTGTAGTTGTAGTGCTTTCAATATAGCAAAGGTTGAATATAATTTACAAATCACTCCTTTTTGTTTTTATTAGCATTTTTCATACTGTCCCAACATTTTCGGAATTGGGGTTGTAGTTTAAAAGATCATGGTCATTGGTGAAAAAGCCATGTGAACGTCTGGGATAATAAGTGTTATTGGGATGATTCGGTCCAGTCAATAAAGGTGTGGGTTTGACCTGCCCTGCTGTAAACATACAATTTTGGTCACCTGGACTTCACAATTATAAGTTCTGTTGAAGTGCAATATGGCATGTTCAAAAGTGATTTGATGTAATAAGCAATTTAGATAAATTCATAATCAAATCTGCAAGGTTTACAGTTTCTGTCACAAAATTCTACACACCTACTGGATAAAAATAAAATATTTTACTTTCAGCTACCATAAGAGTCTCACTCTTATATGAGGGTAGTTGGCAGTTAACAATTTTTTTTTTTTTTTTTTTTTTTTTGGCAAAAAAAAAATTTAAGGTTAGCATTTATATTAATGAAAAAGGGAAAGTATATATTTAACTATTTTGCCATGTCTGGTCACCATTTATTTAAATGTTTGCACATTTTTATGTCCTTTTTTCCTTTACTAATTCATTTAAATATTCTTCAGTGTGACAAATACATTTTATAAAAGTACAAATATTCCGTGTAGTCTCTAATTTCATGTGGTCATGATTGTATATTAAGAATTCTAAAAGTATTGGAAAGTGTTTAAAATTATTTTAGATGAAGTATAGTTTGTCCACTGGAGAACACTGATGTCACTGCTTGAGCTGTCATGTCAACCATCCGCCTACTGGTTTCTGCAGACTTTCATCATTCTGCAGAATGCCTGTCATTGACAAAATTCTACACTTCCCCATGCTCTTCAATGTCAAGTTAGTCAATAGTTTTACTAATTTTGTAATGTTTTCAGCTACCAATACAAATGCAGTTCTCTCTCTTATATAAATACATTTTACTATATGTAATTCCTTCATTCTTCATTCCCCCACAATCGGAGCAGAAAATTTGTGCATATTCTGAGTAGACCAGCTCATAAGATTGGACAGAATTATAAAAAAATTTCCATACACTGATACTAAATTTGTGTGCCAATATCGATATTATTTAGAACATCTACCGATTTTTGGGTGATTCTATTTTTTTATGCTACCTTTTTTTGAATTACTGATAATTAATAACAAACTTCAAAATAAACTTAAATAATAACTTTATTTTCTGTGCCTCTACATGTTTTAAATTAACTGGTCTTAGTTATCAACAAAACAAACAAAAAGCACATTATTAAATCACATTAAAATTCCTTACATTAAATGAATTCTGATTAGCCTTTTGTTAGGCTCACTTTAAATTGGTAATATTTCGAGTTGTTGGCTAATTGTCTGAAATGTTTTTCCACCCCCTTTGATTTCCAAAAAATCAATCAGATCATCAGCTCTTTTTAAACATTCAACCAATGTCTGATGCTTTTATCGGCTGATACATCAGTGCATCACTGGTTTCTAATATACCCATTAGTCACAGTCCTGAAAATATGTGTGAGACATTTGGAAAAAGAAATAGGCCAAAACTTCTGAACCTCTGCACAACTGATACATAGTATTTGGTCAAAATTGTTTCCATTGATTACTTGATAAAGGGCTCCACATACTCTCTCAATGATCTTCATATTTTAAAACCATTTTTAAATCACCAAAGATGGCACCAAAAATGTAGTGTGTGGCTTGTAAAATAACACTTTATTTATGTTTTTATTATAGGCCTAGGTGAAGGATAGATGACACTCTAAGAGCCATTCAAACAGAACATTCACCATTTAGTTCACTTGCAAGCATAAACACATTAACACTGAAGTGCTGTCATGATACAGCACTTCATAAATACACTAATATTTACAGACATTCATTATTTTTAGTAAAAATGTATTTAACTCATACTTTTAAATGTTACCACATTTAGAACACATCTGTCACAGCCACTCCATCTGTGGGTCACACAGCTGGCCCTCTGTTTGTGTTTGTGTGTTTTGTGCAGGGCACCAGGATGTGGCAGTGTGAGAGTGTGTTGTCTAGGGCAAATGGTGCCCAAGGATCAGTTGCATAAAGCACCTTAAGTGAAAGTTTTCTCTAAGATCGCCCTAAAGTTTCCCTTAAATGTAGTGGTGTTGCAGGAAACAACCCTTAAGTTTTACTTTATAGGTAAAACATCATAATACCCTACAATTTCCCTTAAATATTTATTTTTACCTTAAGTGTTGCATAAAGCCTCTTAGTGCCATTTTCCTAAGTAAACCTTAAGGGTAGTAAAACTTCACCTAAAGTGTTGGCTAAGAGTTACAAGGTTTCTAAAAAAGGAGAAATGGCAAAGTTTACAGAACCAGTTGAAGAGTACAGTATACCAATGCAAATTTTTCGCGATAGGGAGAGCTCTTTAGACCATCTTAGCGATAATAAACAAGTGCAGGATTACTATGGGGAATCACATGATGAAAGGCAATCTAATATCACACCTAACACCTCAAATTCACCTCACTAATCACTATCAAAGGTGTCTTCCTGAAGATATCCTCCATAAATTGCTCCGTATGATAAACTCAAGATGTTTTTTAATTCACACAGAAATCTTTTTTTTTTTTTTCACAAAAAAGTGTTTAAATCTAATAATTTTGAGGATTGTACCTGAGAAACAGATGAAAATATGCCTGTGTAACCTGTGTTTATGTAGTAATCTGCAATCACGACTGTAATTGGTGCATCCAGAACAGCACTGAGAAAAGTAACAGGTGGCATGTGACAATGCCGTTTATGCGCCAATTCGGAAGAGGTCGGATACTGAGAAAATTTAATAGTCACTAAAATGAAAATAAAAGTATTTTTTGTGTTAAAATTGCTCAAATGTCTATATTATAGATCAGTGGTAGGGACATGACGAACTTGTCCATGGTAACAGTAGAATTTTATTATGGTAAAACCTGTCTCACTGTAGTAAAACCCTTAACAGTTTCCCTTACCAAAGAGAAGTGTCTAAGGGATTATATGCAACACCATCATGTCATTCCCTTAGTTAAGGGGAAATAACGCCTTAAGGTGGTTTATGCAACTGCGCACAGATGAACAGATTGTCTATATGTGTGGGGGCTAGGGACAAACTGCATTTTAAATAGTTCTTCCAAAAGTTCTTCAAAGTCTCTGGTCAGCATGAAATTCTGCTATAAAAACCCTCATCATGGCTTTTCATGTGTTTACTCCCTACATTTTTCATGTTTGTGGTAAATATTCAGAGTCTGCCTGCAAACAATCACACATGATCTATTCTACAGTCTGTTTACACAGCCTGCGAGTTCCCAGTTTCGATGCAACACATGGTTCGAAAAATGTAATTTGCACTGGCACTAGTCGTAGTGTAAAATTGGTTGCTGTGTCTCTTATTTCCAGTGATGGGAAATCTACTTTGAAACTGTAGCTTCTCAAGCTGCAAGCTACTCATAACTTCAAGAAGTTAAATTACAATCAAGCTTCCCTTTTAAAAAGGTAGTTAACTACACTACCAGACTGATCTCACAGTGAAATCTGAAACTGTAGGTTGACTTGTCTTTAGCTAAAATCAGTCTGTGCTTACTGAAATTTGAAATCCTGCCCCTTGTGACCAAAGTGTTGTTCAGCGCATGTTTGAGCTCCACTTTCCATTAAATGACAGAGGGGCGCCAAAAGCGAGTTGTGAAGAGAGTTGTTTTCAGCTGTTTCAGATGCAGAGTAATCACTGGAGTAAAAATATAATGTTAGAGGGAAAAATGCAAACTCTGGATCGTATTCGTCACTGATCATGCAACCGTGATTTCTTCATGATTTCAATGTGGGATACAGACCCGTGTCTCTCAGGCTGCTGATGCATCGTGCTTCCGGTTGCGCCACAGAGGAAGGTTAACACGCTTAAGCCAATGCAAATATCTCTGATGGGAGATGCCACTGGTCAGGAAATTTGCATAATGTGGCTGATCCTAAAGTACCGGAACTCTCGGAAACAACAAACAGACTTACAGTGTGATCATGTCAACACTATAAGCTACTAACAAAAAGTATTGAAGATTACACTGAAGATTTTTAAAGCTTAAGTGTGTCATTATTGCATCACTGGTGCCACCAAACAAAAATGCAAAAATAAACATTGTTGTCAAACAGCTTTCCAAATATGCCTCCAATATGCTGTTGATTGAACAAACAGATTGTCCCACCTTCGACTTGCACCATTGGTTGAGTCAGTGTTGTTGTGTCTGGCTCGACCAATCATGCAAAACAAGCAGAGAAATTTTTATAGCGCCACAGAGACACAGTGTTTAACTTTTCAAGAAAATAAACCTATGAATGGGTTACTGGGAGAAATTATTTTAACACATAAAAAAGTTACACACATCAGATTTTAGGGGCAATATTTTAAATATATAACTATCAGATGATATTATTTAATTATGCAATTAAAAAATAAAGAAATTTGGGTAACAGCATTATTAAACAAATAGATTTATACCAAATTAAGCCACTAAAACTAGAAAACCTTATTTTATATAATTGAGTCAATTAAAAATAGAATTTAACTAAACATTTCCCTTCAGAAAAGAAGACACAGGACTTACTTGCAGGCATTTAAGCGAATCAGACAATCATTTATTTAAACCGATTTATGTACACAAACCGTCAAAACAAAGTGATTCATTAAAATTATTTTGACTTTCCAGGAACAAATGATTAGGAGAGCATGTTTGATTAGTGTCTCACCTCATTCACCTGTAAAGTTGTGTGCACATTAGCCGAAATCTTTACAAAACTAAAAGTACAGTTACTTTAAAAAAAAATATTACTCAAGTAGAAGTAAATTAGTAATGTTAAAAATGACTCGAGTAAGAGTAAGAAAGTATCCAATTAAGAATACTCAAGTAGTGAGTAACTAGTTACTTCCACATAAAACATAATGGATGTTTACTCCTAAATATTCCATTACATAATACATATTTAACATGTATTACACAACAACAACAACAACAATAATAATAATAATAATAATAATAATAATAATAATGGAAATTGTCATCGTACACCCTCATGTTGTTTCAAACCATATGACATTCTTTCTTCTATGGAACACAATTAAGGAGATGTCAGACAGAATGTTATCCTCAGACACCATTTACTTTCACTGCATGTTTTTTTTTTCTTTTCCCCTCCATATTTCAAAAGAGAATGGTGACTGAGATTGTCAGTGTCTAACATTCTGTCTAACATCTTTTGGGTTCCACAAAATACAAAAAGTTACAGGGGTTTGGAACAACATGAAGGTGGGGAAATTACGACAGAATATTAATTTATGGCTGAACTATCACTTTAAGGACGCTTGTCATATTTGGATGAATCTGTCAATTAGACAAGAAGTTTGGAAACCAGTTTCTAGTAATTATTACAGTGAAAAACGTGAACAATGTCCCACAGGCCGAAATTATATATAATGCTGAATAAAGAGAAGCAAGATCATCCTTCATTAATGCCTACTGTTGCTATTTCAAAAGTCCTGTCACTTTTTAAAGTCCTGATTGGATTCTTAGTTCAGTGTTGTTACAGTATTTTTTGTGTCAAAAGAATTTAGATCATTAGTTATGTACACTATGGGTAAACTGCAACTTACCTCTGTGTTTGGACACGTGTTTCAGAGCTTGCTCTCTGTTGTCCATAAGAAAAACGCACCGCGTCTGTCAAACGCAAAAATGCTGTGCACGCGCAGACATACTGTCTTCTCGTACTCCAGAAGTCAAGCATGCAATCGGCAGAGCAAAAGACATTTACACTTAACGCAGATGTTTACATGGATTTATACAGTCTCCTCTTTTATATTGCAGCACTGATATAAAATGTTTACTTATAAACTGAGGTCATAAGAGCCCATAGTTACACGTTATCATAATCACCAAAACTTACCACGCTGCAATTTGAATCTTGAAATATCCGCTTCTCTTGGTGTAAAATGAAGTCAATGTGTGACGAAAGAAAGTGCTTGTTTTGAGTGCGTACTGCTGCTGCAGTCATGAACTCGACTCGCGTGACAGAGCGTAGCTGTAAAGTTCCGCTGTCGTAAAATTACCATTCAAAGATTTCTCAATAAATTACACATTTATTAAAACGTATTAAATTAAAACTAATAATGTAACAGAAGGAACGTCGCCCATTGTAGCAAAGTAAAAGTTACAAAACTTCCATTGGAAATTTACTTGATTAAGCGTGAAAAGTACCCACCATTAAATATACTCAAAGTGCATTTTTTCCAAAAAGATACTCAAGTAAATTTAACTGAATAAATGTAGTGCGTTACTACCCACCTCGGGCTGTGTGCACCATTCAGTGTAGCAAAAAACAGCAATGTAGTGTTTTGTCATGCTACACCGCTACTTATTGGAAAAAGTAGCTTGTTACTAGAAAGGCTACACTGTCACGTTACTGAAAAATGTTGTTAAGTTAGTTGCGTTGCTACTTTTTACTTTTTAATGCCCAAGTACCATTACAAGTATTTTGTTACTCCCCAAGCTTGCGTGCCAGCTGGATCATATTTGATTTAAAGCTTGTTGTTTAACAGTTAATAATGGTTGTGATCAGTTCATAGAATTTGCCAAAATTTGCATCCCTAGTGTGTGTGGTGACCATCACGGTGTATATGAAGAGGTCATGAGAGGGCTGGAGCGTTACAAGTCCCCAAAGGCTTCCGTTCTCCTCCTTTTCACGTTCTCTCTTTCTCTCCTCCAATCATCCATTCAGAGCCCACAGTGGCATTAACACACCCTAATCTTCCTTGATGCCTGTGTGCTTTTCAGCCCACAGTCCCATTAGACTCCTCAGTCTGATTTCCCTGATGCATCTACAAGCCCTGCTAAGTAAACAGGGTGGATTTGGGAGGCTGTCTAAGCAGGTGTTAACTCTTGTTCAGCTCTGACTCTGTGTTGGCATGTGAACAATACCGGGCCGCAAAGCCTGGACCGCACACCAAAGGCCTTTCAGCGCCAGGCCTCTCCCTCCCTCAGCCTATCTTTGGGACAGGGAGGGGGCGGCGCACTTTAGGGGTATTGTCTGGGCTCCTAAAGCCCCACACTTCATTCTGGAGTGGCAGGCGACATCACAAAGAGGAGCTGGATTAGGCGCGGCTGGCCCTTGCCCTGGAGTCTCATGGGATTTTGCCTTTATGGCAGAGGGCAGCAACAGATCAGCATAGAATAGAAGCTAGAATCCCAGAGCTGGCCACACAGGGCTTTGAGGACCGAAATGAGCGGGAGAGAAAATCCCCGCGGCCCTTGTGTGTCACTTTTTGTCTTTATCTCAGTCTTAGGCTGAGAGGGGTTTGTTGTTGTCTGGGTTGAGAACTCATACTCAATACTGCTCCACTGATGGACATGTTAAGCCTATAACTGCCATCAGTGCTGTCTCTGAGGATGAGAATATCACTCTTCTAGTTACTGTTCAGCTCTCAACCAGTGATAATATCAGTGCCAGTATGGGAATTGTAACCATAGTGGTTATTCAGCTGATATCACAATTCCAGCTGATTCAGATTCAGTTTTCTAATCCCTGTTTGAAACAGTGTGAATTCTGATTTTAGAGTAAATTTGTAAACTGTAGCTTTTAAAGACGACGGGCTGTTAAAACTGCTTTCTTAAAAGACGCATATTCTACACTTTTGTCATTTTACATTCTATTTTGTCTCTGAGCTCCACTCAAGGTTTCTTTTACCCTATTGCTTACCTTTCTCCATGTCCTAACTAGCCATGATCGTGACAATAGACGAACAACAAGACATTTGGCCAGTCTCTGGGTTTCTGTTTCTTATGCATCTTGCTGGAGAACTTGGTGAAATCTCAATGGTCCAAGATCCCACTCCATATAACTGAATAATTAAATATAAAATATGTTTTATTTTATGGTGTGTGAGTTACGTAACTTGTCGAGTCATGCCTGGATAGGAAAGTGAATTACACTGAATTGTGTCACTTAGACTTCTATATGTAGACTTCTATACTTCTGATATGACTGGTCAGCTCTTTGCCTGTGAAAAGTACTATCACGTTCATGCTGTCGTTCATAATGGTGAACCAAGTTGGTGAATACTAAATAAGCATCGAAATGTGTGGCAGTCATTCAGTATGTTAATGTGCTCATGTTTGTGATGTCATAACCATAAGGGTTTCTAAACATGACAGTAAACATGTCACACTGAGCGATCAAAGACAATTTTGCCATACTACAAGATAAATCTTTTATGATCACCTAAATTTGTCTCAGACGGCAAAATTGTAGCCAAAATCTTACAGTGTGAACCGGTTTATACATTATGCAGTTTAGTATGTCTACATACATCCAAAGAGGATGCCAGTTATGAACCCTACTGCGTCTTTCCAGTGTCCTCAATGTCCCAGAGTGTGTGCTTCTTTTTCAATTCAAAAGATCATGGAAAACCATGATATGTCCTCTAAAATCCCCCACAATGCAGTTTTGACAAAATATCTTATCTAAGCTGAAATGAGAATGTTTTGAAATAAATAAGAGATAGATTCTCTTGACCATTTCTATTGACCGCACATAGACAAATAGATTTGTTAGATTTGTTGAGACTTGGAAGGATATAGTTTAATATTTCCCAAAAGCAACTGAAGAGAAATACACAATAATTTATAGAAATAATTGTGTGATGGGAAGAGATCTAGCTACTGTTCAGTTTGTCAGTAATTCAGTCTGTTCCTTTAAACTCTTATATAGACTCTATTGTTGGTGTATTGACAATTTTAAAGAAATATTGCCAGATTTTCTCATCAACTCTTCTTGGGATAAATTTGTAAACCACAGTCTTGTCAGTTCTTTATCTGCAGCTGAAAATTGTGGGTTGTTTGTTGGCTGATTAAATTAATTTTACTCTTAAAATGTTTAGTGGTGATTTGGTCGATTAATCAGTTGTTTTTCTTAACAAATTTAGAGCTTGTCATGCTAATGTAACAATAATTTTGATTAAAAAAATAATAATTTTGAGTAAAACAGAGTAAAATATGATTGATTTCAGATTTTATGTCAGTCTCATTTATCATCATTAAATTGTATAATGTATACATCTGCATTATATCAACAATCGACCACTCTGTTCAGTTCTATCAGGAAGACTTGCAGACTTGAGTGAAGTTTTAGATTACATTTATTTGATGAATATGAAACAGGAATGTAATGTCTCTCTTTGGCATAAGCCCCGTCTGGCGGTCCGAAGAAGTTGTACTCGGAACCATCAGATCCTGCCGGAGATAGGAGGCAGGGGCGAGGAGCCTACCCCCATGCAGGACGGGACTCAACTGGTGGTGGTGGAGGTTGCTGTGCTAGTACACTGAAACAGCAACAGGATAGATTGTGAGCAGACTTATAAATCGATGGTTCACATGTGATTGGCTAGGAGTTACCTAGCTAATGGTGCGATGATGTACAACTGCTAGTCTTCCCGCTAAAACTACACTGTGCTTACATTTCTTGGGATTTATTTTGTGTAAAGTGAAGTGTGGCCACATTGGCAAACATGTATGTCTGTTATTTTGTTATTCCTCCATTATGTTGATCATGTTTTTCTCATTTGTCCTCATTAAAGTGTATTGTGTATACCTTGGCATTATATTAACCATCAGCTACCCTGCTCTCACCCTGGTTTATAATGTCCCACTGTATGCTTATGAAGAGTTCCTGGTTACATGTTTACATCTGTTTAATACTCTCTCTTGTGTTGTTCTCCTGTAGCTGGTGTGTAATGACAGTGAGGTATATGAGGATGCCAGTCACTGTGTATCTCTGTTGGCTCAGCTGTATGGAGGAGAGGGAGCTGACTGCCTGCAGCCAGAGGAACTGCTCAGTCTGGCACACGCACTGCAGACACACACTGAGCCCAGGCAACAGAAACTGCTGCTCCGCATGCTCAAACGCCTGGTGAGTGCATGCAAACACTGATCTGAGACCAATGCAATGCAAAAGAAACCCGCACTTGTTTTCTTTTTCTTTTTTTATTGGCTCTTTCAGAGTCTGGGTGACAGCTCACTGTGTTATGTGTCTGTGTGTGGTAAATTGAGCCCTCTCTTTAATATTAGACAGAGAACATGAACTGTGCTTCCTGTGTAGGCCTTTTGGGTCATTGAGAGGTTGGCCAAACATCCCAGCTCCTCATGACTGTTGATTTCCTCTCCTCTTTCGCTCTATCTCTCGCTGTAGTCTAATCCGCATGTCTTTGTTGATTGGGGGGACTGTCAAATATCAGCAAGGACAAAATATGCAGTACATCATCAGTCTGAGTGAAAATGACAAAACTGGATTTTTGCATTCATCTTACTTGCATTCATTCTGTGAAAGTCAGTGTGTCATTGATCATTCTTAATTATGACAGTTCAGGCCACGGGAATGACAGTGAATTTTAAATCAAGATCTGTTCCAGAATCCATGCCATTATTCATTTTTTCAACAATTTGCAAATTTATGATTTATAAGTAAACATTTATTTTCATAATTTGCAATCTAGGCAGAGAGGATTTACATAATAATTCCAAGATGTGATTATTTGATTTGAACTGTACTGATAAAGTCAACATGAAATCAACAATGACTTTCTTACTTTCAGAGTCTTTTTAGGAAAGATTCATCAGTGCACATTTTCCAAAGAAAAATAATTTGTCCTCGTAATCTTTCATCAAAATATTATAAATTGATTCACCTAAATTAACTGCTAAACTCAAATTGTAATATTTTAGGTTACACTTTTTGGTAATCTAATCTGATTACTTTTGGATTACTTATTACATGTTTTGATCAAAATCTCATCATTAATGAAATGCAAAAGTGCATTCACATTTACTTTTGATGCAAGGTTCAAATACAAACACCTTTAGTATCACATACAGTATGTTTTAAATTAACCAAACCCAGTTCAGTTAAAGTGAACCAGAAAGGGAACCAGCTGCAAATGACGGTAACACTTTTTATGAAGCCCATATTTATAATGCATTGTAAAGGCATTATACATGCATTATACTGCATTCATAATGTCTCATAATACACCTTATAATAAGTTATAACTTCTCATAAATATTTATTACTACAGTTATAATACATTGTAAGACTTCCCCTGTTCATAGTTATACTTAAGAGTATAATGCGTTATAAGACAAGCAACATCCAATTTTTAATACAGCAGAAGCTAATAAAGTTTATCATATAAGTGCTGTGCTGTCAAAAGGCTTTATGACATGATCATATTATAAGTGGTCTTTGTCTGCTTTAAGGAAAGTTACAAAAGCAATATCTTCTTATAAACAGCCATAACATAAACTTGTAACATACAATACAAGTCAAACTTATGTAATAGAAGTTATTTATAAAATAAGTCCCCAATTAAGATTCAAAAACTAGTCCAGTATAGAATCATATAGAATTTCTTTAATTGGGTGTGTTTATACTCAAGAAGATTGGCTACATGTGTGATCAACATACATATTTTTAAAATATTTTAGCCTTGTAGCTTTACAAGTGTTTTTTTGTAATATAATTAACACCGAATGGGTGTTTATTTGTATTTTGTGCATGTGTAATGTATATTATTTCCAACATGAGTTGTAATGTCGTATAGCCACTTAAAATATCTTATGGATGTTTATAAGACGATGTTGCTTTTGTCACTTAAAGCATACCTATTACATATATTACAATTATATAATACATTATAACTTCTGCAGATAAAATTGGATGTTGCTGGTGTTATAATGCATTATACTCTAATGTATAACTATGAATAGTTAAGTATTATAATGCATTATAATTGTGGTTACAATTATTTATGAGAAGTTATAACATATTATAAGGTGTATTGTGAGACATTACAAATGCAATATTATGACTTTACAACGCATTATAATATGGGCTTCATAGAAAGTGTTACCCAAATGACCTCAGTGCTTTTGGTGTTCACAATATAAGTGGATGAGACAAATCTCTGTCTTTCTCGCTCGGTTGGGAAGGAGGAAGCAGGAGCCGGGTGAACACTTCAACGTAAGACACTTTTAATCATATTTTTCAGTATGACAAACATGGTCGCCTTTTCAGCCCAATAAATAAATACATGCTTTTCAGTGCAATATAAAGGCAAATACACAACAGCATTGCTTTTCAGCCTGCTGACACACACACACACACACACACATGGCTTCATGCATTTCTCTCCTCCGTCTGCCACTGTCTCTTCTCCTTAAATACTCCCGTCACTCCTCACTGGAACACGAGACAGGTGTGGAGTACATGTGTAGCTCATTCACCACTCATCTCCCCCAGCTTCACTCTGCCCAGACACCGCTCAGCCACGCCTCCATCACCATAGTGGACTTAAAAGAGGACCCATTTTTTGGTCCTTTTAGCATTTATGTGGTCTCAGAACCCTTGTTGTTCACACCACAACTACTTAAGAACTCAGACCCCATTGCTGTAAAGATGATGAAATTTGGCTAGCAATAACTTGGAAACTTATAATTGTGATTATGATGATAAATTGTCATACTTCTTAAGGTGTATGTATGCTTAATACACATTCACCTTAAGTAATTTACTCATTTAACTTGCAATCTTTTAATAAAATAGGACTATAACATTTCTTTAAGGCCTTAGAAAAATTATCATTGAATTGTTTATTAAATAAAAATATTGCACATGGATAGAATGACATGAAAAGTATCATTTTAAATGTTAAAACATTTCCAAATACTTAAATATATCTCTTTTTGGTCAACTTTACATTTACACTGTTATTTATGAAACCCAGACAACCCAGCCAATTATATTATATTATGCAATAGTAATATTTCTGTCCTACATTGTTCACTATAACACACTATGTTAAGGCTCTCCGATAAAAATGACAAGCCCTTATTTCCCATGAAGGAAAACATTTGAGTTTCTGCGTTTATTAGAAAATATGTTTAGCAAGCATCTCCTCCTGCATGTATGAACCAAGAACATTACGCAAATGTTAAAGTGAAACTATCCAAATCATCATTTGTATTTTCGCGGGAGTTTGGAGCAAACCTCCGCAAACAGTGCATGTATCACGGCGTTTCAAAGTGGTTCATCTTTACACGCTGCTCTGCTATGAGTGCGGATGGTCCACGGTTCTTTTGGAATGCTCGCATTATACGACAAGAACGGAAAATGACACACAAACATGCGGTCATGTTAATCATGGTATTTCTATATTCTCTTAAAATTCCATTATTTGGACAATAAAATGTGACTGGAATATGAAGTACACAATAAGCACGGTTAGATCAAATAAATCGCAGACGGGCGTTTATGTAATGCAACTTTATATGGCAAGCCTCAAGGTACTTATGACATAACGAAAAGCAAAGCAGACTGGTACCTCTTCGTTTTCACATCCCACAAATCAATCGAACCACAAAAGGACCCACAAACGAACCATACTCAGACCACCTTCTGATGTGGTCTGAGTATGGTTCGCTTTTGGGTCCTTTTAGGGGGGGTCTGAGATCTTTTGGGTTGTTCACATATACACGTTAAACCGCTCTGAGAGTGCTTGGAGTACTCAAATGATCTAGGTGTGAAAAAGTCTAAACTTAATTGTAACACTTCTCAGTGTAAGGAGGCGGCGAGAAGCAGATTTCCTGGTTCAGGTAAGCGTTTTATTCTCCTTACTGCAGCAAATGCACTCGTTCAGGGCTCTTACACTGTTCAATGACTCACTCTAAAATACACAAACTATTTCACAAAAATAAACTCTTAACTCAATAATAGACTCTTGGCTTCACAACTGGCTCTCTGGTGCCCAGGCTCTCTCTCTCGTCTACCTGCGGTGTGGCTCTATTTATGCCGCTCTCCCTGTGCTCACTGAAATTAGAGACAGGTGTTAGACATAATTTAACTCAGGTGTAAGCGCCCTTACCGCTTTCTCTCTCTCTCCGGAGAGATGCTTGACCACGCCCCCACTGCCACATTAATCTAAAACAGAAACCAAATCTCCTGTGTGTATTTGTGTATTGTATTGTGAGCTTTCATTGCAGTGTATAAATTTGAGTACATAGAAGGCTAGATGATACATAATTATTGAAAATGTTTGATCATTTATGGTGTATTGATTGTAGTTTTATATTCCATGCAAGTATAGAGAATGTATACTGTATAAAGACCTTCCAAGTGCTTCTTAAGATTGGATGTGGACTATTTTTCAATGGATATAATTTTTGAATGGCAAAAATCGCATTGCTTATTTACTTTCCCACCCCATCAAGTTATTTTAATGTGAAACGGGATCTGCACTGCCTTCAATGTATGTCGTTCTACCTGGCTAGCTCTATCACACACATAGTTCTTTTAAAATGTAAGATCATTATCAGTAATTTACATGCTAGTTATTGCTGTTGGCTGATTGGTAATGTAATCAAGAATGTATTCATGTAATCCATAGATATTAACTGTTATGTGATTACACACACATCCTTGATTTTTTACATAATCCAGATTGCATGTAGTCTGTTACTGCCCAACTTTATACAGTGTTCTCCATAGGTATTTGGACAGTGAGACACTTTTCATAAATTTTGGCTCTGTATGACACCACAATAGATTTTAAATGAAGCAATCAATGTGATTGAAGTGCAGAATGTCAGCTTTAATTTGAAGGGATTTACATACAAATTCAGTCAACGATTTAGGAATTACCCTTAGACACCCCCCCCCCCTTTTAGGGATTAAAAAGTAATTGGACAAAAAAAGTAGATCGACTAAGAAGGTGTTTCATGGCCAGGTGTGGGTTGTTTCCAGGTTATTTATAAACAATTAAGCAGTTTCCAGATTCCAAGGGTCTGTTCCAAAACCTAGTGTGTGTCCTCCGGAGGCACCATTTTAAGACATCATAGGCGTGCTCCCGACACGAAAGCTGTTCCAAAAGGTGTATCTTAATTTTTCTGCCTCTTAAGATATCCTTCCCTGGCTAGGTGATCCCAGAATGCACTGTGATGAGCTTGGCAGAAAAATAAATCTGAGATGGCAGACTAAACAAGATAAATTTAGATTATAAAATTCTTATGATCCATTCAATACTGAAAAGTATCGATAAATAACAGTTTAATATGACACAAAAGCGACTATTTTACCCAAAATGTGTGTGTATTGTGCATATTTAGGCTCATTAGAGGATTGTGATGTAGGGCTTTACTGGTTGTTTAGATCAGTGTTACTATCAGAAATAATTGGTAATTATTTCTTTAGTTATTAATTAATATTTAAATTAATTAATTGAATCTAACTCATTAAAACCTCCTATGGGGCTCCAGTAAATGTAGTGTGCTACGTTTAGGAGCGGGTTTGGTTATTAGCAATAATTAATAATTATCAAAGATAATTATTAATTATTAAAATCAATAGAACATTGATGAGAATCAATGTTAGCTTTTTTAATCCTTTAAATCAACAATTATCAAAAATAATCGTTAATTGTTAACATCGATGAAACATTAATTGAAATTAACACTAGCTTATTGATCATTCAAATTCAACAATCATCAAAGATAATTATTAATTATCAAAAATCAATATAATATTAATAAGGATTAACATTGATGGGGCACCACCCTGGAATCAGGGACTAATAACCAGTATAACAGTCTCAATATCAGATTATTTTCTTCGGAAAATCGACATCCGAAGAATATCGATTTTCAGGATAAAAAACAATGAAGGCTTGAATCCGAGCACTGACATCCCGTCAGCATGACACAGGTGTATGCAAAACAAACCAAAACACTTCTCTTTGTAATATAACAGTTTATTTATGCAGTAATATCAATTAATAATTAATACAATGCAGTCAATAAACTTCCAACTTCCAACTACAAACTAAACAGTGTTATGATTAGATATGGAAATCAAAATAATCCTATAACACATGAGGGTGTGTGTGAGAGAGTGTGTGTGTGTGTGTGTGTGTGTAAGGAGGGACGCGCACAAAATGGCGGACGTGACTCTCATGGAGTGTATGTCACGTGAGACTTGTGGCCAGGGAATATGACCACGAATGTGAGTGGAGAGAAACCAGTCAATGGTAGCTTAGGGACAAAGTTGAGCTTTATCACGAAGCTATCTACTAGCCAAAAATGTATGCCAGAATGTTTGTGAGGGGTCGTGCGTGTGTGTGGTTAGTACGAGAGAGATTTCGCGATCGTGGGAGAGAAAGCAGCAGTTCGTTTATCACTCAGAGACACGGTGGACGGCTCGTAAACAGTCCCGCGTTCTTTGATTCTTTAATGGATAAACTCAGTTTGCCGGTCCCACCCGCGATGGCGGAAATGCACAACAGCCCACTGTGGTTGGACCACAATACAGCAAATCATATTTGTGATAATTAATACCCTGAGTATTAATAATGAGCGGATATGGCGGTCTGTAAACTGTACAAGCAAAAACCTTGAAACACAAGAATAACACACTATAATATTCTATCTCTGCCCAGACATAAACCTCTTACTTGAATCGCATGAGGATGCAGAATGTGTGTTCATCCGTCCTTTAACTCAGACTCGGTTCCTCGAGGCCCGGGTGATGACGGGAGGCCATTTCCTCGCTCTGTCGGCGGGCAGTATGGCTGCTGATTCTCGGTGGGCTGGCGGAGAAATTAGCAATGTCGACTTGATTGAAGATGGAAGAGAAATCTTTTATCTCTTCACTTCTGCAGATGCGGATTGCTCGGCGGTCTCCTTCAGATCCGTTAGAGTGTTCGGTGGAACACAGAGTAATCTCAACTCATCCAGCAAGATGGAGATTGTATGGCCACAGTTTCAAGTCAGACATTACTTCCTTGTGCCACGAGGCTACACCTGAGAGCAGTGATGAGCTGCGTCTTCACACGGCGAGCAAAGTTGCTGGAAGCATTTCAGAGGTATTTCTACTCCTGATGATGTCATGGTTGGGGGACGTTCTGTTGTGTGCCTCATCCAATAGGAGTTCGATCCTTTAGTGAGCAAGGCTTCATGGGATTTGTAGTCTGTTTTGGACTCCCTTTGTTTGATTTTGGCACGATTTTTATCAGTAATAATGTATGACCTGGTATGTGGGGGCCTGAGTTAGGTTTTACGACTGTGTTAGGCCTGCCTTTGTCTTCTATCTGAATACATGAGGCCCAAAAGTGACGTTTCCCTCGTGTCACCTGTATTGAAATCAGTTGTGAGTTGAGTCTCGTGCGCTGCGTGTGAGGAGCGCTATTTGAATGATGCACGGAGCTGCTGCCTATTTACAGCATTCCAAATTGCTCTCTTATGAGGCATCGTTTCAGTAAGGATGCTGCCATAGAAGACAGCAGCCTATATAGGCAGCATACAGTGAGGTAGCTCACTAAGTTTTTGAACAGATCCTAAATGTGGAATTTTCATTTGGAAGATGTTGCTATGAACTCTCATAATGAGGTTCAAAAGGCTATCAATGCAAGTAAAACTGGCCATCATTAGGCTGTGAAAACAAAACAAATTCATCAAAGAGATTATAGAAACCTAAGAGTGGCCAAATCACCAATTTGGTACATTCTTAAAAATAAGGAACAGACTGCTGAGCTCAGTTCCAACTAAAGACATGGATGACCACAGAAGACAATTGTGGTGGAGGATCACAAAATTGCTTTCTTGGTGAAGAAAAACCCCTTCACAACATCAAGCCAATTCAAGAACACTCTCCAGGAGGTAGGTGTATCATTGTCAAAGGCTACAATCAAGAGAAGACTTGTAGATAGTAAATGTAGATAGTTTACCACAAGGTGCAATCCACTGGTAAGCCTCAAGAATAGGAAGTCCATATTAGACTGCCAGAAAGCATATAAAAAAAAAAAAACCCTGCCAAATTCTGGAACACTTTTCTTTGGACAGATAAAACTAAGATGAACCTGTACCGGAATGTTAGGAAGAGAAGAGAATGCATAATGATCGAAGCATACCACATCATCTATAAACATGGCAGAGGAAGTGTAATGGTAGCATTATGTATTGCTGCCAATGGAAAAGGATCAGTAGTATTTGTTGATTATATGACTGCTGGCAGAAGCAGCAGGATGAATTTTGATATGTTTAGGGCTGTACTATCTGTGTATAAAACGTGCTGTTGTTCCTAAACTGTTCACACGATTTGTATGTAAATCCCTTCAAATTAAAAATGGCAGTCTGCACTTCAATTACATATTCATTGATTATCATTTCAAATCCACTGTGGTGGTGGTGTACAGAGGCAAAATTATGAAAAGTGTCTCACTGTGAAGTACTTATGGATGGCACTGTACAGAGTACCCCTTGCCATCAGTGAACACTGAGTTATCAGTGTGCGGATGACTTCATCTGTGCTCAAACACTGCAGTTATTTGGAGAGGAGCTGTTGGCTTTGACAGACTCCAGAGAGAAAAGACTGACCTCATCCAAACAAATCACTCACACACTGATCAGCCACAAACTCAAACTGAAACTTCATGGACACTCAAGCACTCATATGAAAGATAAACACAGATTCCTATGAGCTTCACTTGACAATATTAGTAATCCCTCTGTCCAATCAATTAAGCAATCATGGTTTTCATTGTCATGGAATGCCTGAAATTATCAGCCAAGCCTGGGAAAGGCATGGGAATTAATACAATCTTAAAAAGTCATGGACATTTATAAAGTTCAATTCTATCTATATAAAGTGATTTTTTTACGTGTATCCAGTAATCACGAAAGATAGGGAAAGTCATGTAAATGTATTAGTCCTTGGAAACCTCAGTGAAGTTAAGTTTTGCCACATTGGCAAATGTGCTTGTGTCTGTTATGTTGATATCCCTTCATTGATTTGATCAGTTTTGTCCCTCGTGTTGAGAACCGGATCAGTAAACAAACTAAGAAGCTTTGAGGTTAAGATTTTGAATACAGTCAAATATGATCATTAGACAGAAAGATATATTATATAAGTAATTAATATTTCTTAGTTAATTATGTATTTGTACAGGTCTCTGTTGGTATTATTGTGTCAGAGAGGCAACAGCACAGCATTTCGCCCTCACAGAGGTCTGAAACATTATCATAGTTGTGCTGAAGAATAAACTCCATGACAGAAATTAAGACACATGATTTCTGCTTTCTTTACATTTTTGTGTGCATTACCAGAGACTATTTAGCAGAGATGGGCCACTTCTATTAAAATGAATGCAAGAAATTGGAACGGTCAACGGATGTTTTTTTTTTAATGATTTTTATGACAATTTATGATACCAGTGTCTTGACCAAATGTTTTGGAGATTTCGGCCTTTCCCCATTCAAGTAGATACAGTAGGAGCTGCACTTGTAAGCTGCTTCTTTACATAGAAAATAGCTGCCTGGGAGCATTCCAAAAATGGCCGTCTAGTGACCTGATTGCTAAAAAGACTTTGGTATTATCCAGCACTCTGTGCTTATGGATGAAGGCATTGTTCTGAATAAACTGCCATCCACTTTTAAAGGATTGCAGTGTGAAGGTTGTACAAAGTAACATTTATCTTGTGCAACCCCAATTCAGAAAAGGTTGGGACAGTATGAAAAATGCTAATAAAAACAAAAATGAGTGATTTGTAAATTATATTCACCCTTTGGTATATTGAAAGCACCACAACTACACATAATATGATGTTTTACCTTGTGTATTTTATTGTTTTTTTTAAAAATGTACAATAATTTCATATCAGATGATTGAAACACGCTCCAAAACTTTGGTATAGTCAAATGTTTACCACTGTGAAACATCACCATTTCTTCTAATTACACTTATTAAGCATTTGGGCACTGAAGACACAAGTTTGTTAAGTTTAGAAAGTGGAATTGTCCCCCATTCATCCATTATGCAGGTCTTTAGCTGCATAATTGTATGGGGTCTTCATTGCCGGATGGTGTGCTTAATAGTATGCCACACATTCTCAATTGGAGATAGGTCAGGACTGCAGGCAGGCCAATCTAGCACCCACACTCTCTGCTTACACAGCCATGCACTTGTAATCCAGGCAGTACGTGGTTTGAAGTTGTCCTGCTGGAAAATGCAGGGATGTCCTTGGAAAAGACGGTGCTGGGTGGCAGTATATGTTGCTCCAAAATTTGTACATGTCTGTCTGCATTCATGGTGTTCTCACAGATGTGTGAGTTACCCATGCCATTGGCACTGACACACCCCTGGCCCATATATACAGACACTGGCTTTTGGACCTGATGCTAATAACAGCTTGGATAGTCCTTTTCCTCATTGGCCTGGATAACACAATGGCTGTGTTTTTCAAAAACTTTTTGAAATGTGGACTCATCGGACCAAAAAACATGGTTCCACTGTTCTACTTTCCATCTAAGATGAGACCGAGCCCAGAGAAGTCAGCAGCGCTTCTGGACAGTGTTGATGTAAGGCTTCTGCTTTACACAGTAAAGTCTTAACTTGCATCTGTGGATGCAGTGGTGAATGGTGTTGACTAACAAAGGTTTACTAAAAGTTATCCCAAGCCCATGTTCATGATATCCATTACTGATGAATGCCGTTTTTTCAGACAGTGAAGTCTGAGGGATCAGAGATCACGCACATTCAGAAGTGGTTTTCGCCTTGCCCTTTACGCACCAAGATTTTACCAGATTCCTTGAAACTTTTAACTATATTGTGCATTGTAGAGCATGAAATGCCCAAAATCCTTCCAGTTTGTCTTTGGGGAACATTGTTCTCAAAGTGCTGGATTATTTGCTGAAGCATCTGTTGGCAAATTGGCAAGTCTTAAACGATCTTTGCTCTTGAAGGACTAGGCTATTTTTGGAGGCTTCTTATACAGTATAGAGTACTATGACACAATTGCCTCACCTGTTTAACATCTCCTGTTTCACATCACCTTGTTATTTCAACTCATCAAATTGTTATTAGTCTTAAATTGCCACTGTCTCAACTTTTGGGAGCGTGTTGCAATCATTTGATGTGAAATTACTGTACATAAAAATATATTTAAAAAAATGTAAAAAAAAAAAAAAATCACAAGGTAAAACATCATATTATGTGTAGCTGTCAATATAGCAAAGGGTGAATATAATTTACAAACAACTCCTTTTTTTATTATAATTTTTCATACTGTCCCAACTTTTCAGAATTGGGGTTGTACAACACTATCAAAGTGGACAGCAGGCACAACAATGCTGCTACAACATGGGCCGCCATCTTACATGATTTGGAATTAATGGATCACATGACTGCATCACATGACAACAAATATGTTGTCGTTCTCGAATACCTCCACTCTCCCAGTCTATGCTACAACGTGAATAAGGCATTTTCAAATGTATCCACTTGGAAGAGTGTTTTCAAAAATCTCTGTTTTTCCTGTACAATATACACATGGCAGTTGACACATAATTGATTTTTGACTCCAAGCGAGTGTGGTGAAACCAAGGAGTTCTAGGGTGAAAGTTATACCTGTCTTTCACCACTGCGCTAAAATACATTTGAAAAAGCGCAAACATACATGCACAAGTGAAGAAAACTTTTTCAGTGTGCCTGATATTAACTTATAGATATGATATAGACACAGATGAGCAGCACACACATCTGAAGCTCAGTTAATACATTAACTACACTAAAATAACTGAGAATTCTGCTCTGAAGATCATGTTTGCACCTAGATTAAATGCAAGTATTTGGCAGTTGGATGCGCTACGTTTTTACGCCTTTTTGTTTTGTTTTTTACTTTTTGGCACTTTATTATCATGCTGTAACACACTGATAAAACGATTGATGTATGCAGTCGTAAAATCAGAGACTCTACACTCAAAATCCCAACACAAGTGGTCAAGAGACATTACCAAGTATGGCAATGGCCTGTCCACTTATCGATCGCCCGAAAAGCATCTTTAATACCAGGCAATAAACAGGGCACACACACAGCAGAAGAGTGAGAAAGAGTGAAGTCAAAAATGATGCGCTAGGTTAAAATTATTTTCATGTTTCTTTTTAATCTGTCAAAATTTGGAGTCAAGCATTTGGAATTTTCCGTCAATGTTTAAAAAAATCAGTAAATGACGGAGAATTTTCAGTTAACGCAACCCGTGGTTCTGACACAAATATTTTGGTGACTTCTGAATGACTTGTGTTTGCATTTTAGTTTCTGTAAATTATATGGGTGGAATGAGATTTGTGTTATGAACATTAGAGTTGTCGATATAGTACATCAACTCTTATTTCAAAAGAGTGAAGAAATTACTTCCTAAAATGCTCCTTAAATATCAAGCCATACCATATCTGATTACTTTTAATACAAAGAGTAGCAGAGAAACGTTCTTTAGTGTAATCAGACTGTACTTGTTTGCATTTCCAAGTTCATGGTCAGAGTAAGCACAGTAATAGTAAAATAGATGCATTTTCACTGAATACAGTCCAGAACACAGCACTATAGACAGCCAGGTTACATATCATGTTTATTCTGAATAACCTGAAGCACTCCACTGCATGTGTTACATCCATTAACTTTCTCCCCATCTCTTTCTCGCTCTCTCTCTCTCTCTGTATAATCAAACACTTTTTCTTACTGTCTTATTTCATCATCCGAAGTGTAAGTGTAATGTGTATGTGTTTCAGCGTCTAATGTGCTTGTGTTGAAGCTTTGTCTTCTCTCTCTTCGTTTATCATCCACCTCCATCCCCCTCCCCAGAATCCTCTCCCTCCATCAAGAGCTATTATAGGCCTCATTAGTGTCAGATCACAAAACTTCTGTTGTTTGAGCGCTTTGTCTCTGCTTTTATCTGTCTGTCTCCTACTGTCTTTCACCCAGAGTTTACAGGGATATCTAAAAAAAAATAAATAAATAATATAAAAAAACCTTTATTATAGCTGAGGTCTGTTAAAGAGGACAGTGTGTATGTAAGCACTTGTGAACTTGTGTGTATAGTCTGTCATGTGTGTTTAACTAAGCATGAGATAGACTGCTATTGCTCTATTGATCAGAGAGTACGCTCACAAAAAGACACTGGCGGCTTCATCATTCTCATCTCTTCTCCTTTCTTAATTTTATTAGCTGGTTATTCACTCTTAAACTTCTCTTAACTAAATGCAAATGCAAATGTGAATACTTGGCCGATGCATTGCAAATGCATGGCTCTCTTGTACATTAAAATGTGTTATTGCATTACTTTGGCGGCTGCAAACCTCAGTATTCAAAGGGGCAATAAAAGTTGTTTGCATCTGCACTGTTTTTCAATTGTCTCTCTATGTTGACACATGTTGGATGGATGTCTTTGACCACTGCTACCGTTTTTTTAGCGTCTCATGCAGGACCGCTGCTTTTTTTAGACGCCATGTCGGGCTAAAAATACATTTTTATAAACGCATCTCAAGACACCTGCATTTTGTTTTATTCGTTGCACTGTGTCTAGCTTTTTTGGTGCATGTGCCACATAGATTCAACATTCTGAAGTAGTTCAGATTGCAAAGAGGACTTCATGTGACTGTTACACATGATTCACCCAACAAAGTTTCAGCTCTTGATAAACGGTAAGCCAATGTTTTTTTCCATTTTACTCTGGTGCACTGAGGGGCTGCCGTGCCTTGTTGAAACTGTGCATAGTACTATACAGTACTGTAACAAATTCTGCCTACAATGCTTAAATAAAATACAGCAAATTGTTTACTTGTTAGGAGAAGGAATTATAAAGAGAATGAATGATTTCAGGTTTGGGTGTAACGTTTGACTGTATCGGTTTGTCGGGTCCAGTTGGGTCACACTTAAGGTCCATGCAGACGGTAGGTGATCCAAAAGAGAAAACTGATCGTAGAAGAAGATAGTTGACACTTCAAATAGTTATGTTATGAGTTTGAGTATGAACACATTTCAGAGCACAACAACGCATAAAATCGAAATTGTGTAGCCATAAGCATTCGCAGTCATCTTGCATAGAGTACATTTCTGACCTTAGACTGAAACTTGTCTGTCTCAAGTCCATCGGGATATGAGAAAAACTATTTAAAAACTGGTTTACAGTTTTCCAAAGACACTTATGAGACAAAAAGCAATCATGGGGATTTGTGTATGTCCATGTGCACACTGAAGCATGGCTGTTGTTTGTGTTTCAAATCGTCCTCTTTGATTCATGACTTGCTGTCCTTGTCCTAATTGCACACAGGCTTCTTCACCGCAGTGCTAATGGAATGAAATGACCTGGGCACATTACTACCCTCATCTGCTGTCTGCCTTCCGAGACTACTGGAGATAAATCACCCTATCGGGTGTTTCTCTCTCTCTCTCTCTCTCTACACACACACACACACACACACACACACACACACACACACACTCCTGGCATTCTTCTGATGTGTTGCTGTATGTGTGGTATTTTATTATCATGTCTGATTCTACCTAATGATTCAGTCTCTAGAGAATACTGCTCCGCTCTGATCCGCATCGAGCATGAGTAATTAGCTTCCTTCTCACAGGCAAACGACACTGTTTGTTGCTTCATAACCCCTTGTTTTTTGATATTGCTGCTTTATTTGTGAATCTGTAGGAGTTTTAAGCTTTTCATTTAAACTTTCCTTGGCTTGCATTTCAACCAATTAGTTCCACTGAGCACAAAGCGCTGATTAGTGGTGCTTGCTAAGGCAGGCATCACTATTACTATTGCTTTTGTGGTACGGATGTGAGAGATACTCTAAATTGTGAGACTTGTAGAGGTGTGTTATTACTTTTCTAGGTGATCAGACTTACAGTTTCACTATCAGAAAAAAAAAATGGGCAATTTTTTTTTTTTACTTTTAGTGGGACAACACCCACTAGGGCAGTACTCTGAAATGCACACCCACAGTACCCTTTACATGCCAATCGGAATGTATTTGTGTCTTATCTGTCCCTAAAGGGTACATATTAGTACCTTAAGGTGTAAAGAGGGTAGAGCAGATGTACCTTTGAGGATGCTAGCCTAGTGACAAGCTGCTGTACCCCTAAAGGTAAAATTTTTATTTTACTTAAAGTTTTTTGGATAATGTACCGACCATTTTAACAGTCACATTAAAAAAAAAGTAAAAATGAAAATCCCATAGAATTACACTGAAAGAGGAAACCAAGCCATATCTAGGGATATCATATCATCTTATGACTTGGGCAAGTAAGCAATGGCCAATGACCACCCAGAACAGCTTAGCTACCACTTAGCAGCCCATGTCAACCACCTTTAACACTCTTGCATCGTGATGGTAGTGGGGACTTTTGCATGGGCAAGCACCACTTAATAAAAATTTATAAATTTAGTTAAAATCAGATATACTGCATTTTAAAAAACAATTGTCATCTAGCAGTTAGCACACTTAATCCAGCATACTTGGTTGTGGTGCTCTAGTGGGCAACACTAGTTCAGCTTGCATCAATTCTTGATCCCATTTCCTCCTCTTCTCCCCATTATTTCCTATTTTTTCTTCTCTTTCCTGTCGAAGGAAAGTGGCAAAAAAGGGCAAAAACAAAACATGATTCACATCATTATAAATTTTGCCTCCCCTGATGTGGTGATCCCTCACCAGGGCCACAAGTATACAAGTGTGACTGCTGTTCTACAGTCTCAATCAGCTCTCTGAGCCGTATGTGACAACGAAAGGGGTGAACGAGGAGATGGTAAGAGGCAGAGATGGGACAGAGGTAGTGAGACATTCCCTGAGATACACATCACACAGTGCTCTCAGGATAGCAGAATGTGGCAGTGTGTATCGAGTATATGAATAATGCAGTGGAAAGAGCAGGACAGTGGTGCTAGTAGACCCTCGCTCACACACAAACACATGCACACACTTTTGTACAGCGAGCTCCCACTCCTGGGACTCAGAGGCATGCTCATTAGCTCTGCTGTGGCCACCCCTGCAGACTGGAGCCCCTCACAGGGTGACAGTAGCAACAATGGCCTTCTCGCCCAGCCTAGCTGCAGCGTGAAAGAGTATTGACCCAGGTACTGTGCCACGGGCCACCAGCCTGCGCTTTAAAATGCACATTTGCACACTCCTCGATGGGTAAAACTTGTTTTTGAAAGATGAACCGTCAGGGATGGGTGCCATGCTGCTGGCCACAGACAAAGATGGTGTGAGCTGAATTATCAATGAGGTCTGGAACAGGAATGGGGAGTGACTTCATTATGATTGACATGGTTCTCCTGGTTAGCAGTTATCGGTGACCACCTCACAGGCAGATTCATCAAGGTTTCCTGGAGGGGGGTCTAAATCACATCAGCTAATCATGGAGGTGTCTCAGAGTTCAGTGCTTGGCCTGCTCTTGTTTTCTATATCAATCATAAAGGCAAATGATTTCTCTGCTACAGCCTTGCACTGTCACAAAGATTTGTGCTTTGCTAAATTAGGACAATCAGATCCTATCTGTCTGAATATATTTAGCACATTGTGGTCTAGGCTCGTTTCATCTCAAACTGGACTCCTGCAATGCCCTGTTGGCTTGCCTTCCCGCTATCACCAGTAGCCCTTTTCAAATAATCAAGTACATGGTGCCGACAATCAACCAACCAAAGTGGTGCCCCATACACCTTTTGTTTTTGTTCCATTGGATACCCATATCAAATTCAAGGCTGGAATTCACAACTGCTTCTGCAACAGCACCATCCTATCTCAACACAGATTCTCTCCTACATTTCTACATTCCCTCCTGTCCTCTGTAATCAATGAGTGAAGCTTCAGATCTTCCTTCAGTATTTCATAATGATATGTTAACAGTGATGATAATTGTTACCATTCCTCGCTGACCTTGTCCTAGTTTCATTTTGTTGGGTACCACACTGTCAATGTCACATTCCATATTCACCTCCACAGCAATGCTAACACAAACTGTATTCCATCTCTCTCTCTCTCTCTCTCTCTCTCTCTCTCTCTCTCTCTCTCTCTGTGTGTTTTTATCTGTCCTCTATCCCATCAATGCCATCTGCTCTGCATGGTATCTGCAGTAAAAACAATGCTCCCCAGCTCACTTGTTATCACCGTAGATATGCATTATCTCACATAATTATCAGCTCCAGAAAAAGCACACGCATTGGGATGTGAGCGCTAGAATACTGCAAACTACACAGTTGCATAAAACGTTTTCTTTTTAACTGAGAACCATATCTTTTGGACATGTCCGAAATGCCTGTACCGAGGGTTTGAATGCGAGGGTGAACTTTACGTTTCTTTAATAATACATGAAACATACTACAATTTTTTTTTACTAGTCTTAGTAAATAGTACTTTATCAAAACATGCAAAAACGTTTCAGTCTAAAGATGTAAATTGAGCATGCAAATTATATTTTAAGTTGTTATGAGCTGGATTATGGTTTCTGTATAAAAGGGCGAGTTGATGTAAGACTAGTTTATTCTCTTTAGATGTTTTGGACACACAGAACATCTTCACGTTTTTGCATTGTTGTCTGTATTGGGTGCTTTAGGTGCAAAACAGTAATAAATGAAACGTATCAATATTTGTGAGTTGCATTCAACGTGCAGGATGACTGAATGAAACACTGATGACAGTAAACAACCTGCAAACAAACTCAATTTAAAGAATTTCATAATCTGATATATGTGCTTATGCGGCTTTATTTGTGTAATGTTGGTTCATGGAGTGGAAGAGAGGAGACGCAGGAATAACTTTCAATCTTTTAACAGTAGACACTGGAGTGGAACAGATGGCATACAAGGAATCAGTTAAGGTAACACGCTGGAGTGGAACAAATATCTCACAAGGAATCAATCAAGGAAACACGCTGGAGTGGAACATTACAAAGTAACAACATCACAATTCATTACCAACTAAGTAACACTTTAAAAATACAACATAATTCAAGAGCTGACAAAGGAATGGACAAAACTAGAGTGTATTTATAAACAGGTGCTAATGATGGAATGGAGGACAGGTGAGGAAGATTGGAAACAGATGGCAGTGATGAGTGCAGTGCATTATGGGAAATGTAGTTAGGGAAAACTGAAGACAGAGGACAAAAACCATATGAAAATAAGAGTCCTTGGAACAGAATGGTGAATAACTGTGACAATTTTAATGTGTTTAAGCATTTGTACCACAACGCCGGATGTTAGAATTACACACTAGTGACGTTTTTATGTGATGACATAAAAGAACGTTGAATTGTTTTTTGAAGCTGTTAATTGAAACAAACCATTCGAAAGAACACTGTAAATTCTAACAAATTCAGTTTACTTAAAAAAAAAAAAAAAAAAAAATTTGGAAACTGACTGCCTTATTTTTGCAAAGTAAACTTAAAGGTACATTTTAAGTCAAGTTAATTTTCAGCTAAAAGTAAATTAAGTAATAAATATCAAGCTAGTTAAATATGTTGATTTCAGTAAATGTACTCAAAAACTTATTAATCTTACTTAAGACTTAGTTAGTAGCAATCTTACTTTTAATTTTAAGCTATGGTGACTAGAATAAACTTTGTGCAATCATTTTCCCACTTTTCAAATAAAATCTGAAGGCTTTATTTTTTTTTAGTAAAACTAAAACAGAAGGCACCTAACACAAGTTTGAAATCCTCAACAATTCATTTTTCTTTAAAATAAATAAATAAATACAAATAAAAAGCTAGACAGCCCTTGAATGATGTGGGCATGTGGAGTTTGGGCAGGCATGTCTTCAAGGACATCACCAATCTTAAGTCTGCATCTACTTCCGCATCCTATAAGAGACAAGTCACATGGACTATTTTTATGGTGCATTTTTGGAGCTTGACGGCTCCAGGTTGGCATCTATTTTGTTGTTATTGAAAAGAGCAGCAAGAACATTTCGCTAAACATCTCTTTTTGTGTGTTCCATGGAAGAAACACACCCTCATGTTGTTCCCAACCCATATGACTTTTATTTCTCCCAAGGAATACAACAGGTCTAGCTGACCTTCTCTCCTCCTCCATGCAAAACAGCTGAATGTCAAACCACACTTTCCTAACAAGTGCTTTGGGTGAGTAATACGGGGCTGACGAACACTGTTGTCTTTTCCGTGTTTCCTGTAGCGCTTCACACAGTTGATTTAAAGACGGCATTTTATGACTTGATGTTGCTTTTTTGTGATATGATGGTTAATCCCAGCTCTGAAACTATATTCACTTCTGGAAGTCGTTTGAACAGAGGCATAAAATGATCTTCAATGTCTCATTATGTAGCACAGCAGAATAGGTACATTAATATAGAACTGTGATTAAAACGGAGTGGAACTACCTGTGCATTAACGGTTTTAATGCACACATTCCAGCCAAGTATTTGAACAGACCATAGTATAACTGAAAGTAAACGCAATGTCCTCGTTGTGATTGGGCTCACTCTGGCTCAGAGAAGGGTTAGGTAGGGCACGTTGTTGACGGCTTTCTTCAGCGGCTCGGCATCTCACAGACCGACTGAGAGAGAGGATCATGATGCGTGCACAGGGAAAAGACCAGTCTCTCTCTCTAAATCTGCGCTCTGCACCATTACACAAAAAAAAGGTGCCTTTCGTTTCGCTGTCAGCGATGTATTTATGTTCCATCACAATACTACAAGCACTGAATTTGTTGTTCTATTATATACTGTTTTAGAATATACTATAATACACTGCTGTGCAAATTGTACCGGATTTGTTTGGTTGGTTTAAAAATATATATATTCTTTCATTTTTGTAGTTCTGAAGCAGTTATTCATGTGTTAATAAACTTACATTTTAAAGCTTTATACTTTTTAATTGACTTGTTTGTTTGCACAGTTTAAGCTTGCTTAGTTATTGATGTTTGGGTGTGTTTGGTAAGGTGTACCAGGAGGTAGGGGGCCCCATTTTGAAAATCTGCTTAGGGCCCCCAAAATGCTAGGGCTGGCCCTGTGTTCGAGTGCGCATGCCTGTGTTTTTAAATTCTAACAACATTTGGAAATATATGGTAAACAACATTTTGGTTAAAATTAAGTAAATGTACTATGATTTTTATAGTAATGTATACTGTTTACTTTTACAGTGAACCAGTTTGCGGAAATTATTCAGACTTCCCATCACTACCAAGAACTGCCCACTTAGACAGGGAGAGATGATGTGACTGACATGTAAAGGGACCAACCACAGGTCATATTGTTTTGTTTGTTGTTTAGGGGCAATATTACAGTAATAGCCTATCGTGGAAAATATTAATTCCAATCTGTTGTAGATTTAAAAAAAAAAAATACCTAAGTCAAAATATGTGTAGATTTTGATCTAAAGTTTTGTCCTTGCTAGTTTGATGCAGACTTGTGCAAACATGGGTTGTGCAAACATCCGTTCTATAAGAGGTGTCAGACTGGGAATGAATGATGTGTACTCCCACCCTTTCAGTCATCACTCTTTCCTCTGCTTCATGCTATTTTGCTCCATACAGCAGTGATGAATCAAGGCAGGTTGACAATCTGCTGTCTTGCGAACATCCAATAGAATTAAAAAGTGATGAACCAATGCTAGTTTGATGCAGACTTGTGCAAACATGGGTTAATCAACCGGACGGACGTTTGAGTGACGGTCGATTAGTTGTTTTCTGGATGTGACAGCTTTCACCACCTATGCAAACAGCATTTTATTTATGCAAATGATGCAAATTGATTTACATTGTTCTCCTTTTTCCAGATAGACAGAGAGCACTTATTCACACGTGAGTGGGCAAGTGACAAAGGGTTTCAATTAAAACATGGAAAACCAAGCTCGCTCATCCCTCTCTCACCCCGGCCATCAACAAAAGCCTTTTAATTAGTATTCATTAATTGCAGAGCTGTAAAATCTATGCATGCTCATTTATATCAAGCCATCAAAGTCCGCACTAATTGCCTCAAAATCAGAAATAGATCCAGCACATGATGAAGGGACTTTTAAAGAACAGTACAAAGGCTAAAAAGGAACAGGGCTCCATTTCACACCCAGGCCAAATAAAACATTGAGTCAGGATGGGAACAAGATGTTCTGAATGACCAGTGTGTTGTGTTGTAAAAGGAGTGCCGCGCATGCTGTTTATGAGTCAGCAGAGACCATGACTGACCAGCAAATTACATGGATGGGTGATTTTAGTGTTATTTTTGAGAAACTTGACAAAAAGGAGTTAGAAGCAATAGATAACAGCTTTATGGATTTCTAGAAGCTTTTAAGCAGCTTCATACTTGCTGATTGACTTAAGTGTTTCATTAAGGATGAAAATGTCTCCAAGGAGCATGTATAGATCATAATCTACTCAGTCACTATAAGCTTTGTAAACTTAATGAAGAAGGCAACAGCTCAATAAATGACACCTTGATCATTAAAGGTCAGCTGTGTCGGAAAGATACAGCACAAACACTCAGTATTTACTGCTCCTTAACCACGAATGGGAATTATTAAAACATTCAATTTATGGTACTAGCCATAGCAAGCATGTCTATTACAGTGCGATTTGAACAAGCCCCTAACTCACAGTATTAAGCTTACACATATCACACTGGTTGTATGACAAACATGAATGTAAATGGGCCCCACCAGTGTGAATATATTCATAACTTTAAAACATCCATAAAACTACTGCAAATGTGATGAGTGGATTTTTGCAAAGAGAGAATGCACTTAAAATAAGCACTCTACAGCTTGGTAGACAACAAATGTGTCCAGGAATTGTTCCCCCAACATGAAGATATTAGGTTAAAATGCACATGAATGCATAAGGGAAGTTTGTATTTTCGGTTCTGTGAAAAGTCAGCATATCTTCATTTATTTTAACCATTTTAATGACCTTTCAACTTCTTTTCTAGAAGTACAAATAAACTAGTGTCTCAATTAATGAGGTCATAGAAACTGCAAGTATAATAATAACAGGGTAACACTTTACAATAAGGTTCTGTTGTTAACATTAGTAACTGCATTTGAGCTAACAATGAACCATTTAATTTTACAGCATTTGTTAATCTTGGTTAATGTTCATTTATAAAAATACAGTTCGTCAATGTTTATTCACGTTAGTTCACAGTGCAATAATGTCAACAGATACAACTTTTAATGTTAAAAATGCATTAGTATATGTAGAAATTAATGTTAACCAAGCTTATTAAGTATTGTTCATTGTTTGTTCATTTTAACTGGAATTCCTTACTCAAATTATTCTTGACAAAATGTGACAAGTCCTATGCCTTGTCAAGTGCTGTTTGCCATCCTTTAAATAAAGTAAGTCTCAAAGTAAAATTGGGGCCCTAGGCGGCCACCTATATCGTATATAGAATGAGCCAGCCCTGCATGTAAATACTATAGTACATGATTATGGTAACGATTCAGTACCAAGTTATGCAAAGGCCCCAAAATGTATTTGGACACTGAAGTCACTCTTAAAGATGTCTGAACTTCATTGTGTTAAATAACTAAATACCAAACCAGTCTGCAAAAACAATGGCGAAACTGACTGACATCTGCAAAATAATGACCTCTTCTCAGAAGTAACTTTTTTTTTTTTTTTTGCAAATTAATTTGTAATAAAAAACAATGCTCGTCTAAACTATTATAATCTAAAGAAGAGTAAAATAACCTTTTCAATATTTAATGTGTAAAAAAATATAAGGAACTCACCGCACCCCGTCCAAAAAACAGTGTGTATGTGTATATAGGCCACAGAAAATCCAAATAGAGAATGTATACATAAGAAGCCCCCACTTTTACTCTGAAAAAGGGGGATTTACACCACCAAATGTAGGATTTTTGTGAGTTTTACTTCAGAAAGGCAAATGTTTGGTCACGTTCAGAAACGTTTGCCATTCTGCAGTAAAACTCACAAATCTTGCATATTGCTATTAAACACAATACTGAATTTGAGATGTGCTGGAAATTACACTGTGGTGAGAATTTTCAAAACTTTCAAGACAAAAAAAAAATGACAATTAACAAATCTCTTGGGATGTTTGTACACACACACACACACACGCACACACACACACGTTTAAAAAAAAAGAAACACCCATTTACTTAATATTTCAAATGCAGTTTGCACGCTTTCTTTGTGGCAAGACTGTGGCAGAATTAATAATTAATTGACACATATTAAATATGTTGACCTTAGTGACCAAATCAAGGTCAGAAATTAACAAAGGCAAAAAAAAAAAAAGACACTAAAAGAGAGGATGGGATGTTTTCTGTTTTTAATCTGTTATCTAATATTTTATTTTATTTTTTGTAGTATTTATAATATTTAATGCCAGTGTTTCCCAACCTTTTTTGCCGTAAGTACACCCTCTGCATCATCAATAAGGCTCAATTACCCCTTTATCGACACAAAACCAACGATGTGTACCAAAAGCTAAATATCATAAGTGTTATTTATATATGATGTTTATTTATCAGCAACAACAGAAACAAACCAGGCCAAGTGAGTGTGAAATGTGCAATTAGAACAGACTAATGCCGTTAATTATACAGGGCAGGGGATCTTCTAACTTGGTTCTTTGAGAAATATTAATCTTACAAATTTATATAATTATTTTTCATAAATTTGGTAATTTTGATAGACAGTAGCAATATTAACATGTGGGCCAAACTATATACATATATATAAAAAAATTTACTTAATATATGTAAATTAAGCTACACTTTTCTTAGGCTTGCATGCTTATTGTTTACATGTACAATTTGTACTATTTACAAGTGTTTACATTCATATGTACAACAAGTGCTAAAACAGTACTGTCTCTTTAAGAAAACCAGCAGTTCCACGTTTTGTTTTGAATGGTGAATATTAATGAGAGGGGAGTGACACTGTTTCTTTATTATGATTAAATGTTTCATTTTTGTAGTTTGATCAACAACTGCCTGTAAAGAAAAGGAAATCTATATTTTTATCCAGCCTAATCCCTGTTATGTTTTATTTAAAGTCAAACATTTTAAGGTCAAATTCCAATTATTTTTGCATACCCCCTGGAACCTGCCTATGTACACCCTGTTTCTATGCTATCACTGACCACGTTTACATGCACTTAAAACAATTTATTCCAGGGTTTTAGCAGAAAGTGGCATTCTGAAACATCATGTAAACAAGAATGCTGATTTCCTTATGCCATTTAAGGTATTCAGAGTAAGTGGTTTAACACACTTCGGTTTCTCTCGGAGAACACCGCTTAATGTGGCCATGTAAATGCAGAAGCGGCATTCTGATGGGTGTTTGGATAGTGCGTGTGCATGGAAAAAACCAGGATAACAAACATACTGGGAGTGCAGTGGGTAAAATCACATACTATAAACTATACCCATTTATACACACAAATGTAAAATATCAGCTGTGCCTCACGTTCATGTATATGCTCTCGTACATTAGGGGAATCCTAGAGATTTACGTAAGAGGGAAACCCCACTGATGTATCACAGTTCCGCTGCAGGTCGCGATGGAAAGTGAAGGAAACAAACACAGCAGCAACTCTGGAATATCTGGAAATAAAGTGAAGCAACGGAGAATAAAATAGCAAATTCTTCTTTGGATCACGTCTGTCATTTACACAAGCATCGTGGGAAAATTACGTTGCTGTGGAGAAAGCTGCTTACTGACCGAGCTGCATGTATATGGGAGTAAAGAGTACACCACTTATACAGTGCATGTAAACAGGAATGCTGTTGTAACGTATACTCAGACTCGATGATGATGTTTGAACCCAAGCAGGTGTTTGACACACAACAAAAAACACAAACAGAGACAGCAGGTAAGTCATGACGTAACAGTTCTAGGCTGAAGTGTAGATCGATTATGTGATGAAAACTGATGCTGATAAAGGTGGTGATTTTCCTTGAGGTGGTGGGTATACAACAATGATGCTTACGTTGAGGAGAAGGGAAACAGGAGTCGCTGGAGAGGAATCGTTTAGAGTAGAGGAGACACTGGAGTGGAGAGGAATTGTATTGGCGTAAATGCTGGAGATACAGGTAAGTGAGTCTGTACTCAAAGTTTAGACCAGACACAGAATGGAACAAGAGTGAGGTTTAAATAGAGGAGCTGATTGACGCGATGGCTGGAGGCAGGTGTGGGTGATCAGTACTCAGGGGAGTGAGAGGGTTGAGTGAAAGTGGCAGGTGTGTCAGAAGGATCCGTGACAGCTGTTTTCTCACAATAACCCACTTTCTCACAATTGGCCGCTTTCTGGTGTCCATGTAAATATGTAAACTGTTCTATGCTATGCCTATTTAGTTTTGGGTTTAGTGGAAAGGTTGTAGTGTTCAGTAATAGAACAAATATTCCCTCATAATTTTCACCCCTGGGGCACTCTTGAGCATTTTGTATCATAAAATGACAAATCTGGATGAGTTCACATATGTCCGCAAGTGAAAGTCACAAGACTGCAAGTCCGCAACAAGTGTGCCATTTGAAACAGGACTGTTATCTTCTTTTGGTGGTTGCTGCATTGTGTTGATGTTCAAGTTGAACTCTGCTAAACTTTGTTGTGTCACAAGCAGTGTAACCTCAAATCACCAGTTCTCATTGAAAACCAATGGTCATTTTTTTGCTCCAAATCGCTGTCAGTGTGAATGGCTGTCATCTACATATGATAACAGCCATCAACAGTCGAGTTTTCCAAGCCATCAGCAGGGTTTTAGCTCTCGCATGCGCACGTTGTCTTCACATGTATGTAACATTTCTTTCTCTCTCTGTCTCCTTTTGAGTTCATTATGCTTTCTGTCTTTCTTTCACTAACTGTTTCTTCTCAGCTTGCATTGCTCATGTCGCACTGCAACCCTTTGCATCTGGGCTGCAAGGTACTGCATCTATCTCAGAGGAATGCAGGCCAAAATAATGTCTTGCATTGACTCAGACTGCTCTGGGCATGTTGGACACAATGAATCGTGCAGAGGGGCCAGGAGTCTACCAGCTGCTGTGAAACTGTTTTTAACACCTCTGTTTCAGCAGCTATTTAAAGCAGCTTCTCCTAGGTGCCTGTTCCAAAACAGCCAGCTCTCTCTTCATCTGCTATCTTGTGGGCATTTGAGGGCTTTCCATGGAAAGCTTGTTTATGAGTCATTTGCCTTCTCTCAAATTAAATCCTGGCAAAAGGAAGGAGATTTTCTTAGAACAAAGCTTTGTTTTCAGTCGGCCTATATTATGTCTTTTTTTTAATTATTCATAATTAAAAATAATTAAACCCATGAAGATAACTGTATGCTTTGTGGCTTGACTAGGAAAAACATATAAGGGGTTGAAAGCAGAGATAGAGAGTTTACAAAGTTAAATCCTAACAATATTGTACCTGAAATGTTTTAAATAATGTGAAAGTAACGTACTATGAGCTTTATTCAGACTATTAGCTATTGGAAACATTTGACAGGCTCAGGTTCTGGTATCAGAACCAAGTGTGCCACTACCACCCATAAACCATTCACAGACCATCTGATGCTGATATTATACACAAAAAGCAACTGGCATATTGCACATAAAAATGCCAAGAGCTGGTAAAAACTACCGGTTCTAATCTGATTGGCTGTCTGCTACAAACATCTGAAGTCAGGGTGCACAGGTTTTCATTAGTCCATTGAGAAACAAAGTTTTGTTAACAAGTTAACAGGCTGTTTAATGTTCCAACATGCGCTTCCAAAGACTAATTAGTACTCTTTAGATTTGTCAAGTTTTGCAAAGTTCACGGCATGGAATCTTCGACCTATATTTAAATGGATAGTTCATCCATGATATCCCAGGTGTGTATGACTTTCTTTCTTCACCAGTGACACATTTTAAGAAAATTAGAAAAATATCTTAGCTCAGTAGGTCCTTAAAATTCAGGTGGATGGTGATCCAATTTTTGAAGCTCTAAAAATCACAGACAGTCAGGATCAAAATCATCCATACGACTCCAGCAGTTAAATTAATGTCTTCTAAAGTGACACGATCACTTTGGTGTGAAAAAGATAACTCTAAATCATGCTTCCATTCTGCTGTGGTAAGTGCGTGTGACGTAATTGCATTGGCATTTGAAACACTTGAGAACTGTCGCACATCCATCAGAGCCGGAACAGCAGTGCTGTTTACAAGTGACGCTGGAGGAACGCTGTACAGTATCTTGGTTGGTTTTAGTTTAGATCGGTATTTATCTGTTTCTTTACTCCCAATGTTGCGTTTGTGTGTTTATCCTGGATATTTGAACCGAGTGGAGAATGTGAGATTATGTCTATATCATGGCAAATCGAGTACGTCACATGAGAGACCGCTTCAACTCCACCCTCTAGTGAAGCATTGGTTTATAGTTAAAAAGTACTGAAATATTGATCTTTTTTCATACCAAAAGCAATCGTATTGCTTTAGAAGACTGCTGGAGTCGTAATGATGATGTTTATGCTGACTGTCTGTGCTGCTTCAAAAATCAGATCACCATCCACTTGCATTTTAAGGACCTAATGAGCAAAGATATGGAATGAGCTCTTGTTGCATGTCATCTATTATCGTGGTAGCATCTTTTTTCATATTTACTTACCCCTAAACATCACATAAAAATTAATTGTGTATTAAAGGAATAGTTCACCCAAAAATGAAAATTTGCTGATAATTTACTCACCCTAAGGCCATCCAAGATGTATCTGAGTTTCTTTCATCAAAACAGAATTTAAGACTTTTAGGATTTCATTTCTGGCCGCCTCCTCTAAACATTGCAAGTGAATGTCCTCCATTTTTTGACGGTCCAAAATGCATATTTAGGGTGCATCAAAATAATCCACACGACTCCAATCGACAAATAAAGTTCTTCTGAACGCAATTGATTGATTATTTTTTAGAAACAAAACAATACTTATATACTTTTTAACTACAAATGTTCGCTTCTGTACATCTCTGTGACGTGCGCTCATGAGAGGGATGAAGTAAGCTCGTTGGTAAGGTCACGCGTCACATGGAGGAGGAGTCAGGAAGCGTGTCATTGTTTACAAGAGAAACTTGTGCCGTTCACAAACCAAAACAGTCCAAAACAATTTAAAAATAATAATAAAAAAAAAAAAAAACCAATGTAAACAATGACGCGCTTCCTGACTTCCCGACCTTTATTTGTCGACTGGAGTCATGTGGATTATTTTGATTCACCCTAAATATGCATTTTGGACCATCAAAAAATGGAGGACATTCACTTGCATTGTTTAGAGGAGGAGGCCTGAAATGAAATCCTAAAAGTCTTAAATTCTGTTTTGATGAAGAAACTCAGATACATCTTGGATGGCCTGAGGGTGAGTACAAAATCAGCAAATTTTCATTTTGGGTGAACTATTCCTTTAACTAGAAGGTTTTTGGCCAAAATAAGCTACAACGTGCACCAGACTTTATGGCGATAGTCAAACAGCTGCCTTGTGTAACTACTGTCCTGTTTTACGCACTAAATTTGTTGCCATGTTTTGTGTTGACTTTTTATTTATGTGTGAATGACTGGTTAAATGACCCATCTATTTGCTTTATTAAAGAAATAATGTCAATATTAAAGAAATAAGCTTATATATATTTGTACTATGTATATTTTATATATTTATAAGAACATATTTAAACTTTTTTTCATATTAAGGTCACACTAAAACTGACATGGAAACTTTTTTACCAGGACTTCGTCATTTATTTTTGGTACTTTTCAAATGCCTTTTATGTAGAGATTTTTACTGTTTTAGCCTTGTCCCAGACCCAGACTTTCAATATTAAACCATTAAAAGTTGACAAAGGTGTCTGTGAAGACCATGTTTTGGATAAAATGTAAAACAAGTCAACCCGATCTTATGAGAATTCGTAACAAAATTACAACTTCGTTCAAATGAAAACGTACAACTTATACTCCAACCAATACACACATACGCTTCCCACGTGTCCTTGTAGACCCCCATGTTCTGTTTCTTCCATGTTAAACTAAAGGTGTGTTGATGCTAAGGTAAACTTAACAATGTAGTGTAACACTTTACCTATACCCTATAACCATAATAGTAATGAAAAAAAGCCCTGTTGTGTTGGACAGAAGAAAGAGAACTACCGTGTTTCGAACACGTTTGTGAAATACAGGGATGGGATGTTTCCTAATGTTAATCCCTAACCCAAACCTTACCATAAATTGTAAAACCTTACCCAGACCCTAAACATAATGATGATAGTAATGTAAAACGCCCTATTGTGTACGATGGAAGAAATCGACTCTTTGGGGTTCAGAATACGCGTTTGTGATATATTTAGTAATTATAACCCCAAACACAAAGACCATACTTAAACCTAACCATATATTTGTTCCTGCGACCATGATTATTATTGAAAAATACGTTTTGCGGAAAAAAAGAAGTATGACAGTTTTGAAGGAGACAAGGGAAGTGTATGTGATTGGCTAGTGTAAGTCATACATTTTTGTACAAAGGAAGTCGTACGATTTCTTACGAATTCGCCATCTCATACTATTCCTTCAAATCCTCATGAGACTTTGTTGGACAAGTGATGTTTGAAGAAGTTCAAAGTAAACCACCTGTGAGGAGAGTGTTTTTATTGGTCATCATTTCCAAATTATGCAAAAAATAATAATAAATAAATAAATATATATATATATATATAATTTTATTAAATTTAGCCTTAGCAATTCTATTCTATTAGAATTCTATTAAATGCAATACAAAATTTGTGATGTGCTGGAAATGAGACTGTGGTGGAAATTTTCATGAATTTCAGAAAAGAAAAAGAAAAAATTGACACAAATCTCCTTTGATGCATGTACATACACTGTTGGACTGTTTAGTGAAAGTGAGCTGCAATGGTGAGCTACAACTGTCATTAAGCATGTCTTGTGCACCACAAGCCTCCCTACCCAGAGGCTGATTTTTGTAAACTTAAATTTTTGCCATAAATAATATTTTAATATAATAAGTACATTAAATTATTTCTAATGTAATGTACATGAAGGGTTGTTTTGGACCAGCTGCACAGATACATAGATAGGTAGTGCACTGTACATCGGGTAGGAAGGAAATTGAAAATGGTACTAAGGACAGAATGTCATGTTTTGATGGGTGCATAATCCTGTTGCCTAGTAACGGCTGCATAGTGAGATGGGTAGCTGGGCAGGGGTGATGACATCACAGACAAGGAGCACAGGCAAATGCCCTCGCACAAGACATCAAACTCTTCAGAAACATACTGAAGCTACCACCACCCTACTTATTACCAGCCTGTCTTCATACTGAAGGCTTATTACCCTGTTCCTCCATCAAGAGCTTCTTTGAAATTAAAATAATAATAATAAATAAATAACTTTTTGTCCCTTAGTGTCATAAGAGTTGTCCTAGAAAGAATTAGTTCTTCAGATGCCGCTTTTGTGCACATGCTGTCACCCTGTTGTGTTTTTGCCTGGTTGTTTTGGAATTAAAGGGTGCCATCACAATCTATGAGATTCTTGCTTAGATGTCGCTCAACATGAAAGAGTGTGTGAGACATAAACACAAGACAAGCTTCTGAAGTGCCAGTTGCTAGCGAATTCTGACTCACATCTGACTCAGCTGTGTGTGCTCCTATGTGATTCTGCAAGGTGACTTCCTAGCAGTTATTGTGGCCTTTATTCCAAAATAGACCATTTTATGGACATAAACAAAGGAATTACAAAGCTACTTGTGCTTGTCTAGTCCTGAAGAATTTCCGGTAAGCAGCATTTTTATAACCCAGAAATGTCTAAACATATGACATGCACTTACTTTTTTGAATCTATCTAAAACAGAACAAATAAGATATATGCAAAAACTGAAAATAGATTTTTTTTTTCCAGGTATACCATTAGATAGATAGGTGGGCGGGTATACGGATGGATGGATGGCTGGACAGACGGACGGACGGACGGTCTTTACAATAGGAGCAATGCACGGTGCGAGTTCTGACACTCAGGAGCAGTGGCGTAGACCCAGGCCCACCCAGAATATTGGAGATTATTCTATGACTTCCAATATATATTTTTAAAAAGTAAAAACATTTTTTTTTAAATGCATAAATTCTGAATACTAAAAGTGTAAAAGAACTGTTTGAATGCATCACCTCTCTGTTGCTAAGGAAAATTTGGTAAAAAATGTCCTGCCTGTGCCCTTGCTCGGGAGGTCATGAGCCCCTGCACACGTTACAAGTCAGTTTATCTGAAAATTGTACTGGTGCAATCGTACACAACACGACTTTACAACCTGCCGAATTACGGAGCAATCGCATTAATTTTCGCGCTATTTATCATTATAAGACATAAAGCCAGAGAGGACATTGCTTTAATTTTTTGTAGCTTGCAATTTAGAAATAAAAAAGATTGGCATGGCCAGGGGCTGCATTAGCTGAAAACGTATCTGCTGATTAAAAAAAAAAAATAAAAAAAATTATATTATTTCAAATGCTGTCCAACATTTGACAGATTCAGATTTCAAAGGGAGGCTGTGTGATTTCATGACTGCATACATCAATCATAACATCAGTGTGTTGCTGCCTGTTAATAAATTGCACAAAATGAACAAGATTAAAAAGAAAGTGCGGAAAATTCTCGCACTGTTTCTGTCAGTTATACTTGGATTTAATTTAAGCGCAAACATGACGTTTAATGCAGAATGCGGAGTTATTTTAGTGGAGTAGGCTACCTGTATTATTCAGCTTTAGATGTAGGCTACGTCCTTCTCTTCTGTGTCGCACTGTCACTGCTTTCATGTTGATAGCAGACATTCTGAAGAAGATCTGTGAGGTCTTGTCCATGTGAATGCGCTTTAAAGCCGCACGTAGCAAAGCTTAAAAATCTTGTTTTAGTGCAGCGGTTGATTAATAGGTACAACTTTCAATCTAAGTCCTTGGTTTCACCAGACATGCGCTTGGGGAGTTAAAAAAAATCACATATCCACTATCGTGTGCATATACAATTATAACAGATGCTATATCCCCCTAAATGTCGCCCTAGAACTGAAACGAATGCAAGTATGACAAATAAAAATAGACCATGATGGAAATTTTAAAACTCTGTCTGTCAGAGTGATAAAGATTGTTTTCTAGCGCAACCCGTATGGCAAATGATATGTTTGAAGAGCAGAGAACAGCATGGCATTTCTGTAGAATCTTTCCCAGTGATCTGGTCATGAATAATATGGGAAAAACAGTTTTAACACGACCGTTTTTTCCAAATGTGTAAAAGCTTCATGAACAGTCAGTTTTCGTTGACCGTGTGAGTTGTAACACCTTCTACTGATTGGTCAACTTCAGGTAGATCACCAAATCGGCTCATTCAACCGCACACAACTCACGAATTCAAGCCGACAGCGGCCACATTTTTTAGACATTTTAACAAATTATCTGGAGGTCGTGAGCTGCACATAAGCCGCTCGGCTCCTCTCACACGAAGCAAGCCGCAACCACAAGAGCACTAACGATTTCCATGCAATCTCTTCCGACTGGAAAAAATCAGTCGGGAGCTTGCACGACAGCTGAAAATCGCACTGTGTATGCCCGCCTTTAAGGTCACTTTTAAAGCCTGTAAAGAAATAGCTAGCTACACTAAATAGCTAGACTCTAAGCCCGGTCACACTAGTTGACAAAATTTTGTTCACTTACCAGAGATAAGTTATTGTTTTGAATTTGTTTAACAACTGACCAGAAATGTTCAAGGAACAAAGACGTCACTTCCCCAAACAGCATATGTAATAATCTTGTTACCATGGTATTTCAATGGTATTTTCAAGTAGTTATACTTGTTATTAACAAAACAGAATTGAAGCAATTTTAAGGCCACAACATTCTTTTAAATAACCACCAGATATAACAAATAAAAAGAAATCCGAGCTGTATTTTTGTGGCACAAAAACGAGGATCTGAATTAGGGTGACAGCATAAAACTTGAACATATACCCAACTAAAGTAATAGCATACCATAAATGTACTACAACTAAAAACACGTGATTTATTGAGCTGAATTTATTCAGCAGCAGTATTTAACTAAATATTTATTTTGTTTGAAAAAGGGAGGCTTAAAATTCTTTGGGAGTAATACAATTCTTTTTTTAGGTCTTTTGGGAGTAGTACATTTTATGCCTCTGGTTCATTCATTTTGTTACTACAACTTTATTAGTCACAATGTACTATTTGTGTACACTATTGTTTTTGTATTTATTGTTTACATATAGTGTTTATTACAGTATTTACCACGTGTGTTGTTTACTGTTGAGTAATTGCATTGCTCAGTGTGTTTATTTATCCTGTTTGAATGAATTGATTTGCTAATATGAAAAGCTACTAATGGGACGAATGGGAGTATGTTTGATTTTTGCCTCTGCTTGTTCAGTCAAACAATGAGACCAAAAAATAGTGATATAGCATTTTTTCACACTACACCACTACTTGTTGGAAAAAAATAGCTTGTTACTGGAAAAACACTACTGTCACGCTGTCACACATTCAAGTATTAAACATTTTCCCACTGCACCTGTGTGTAAATATGACTGTGTGCAGTATATCACAGTGTGCGGTATGTATCTCACAGCATGTGAAGGCTGGGTTCACTGTGGGCTCTTAAAAAGATGGAGTGTCTGTGCTGTTCATCAGATGGGGTTTCACTCACCCTCATTCACTCAAATAAAACATTTCATCTGTGAGCACCTTGTAAAGAGATCACTTTGTAATGGGCTCTGTCAGACTGAAATGTGGAGAGCTAACTCTAAAAACAGACACATCAAATCACAAGCAAAGTACTCGAGTGTCGGATGGGTTACTCTTCCTGCTATTTTCAGCCTGTTTTGAAAGTGTGGCTTGTCGAGTGTTTAAATTACTTAATTTGGAGCTTTTAAACGGTTTCTGACTGACACTGTGTTAGAGTATGAATTGAAGTTAGATAATTAATGAAAACTAAAGCAAAAATTACATCAAAGTTTACAAAACATTAAAATCATTAAACATGAAAATGTGTTTCAGATTTCAGTAAGTACAGATTTTATCTAAAGAAAAGTCATCCTAAGGTTTCCAATTTCATTGTGAGATCAGTCTGGTGAATAAGAGATGTAAATGTAGCAAGATCAATGCATTTTCAAACAGCGAATGTTTTAGTGTAAACATGACATTTGACAGCTCAGAGAAATGTTATGGTGTTAAACATATTTAAATGATATCAGTAAACACATTAACTTTTGTAGGCCTAAAATACTAAAGCTAAAATAAAAATCGAACATTAAATTTTTACTCCACTAATGGTGGGTTTTGGGGTATCCGTTTATAAAATATGCATTCCTATTCACTGTATTGCATTCTGTTCAGCTGAAAACAATTGGCTTCACAACTTGTTTTTGGCGCCCCTCCATGGACATTTCACCCTGAAAATGGAGCTCACACGTGCCCATACACCCAATATACCTTACCGCTTTGGCCTGTTTTTCAAATTTCTGTAGCACAAACTGATTTCAGCTTAAGAAAAGTCAACCTACTGCTTCAGATTTCACTGAGATCAGTCTAATGGATGGGAGTCATAAATGTAGAAAAATCAATGTGTTTTCAAACAAAAAGTTTTAGTGTTCATCACAGCTCTGAGAAATGTAATGGTGTTAATGGCATATTTCAGTGGTATCAGTTAACACATTATCTATGGTAGGCGTTAAAATACTAAAGCTAAAATAAAAACTAAAAACAAACGGTTAAGAGTGACAACCAAAAAAAAAAAAAAAAAAAACTAAATTGAAAGGACTGAAAATAAAATAAAAATAGAAACTAAATTCAAAATGGTAATAACTCTGCTGTATTATCTGTAAGCCAGTCTGTAAGTGATCTGATTTACTTCATTTCATCCCCTTCCCATACAGTTGAGTGCAGTTGGCAGCTCCTTTTGGGGATCTTCGGAGGGTCAGATCCTGGTTAACGTGCTGCAGAAATTGCCGCTGCCTAGTAGGTGAGATATTCGAGTCTAGCTCCTCTAAAGCCAGTAGCCCTCATCCACTGATGGTGACTGAAGCTGGGGAGGGTGGCTACCCTCAGCTTGAATGGCATGCCTAAGGCCCCTGGATGGTCAGTAAAATAGTGGGTTTGAGTGAAACTGAAGTCGGGAGCAGCTATTTCTCCAGGCCCTTACTGATGGTGACTGAAGACGAGGAGGGTGGCGCCCCTCGACTTGAAGCGATTTAGTTGGGCCTGGATGAATTTGAGGTTTTGAAAAAATGACTAAGTTTTTACAGGAGAGGTTGTCCTAACCAGGCCCTCCGCCCTACCGGCCAAGAGGGTGCACTTCGGCGGGCATGAAGCAAAACCTCGTACCACTTGGAGCTCACGCAGAGGTGTATTTGGTCCAAAATGTCACTTTTTTCGGGAGTTGGAATTTCTCCAGGCCCTTCGTCGCTCCTGTCGGCCTCTGGTCCGAATGACCCCCGCGACTGGATGTCTGTGTGCGGGGGTTCAGCAGAGAGGTGCCGTCTGAGATTTGTCCGACACGTTTTTTTGTGGTTTTGGCAGGCAGAGCAAAACCTCCAGGCAAGTCAAGATAAAGTGTCAGGCCGCACATCCTTCACTCTGAGTGGATGATTGATGCTCTCACAGATGGTGAGGGCCTGGGTAAATGGTGAAAGCATCTCACTGATGGTAAATGAAGCCGGGGAGGGTGGCACCTCCCAGCTTGAAGTGATTTCATTGGGCCTAAATTAATTTGGATGAAAACCTCCAGGCAAGTGAACAAGCGTGGCAGGCCGGACATCCTTCACTCTGGGTGGGACGTGCCACATCTCGCCCACACCCTGATCGATTGGAGTATGTGATGTGCCAGGGGCAGGCCCCTGCCCAGTCGTTTCGGCCGTTATGGGCAGACGGTTCATTGCCACTCTGCGTGTCGGCTTCCAGGGACACTCCCTCGCTGGAGCGCCCCGAACCCCCTCCTTGGGAGACTCAGACAGCTGGTCTACCTCGAAGGCACGAATACAGCGGCCGCAGCGCAAACAGCAAGGGCGCTCGGGGTGGCTCCATCCCCACGCCTCTCTGATGCCTCCCTGCGAAATGCACCTTTCCCGGTAACAAGGCTCAAGGGCCATCCCCGACACAACAGGAGGACAGTCCACTACGTGCCCCTTTGAGCGGCCACGCATCCCCCGCCCCACCCCGGGCAGAGGGCGTGAGACCCATGTGTAGGACTCCAGAGCGTGCTCGTCGGTCATGTTGGCTACCTGGTTGATCCTGCCAGTAACATATGCTCGTCTCAAAGATTAAGCCATGCAGGTCTAAGTGCACACGGACTGTACAGTGAAACTGCGAATGGCTCATTTAATCAGTTATGGTTCCTTTGATCACTCCCCACGTACTTGGATAACTGTGGCAATTCCAGAGCTAATACATGCAACAAGCGCTGACCCCGCGGCCCCTCCGGTCGTGGGGAATGCATGCATTTCAGACCCAAAACCCATCCGTGACGGGCCTCGCATCTAGATAACCTCGGGTCAATCGCGCGCCCTCCGTGGCAGCGACGACTCATTCGAATGTCTGCCCTATCAACTTTCGATGGTACTTTAGGCACCTACCATGGTGACCACGGGTAACGGGGAATCAGGGTTCGATTCCGGAGAGGGAGCCTGACAAACGGCTAACACATCCAAGGAAGGCAGCAGGCATGCAAATTACCCACTCCCGACTCGGGGAGGTAGTGACGAAAAATAATACAGGTCTGTTTTGAGGCCCTCTAACTGGAATGATTGTATCCTAAACCCATGGGTGAGGACCCATTGGAGGGCAAGTCTGGTGCCAGAAGCCATGGTAATTCCAGCTCCAATAACGTCCATTCATCTCAACTTTAGACTCTGCCTCAAGCCCCTGGTCACGTCTCTCCTTATGACCCTTCACTTTGATCCATTCATGTCAGAGGCAAAGGCGTAGGCCTCTGATGAGAGCTTTCTCGAGCTCCGGCCTCACCCGTAGACTGATACGGGCCTATTGTGGCTGCCCCTGGCAGCAAGACCTCTCCCTTCTGCTGAAATGAGAAGGCATCCCTTTGAAGTTTCCCAGCCAAGCTTGGGAGGCAAAGCTTCAACAATATTGGGTTTTTGGCAGAGATAAACTATTGAAAACAATGAATACCTAAAAGACTACACTACTAGCCATGTGCTAAACATATACCGGTTATCCTGTATATGTATCTACACTCAAGGAGGCTCTTTGAATAAAACTGCATTTGGCCTCTTTAATGTGTATCTATTAAACTAAGCTTTATAGCTGCAATACTTTATATTGCAGTGTCTACATAAAATAGTAACCCCATTAAATGTTTAATGCACTTTATTGTGCACAATTCAAAAAAAAAAAAAAAAAAAAAAAAAAACTTTTGGCGAGTTAACTTTTTTTAATTGGTAATTAATTTTGGGTGAAATTTTAGAGTGTCTTCATCTATAATATATGTGGACAAAGCCTTTATCTTATTTAAGCAGGTCTGCGCTTGGCATTGCTCTCTAATTACCATATTCATGAAGTAAACAACCATTGTGAAAAACTTTTGACTATAAGCTAATGCACTTCATGCTTAATGCATTTACCCATAATGAATAATCTGTTCCCATTTCATGATGTCCTTAATATCATGGTCGGTCTAAGTAATTGGTATTCTGATGCACGTGTCAATGTTTGGATTACTGAATTAGACAAATTAACTCTGTCATACTAATTGAAAAAGGTGTTTTGGAAAGCATGTTCAGTTTTTCAACCACTTGCAAATCCATTGAAACGTTTGTCTCTTTTCCAGGTCCCAATCAGACATGACGGTGGAATCACTAGCTGCAGAAATTCTGAAAAGCATTGAACAGGTCTGACTCCACCAAACTGCACTTCTCTCCTGGTATTTAATGTATAGATTTGCACTTGTGATATTTGTATCTGAAACTCCTAAAGTAATAATTTCACAACTCATACAGTAAAATAATTTGTAAATTTTACTCCCTAAACCAAGAAAAAAAATTTAGTAACACTTCGGTAACCTTAGAAACCACTTTCATCAACTTCCCTTCTATTTCTTATTCCCAGTATCTTTCATAATTGGCTAATATGCACCTTGTATGTATTTAGTAATTTTTCCAAAAATAATAAAGTCCACATATGAGATTTCAATTTAAGTCCATTTTATTGTCTAGCCAGGTCATAACCAAGCCTCCAACCGACATCACAGGCTACAATAATTAGGGGTTCTTTTCAAAACCTTTCTAAAGCTACCATAAAAAAAAAAAAACATTTAAAAAAAAAAGACAGACAGAAAAAATAACATTAAAAATTAAAACAAAACTGGCCCCAACAGATTGCAAACCCTTTCGAACATTTGTGATTTATTAAAGCAAGAGAGCTGATATATGGACTTCTCCAATTCTTGGTTTTATACAAAAGCTACACAATGTTACATTTGATCAGAATACAATTCAACAGATTAATTAGTGTTCTACACCATAAACTTGATAATCTCAATGGATCATTACTACTATAACTCAACACTATGAGAGAGACAGTTGAAAAGGAATACAAAGTTCTGCAAAATAAAAGACGAGTATCATAAAGCAAGCTAGATAAGTACCATTACAGACCGAAATATCCTTTTAAAAATAAAAAGTAATAAAAATACAGGCCAGGCTAAGGTTGAAAATTCCATCTTAGGATTTGCTTTTTGGGCTTTCTTCTGTCAATCACACCAAATTCTGACCAACTTTGACCAGAACAAAAGTTTTACTTCCATGTGTTCCCATAGGAAACTCAGCTTGTATTAGTGTGTCAGGCACTTTCAGAGAAACTAGCCCACTCTCTTGAGCCCGCTCAGCAACTCTACAGGCCAAAATCACAATGCAGGTTCATTCAGATCAGACGATACAGCTGCAACAGAGAGAAAAGATGGGGTAGTGAGGAAATTAAAGCCGGATTAAAATAAGAGAAACACACACAAACAGGATTGTAATGGCTTCACCCACATATTCAGAATGCAGTTCAGATTAGTTCTGCAACTAGCGTGCTTTACTCCAGCTTTTCAAATCCCCCACACACAGTGCAGTCAGCACAGATCAAACGCAACCAGCCATTCATGTCGAGTGCATGTTTCAGCATGGTGCCTCACCTAAAAAGTCATTGTATTTACAGATCAGTATCAAACCAGGCCAGCTGATTGCTGTCGCCTGGCGGGAGGCCGTCGATCAGGTCCTGGGCATGGCCGAGGTCGGGCAGGCCTTCTACTGGGTAATCGGGGTGGTGCCCGCCCATCTCATGCTCCATCATGGGATCCATACCCATGGCATCCTGCCCATAACCTCCGGAATGGAAGGAGCGGTAGCTTGGGTCTGCAGATGAGGGAGTGAATGAGAGTGGAGGAGAAGTGGAAGTAAGGGGGAGCAGACATGTTAGAGGAAGCACATTAACACAGGCAGCTCACAACAGCACAACCTCAGTCCAACAAGACCAGAGAACACACAGCATGTGATGGGGCTCAATTCAAGCAGTGTTTTGCTCTTGTTTTGGTGGGTGCAGGCTGAAGCAGTGGATTAGTGAGCATCACACTCTGATATTGAGAGCTCTGCTCATCTCTGTGACGTTAATGAACTTACCGTCCTGTCTGTAGCCCAGAGGCTCTCCCTGTGCACCGATATCCAACCCCAGATCTCCAGTCTGCAAACAGCCGCATAAGAACATGATCATGATGAGAAACTTGTTCACTTCAGCCTCTAATTCTGCATAAATTAGCAACATGAACTTTTATCAGATCAGTTCTGAAACTTTTCAAGTGCTTGAGGCTAGGGGTGGGCTGTATGACAAAAATCTTTTATCAATGTATGAGTAATGTTATATGGTAATGGTATTTATCACTATATTGATATTGTGCTAGAAAATTTAACCCAAACACACAAGCATATAAACCAACCACGTCAAAATAACTTTTTGATAATCCAGTGTTGTGGATATAAACGATAACAGAATCTCTACTGTTTGACATTTCTACAACCGCATGGTCGGCAACCTATGGCACGCGGAGGGGTAATCACTGGCACGCTAGCAACAGCGAGAGAGGAATAGACCATTTTATTTATATAAATTCCACACCTGCATTCCAATCTACATCTTGATGTAATCCTTCCTCATGATCACGCAGCGTGTTTTCATGAGCTGAATGGGAGGCTAAACAAAAAGTTAAAATGTGACGAGACTGCAGTATACCCAACAGATGCATGCAAGCCATTTGCGCATCACGAGCAGGTAGCGCTTCACTTTGTTAATCGCACGAATAAATGCGCCCGCTTTGCTTCGGTCAGACTGCGTGGATGGCAGCCTACATTACGTGTTTCATTTGTTTCTTTTTGCTTTCAGAACAACACGTAATGCAATAAGAAAACACCACTACGAGTCCTTTTAGATTTCCAACCCAGCATACAGGTACACCCTCCTTAAACCATGGACATTCAAAATTACATTAAACGATTAAAAGAGAACACATAAACCCACATGGTGGGGTTCAAAAATCTATTCAAATCTATTCAAAATATAAATTAAACCTGGAAATAAAGTTTTAGGATTATGCAGGTGCGATTAACTGAAAAGGGCTAAACAGTTGATCGGCTTGTGATGCGCGAATGGCTTGCATATAAATGTCATATAAATAAAATAGCCTGCTCCTCTCTCGCTGTTTCTTGCGTGCTAGTGATTAAATGATTACAGTGACATAAGAAATATTTAAGATTCCACACATTTCGTGATCAGTCATTAAATCAGCACATTAACTTTGTTAACTCATAACACAAAAGGACTGGTTTTCTTTCATTAAACCACTTTAGATGCTCTGAAAATTCACATGCAGGATCATTATATCATAATCATCGGGTTTTGCACAATTTTCACTCAAACTGCTTAATATCATTTGTAATGAAAAATAAAAGATTTGTCGGCATAGCCATTGACCAGAAAAATAAAAAATGGCACTCCATGTCAAAAAAGTTGCCGACCACTGGTATATACCCTTCAAACCGCCCAGCCCGACTTAACTCGTTAAACTCTAATACATTATGGGCTGCCGCCCACAATTTTCCACACTCAAATTTAAAAGTACACCATTCACACACACTGTGGACTGCGAAAAAAAATTATATTTGTTTCAGAACCCCTTTTCTTATTTTTTGTTGCCAATTTTAAAAAAAAGTCTCCAATTATTCATAAATAATATTGTGTTTATAATCTTATTTTTTTTATCCCAAATTTATAAGCATGTAATTCTGGTTCTGTTCACTCTCTCACTTTGAAAATTCTTAATTCCACTAGATGGTAGCAAGCATTAGAATTTTTTATCGATCACAATATACAGATCTGACATGTAGGTGGTGCTATAACACATTTTAGCCTTCACAGATGTGCTCATTTATAGACAAAGTCTTATTTTCAGTTTATGCACCACCCTCATTGTTTCATTGAATATCTCAGCCTCTAAGTGGACTAGCAGCTCAATCTATGTGTCCTTAAAAAACTGGGATCCTCATCTTTAAGATGTTATATAACATTTTATCGTCAGTAGTCAAAAACATATTTCATTATGATTTGTTTAGCATGCTTTTCCTGCTGGATAGCATATTTTGTTCTGGACATCTAAGATATAACATTAGATTATTCAGCCAAGCAAGCTCACACAAGTAAAAAAGGCTTATTTTTTAGACAACTGCCTAAGGTAAAAGCAAATATAGCGTTTTTTGCTATTTGGGGCTTACAGCAGCAATGATCGGTGCATAAATGAGATGTATGTATTTGATGACATACAGAAATCATATTTCATTTTGTGATTCTTTTGAAAATCTTTTGAACTGTGGCATTAGGGCAACAAAATATTCCTGAGAATGAGAGCTTTCATTTGATATATGACTTGTCCATTAAGTGCCATATGAAAGACTTTTGTATTCCTATTAATATTTCTACCCCATTACCTCTAGGGGGTGCTAATATGCAATGCTACTGTTTTCAGGCCTTATTTTGTTATTTTTATTTAACAAATGCAAAAGTAATGGAATTCTCTGAAAAGTTCATATTCTTAGCTTTCAAACAATACCTCATACGCCCGGCCTATGTATACGGTGGCTTTAACGTTTTAGGTGTAAACTTTTTGTGCAATATAGCGCCCCCTTGTGGACCCACAGGCTCATATAAACCATAATGCTTTGTTTTTAAGAAGTATCTACCCAGTAAATTTACAAATATATCAACAGCATAATCTACAGCAGGGCTTTGTGCTAGAGTTGATGGCTGGATTTAGCCAAGATGAGCACTCATACCTCGTTCCAGGTCATGGGCTCAGTTCTGAACAGAGAGCTGGTGAGCTCCACAGACAGTCGTTTCTTGTAGTCCTGGGGCTTATCCTCAGACATGCGGAACAGAACTGCAGCAGCGTATGTGGCTGTAGGCGAGAGATAGTGCTGTTAGTGTAACCGAGGAAAAATTAAACGCAGCCCCACACATCCCAGCCACTGCCTCCAGTGGAAATCAGTGAAGGAAACAGCATTGTGGGGAAAAAAATAAATACAAAATCTGCATAGTGTTTTGTATTCACACTTGCTTTTTCCTGTTTATTCTGTGCAAGTTTAACTTGTTTCTCCAAACTTTATGTTGAGACATCTGGAGGCAGTGACACAGTGTGCTGCCATTATTTATATTTAATTGATGTCTTTCTGCATTATTCTGTGCCAGTCAGTTCACACGCAGCTTATTAAGAGGGAGAGCACACTCACCAACGCCCTCGTTTCTGGAGTGGAGGAGCTCTGTGAGGGGAGCGGTGGCTCCCTCTGCTTCAATGGCCTCAGCTGCCTCCTTATCCTGAGCCAGCTCACACAACACACCTGCAGCTACACGCTGGATGTTCTCGATCGGAGAATACAGCAACTGCAGCGTGACAGAAAGGGAGAATAATCTCAATTTTGCAGGAACTGGTGCCATCTGTAGAAAGTTGCTGATAACAGATTTACAACTCTGAACTAGTGATCAACCAGCATGGGTTGTTCCAATGGCCATTGGTGATATCTTAATTGAGAACAGGGTGATCGATGGCCAATATAATGTTGACATGTACAATTTAATGACAGCAAAATGAAATGTACACTAATAAAAAAATTATATGTTTTGAAACTGTCACAAAGGAGGTAAAATGCAGAAAAGCTCAAAATGGCCAAATATTAATTAGGCCATTAATCTGCATGGTCGATATGTTGGTCTATAACTTATATGAACATCAACCATTTATGGCATCATGACTCTAAATCAGTCCGCCAGGAAAATCGCATCATAAGCAGGAGATAAAAGATGGACAGCACTTTGGAAACAGACTCTAATCAAGTAACTGACCTGAACGAAAAGGGGAATAGTATTGAGTCCTCTGATGACGATTCTGTTGTGAATGTCTCTGGCTAGAATGTGCAGCGCTCCAGTGCAGCCCTCCACAATCTCCTCCATACGCACTCCCTCCTGCAACACATAGCATGTGTGAAAACCAAGCCTGTAGCCCATAAACTACTCAATACTAAGAGTTTAATTTATGATTTAGTAATGGATACTATAATGTTACAGATTTGTGCATCTTGCTGGCTTAAGTTGCCTTTCACATTCAAGTCAATCAAGAGAACATTAACTCAGGCCTGAAAATTTCATTTCAAATGTGAAATCTAAGTTTGAGACCATGTGAGAGCCTGTCTGTTCTGCTACTGACTCACCACAAACTGCTGTTGTGTTCCACCCATGGAGGTGCGTCTCTGAGTGTCCTGATGGGCCCGGACCAGAAGCTGCACCAGGCGGGGAATGGCACCCTGCTCTCTCAGTGGGGCGTGGTTGGCGGAACATAGTGCCAAGTTACGGATCAGTCCGACTGTGGCCTGGGAAAGAATACAGCCATTTAAAAAAATAACTTCCTTTTTAAAACCTTTCCTTAACATCAAGTTTTTAGTCTGCTGACTACTGAAAATGCAAGTTCAGGCAAAATGAAAGTCAGTAACTTTTGAATACAAAACTCTTCTGATTGGTGGATAATTACCTTAATGAGAGGCCAATGTGAGGGAGGATGGAGTAGTTTGACCACTACAGGCAGTCCATAATGCAGCCGCACTGCATTCTGGGCCATCTCTGCATCCTGGTGTCTGGATGTGAGGTGACGGAGAGCGCAGATAGCTGGCTCTGTGATATCCTCCCGGTCTGCGGCACGAAGAACAGTGCGCACCAGTGCCTCGATGCCACCCACTTGGCACACCATCATCTTGTTCTTGTAGTTGTTGCATGTGAGGTTGGACAGGATTCCAGCGGCACACGTCACCACGTTAATGTCATCAGATCCAAGCAACTGGACCAGGGTGCCCAACAGACCCTCCATGCCCTCCTGCAGACCAGAAGCATCCATAGTTGAGACATGATACTTTATTCAACCCAGAATTGACAATTATAAATTAGTGGTCGACCAATATATCGCAGAGGCCGATAAATCGGACGATATTCAGATTTTTTTAAATTATTGCGTTGGCCGATACATTTTCCCGTTTGCCCGATTTGTTTCTTGAGGGCGCTGAGAATTGCCTGCTTGCATGTGAAGCGACTGAGACATGCAAACGACCAGTCACAGTTTGTTTGGTTGATATGTGCCATCGTGTTTCTACAATAATAAACCGGTGTGCAACAGTGTCATTTAAATGGTCTGCAAATCAGAGCTGTGGCAGATGCGTTTGAGCTCATAATTTTAAAGTGCTCACCTGTTTCATTCTCCCTCTCTCTCCTCAACAGTTCCCTGTAACTTTTAACTGTCTTGTCTAATGATAAAAAGGCAAATATCAATAAAACTAATATCATTTACCATCTGCAAATATGCACATATCTCGTTTAAACGGTTGTAATTCACGAACCTCACAAAATCCAGTGTTTTCTTCCCATCAAGCACTTACCTAATTTCTTCCTCTGAAGTGCGTACTCTATCAGCCAGAATCAAAACTTCAGGATAAGGATCAAAAGTTCCTCTGATTCACAAATCATGACAGGCGGTCCGTGACAATCCAAGCAGGTGATCCAGGCTGTTTAAACTGTCAGGAGAAGATTGCTGCTCGTGCTGGATCCACGAGCGTGAGTGCAACTTCAAAGTAAAAGTGCTTTGCGTGTGCTATAAGTAAATGTCTAATTCACTATGCATTTTATGTACAATTTGTTTGATTCTGTACTTTTTTTTTTTTAAATGCGATTGCTAACGTGGACATGCCATTCATGGTTGCTGGACTACTGTGTGTACTGTTATTTCCTTCTTCCTAATATAATAATGTTTTAATATGCAAATAAATTACAAAAATTTGATGACTAAACAGAAATCAGAAGAAACTGCTATCTACCATTTAAAATACAATATTATTTTATATTATTATAATAAGTTAAAGTTTGTGAAATTGAGTATATATAGTGCTAAGCAATTTTATGTTTGTTATTTACTATATTAAATTTTGTGATGTATCGGCATTGTATTGGCCTATCGACCACCCTGCTCTCTTAATATCGGCAAATAAAAAACCCATATCGGTCGATCACTATTACAAATTGTAGGTTTTGTACTCCTGCACAACACCAGTCACAGCCATTCGTAACATTTTATGACAAGTTACATGAGGTTGTAAGCCTACCATGAGTGTGTAAACTTAAAACACTGAATAATTACAGAACTGCTGAATATCCCAGAGATGTTTAAAAATTCACAATAACAGCTGGGTGAAATGTACACATAGCACAGGCATTACAACCAAATGTAGCATCTGTTCATGCTCTATCGACACTTGTTCTTTCACAATTGATGTCCTAACTGTGTGGGGGTTAGTGCTGACTACAGCCCCAAACCACTTGTCACGGACAAAGGCAGGAATGACTGTTACCTGCACATCTACTTCTGCTAAAGACGTCTTCTCCATGGAAACAAAGGGGAGACAGAAAGAGAGGACTCATGTAGGAAGAACAGAAGACAGCGTAAAAGAGATGAGGGAAAACGAGTGCGAGACACATCTGTACCTGTTTGGTGGCGGCGTCTGAAAGATTCCTTAAAGTCCACAAGCAGTTCTGTACCAGTCGCTGGCTGGGATCTGTGAGGTGAAGGCCGAGTGCTTGCATGCCACCTGAAAAAACACACACACAGCTTGTATTCATTCACTCCTGTAATAAATAGTGAAAACTATTTTGTAGCTGAGAGTATCTTATAATCATTTGGTTCATGGCAAAATTTTGCTTGCCCATGCAAGTCAACGCACCAGCTTCAACGATGGCAGGTTTGTTACTGGAGCAAACAGAAAGGACTTTGAGCACTCGACTGTTGGTCCACAATAGTTTCTCATAGGTGTAGGTCCTCATGATGTTGACCAGAGCCTGTGGGCCTCCGCTCGCCAGAATGATAAGCTGCAAATAAAGGCAAATTATGCGATTTATTTTATACTCGGGTTAAAGTCCTGTTCAATGTAGTGCATGCAGCACAGCTCATAACTTAAGTTTGTATACAGGATGCCCTTGGTCTTTGTGACATACAAAAAAGCACAGAAATTGTGTTACATGATTTCCGCATCTTTTGACTAATGAATTTTCATGATTTGTCCATGATTTTGCTATTTACATTTCGTAGAAATTGCACTCACAAAGAGCAATTTCTAGCCAATTAAATATTTTGGAGCAGAGCCTAATTAGAACAATTTAAACACTAAAAGACATTTCCTCAAATTTTTAGGATTTTGTCAATTTCCATGACTTTTCCAGGCCTTGAAATCACAATTTTGAAATCCCCTGATATTTCCATGTTTTCCATGACGATGGGAACCCTGGTGTAAGCTAAAATAACCAGAGAATTTGGCAAAGTAATACAGTTCAGTGCCAAGAACACAATGGAAGCACAAAACAAGAACGTCACAACAATTCCAAAAATAGCAGCGATGCAGATCAGTGATGAGTGACATAATACAATGCCGTTTTGAAAGGAAAACACTCAGTAAACATGCGTGCAGTTGGCTAAGAACTCTAAACCCCCTGTTGTGCCTATGAGCCTATTTTAGATGATTCTGCCTTTTTGAGCAAAAACTGAAAGTCTTGAAATTTCTTACTTTGCTTTCCTGATTGCCGTATGCCAGAATCTGAAGACAGTCTGTCGTGATGGCAAGGAATTTGACATTTGTTTTGTTTAACAAGGCCACCATTTTCTGCAGACCTCCGGCCAGACGGACTGCCATCTTTGCTCCTTCCTGATGCAGCAGCAGGTTGTGTAGAGTTGTGATCGCATAAAACAGTACAGAGTCCACAGGGGAGCTGAGGAGACCACAGTAATTTTAATTAGAGCCAAACTAGAGGCAAATAATGGGATTCAACCTTCAGCAAACACAACAGATCTCAGTTTGACTTCAAAACTGAAGTTCACTTCCCTGATTAAAATGGAAAAGGTATTCAAATTATGCTGTGTATTTGTCTATTTAAAGGGATAGTTTTCCCAAAAAAATGAAAAATCTGTCATTGTTTACTCATATTTACTGTCATTCAAAACCTTTACGACTTTTTATTCCAAAGACTCCCTTTGTGTGCCACGGAAAAAAGTCTTACACATTTGGAACAACATGAGGGTGAGTAAATGGTAACAATTTTCACTTTCGGGTGAACTATCCCTTTAAAGACTGATACAGCTTGAAGGAGAACCAACCCAAGCATCTTCACAAGGGCAGGGATGCCTCCCGATTTGAAGATGGCGAGCAGGCCTTCTCTGTGGTGGGAGACGTTGTGCAGGGTGCCGGAGGTACAGCGGGCTGTCTCTACGTCATTGGTGTTCTGCATGGTCCTCACAATGGCCGATACCATCTGCGGGGATCGCATGATGGCATGACGAGAGGCCTCTTTCTTAGAAAGCTGGTGCACCATTACAGCTGCCTTATTTACCACCACCTGACATAAAGAGAAAATGAGAAGTTAACACAGTCTGACTGAATGTCACAACACCGGTAGCTTTTGGCAATCGGTCTCCATTCCCACCTGATCTTCATCGTTCAGTAGTTTGGTGAGCTCTGGAATGGCACGTGTGGCCAGCTCTGCGTCATCCTGATAGTTGATGAGGTTGACTACGGCGTGTTTGAGCATCTGTGAAGGTTCTGCCAGGCGCTGGACGTTTGTGGGGTGGGCAGAGTCGAACTGTGTGGAGGGGATTTGCATGCCCTCATCCAGAGTCTCAGGGAACATGGCCGCCCGGACTCTCTGTGCTCTGGTCATTGCGTACTGACCATCAATGTCTGTAAAGAACCACAGCAGTCTATTAGCAGCATATCAAGCAAATGCCTTTGAATTATGCACCGTTAATGTAAATGACTTCAAAGATCTGTTAGGTCTATGAATAAAGTAGCGATTAAAAAAAATAAAAAAATAAAATAAAATTAAAAATAAAACAGTAAACAAGCCAGCCAGAACAACAAACAAGCAATTATCTTAGTGTCACGTCTTGCCCATGACCCGTGTGAGCTGATAGTTTAAATATGTATGATGTAAGTGTAATATGCATTTTCTGTTCTATCCTAGGATTTTTTTAATAAATTATATTAATGTATCTCATTATTCAAGTTTATTTTTATTCTTCCCATCAGGTATATTAGTTATTCTTAAAGGAACACAAAAGAGGCTGGAATAGAAATGCATAACATACCTGCTACCTGCTCCTGGTTGAAGGACTGGTTAAAGCCCTGCTCCCACTCGTACAGCACCTGATTATCTACATCCTCTTCCTCTGGGTTGCCCTTGCCACTCAGGGATGGGGCAGTTGTGGTGGCCCCAGAGTGGATACCTGAATCTAGGTATGACTGCTGCTGCCAATGACTGACTGCAGCCTTGCGGTCCGGCTCCATGGCCATATCCAGCTCCATCAGATCAGCTGCACATGAAGAGACATTACATAATGAGATTATCACATCCATATACAGATTTCATAAAATGGATCGATACAGGCTATAGCTTACATATAACATGTTATGACAAAGCTCCTGAAAAAAGGTTAAAGTATCTGTATCGGCAGATCAGATGACGTGAAAATTGGAAATTGGTATCAGCTGAAAAAATCCTGACCAGAGCATCTCTAAATGTTACTCTAACTGTCGATCAAGGATATTTCTGAACTTTGCAACCCTATTTGCAATGCACTAATTGTCTGGTTCACTGACTGAATGTTTTTACTGATTAAACGTCATTTTATAGGATGTGAGGAGTTGCATGTGACCGTGATCTTTGAGTACAGAAGTGCCGCAACAACGAATCAAATTTATAATAATCAACAAAGAATTTTATCATCAATTAGTTGGATATGTGCGTTGTGCATGGAGAAGCTCCGAGAACCCCATTGAAAACCTCTGGAATGTGATCAAGAGGAAGATGGATGGCCACAAGCCATCAAACAAAGCAGAGCTGCTTGAATTTTTGCAACAGCAATGTGAAAGACTGGTAGAGAGCATACCAAGATGCATGAAAGCTGTGCTTGAAAATCAGGATTATTCCACTAGGGATGTGCGAGACTAGTCGACTAGTTGAATAAACGGTTCTGATGCTGATAGTCGACACTGGAATTACTAGTCTGTTAATATTTCCCCCCATTAAACTGATAATAACTTTTACACATTTATGTTTGGCTTTATATTTTTTTACAGAGGTTGCACTTAAATTACTGTCATATTAATGTTACATATTTTAAATTGAATTAATAATACAAATATTATTTAAAAAAAAGAGGGTATCTGGAGCAGATACAGAGTTTAATTTCACCTCAGGCTGCATGTGCTTCTTCCCTCTCTCACTCGCGGCGCGTGCAGGAAAATGTCCTCTTGCTAGACAAGCAAACTCAGCAAAGTAGTAATGAAATCACTTCAGTGGTGTGGGAATCGGCTTTCCAAACGTTTGAAAGTCCCTATGGATGTTTTCACATTTGAGTCTTCTTTAAATCTGTGCAAGCTTGTACGTTATTTTTCCGCTGAGTGGGCTTTTTCAAGCGCAGGATAGACGCCTCAGGTGAGTCAAGTCCCGTCTTTCACCGGACCATGTCGACAGGTTAATTTTGCTCATCCAAAAAATTATGCTTTTGAGTAAGTAGCCTAGAAAATAACTGTTTTAGACAGGCTATTTTCAACAAGGTGCCGACTGCTTAACGTGTTAAACTATCTTTTATTCTGTGTACACGTCATGTTTAGAATACATTAGGTTTATTGTAGGCTACATCACAGGCCTATTTTTTTTCTATTACTTGGTGATTTCCGTTTAGAACAGGCTTTTAATGGTTGTTCCATTAATCCTGCACTATTCATTCAATTGTTTTTAATAAATATGTCTTAAATATTCGCTAATGTTGATTCAGTGAATGCGTGTCATGTTCTATATTTAACGTGCAATGATCATAATTCAAGGCGAGCATGTCGCAGATTAATGCCCCTTTTCAGTAGAATTTAGCATCGGATTTGGAATAGATTAAGTATTTTAAATGGGTCGCATAAACACACTTTTTTTTTTTTTAACTGTTTTCTGAAGGTTGGTTTCTCTTTAGACTAGTCGACTAGTCGGTTACAAAACTTCCGTTTAAACAACAGTCAAATTAGTCGTAGCGCACATCCCTATATTCCATCAAATATATTCTGAACTCTTCCATATGAACTTGTTTTCTTTGCATTATTCGAGGTCTGAAAACACTGCATCTTTTTTGTTATTTTGACCAGTTTCATTTTCTGCAAATAAATGCTCTAAATGACAATATCTTTATTTGGAATTTGGGAGAAATGTTGTCAGTACTTTATAGAATAAAACAAAAATGTTCATTTTACTCAAACACACACCTATAAATAGTAAATCCAGAGAAACAGATCATTTTGCAGTGGTCTGTTAATTTTTTCCAGAGCTGCGTATACAAATGTTAGCACTTTTAAAATCTGCGATTAATGGCAACTGATTTTGAAAAAGCATGCGATTGACAGAGCACTAATATTAACAGAATTCATTATTTTCAGCTGAGCACAATACATTTTTCTATTTTGGTCTCAACACTGCCCTGAGCTAGGCTGATTTTTAGTCCCACTCCATTCCTAATGGATAATTTTGCACCTAAATTAACAGTACTTTTTGTTTAGTTTTACAAGGAAAGGAACAGTATCGTCACTCGAACCGAATCGTGAGATGAGTGAATTGTTACGCCTTTAATCATTTATGGTTTTTAATGAATATTTTATATAGTAATTTATCAGATTGCCCTATATTACAGGTAATCCTGTTTGTTAGCACAATCATGTTATGGTGGACAGACTATTTAAACTGGCTGCATAAAATATTTAGAATAGGCAAAATACTCAGAATATGCTACTTAAAAATGCCACTACCATCTGTATGACTGATGTTTTCATCTGTGTGTAACCATGTGCAGCAGGCACTAGAACCCGCTCGACTTCCCTTTATCTACCAAATGTGTCAGACCTGCTCAGTGAAGATTACCTCAGGATCTACACATCATAAGCAATATTTGACCTTGTTTTAATCAGGAGCATTTACTCTAAACAGTGTGTACATTTTTTTTTTCATATTCTGTTTGTGTCATGAAAACAAAAACACGACAAATAAGCCACAACTGTTAATAACATACATATGTAACTCTATGCTGCATATAAATAAACAGCTTTTAGTCTGAGTGAAACAATTTGCCTGAATTCTATTAATTCATTAAAGGGATAGTTCAGCCAAAAATGAAAATTATCTCATTATTTACTCACCCTCATGTTATCCCAGGTGTGTATGACTTACTTTCTTCACCAAAACACATTTGAAGAAAAATAGAAAAATATCTTAGCTCAGTTGGTGCTTAAAAACGCAAGTGAATGGAGATTTTTCTTTTGAAGCTCCAAAATTCAGACAGACAACATATACATTATCGATACGACTCCGGCGGTTAATGTCTTCTAAAGTGACATGATCGCTTTTGGAACGAAAAAAGATAAATATTTAAGTACTTTTTAACTGTAATCCAACACTTCAGGTAGGCTTCACGAGAGGGTGGAGATCACACAGTCTCTAGTGTGATGTATTTGCATTGCCATGATATGGACGTAATCTCACGTTCTCCACTTGGTTTAGACATCCAGGATAAGCACACAAATGCACCATTGGAAGTAAAGACATAAATAACAGATCTGAACCAAAAAAAAACAAAAACAAAAAAACACCAAGATACTGTGCAGTGTTCCTCTTTCTCATTTGTAAACGGCGCTACTGTTCCGGCTGTGACACACGTGCCTAAGTTCTCACGTGTTTGCAATGCTAATGTGATTACGTCTCACACACACATACCGCTTCTGACCGGAAGCGTGATTTAGATAAAAAAAAAAAATAAAAAAAAAAAGACTTAAATATTGATTTGTTTCTCACCCACACCTATCATATCACTTCTGAAAATATGGATTAAAACACTGGAGTCGTATGGATTACTTTTATGCTGCCTTTGTGCTTTTTGGAGCATCAAAATTCTGGCACCCTTTCACTTGCATTGTATGGACCAAAAGAGCTGAAATATTTTTCTAAAAATCTTTGTTGTGTTCTGTTGAGGAAAGAGTCACATACAGCTGGGATGGCACAAGGGTGAGTAAATGATGAGAGAATATAAATGTTTGGGTGAACTATCCCTTTAATTGTTCTAGCATTTGTTAAAATGTTATGATTTGATAATATTTAAACTGGTTGTATAAAGTTAGGGTTAGGTAGTACTTTGTATAGGCTTCTTTAAAACGCTACTACCATCTCTATGATTGATGTTTTCATGTTTGTGTTTATGTGAATTTGTTTTGGGGTGTAGAATGTTTGACCGGCCGACATTAATAACGTATATATTGTGTAAATAGGTCACTTCGGACTTTAAGTCGCAGGACCTTTCAGATGATGAAAAAAAGACTTATATTCTGGAAAATACAATAGTGGTGTAACTCTACTTGATATTTAGATTTTCTAAAAAGGCATTTTGCCTTCAAGTAGACTATAGCAGAAGTAAAGCAAAAATGTTGCAAACAGCAAAACTTACATTGGGTCGCCATGGTTCTCTCAGAGCCAAGCACAGCTTCCTAATCTGAAAGAGACACACAGCAGCATGGTTAATTTTACATTCTCCATGCCAACACTCACACAGTCATACACTGGTCAAACACTCAACTCCATCTCTCTCTCTCCAACACATTCCAGAGAAGTGCAGCGTTCAGAAAACACAAGCCCCAGTGTTCTGACTGAATACTCTCGGTTTTCTAACCTGACTGCAGCTGGGATGAATGTGACAGGATGTGCCACATTACACACAACCGCTGTTATTATCTGCAAGTCCCTAATGATACACTCCGGAAAGGGCCATGATGAACAATAAACAGTATGAAAAAGAAACTCTGAGAATTCAGGGATTTGGGAGGTTTCTGTAGCCGTTTCTCCATTCTATCAAGGGTGTGCACGAATCTACTCAATATTTCAGTAGAATGTTATCGTTTAATTTAAGTTGTTCCAAAAGGCACACTAAACTTTTAAAGTATAATTGTAAACTTATCAAAATGTAAGGTTTTGCAAAAATACCTGTATACACCCACTTGAAGGGGGGATAAAAACATTATTCTACCAAGTCAATCAAACAGAAGCATGATAAAGCTTGAGTAAAGAACTGAGTCACTTCAGATGTTCAACCACAATCTCCTCCCAAGCCATGAGAATTTTTAACATATTTCCTAGCAAAAGGGGTGCTAAAAATACAACTTTCTATTATGTGCTTAGTTAGAAACCCCACAATCTTTAGCGTCAATATGCGCGTGACATTCTTAGCCGATTGCCTATCAACAGCAGCAGTTAACACCTACTGAAGCGATATAGAATTCAGCAGCTCTGTCTGGGGGCCCCCAGTCTCATTCCCTTTTGTGAGGCCTCCCCCAGAATTACCATAACACAGGCCCTGAATCTTCCTCCTTTATTAAGGCATGGAACGCCTTTCTCCGAGTCAGTAGGCAGAATGCAGCTCCTCACAGAGACGTCCTACATTCTCATGTTGCCTTGAGACCCAAATTGTCGGCCCATGTCTCTCTGTGTCTGCTAGCGAAACATACTGTTCCCTTCAGTCAATCAAGTCTTACAAAACACAAACACGCTGCAGCATGTAAAAGGTCACTTGGCTGAAGTCAACACTGTTTACTTTTTTTGACCATGGTGAGGACAAAAACATCACTCCAAAAGTTTCAGTTCACTCTCGTCACAATTTAGTTTTTCCTGTTCAGCAGTTGCTAGTACACATGGAATAACACCGCAGGAGGTTTTAGCTACATGACGCAGGAAGGACTTGGCAATTAGTCTGAGAAAAATAGCTTTCCCTGTATACTTGACTCTAAAGTCTTGCTCACTTTTGTCTGGATTTTGCTTTTGAAAGCAGCCTCTTCAGTTCTGGTGCTGAATTAGGCCAAGTAAGGAAATGCTAGACAATATTCACAGTGTATTATAGAAAAATTTCAATTATACACAAACAATGCCCCTTAAAAAAAACACCAAGTCAGGAATTTACATGTACGCATACTAGGGATGGGCACGAGTACTCGGGTCCTCAGACTTGGCAGCAATGATCGATCAGGAAAACGATGATCGATGGTGATCAACATGATGTGACATTTCACTTAATTCAAAATTCAGTGACAATTACCTGACAACTTAACACAAATGTGTCAAAGAGGGAGCTTATTTTTAATTTTGAGATTGATTACGTTGCGATTTTGAGGGGTACATTGACTGTCAGAGACGTTTCATAGAAACCAAACTAATATACGATGCTGCAATGCTATTGTTACGATAAAAGAGCGTAAATAACAGTGTTTTGAACACCAGTCTCTGCAAAACGTTTGCTAAGCACGTTTTATTAACATTTAATGTAAGAAATTTGACTCGTTAATGGATATTATTTAAAAAAAAGTGAATGATTGTCACTGACTGTAAACCTCCCTGCCATGGGTGCCGAAATGTTTGCGTGATTTAACACACACCTGCATCTCGATGAAATGGGAGTTGAAGATTTCCGCACGAGTTTCCAAGTTAGAAGTCCAACCTAGTCATTCCGTTGCACTTTCCCCAGCTGAATGGTGGAAATTCCGACTCCGAGTTGAATGGAACGCTTCATGAATCATCACAGCAACAACAATTCGGAGCATCACGGCTTTCCCCACAGAAGTGAACACTTGGGGAGACACACACACCAGGCGTGTGGCAGTGGACTCAACGTGCTGCGAGGGTTTCAAACAGCTAGACAAAGCTCAGCTAAATGAATCAGAATGCAGCGTCTTCAAAACTGAACTTCAACTTAACATGCATATTAAAAATGCGATGGTTATGGCATCTCCTGTTAAGCCTATCGTGATTTGATCAGACAGTCACTAAAAAAAACTGGTGCACGCTTACTAAGATTACTACGGTAACCTGAAGGAAGAACAGACAGACATGTGTTGTGCACATTCTTTGAGTTGGGCAGCAAATCTTCACATAATGGCAAAATATGATGCATTATATTTTGATTATGCAATCTTTTATACATTTTGTAACAATTATTTTATAACAGTCTATAATAATGAATAGATGTTTAAATAGAAAAGATGTTTGTCAGACATGTTATTATATATACGGTTATGTACATGTCATTGCCCCTCGAGTACTCGATGAGTATTTGTGTAATTAGTCCGAGTACTCGAGTAGACAAAATGACCAAAATGCCCATCCCTAACACATACATGACTATAAATCTATGGTTTACCATTGTCAACAAAAAAGTTGTTCATATAGTGTTTAATCAAAATGTATCACAAAAAAAAAAAAGAAGAAAAAAAAAGCTCCAGGTAGAACAGATTCTTGCAAACGGTGCAAGATCCAATAACAATCCCCATCCGATACCAGTGTTGATTTTTCCATAATCAGTTTAGAATATCTATACCACACTCTGTGATACTAACTGGGAGTACTCTTTTTATATGTAAAGAAACACAAACCTCTAACTACACATTAGGAAAAACTTTAACTAGTCTACTGGATAATGTAGCAGCACAATTAACAGTAATTGCAGTGAAAGTCTTCAGTAGAAAAGGAGCCATTTTTCTTTGCAATTTTTTTTTACTTATATCTGGACTTTAAATGATTTTGTTCACTTTAGTTGTAAGATATCAGTCCACTTTTCATTCACACAGTTATTTTCTGGAACCCAGTCAACTTAAATATTGTTGTAATTTGTAAACAAATAATAATGATAATAATAAATTATTATTATTTACTTTTGGAAATAAATGATAAATCCCCAATTCCAAAAAATATGGGACAGTATGCAAAATGACAAAAACAAAAATGAGTGATTTGTAAATTATATTCACCCTTTGGTATATTGAAAGCACTACAACTACACAATGTTTTAACTTGTGATTTTCATTTTTTTTTTTAAAGTAAAAAATGTCATTTTTTTATTTTATTTTTTTATGTACAGTATTTTCAAAACGAACGATTGCAGCAAACTCCAAAAAAGTTGAGAAAGGGGCAATTTAAGACTAATAACAATTTGACGAGTTGAAATAACAAGGTGATGTGAAACAGGAGATGTTAAACAGGTGAGGCAATCGTGTCATAAGGAGCCTCCAAAAACAGCCTAGTCCTTAAAGAGCAAGGATCGTTCAAGACTTGTCAACTTGACAACAGATACTTCAGTAAATAATCCAGCACTTTGAGAACAGTGTTCCCTAAAGACAAACTGGAAGGATTTTGGGCATTTCACGCTCAACAGTGCACAATATAGTTAAAAGATTCAAGGAATCTGGTCAAATCTCGGTGCGTAAAGGGCAAGACAAAAAACATTTCTGAATGTGCGAGATCTCTGATCCCTCAGATGTCACTGTCTTAAAAATAGTCATTCATCTGAAATGATATCATGAACATGGGTTTGGGATAACTTTAGTAAACCTTTGTTATTCAACACCACTCGCCGCTGCATCCACAGATACAAGTTAAGACTTTACTGTGCAAAGCAGAAGCCCTACATCAACACTGTCCAGAAGCGCTGCCGACTAGGGATGTGCGAGACTAGTCGACTTAACGGTTCTGATGCTGCTAGTCGACACTGGAATTACTAGTCGGTTAATATTTCCCCCCATTAAACTGATAATAACTTTTACACATTTATATTTGGCTTTATATTTTTACAGAGGTTGCACTTAAATTACTGTCATATTAATGTTACATATTTTAAATTGAATTAATAATACAAATATTATTTAAAAAAAGAGGGTATCTGGAGCAGATACAGAGTTTAATTTCACCTCAGGCTGCGTGTGCTTCTTCCCTCTCTCACTCGCGGCGCGCGCAGGAAAATGTCCTCTCGCTAGACAAGCAAACTCAGCAAAGTAGTAATGAAATCACTTCAGTGGTGCGGGAATCGGCTTATCAAACGTTTGGAAGTCCCTATGGATGTTTTCACATTTGAGTCTTCTTTAAATCTGTGCATGCTTGGACGTTATTTTTCCGCTGAGCGGGCTTTTTCAAGTGCAGGATAGACGCCTCAGGTGAGTCAAGTCCCGTCTTTCACCATGTCGACGGGTTAATTTTACTCATCAAAAAAATGTATGTTTTTGAGTAAGTAGCTTAGAAAATAACTGTTTTAGACAGGCTATTTTCAACGAGGTGCCGACTCTTAACGTGTTAAACTATCTTTTATTGTGTACACGTCATGTTTAGAATACATTAGGTTTATTGTAGGCTACATCACAGGCCTATTTTTTTCTATCCTATAGCTACTTTTTTTTTTTTACATCATAACTGTTACTGGTTAATGTTCTTTACCGAACAGCTGTCATATTAGATCAATGGTTAATGCATGACTGCACGGCGTGAAATACACGCAACTTTTCAGCGCATTTTTTTCTCTCTCATAGATTTGGCTTACCTGTTAATTATTTTCAACAATGTCCTGACTGTTTTAATATGTTAAGTAACTTTTACTTGGTGATTTCCGTTTAGAACAGGCTTTTAATGGTTGTTCCATTGATCCTGCACTATTCATTCAATTGTTTTCAATAAATATGTCTGTTAAACATTCACTAATGTTGATTCAGTGAATAAGTGTCATGTTCTATATTTAACGTACAATGATCATAATTCAAGGTGAGCACATCGCAGATTAATGCCCCTTTTCAGTAGAATTTAGCATCGGATTTGGAATAGATGAAGTATTTTAAATAGTTCGCATAAAAAATTTTTTTTTTAAACTGTTTTCTGAAGGTTGGTTTCTCTTTAGACTAGTCGACTAGTCGGTTACAAAACTTCCGTTTAAATGACAGTCAAATTAGTCGTAGCGCACATCCCTACTGCCGACTTCTCTGGGCTCGGTCTCATCTTAGATGGAAAGTAGAACAGTGGAACCGTGTTTTTTGGTCTGATGAGTCCACATTTCAAATAGTTTTTGAAAAACAAAGCTGTCGTGTTATCCAGGCCAAAGAGGAAAAGGACCATCCAAGCTGTTATCAGCTTCAGGTCCAAAAGCCAGTGTCTGTATGGGCCTGGGGTGTGTCAGTACCCATGGCATGGGTAACTCGCACATCTGTGAGAACACCATAAATGCAGACAGATATGTACAAATTTTAGAGCAACATATACTGCCATCCAGCACCGTCTTTTCCAGGGATGTCCTTGAATTTTCCAGCAGGACAACTTCAAACCACATACTGCCCGGATTACAAGTGCATCGCTGCGTAAGCAGAGAGTATGGGTGCTAGATTGGCCTGCCTGCAGTCCTGACCATCTCCAACTGAGAATGTGTGGTGCACTATGAAGCGCACAATACAGCAACGAAGACCCTGTACAATTGTGCAGCTAAAGACCTACATAATGGATGAATGGGGGAAAATTGCACTTTTTAAACTTAAACTTGTGTCTTCAGTGCCCAAATGCTTAAGTGTTATTAGAAGAAATTGTGTTTCACAGTGGTAAACACTCGACTGTACCAACTTTTTTAGAGCGTGTTGCAATCATTTGATTTGAAATTACTGTACATGAAAAAATAAAAAAATGAAATTCCCAGGTTAAAACATCATATGTGTAGTTGTAGTGCTTTCAATATACCAAAAGGTGAATATAATTTACAAATCATTCATTTTTGTTTTTATTAGCATTTTTCATACTGTCCCAACTTTTTTGGAATTGGATCTGTACAACAGTAATACATTTCAGTCATGCACCTTTAATTTTAAAACCCTCAGGATTTTATTTTGACAGTCGGAACACTCCAAAAAGTCCTGTAAGAGTCTGTATGTAGGCTAGTTCACAGCAATTTAATTTAAGTCTTTTTCAAAATCTGGTGAAATGCTTCTCCGATGCCGTTCTCGATGCATGTTAGGCGAACCAAACTATTGAGTTTCTACATCTGAGATCTTGTTCGTGTGGCGCTCGCATATTGCACACCGCTCTGAGGGCCACAAGCACATCAATAGCATGTGTGTGCTATGCATATCAACAGAGCCGAGCTATTCATTAACACGCTGCACATGCATACTATATATTTACTTATTAAAAACAGCATTTTGCGATTCACAAAGCTATCGCATGTCTTCAGTTGGCTTTGAATAAAATGTAGAAGTCATATGGACTACCTTAATGGTGCCTTTATGGTTCTTTTATGTCATTTTTGGACCTTGACAATAACGAACATGACTAACACACGGTACTGGATTTTTGGATTGTGCGCACTGGACCGATAACCGATCCATCTAAAATCTTAACTATCGGAGCTGATACCGATGCAGGTATCGGATCCGTGCATTCCTAGATAAGACTGTACATTTATCCCTCACAGCCTCCCGTTAAAAATCAAAGATGGCGCTGCTGTGAATAAGGTCTATACAGAAACAATTATTGGTTCATTTCAAGTTAGACATCACAGAATGAATGACTTGTGGTTCATTAAGTTGTTCCTCTACCAAAAAGACCAGCTGACATGAGTCATTTGTTCTGGAGGTAGAGCTGTATGTTTTGATGAGAAGATTCAAAAGAACTGGTTTAGGGTCATTTGTCAGGGAATCGGACTACACTGGTTACGATGTATACTTCATTCTGTTGATTAAAACATTGGCTCGTAAGAGTAATCCGTTTGGGAATCAAGCCACCCTGATTGCACTGTACATTTTACAGTGTAGATTCGAAAGAACTGACTCAAGAGTCATTTGGATCGTAAATCGGTCTACACTGGTTGTGCTGTACATTTAGCGCTGCTGGTTGAATAGCGGTGTTGCAATGCTGCTGAATGGTAGCACAGGAAACACTGAGTAATTTAGCAAGGTGTGCCATCCACATTGGCAGAAGAATACACAATTAAGAACTGTTGATGGAACAGAAAGTCATGAAAACCATTTGGTTCCGTTATTTAAAAAAAAAAAAAAAAAATTAACTGGTTTTGAAAAAGAGTTCCCAACCCTAGCGTTGTGAATGCATTTGTTTTACAAATGGAATTCTCACTTGGACCAACACAAACCAGGTGCCAAAACAAGCCAGGTCCAGGATGTGAACAGAACTGACTCACCAAAGGATATGAAAACCAATCTCTAAATCCCAATGCAGCAAACAAAGCAGCATATTTCACTCCACTTCCAATGCAGTCAAAACTACCTGGTCAGCTCTTGCATATATGCCAAAAACGTGGACAGCTCTCCTCTAGCAGGCAGCTGTCAGTATTGTGAATGCAGAGCATGTATAGTATGTTTGATAAAGGGATGTGTAAAATACAATGCTGCTGCGGCACTCTGCCTGGGGCTGCCGAAAGTTTGAGCAGTCAGTCAGATGCTTAGTCTCAGACTCCTAACATCTGCAGACAATTGGGGAGATACACCCAGCAGCATACAGGCCTTAACCCCCTGCGGTATTTCTGCTCATTCGCACACAACATGAGGTGACAACTGAGCCTAAGCCTTCAAGAAATCCCCCACATCAGCTACACTTAACAGTCCTCTCGCTCCCAGTAAACTGAGACGACTCATGGAAATAAGCCTAACAAACAACTGCATGTTAGTCAGGGTCAATGATGAGGTCACGTTGATTGTAGTAGATGTTCAGTTTTCACTACGAGGAGTCCATCGCTGGGTTATACAACCAGCTAAATGGTCTGTGTGAGACTAGAATCGTGAAGAGAACAACTTGAGGGTGAGCTGTTAAATTAGCTGCCCTCACTTGTGTACTTATTTCACAGACAGACTGGCTCAGGCACGGAAAAACCCAACCCAAGTAATAATGTGTTTATTTTTCACTGCCTGGGCAAGATCAGACACCAATTTGAAACGTGTAGCTACTGTTAGTCCTTCTACAGATTTGAACCTGGGTGCAGTTGGCCACATTGGAAAAAAAACGGGAGAAAAAGAGATATGTACCATCTATACTTCTAGCGAAGATGTTACTAACAATGAGCAGTAAATAAGCACTCGTTACTCATGGTCCCAGTCTGACTTGGAGCTTGGCACACAAATCTATGTTATGCATACGTTAGCTCAACAAGAATTTCAGAGTCAGCATTCTCAGGAAAGACTAGCATCTGCAACACAAGCCAGCTGAAAACAATAACCTGGACTGAACCTCTTGTTGTTCTGTCCATTTTCCACTTTATCCACCCTGGCTGGAACTCTAACATTATTAATAAAATAAGTTAGAACCTAAAGTGAGCATATAGCTTGTATATTGCTTGAAAAACCCCAAAGTAAAAGCAAAAGTATACACTGTGCCCGTTACATACTGAAAGACAGACTCCTGCAATGAAACCCGAGGAGGCGTGAGAAGACTGAGGCATTTGTTTGTAATCCTTGGCATTCAGACAGCATGTGAATTTAAATACCCCCCCAATGGCTTGGACTAAGTGCCTGTTGTGACCAAGAGTGAATGCAGTTTAGGTAGTGATTTCAACACCCAAATGAAATTTCAGAAATCAGCCGATTGTGTGCAGCATCTGAAAAGATTGCCTCAGTTGCTAGATCCCACTAACATTCTATATTACAAATCTGCTCCAAATGTGTCATTTGTGATGAGAGCTCCTGTAACAGTCCGAGTCTGCACACATGTGCACGCCATTAAATTTGACTGGTCTCATTGCATTGACTTCACATACCTGATTCATATCCAAAACACACTACAGCCACTGTGCAACCGAAATGATTAATGCAGATGCAAATATGACATAAACACTGAGAACCTCCATCCCAAGGACTCAGAAATGCAACAAAGTAAAGCGTAAAAACAGTGTCCTTATAGCACTGATGAACTAAATGATGAGGGTGCATTATTTGACCAACGTGTGGTAATGCTTCTTGAAAACTAATTTTGAGCTTCACCTTCACTTAAGTAATGAGTTGAAACTGTCATGTTATTTCAGTATTCCTAAGTATTGACACTTTCCAAAATCTTCTCATAAAACAGACTTCGTAAACTGACAGACAAGTAATTTAGGAGCACATACTATAGCCAGGGATTAAATAAAACAATGTAATGCCTGATGTATTTTTCCCCCTACTCTGGAGCACTCAATGGCATAGTAGGACATAGGTGGAGGGAAATGCACATATGTCTGGGATCCTTTTTAAGCAAAGTGAATCATGAGCAAAGCCAGGGGCAGTCGTGGCATTTTATGTAGAGCTAAAAACATCAAGCCTTTACCACTAATCATTAACCTACACAATTAAAAGTAAATATACCAAACACCAAGAAGCTGTGCAGGTTACGGTCATTTCAGTTTGCAATAATGTCACTTAACGAATCTGACCAGCAAACACCCACAGCTTGGCAGAAATATCAGAGGTGTATGCTGTAGAAAAGCATGAGTCAGTTGGATATAATGTTAAACAAGTGAAGGGTTATTATGGTATGGAACATGGGTTTGAGTATGCGCCCGTGTGCGCGCATTGAGCCCGACGGTCCCCACCCCCATCAACATACTCAACAGAGTCAGATTTCACTCAAGCTCCTCCTCGACTTCCTCTCAACGGCCAAACACTTTAAATGCCTTTGTTTGTTTCTTACAAAGACACTTTAATATGGATCATATTCACAGTATCTACCATTAAAACACGATTGTCGTCGCATCATCAGGGTTTATAACTTTAAGTGATACAGCTGGTAACGCTAGACTACCAAGTTAAAAACGAAATCAGACTGAAGGTGGCAAGAAAGTTCATTAGCAAACTGCAAAAGGACACTAAACATTTAGTTGTTTTGTTGTATATGGTCCAACTGGGTTGAAAAGTCAACTAGAAAACTGCATTTAGTTGACTAACTTTCCATCTACAGCTTCACAGTTAAACAAACCCAAGACACATCACGGCAAAACAAAACAACTTGAGCTGTTAAAATGTACGACATAAAGAGTAAAGAGAAAACAAAACGCCACCATTTATGTAAAACGAGGCACATTTCCAGTTGAACTAGATGCGATTTTACATAGTCTCCTCAGAACATTTTAATGCTAACCAATTAGCAGCAAAGACACTTAAATGTCTCCGTCAAAGCTTTAAACACACAGTTTCTGATCATTCCGACGTTTCGAATATTACCGTCTGACACGTTTGCGCTTATATATGTGAATGCAGGTGGAATGCGGCCGCGATGTTTGGAGTCATGTTTCCGCAGCCTGATCACCTCCTCATTTCCCACAGCTGCGGTAAGACCGTCAAAACAAGCCATGCAACAACCAACCACACATTTGATCTGCCCACAACATTTACCTGTGTCAAAATCTGTATATTCCGTGTTCGTTTGCCAATACCTCAACACGAATAAAGGCGACAATCCGTTGAGAAAATGTCAGGGAATGACCCGCAGCGCGCGGCAGCTCCTGCTGAGAGTGAGTGAGTGAGAGAGTGCGCGCGCGAAGAATCCGGGCTCGCGCAGCACCAGCACACGGGGAAAGATGGCGTCACTCCATAAGTGCGCGAGACATTATAAAAACTCCGACACACTCACCATATCCTGCCGCCTTCCGGCAAACTAGATCCCGTGTCGTTCGGATTGTTGTTGTAATGAAACAGAAAAAAATGTTTCCGTACCTAAATAATGACTTACAGAAATTACACTTGTTAGTGTTTAAGATGACTGGGAGCCCAGTCCTGGAAAATGTAAGATGAATGTAAGATTATGTGAAGTGAGGAGTCATGCGTAGGAATATGGGATCTACAAAGCTGTAGTGCGGCAAAGGGGGCGCGCCTATTCGCTAAGTTTTACGAGTATCGCAAAAAAAAAGAGTGTTTGTTGACGAGAAGCAGCACAACGTACGCTAAATCATGAAAAAAAAAAAAAAAATCGTATAATTTCTTAGTGTGACTGTGAATAAATATTTGAAAACCGTTTCGATGAAACGGTTCTGATTTTAGAGGCGGAGGAAGTTATTCCCATATCACCCCTGTAGAGCAATAAAGCACGGATCGGAAAATATTTTATTTTATTTTATTTATATGTGCTATAGTCACGCTCTGCATCCTGTATTTACTGTTATTAGAAAACAGAATAGCTGCAGAAGACTGTTTTCACGACAGTGCATTTTCCATGTATCGTTGCTTGACATTTGTACCCCTGAAAATGACTATAAATATAAATTGGTGGTACATATATGATAAAGGCATTTAAACGTGCATATGTGCCACATATTTCATGTTGTGAATATGTGCGTCCATTGTGGGGCTGTCATGTTGAGACTGGTTTGTTCTTCATCTCTTCCCTGTGTAGTTCCCATGGAAAAATAGAGAGAGGAGGGGCTGAGGGAACACAACAGAGCCCAAAACACACTGATAATATTGTTATTTAATAGAAAAAAGTGAAGGCTTCGCGGCATTGTGTATCTATTATATGACACTGTTGTCCATTACTCTGTGTAAGTTTAAATGTTTAAAACAATTCATTGGTCGCCCCCTTTAATTTAGCTTATGTTCAACCCTTATGCATGCTAAACACCCCACTAAATTCACAACACTACCAGAATGTACTACTATAATGTGTCAGCAGTAATAATGATATACTGTATATTCAGAGTTGACTGTTTATACATTGTAATTTAATTTCTAAATTATGAGAATAAATGAGGTTTTACATTGGTGTCCAAAACTGACCCACTGAATAAATAGATTTTTCTTCAATCTATAAAATTAAAAGTAGAATAAGTTTTGTTTACAGTAAGGAAGTCATATCATGCAAACTCATTTCATATTAGTCCAATATTAGCCAGCATGCCATATTATCTACTGGTGTCAGAATAATCCATATGAATAAATGCAAGAATCTACCTCTAGTTCATCTGTCTTTCAGTGGGCATTATTAGTGACATTGTTTTCATATTCAATCAACATTGACCCCATTTTTCCTTTCATTTACACCTATTGATAATGTTTTACATTTTACAGATATATAACAATATTTTATACTTATACAACTGACATCTAATGTTAATTTTTGTATATATATATATATATATATATATATATATATATATATATATATATATATATATATATATATATATTTTTTTCTCAAAAGACCTCAAACCTTTTTATTAGACTTTTCAAATCATGAAATGTATTTAAACTTGACATTTAAAATAATACTATGCCTATATTGCTTACTTAAATTGTGGAAATAATGTTTGGTTTACAAAAACATTTTATTTGAATTGACAACATTTTCTGGTCCATAAATGATACCAGAATATATTGATTGTCTTCTTCTATAGTGAAGACTTATATGAACAATTAGTTCAGAGCATTTGACTTTATTTCCAGTGAACACAAGTAAAATATGCTGGTCATTTGACCAGAACTTACAATGCAAAAAAAAAAAAAAAAAAAAAAAAAATATATATATATATATACACACACAGAAATACATTGTTTGCATTTTATTTTATTACAATCACAAAATAATTGTATATACAGCAATAAATTACAGTATTAATGTTTACTTCATATAATGTATAATATGCATTGCTTCATAAAATATTGCATAACACTTTGCTATGTGCTTTTTTTTTATCTTCTTATGACATGATGTAATTGTAGTGAAAAAGGCAGTTCATATATACATACCATGTATAATGAGTTATAAGCTGTTACTATTATTGTTAATAAACTTGCTTGAATCTTAATCATATTTGCCCTGACCAATGTAGCCCTTGCTCCAGTCCCCAACATCTCTGTAACAGAACAACTGACTTTGCTCTTTCACATAGTTAATTCAGCATGTAATATATTAGGGCCAGAGAAAAAGAGTACAAAACCACTTCCTCTGTCTTTCTATCTCTCACACACACATGTCAGGTTTACATATGCATCTCCTGTCTTCTTCCAGGATCAAACTGAGAAAATAAGTCACAGGTCTTGCGCATAGCCAGGAGTGCCGGTTTACCTAAAGGAGAGCCGAGGTCACATCCCGCAAAGCTTTGCTCTCCTACTGAAGTGTGTGTGTGTGTGTGTGTGTGTGTGTGTGTGTGAGAGAGAGAGAGAGAGAGAGAGAGAGAGAGAGAGAGATAGTGGATTCTTTTAGAGAAAGGCAGTTTTTACCTCGGGAAGCCGGAGGAATTGTAGCAGTGTGCTGAGGGGAGGGGCACCTTTCTCTGCACGTGAATGAAAAGGGTGCGCTAAAACCAATTTGTGTGCTGGCATTATTGTGTTGCATGACCCCGACTTCACCAAAGGTCCTGAACCGACATCCTGGCTGTCACAATAATGCTGGGCAGAAGCCAGCCACATCCTGCTATATACTGTAGGTCCAGGGTGCTGAAATGGAAGAAAATTAAACCTGTACATTCCCTCATTTGACTTTAAAAGTTTGCTTTGAGATAAATAAAGATAATGATGATGCATAACACACCCAAATATACGTAAATGACAGTATGAAACACAACACTGATGTCAAGAGACTATTTTTCAATGTGTAACACCTGCACATAAGATCACCATGCACATTAAATATATACAGTATATATATATATATATATATATATTGTTAATGAAACTATATTCTATATTTTGTATTTATTATCACTAGTTTCAAATAAACCTTAACCAAAAAAATTATAATAAAACCAATTTTAATTGGTTGTATGATTTTTAGGATTTTTGTTTTTGTCAACACTTTGATCATTTCATTTTCATTGCATATGGCTATGTATGTATTTAATTATAGATTCATTAAATCACAACAAATCAAAAATATTGTTTGTAGAAATTGCAATGTCTGCAACTCATGTTTAAGAGCAGGTTTCTATTGCACAAAATTTCAAACATTGGAGGAAAAAAATGGTCACAAAGCTTATCTTAGATATGAGAAAATAAATTGTTGTGATAGTTAATAGTTGTTAGCAAAAAATAAATAAAACTCTTTGGATGCATTTGTCATTATGCTTAATTATTTAGCAATATTGATTCATTTGCACAATTTAAAAGAAGCATTACACATAAAAAACTGTCCAAAGGACATATTACAGAACCAAACATGTAAGGCAAATTATATTTATATTTAGCAGGTGAATAGAATAGAAAAGTAAAACTGAAATTTAGGATTCATCTAAAACAAAATATGTGTGCAATATTCCTTGTGGTTAAAGGTCAAATAAAGACACTGACCTCTACTATCCCCATCAGATCATTTTAATTGCAAAATAAATTTCTTGATACTCGAACAAAGAAGATAAATTTGAGAATTTGAAAACATTTACATATATTCTCCAAGCAAATTAACAATCAGTCAGTAAAAAGAAAAAACACAATGACCTCACTAACACCATTCATTTAATTTGTACTAATGATTTGTACGATTTTCCTTTTATTTGAAAGGGAAAAAAACAACAGCTCCAGCAAATAGCATAAATTCCTCCCTCCGTATTTCCTGATTAAATTGCCATGCTCTACAACTTTTTCAGTTTAAGAGGCGTTGCTGTTTAACTCTTAAATCACAGAGCTCCAAAAGCCCAACTAGCCCTCTCAGCGTAATCTCACACACATAAACAAATACAAAGCTTCTTTTCAGAGTGCCGGCTCAAAACTGTCTTCAAAGGCTCCCGCTTTGTAAGGTTGCACAGGCAACAATATCTGTGTGCGGACCAGCCCCTTTTGTGTTCTGGTTCATTGTGGGGTTCAAAAACACAGATAAAGTCTTGGTCTGCCACCCCCGTCACATTCAGCCCTACACGTTTATCCTAACTAGTGCTATTGAAATCACTAATACCGAATAAAGTTTGGGATTCCCAGATCAATGCAGTGTAGTGCAATGTGGTTTTAAAATAGAAAACTCCTCATGAAGACGGCATTAAAACTTTCAGAATTGATCTGGGCACTTTGAATAAATACCTCTGCATCAGCAGAAAAAAAAAATGAAAATGTTGGGAAAAATTAAAGTAAAATGAGATAAAGAAAGAGAGAGATGAGGAACAAAAATGCTGCCTTTTCTATATAAAGGTGCTTTAATTATTCTAATTATTGTTATAGTCATGCCGTTTACTTGGTCATTAACAATGACACCATGAAAACAGTGATTTTTCTTCTTCTTTTTAAAAAAAAAAAAATTAATTACTATGAAAGAAAAAATAGTCAAATATTAAGGCTTTTGGAAAAGTAACTAAAAAAATAAAATTCCAAATTTGCCTTTTTATTTTACTCTCAGTAAAAATAAAAAAGGATTTTATAATGAGCTTTTATAATGCTTATAATTTAGCTGTTGTTAGTGGCAACTGGAAATGGCAAATTTATGTTATTGTTAAAAAGAAAAGAAAACAACAATAATAACAATACCTTAATACTTAAATACCAATACAATCAAGGACTGTGTAAATTATTATTGTATCATTTTTAAAAAGATTACCAAGCAAAACAAAAATCTTGAACATTTTTTTAACAAAACTGCCATCATATCTTACTAACTGTTTTATTAACCTGTTATTATTGTTGTGATTATTACTGTTTCCACAATGATAATTTTGATGCGTTTGTCTTTTTTTAAATGTATTTTTATTTTTATTTTTTTTGCTATTTCTTAACAACATTTATTGGTGCTGACTGTTTTTCGTCTATTAATCTGAATAACCTGAAGCAAAATACATACAAATCAAAGGACTGTTCTAAGATGAAGAGTGTAATGACATCAATAAACACCAACTAAATACTGTGCAATACACATCAGAGCAAATAACACATCTTCATAATTTTTCTTTTCTTCCTGCTCTTGCTTATGCTGAGATCTGCCTTTTATCCTTTCTTTGTTTGCAGAAGTAAGAAAGGGGGAAAATACATCTGTGAAGAACACAGACATATCAATGTGTTAGTACATGACTGTGCAGTTTATTTTGTTTTAGGCACATATTTTATTATAGACACAGCTATCATGACCTTGATGTGTAGCCCACATACTGTATATAATATGGGACCGGGACATCTCTAATGTGGAACGTTAAGCTTTATTCAGCTTTATCAATTGCCACAGAAATGGCTGTTGCTGGTATGTTATGATGCCTATGAGCATGGGTTAATACTGCACATTATATATTGAAAAAAAATAATTATGATTATATGCTCATACGGTAAGATAATGATTTAAATGCCTTGGACTGAATCATGTTTAAAAGCTGAATGCTACAAAAATGATTACAAATCTTTATAATCATGTCTTGTATTAAAACAAAAGCCACACAGCAAAAACATTTATTTCTGCAGCATCATTTTTTACAATAAGCTTGATATTAAACAGGTTCCATTCAAATAGTTTATTTAAAAGATCCATGGATTTAATTGAATCAAAATAGGAATTTTTTTTTTTTTATATGGTATCCATAAAATGTAATTTATTCATTTTACAGTGTAATGAGTTGGTGGTTAAATACAGACAGGCAGGCACCTTGATTTGAAAACACAATAAGCATAAATCATCCGCAAGGAAATCAAAACACAGTGCACATAAATTCAGAAGAGGAAAACATTTGCTATGTGTTGCTACTGCAAAAAAAAAAAAAAAAAAGAAAGAAAAAAAAAAAGCTGAATCAAAGTGGCTTAAGAAAACATAATAGTGCTGAAAAAAATGTGTCCTTTGAGGGAGGGTGAGAAAAAGAAAAGAAAGCATTCACGGTACCCATTTACATCGAATGGAAAGAGGCCACGGCACCCTGCGCATCCCTGCTGCGTCGAGTGAAAAGCATGAACAAATCAAAGACACAGCTCATCTGTGTTTATATTTTCAAACAATGAAAAACCTACTCTTTGTATAAATACCCCCCCCCCGCCCCCCATACATCCATCCTTTATTATTGTGTATATACCCCCCCATACACACAAATCCATCTATCCTTTATTCCAAGGATAATTAACATTAATGCTTATTTTTTTAAATCATTCGCATATTGGGAAGGCTTATAATTATGTTCTGATTTTCGAAGTGTTGCTGGTTTTGTGAGATGCTCTCTCACTGTATGGTTGTTTTTCAGCAGATAGCTCGATCTTGAGTCAGACTGATGCTTTCTTATTGTTTCAACATACAGCCAATTTCAGATTTTGCAAGAGTCACATCAAAAATGGTCTTCTCCACACACTAACCTAACCCTTAGTAAAAAAAAAAAAAAAATAGCAAAGAACAATATGAAAAGCACAATGATCAGCCGTTCACTCCATGCATACACAGACAGACAGACTTGCATCACCCCCCCCCCCCCCCCCGCCCCCCCACCATCACCCCTCTGCAACATGCACAATGCTTCCTTCATTCTCCATGCCAAACTCAGCCACAGCTCAAAGTTTACAGCATCCCTAACACAATGATTTGCATTGTGCCCACTGGAATCACGCCTGGATGTCCTGAATTTTTCAGTCATGCGTCACATACATTTTTCAGACAGACTGACAAGATGCGGACAGCACAGGCTGAGTGAATGCTGGTTGTGTGTTTGTGTGTGATGTGAGTGTGTATTTGTGCGTTTATAAGAAAATAACATTGTTTGTGTGTATGTGTGTGTGTGTGTGTGTGTGTGTGTTGCAGGAAGCATAATCCTGATCTAGCTGTATTTTTCCAAATCAACATCTCTGTATTACCAGCTGTATGATTCTGCCAACACACACACACACACACACACACACACACACACACACACACACACACACACACACACACACACACATACGTGCACACACACACACACAGAGAGAGAGAGAGAGAGAGAGAGAGAGAGAGAGAGACACACAGAAAAATACATACATACATTTTGGAACAAAATGGCATCATATAGCCCTATTAGCATTTTAAATGCTATTGTATTGTTAACACCTCAGCTTTAGGGAAGCTTGCACCAGGCTCAAAGGTACTGAGCAGAAAACTCGAACTGTACACATTTTGTCCCTTATAAACAAAAGTCACATGCCTTAGAGCTCAAATTGCGATATTAAACCAAATTATATTAGATACTGACAACAATATCAGTTCTATGAGCAGCTGTTACATCATGTTACAGCAACAGGATCATTTTGTTCTGTACCTGTACTGATGGTTAGAAACATGGTGCTCACCTCTCTTAGCTTTCTCAGGACCACTAGTATGTCACATCCATCTTGTGTTACCAAGCAGTGTATCGAACAGCACCTATTTCTCTTACAGTCCACAAGCTCCTGCTTTGACTAGCTATAAAACACGGAACAAACAAACCCAAATAGGAACAAGCCTTGAGCTTTTTCATCTCTAGATCTTCTGTGAGCTGCTACTGATGCAACCACTACTCCTTGTGAGCTCAACTTTCATGTAAGCCGGCGACAGATGCGGCTTTTAAGTCTCTTTTGGGGGGCCTCTCCCCAATATTTTAAGCCCAATTTTCTATGGTTTGATTTCGGGATGATGGGCTTGATGCCGGGAGTGAGACAGCAGGCTCAGCGGGGGCCATTAGCCATGGTGTGGTGGCTGACTTAAAAAGAGTTCAAGCTCCCGCAAGCGAAAGGAGGAGGAAAAGCACCCAAATCTTCCTTTCCCACCTTCTCCTCAGTAACCTGATGATGGAGCTGATAGCAATTATAATCTTTACCCTACACCAACGCACAGCACAGTTTGTGGAATGTGATTGTGTTGCTGTTTTTGAACTAGAGAGAGTCTAGAGAGTTTTTCTGACAAATGTTCAGTGTTTTTTTTTTTTTTTTTGGTTTGGGTAGTGTTATGTTAGTTCACCCAAAAAAATTTACATTCTGTCATCATTGACCTAACCCTAACCCTAACACTAATTATACATTTACCTAACCCTAACCCTCATGTAGTTCCAAACTCGTATGACTTTCTTTCTTCCGTGCAATACAAAAGAAGACATTAGGCAAACTGTTAGGGACTGATAGCCTCTTTCACCATACACTTTCACTGTATGGAAATAGTTTGAAATATTGATCTATTTCTTACACACACCTAGCGTTTCACTTCAGAAAACATTAATTAAAACACTGAAGTCTTATGGATTACTTTTTTGATGGCTATATGTGCTTTATGGAGCTTCAACATTTTGGCACCCTTTCACTTGCATTGCATGGATCTACAGAGCTGAAATATTCTTCCAAAAATCTTCATCTGCAGAAGAAAGAAAATCACACACATCTGGGGTGGCATGAGGGTGAGTAAATGATGGGAGAATTAAAATATTGGGTGAGCTATTTCTTTAATGTGCACTGAAAAATAAGTACCTGTCAGTACCTGAAAGACTTATTTGTACCTTATTTGTTCAAGTATCTCGGGGGCTTATTCATGAGTGAGGGAAAGTTGGAGCGTGAGATCGGACCGTGGTGGAGAAGATGTGATGCCCATACTATATGTTAGTATTTAAATATGGGTGAAAATAGTATTTGGTACTATTTGCATCAGAGTGCAATTAGTATGTACCATTATTTGCACCAGGGATGGAGTGCAAATAATATCTGCCACTATTTGCACTGGGTGTAAATAGAATATACCATTATTTGCAACAGGGTGCAAACAGCATCTGCCTTAAGTTAATTAAAGACAGGCTATGAGGTACAAAAAGATCTAAGCAAATAGTTGTGCTGGGAGGTTTCGGGCCCCTCACTTTGACCCCTGTGTGCCCCCACTTCAACCAAAGCCTTTTTAGCAAGTCTGTTCACTCGGCAGCCATCTTTGGAAAACTCCCGGGCAGCTGTTTTTCTATGTAAACAAGTGGCATACAAGTGCAGCTCCTATCTACTTGAATGGGGACAGAGCAAAAATTCTAACACGGTTGGCCAAGAATAAAGGTCAAAGAAAATATTTCAAATCAGCAGTAAATCTGACAATGCTGGTATCATAAATTGTGTTTCTTTACCTCAGATTACACACAAAAAACGAAATTTTCATGGCTTGTATAGTTAATGCGCATGTGCGTTCTCAACTTGATTGACAGGCAATGTCTGTACCTAAAAGGTGATTGGCTCTTTACCTGTAAAGCGGGACTTCCTTTTGACATCTGTTGACCATTGGGCATTCCAAATGATCTTATATTCATTTTATTAGAAGTGATCCATCTCTAGTCTCTGCTTTGACCACACTGCGACCACCAAAGTTTTAGAGCAATGGGTGGACTTTTCAGATGGTCCCTTATCCACCGTAGGCAAATATACAAATATAAAATTACCCGCTTTGAATTAACAGTCTGTCCATGAAAAAGTGTCTTTAATAGAAGACATAAAAGAGAACGAATGGTGCCGTACATTACAGATCAAGATAATCAAATCACAAAATAAGATGTGCCCCATGTGCCTGTATTCTACACTGACATAGGCCTACAGTTTCTTATCACTTCTTATCCTAAAGACAAAAAAAAAAAAAAATAAAAAAAAAAGCATGCCCATTGAGTGTTTGAATCATGGTTTAAACTTGAGCTCTATAGCGAAGCTCACACCATTGTCAATCGTGTAAGTAAATTATAATAGTTTATTATATTTAGTCTAAAATTTACAAAGTATCCAAAGTGATCTCATGAAAATTTGTATGTATTCTTATGTAAAGTTTGGTTCAAGCAAACGTACATTCTCTTACGTTTGCATAGACACTGAAACGTACAATATTGACATATTGACAGCATATAAACGTCATAATATTACGTATTAACTCCTATAGAAATGTACAAATGTTTACTTGTTCTGTTTGAATTGATTAATATTTAATCATTTATAGAATTAATCAGTTAATTACATTTAATTTATAATCAATGAGATTAGTTAAATGCTATCACATTTATTTAACGCAGTAGACATTAAAACACGAAATTTCATTCAGTTCTGTGTGATTTCTGCTGCCCTATACAACATTTTAAAGGATTATATCACTTTAACCAAGACTAAACTTTAAAATGTTAAAATGAATAAAAACTCTGTAATCATTTAATCATTTATTAATCATTTAATTTAATTTTTGTTTGCCATGGGACACAAAAGGAGTTTTCAGAATATGCCAAAAAACAAAATAAACCACATAAAGCACTATAAAAACAATAATAAAATTAATCCATAAATTTGTTATCTATAATCCAAATCTTCAGACTGTTTTCTAACAGACCCAAATTCAAGCCTTTTATACAACGACCTCTGTCTCCATCTGCCGCAGCACCGTCGCGCCCATTGTAACCATCAACCCGCATTGGTTTCGTTTTCAAAATAAAAATAGCCAGCATTATGACCAGTGGTTTTACAGCAGTGATATCGAATGCTCACTGGCACTCAAGTGTCTTGTGACTGTTTGCCACTTGCCATATTCTGCAGTGTATATAATTGAATGAGATATGACCAGAGATTCTTTTACATCCACCTTTACATCCACCTTTTTCCTGGGGGTCTTACTGGGGAAACGAATGTGGGTGGGATTTCCGCCGGAAGTCGTTTCTTTAGCATTCCCTAACTCTGGCTGCAACCATTTTAGACCCTGTTTACAGCTGGTAATAAGAGGAGTTTCAGATGATCCGATCTCAAATGGTAAGTGCTAATTATAGTTGTAAACGGGTTGCAAAGTGTTTTGTGATTGGATCACAAAAACACATACAGAGGTAGTCAAAAACCACATCGCATTTGAGGTTCAAAACGCCATCCACTGACTCTTCATCAGTGTGTCTGTCTGATTTGAACATGCAGGGTGACAATATGACAAGCGCACACATCTGAAGCTGAACTAACACAGGTACTCCACTGAAACAACCGATAATTTAAATGCATCTGGGAGAAAAAGTGTGCCGGTTTTGTTCACACTGTCTTTGTTTTTCTGACTTTTTTGCAGTTTATTAGCATTCAGTAACACACTGATATATTGATTGATATATGTTGTCACGGAATCATACACGCTCTCCTCAAAATCCCAACACCACAATGAAAGAATGAATGGACGTATGCCGCAACAACAGCTGTGTTTACTTGACAACGGAATTAATGCCCATATTGCTCACTAAACATCACAGGACATAGGAAAAAGGTGGATATACGGAGATAACAACATTCTCAGCTCTATCATAGGAGACAGCGTAACAGCAAGTTATGGTCAACTAGCTAGTTATGACAGTGGGCGAATTCCAATTGAAAGTGATCATCCCTATGCCAGCGTTTGGGGATACCATACAAATGAATGGGGAGAGCCATAAAGTGACACCTACCTGTCGCAAAATTGTCCGTGACTTCTCTTATAAAACAGCAATTTTTTCATAGTAAACTCCACACATTCCAAAATGATTGTTTTGCGTAAAACATATTGAAGATTAGCTGAAAGGCATTTAATTCATTAAATGATAAGCAGTTTCCTCACAAAAGCAGTTTATTCAGCATGCTGAAGCATCTCCTCCATAGACATCCATTCAAAAAGAATGACCTCTTGTCTCCTCGCCAGTGTAACACCATAGAATTTCCATGGGAGGGCACACGCTATGGTATTTTTAGGCTAAGGTTGTAGGCTCCCCTATAGACCTTATTCACGCTAGCACCATCTTTGATTTTTAATGCGAATGACATCGAGGCTGTGAGGGATAGACTTACAGTCTCTTCAATGACACGAACAGTATAAAGCTGGGTAAAGCTCTAGATCACATCTGATTTTAGATAAAGATATTTGATCAATGTTTTGTCCGCAGAATGATCCAAAATCACTTTAAACTGCAGTACAGCCCATTGAAGAGACTGTAAATCTGTCCCTCATAGCCTCATTCCCATTAAAATGGCAAATATGGCGCTAGCGTGAATAAGGTCTATTAGAAGTGTTCTGATATGACAGCGCCGTTATGAAGTGCATCAGAAGAAGATCTACAGCGATTAATTATTTCAATTCCACTTTTTCCACAGGCTATTTTCCTGCCTGTTACGTGTTTTATATGCTTAATAAATGGTTATGGTTAGGTTTAGGAGTAGGTGTGGATTAGCGGCTATTTAATATATATTCATTAATATATTGTATCAAACATTATTGCTACTGTACATTAATCTACAGTACTAGTTACATGTTTTTATATTACTGAAATGTGGTTATGTTTAGAGGTAGGGGTAGGGTTAAGGGATCTAAAATATCTATAAAACAGTAAAAATGTACAAATATATTTATAATCGATTTGTGTATTCAAATATATTTGTAATGGATTCGTCAATATTTTACATTTCTAAAGCTGTAAATACGTAAAAAAATGTAAGCTTTAGAGGCTTTCAAATGTCCATATTGTACGTTTTAGTGTCTATCCAAACGTACAAACATGTACGTTTAAATGTTACAAACATTAACATACAGATAGCTACATATATTAATAATATCAGGCTAAAGCATCAGTCCTCTTCATCTTTTATTTTCCTGATTTTTATTTTAAGTTTGTTTATTAAATGTTATTTTAGTCTATTTTGTAGCAATGTAAGCAGTGCTTACCTAACAGAAAACAAAAAAAGGACAACATTTCGAATAAAATGGCTAATACTAACTGCTGGCTTTCGTTAAAATTCATCATCTGTTATAAGCGCAGTAGAACAGGGAGACAATGGCAAAATTAATTTCAGAGGTAAAAGGGAATTGTTGTCCAAAATCCGCCCAAAATATGCTATAAAATACCTTTACACTCAGAAAGAAATCTTGAAAGAAGAGAGAGAGGAGAACAAAACAACTTTTACAACTAATTCACTGAGATTCTCAAGTGGAGATGCATGGAATTTGTGTTCAAGTAAAGGTAGAATAAATCTGATTAAAAATATGTGTTACAGACTATTGTCCATAGCAGTTGCATAACATTACAGTATTTCCGGTTAGTCTGATATGTGGCTTAACTGCTGTGAAGGATGAGATAGTTACATGGTGAATTTTGAATTTTGACTCCTTGCAAAAATGTACATTATAAAAGGCTCTGAAGGAAGCGGTGTGGACTGTCAGATATTGTATATCTATATGCAGAAATGGCTAATTATGTGTTATGTCTGCTTGTTAATTATCAGAAAACTGCAATGCACTTCACCTATATGATCCACACTAACTCATAACAAATAATCTCAGCTAACCGTCTATTAAAATGTCCGGCCCACACTGAAAAAAAGTGTTAACCTGCAATTTTACCTCAAGGATCTATTTCTAAATTAGGAGGCATAAACTAATTTAGTCAGATTAAATATTTTATATATATATATATATATATATATATATATATATATATATATATATATATATATATATATATATATATATACTTTAATGTAATCAGTTAAGATGTTACCACATGAAGCACTTTTTTAAGGTTACCAAATGTTTTTTTTGTTTGTTTTTTTTACAGTGCATCACTTTTGAGTAATAACATGAGATGTATGTTTGAGTATGATTACTTTTTACTTCACTGAGGAAAACAGAATGTTTTTGATAAAATAGATTTTAGTCTTTGAGAAACTGGTGAGACTGAAAATATGAAGACAAGAATTACTTTAAAGGACTTTTTTTTTTTTTTTACAGATTCTGATTTAACTCCACATACAATAGCTGCGATAAACAATAAAACCCGCCACAGTTAAAAAAGCCATATTAGCTAGATAAACATACCCTTATACATTTTAATTATGCTAAGTAACTCTGTCAGTTATACCAGGTTTAGCCAAACACTCAATTAATTGTTCATAATGATAGTTTCTGACACACTGACGAGCTTGAAGCTCAATATGTCTGATTATATGTTGGTTTAGACCTTGTTCTCTTCCCAGCCTCAATCTCAGCAGGGTGCCTCCAATTACACCACTGATTAAGACACTCTTGTACGAGAAACCTAATTGGCTTCGTGCTGCAGAGATACTGTAGCTGCTCTTTTTTCACCATGGACATAAAACAAGAGGCACTGAGAGTGAAAAACAAGACCATCTCTGCTCCTGCACATTTTTCCCCAGTGGCCATGGTTATTTTGAAGACTCAGGAACAGCTTTGCAGAACAGAACTTTGTACCTGTTGCCTCCATCTTGTTTTTTGATAACAAGCTGGCAGCAAAACAGGGAAGAGAATTTACTTCTCAGTGAACATAACAACAGCGTCCCCTCTCATCGCCTTGAAATTAAATTGGAAATCTAACATTATCTACTCAACAGCTGTGAAGAAAAGCATATGTTCCCTTCTGTTGCATTTGTTTTTCTTGCCAGGTGGAATGCCTCTGTTTCCCCCCGCTCCCTAAGCCCTGATAAGACTGTTTGTGAAGCCAGTTGTGTGTGTGTGTGTGTACAAGTGCAGGAGGACGGGAAGGCTAGTTGATTGGGGGGTTTGAGAACTGGTGACATTTGTATTCCAGGGTTTTGTAGAGGACTCCCTGCTGTGCAGTGCTGCGCTGGGCGAAAGCAGAGCTTCTGAAGCTGGCCAGCCAGGCCTCAAGGAGCTCTAACTAAGTCCCCTTCCCCCATACACACACAAAGCACATACACGGACACATGAGCACTTTCATGGATGCACACACTCACACACAAATCAGCATTGTCAAATTAGAAGCATGTGGCACATGTCTAAACTGGCAAACATATCCATGCACAGATGCAGGGTTTGACAAATGTATAAGAGCAATGCAATTTGCTACATGATGCCTGCAAATGGGGTTTGCAGATGTTCTGTTTTATCAATCGTCCTTCTGCACAAAGGCATTGCAGTGCACACCAAAAAGGAAAGAGGGCCCTACATACTGACTCTAATTCAAAGCAGAGTTAACAGTTGTAGAGTTTAAACCAGGCAATTCTCTGTCATTTATTGCATAATACATTTCCTGTGTGTATTGTGCATTGCTTATAGAATACAGGTAAAGAGGGACACTTTCTGATAAATTGTCATTGGTGTTGTTTAAAACTATGATGCCAAATGGCTAAGGCCCTCACACAATACCATTTTAAATAGCTAAAGATCTCAACTATACTGTACAGAAGGAAAAAAAGGAAGAGATAGTAAATACAAAAACTTGTATCCCGCTGTGCCTGTATTCACCCTACTCATGTATAGTGCCTTGGTACTCATAGATGAGCATTCTTATGAGTCCCACTTTATATTAGGTGTCTTTAACTACTATGTGCTTACATGAAAATACATACAATATAATGTATTTATTGTGTAACTACATGCTGTTCTGCCAAATTCTTACAAGATTCCCATTTGCTGCTTTTAATGTTGAGGTATGGGTATGTTTAGAAGTAGGGGTAGGGTTAGGGTAAGAGGTTAGGGTTAAAATCTAGGGTAAGGGTTGGGGTGGTGTTAGGTTTAGGGGTAAGGTTAACAGTGTAACTGCAGATGTAATTAAATGCAGGTACTTTAAAAGTACAACGCAACAACACATATGTACATAATAAATACATTTTATCAAACGCTTAAGTACATAGTAGTTAAAGACACCTAATATAAAGTGGGTCCTTTTTATTTACAGCTTAGATTTATCAAGCTTAGACATCTATTATGATCCTGTTGAATTGTTGGTAATATGCACAAGCTCATACACCTCAAGTGTCTCCTCCTCATATATGAGTGCGCTGTGACAGCTATCATGCAAATCAGCTCAATATCGTTATGAAATGATGGCTTCAGCAATTCCAGTTCAATGAATATTTCAGGGAGACACTTGTGGATCTAATAACATGAACACAAAGAAGCAGGAGAAAAAATATGACAGTTATGATGAAGATCTTAATGCATTTACTTATGAAACATAGTCAAGAGTAAATTGTAAAAAAAAAAAAAAATAAATAAAGCAATTATAGTATATTATATCCAGCATATAGGACTACAGATACTAAGAAATGTGAATTAATTAGAATTAGACAAACTATATTCTGCTAAATATGGTCCCAACTAATTAAAGGGACTTGTATGGACAATTTCATATCAAACAATGTTGACTGATTAATGGTTTGCAAAATCCCATCATGCACTACTGCATGAATAAATTATTCTGTTACATGCTTATTGTTTTGTTGCTTAGTGAGTGTATTTAAACTGTTGTAGTTGTTGTTTTTGTTGACAATGTACGTTTTATGTGTGGTGATTTTAACAGTTAATCTTTTATCTTAATGACAGTTTCTTGACTGACACTGACCTTTGAGTGATGAGGTCTAAATGTGACTATATTAAACTACTTGAATGTTTTAGTTTTGCAAGTTCTTCTCTTCTTAAGAGCTAGAGATTGCAGAATTTACTTTATATTAAGAATCCTATAAAATGATATGTGAAAATTAAAAGTTTTGGAAAATTGGTTATCCTTTGCTATTACAATTAATAATACACCTAATTAAATGTAAATTTTCTGTATTACTAATTACTAATTTACTGATCAAGAAATATGTTGTTATCTTGACAACAATTAATTGGCTGAATGAGTCATCTGCATTTAGTGAATGAACAAAAATCAAAAACACAAAGTTTTGTTAATGGAGACACGTATTTATGGATTGTTCACCCAAAAGTAAAAGTCCTGTCAATGGACAACACGATTTTCAATAAAATCAGTTTAGATTGTTTTTCACTTAAACCTATCGTATGCCTTCAAAAAGTTTTTAAATGTTATACATGAGTTGCATGGGCTACTTTTATGATACATTTGGGTGCTTTTTTTAAGCTTTGAAGCTTTGACACACCATGACTACCATTCTATTGAATAGACGGGCCAGAATATTCATAAGTGTTTTATTTTGGTTTGGAACAACATAAGGGTGAGTAAATTATGACAGAATTTTCATTTATTGGGTAAACAATTCCTTAAAGTCTTTTTCATGTTGTCATGATAAAACATGTGACAAAGATTTTTAAATTTTCTTAACTATTTCTTTTTTAGTATTTGGGGATCTTGCATTTCCCAAAATGTTCATCTTCTTTGCATATGTGTCTTTCTCTGCTGCGTCCCTGGCTCTGGCTCTAGTCGTATTTTGGTCAGCGTGATACTTGAAGTAACTACATATGTGAAAGTCAGGACATCAAATTATCAATAGTTTAAAGTGAAAATGAAAACGCAAACATCAATAACCAGGGCAATGAAACAGAAATTAAAATTCTGAATAAACAAGCATAGTCTGATATTATTGCAATATTAAACCCGATTGCTGCAGGCCAATTTAGAGAGCTAGTATAACAGCACCCCCAAATGGGATTTGATTTGTGTGTGCATGTGTGTGTGCGCATTAGAGAGAGAGAAAAAGCGAGCGAGAGACTGACTTTGTACTGCAGGTGAGTGAATATCTCATGCTCTCAGCCCCTGGACCCCCTGCTGTTTTCAATCAATGCCATTGGAATGCCTGAGTCCAGTCACCCTGACTGTAATCTGTTATGTCTGCATGTGTGTGTGTGTGTTTCTTCCCCAGCCCCCTCCCTGCCATTATCAGTTTGATAAGCGTTGGCACGATTTAACACAGGCTTGGACGACGGCTCATTTTTAATGTTTTAATTTTTTTTGATTATAAAGAACTGCCTTATCTGCATTATAGAAACATGGTGAAAAGAAGACGTGAGTGAACTTTAATACACTTCCTTACCATATAAAGCTCAGGTACTTATTAAAACAGGATGCCTCTCAAAAATCCAATTTGTCTTAAATGAAAAAAGAGATGAGGTCTCTGAAATGGGTGTGGCAGTGTGGCACATGATACAGAGAGCCCTCAATAACATTAATATTTATTTAGATCTGTTTAAAAAAAAAAAAAGAAGAAGAAAAAAAAATCTCATTTATTGCATTTATTGCTTTCAGTAAATGTATGGCAATATAGGCTATAGCATAACAGTCTGCTCAATTTATAAAGAATATATATTCCAAATAAATTTTATGTTTATACCATATTCATTATTAACATTCATTTTAGTCACACACATTAAAATGGAACAGTTTTATTAATCCAACCATGAAATGCATATACATACAATATGCATACAGTATTTTAACACAGCATTCATACCTGTACATTTTAATATCTTCCAATGAAAAATGGTACAGAATGTGAATAACATTTATTGTCAAGTAATTATAGCATTCTGTATTGTTTAATGCATTATGTTTGCCTATTGATAAACATCTCTATCTGGCCAGCTGATGTACTGGATGATAATTTAGCCTTAAATTAAGTAGGTATAATGTATTTGTCATCCCCAGATACGTTCTTTGCAAACTGTTGCATTGACTTTTCAGCAATCGTAGACACATGAGAAATATTAAATGTGTATATTGTTGTGTTTGAAACCCTAATCCATGGTAATTACAGTTTGTATTACACTGTAATTACATAGTAACTAAGTCAGTGATTATATAGACAGATATACTTCACACCACAGACTAATGGTAAACCTCATTACAGTCTTTACATGTACCCCTTACATGCAATCAGTTTAATTTCCATTAAATTATTTTTGTTTGTTCCGAGAACCTGATTTGTTTTTTAGACATCTGTTTTAGAGTTCTCATGTTAGAATGTAATATTCATACATTTGTCGCTTCTGTTTAAGCATGTTTTTAAAATGTATTATAAATGTAAGTCATAAATATATTTCAACATGACACAATATATTTCAATATTACACACCTTAACCACTGTTATCATGACGCGCACACACACACACACACACACACACACACACACAAACACACACAAACACACACACACACACACACACGTTGGTGCGGCTATCCTTATGAGGACTCTCCATAGACATATTGATTTTTATACTGTATGAACTATAGATTCTATCCCCTAAACCTAACCCTCACACAAAACTTTCTGCAATTTTACATTTTCAATAAAACATTGTTTAGTATGTTTTTTAAGCGATTTGAATTATGGGGACACAAGAAATGTCCTCATAAACCACATTTATAGCATAATACCCTTGCAATTACCAGTTTTTAACCTAATAAAATTTCCTCGTAAACCACCCAAACCCAGGCAGTTTTTATTTATACTATATATATATATATATATATATATATATATATATATATATATATATATATATATATATATATATATATATATATAGTATAAATAAAAACTGCCTGGTCAACATCCTCCTTTCCATCCAAGTATTAAATAACTGACTAACTTAATAAATAAACACATAAATAAATAAGTTCCCATGCAATTATTCCTTTTAAAAGTGGAGAAAATAAAAACTCATTTTTTTATTTATTTTTTTTAGGTTTAGTCTGAATCAAAAATATAGACAGAGCATTTTAGTTAAAAAACTGGATCTTAAAAAGCATTTTAAACCTAACTGCATATTACAGTTCCAACTTTAAATGGGTAATTCATATTACTAAGTAGGATTGCTCCAGCATAATGTGTGATTGCTGTGACAAATTACATCCATTTCAGGCAGAATGAAGGCTTACATGTAAAGTAGTGAGAGCTGAATGCTGAGATTGAACTGCCCTCATCATTGAAAGTGTGAATAAAGCACTTTGGATGAATGGTCCATCAAGTACTTCTTTAATTGGATAGTTGCAGGGTGTCAGGCTAGGGTTAAATGTATTTACTGTGTACACAATTATGAGGCTTGAAATTGTATACAAAAGTCAGAATTTTAAACTACAAGTGACCCTCAGAATAGAAACGGACTCTATGCTTTTTCTCAGGAGACAGCATTATTATTGTTATTGTGTGGAACAGTTTCTCTTTTTGTATTTAACCAATCGTGTTTTTTTCCCCTGCATTGTTTATATTCCATTTTAATTTAAAACCTGACATATCAAAACTGTTTTTGTTTGTTTTTTTATCTCTTTTTTTTTCTCTTTTTTGCATTTATTTTGGCCCAGATAAACTTTTGGAACTGTATCTATTGTCTCCATGTATGTGAAGAATTTTTAACAAAGGGATCTGGTATTTTGATGCCATTTTTTCTTCTGACACTTTTTTTTTCAGTGGGGAAATGTGCATCTGGGATGCTAAATACGCAACAAGTATAGCGGTATATCTAACATGAAATCAGACAATGAATATAAATGATTTCCATGGACAGCAGAATCTATAAGATGTTTTCGACAACAGAGGTTGAAATGGATGTACCATTTACATGCAGGATACTGATACTGGACGTATACTATAGTGACCACAGGGACTGAGATAACATATCTAAAATACAACTATAGGCAGCATGTCAGAATATATACCAAAAGACTGTGAAATGGTGGTTAAATAACTTTGCAGCAATTATTCAGAGCACATAATGTTCAGCTGCAGATGACATCTGCAAGTTGTAATCAAATTTTGGAAATTTGGTTTTTCTTTGCTTTTACAATTAATTATACACGTAATTATATAACATTTGCTTAAATTACTATGTTTTATATGTTGGTACATAAATGGTACAAACATGCTTGTACCATGCTTATTGTTAAACCAGTATACAAATAAAAGAGAAACAAATCTATATGAATCTGTGTGTGCATTATATGTCATAGTTTATTATCAGCTGAGCTTATATAAGGGGTACAGATATACAGTACATACATATAAATAACTTGATGGCCTGCAGTGTGACTTGCTAGTCCAACTATTTTAAACAACATTTTGCTCATTCTGTCATAATTATTCTGCATGCTCTTTGTGTGACCGTTTTTACTGAGAGACTATTTGTAATATTTGTAATATTTAAAATTTTCATTTGTCCTATAGGCATACAGAAATCGGATATATGGCCATTTGTGAACATATATATATATATATATATATATATATATATATATATATATATATATATATATATATATATATATATATAGTTAACATATTGTGTACAATATGTACATATTCAAATTCCAAATATGTTACATACTGAATATTAAAACTGCCATTTTTGTAGTATTTAAAACATATGTTCAATATATGTACAAATATGTGACTTTTTTATATCAGTGAAAACTGATGTATTTCATATATATGTTTTACATACATTGTTATGCATTTCTTTCTTCTTCTTTTTTTTTTTTTTTTTTTTGCCATTTCAAACTAATAGCAAAAAGGATACCAGTCACATCAAAAATATACAGTTTCCCTTACATTCATATATATTTTAACCTAAAATCTTGGTGTTGATTTCAAAAGTTCATAAGCATTAACTACCAATAATTATATATACAGTATTACAGTATATACAGTAATTTATATCTTTTACTTGTTTAGTATTAACTAAAGAGAGTATCTCAAACATATAAACAAACTGACAGTTGATGTACCAAAAATATTTTTTCTGTACACTACCAGTTAATTTATCTCTCTTTTTCTTCACATCTCTACCTGTCCCTGAACTGATATGACAGAGGTTCATCACACACTTGATTAGGATTCAACACATTAAATACCAAGTCAACCTAGACTCAAATAAAACAATAATATTTAAATTGTTTGGGGGAGGTAATGAGGTATCATTAGCATTAGCTAGCGTGTCACCTTGGCAGGTAAGATATAATTGGGTGTTGGAACGTCTCAGTATGATCAGCCCATCGTGCAGTGCGTGCACATATTGCATTATTTAGCAGTGCAAGGCACAACGCAGATAGGTAGCAATCTCCCTTCACAGCCCATTAGCCAGCACTGATCCCGTGCTGGCAAAGAGCTGCCCCATTCACAGCACACTAATTATTTTACATCAGTCTCAGTACTTGTCCCCCCACAAATGTGACCAGTGATGCATAATTATGAGCAGTGGAGTTCGGAGCATGCTGCGGGCGCTGGGGACGAAACTGCAGCTATTTTAGAGGAAGCACAGATGCAAGCTGAGAGAACAGTCCGGTCCCTACCTAACTCGGGGAGATACACCAATAACATCTGAAAATTAAAAACCCAGCTGAGAAAGCGGTGCATTTAAAAGTCGAGAATTGTCTCAGCCAAGTTTGCACTAAAGTTAATCCTGATAGATTGCTAAATAGAAATTTTAACTAAAGGTTTTAAGAATTTTCACAAAGACCTTTACCGGCTCTATCAATCAAATGTGCTAGTTTCCACTCACAATGAACTAAACTCAGCCGTTAAACCTTGTACACCCATTTTCTTAGCTTTAGCACAATACCACAAGTATTACGAGTTATGAGACAAAGAACTGCAACATTCAGGCCAAAGCATCACAGGATAGTATTTTCACCCAACATACCTAGAGTTGACTTAATGTCGATGCAAAAAGCACCATACAAAGGCCATGGCTGGTCTGGTTTGGTCAAAATGTCCACCTTTGATCTCATCCAGAGGAAAAACCATGTCCAAATCTTCAGTTTAAATGATGCGGGTGAAGCACAGCATTCTTCTTATGAGGTAGAGGAACATTTAGGTTTTCTAGTTGCTTGCCTTGTGATATTTCTGAGCCGTCAGCAATGCAGAAGCTGCTTTTCTCTCCCCTAATTCTGTGGATTTGGAGCTTTGAAGCCCCCCAACTGTGCACAGTATGGTCTTTGAAGCGGAGAAGAAATTCAGAGATTTAAAAAAATGGATAAAAAGCAGGGGGAACATGCTGTTCCTCACACACTTCATTGTCTACATTAATCTTTATTGGGGTGCCATGTTCAGTTTTGGATACAGGAATCTTGATTTGGATGTGTCTTTTGGTTCTCTGTCTTGTGAAACAGCAAGCTATGGGACAGAAGAGCTGTACCTTTGTGCAGTTATTTTCATAGGTTCAGAGTAGGCTATATAATATTACCAATTGTAAATCACATCTGCATAAATCCCCAACACAATCTAGGAATAGGATATTTAAATTGTGATGCATTTTTCCTGTACAAATAATCAATTAACTTCATACATTGTAAAAAGAGGAAACCTGCAATTGCTATTTTAAGGTGCTAGTTCTACCTAATCTAAACCTTAAAATTAGTTTTGTTGGTGTAACGTAATGTAGTCAGGTTGATTTAGTGATGTTAAATAACGATTTTGACTTGAATCAAACCAGTTAATTTAAATGTTACTAAAATAAAAAAAATAATGTATTATTATTATTATTATTATTTCAATTTACAAGGCAAAATAATCTGAAGAATAACATTTTGTTTAGAATTCAAAATGTACTTTGGTATCAAAATATTTTAACATGAATTAAATTAGATTAAAATGTACACTGTAAAAAACAGTATTGTCATGTGTTTCATGTGGTGACATGTAAATTATCTGGTTTAATTCAAGTAAAAAATTGACAACATTGGGTTACTCCAAATAAAGTCTTTTTTTAAGAGTAAGTCAGGTAGAAATAGCTCCTTTACAATGTCTACTTTATTGTCCATCTGGGCAATGTTTGTCTTCTAGTTTTTAAATTGTCAGATGTCATGATGTATGGCAGTTTCAGACTTCCAATCTTTGCAACTGACTGCACAGAAAGCCAGAGAACATCTTATTTATAATGATACTCTTAAAGATGGTCCAGTCTCATAAAAGACACAAACCAACAAGTGCATTGATGTTTTAGCGCTTTTTCCCCCCAGTGAATGCTAGCAAAGCTCCACTAGATCTTGTGAGAACTTAAACCAATACTCCCATAATGCTTATTGTTAGGAAGGCGTAATGTTATGCAAATGGCCTTTAGCTGAGGGGGAGTCCTTAATAGTTCTGGGCTTGTGGCTTTGATAACCTCTCTTACTTGAGGATTAGATGATTGTTGATATTTTGTCAGTTTCCTTGGACACTAGTCCTCAACTCAGGGCTAATCCTGTGATTCTAAGTCTGTGAAAAGAGGATCCCATCCACATTATCTCGTCAATGACGTCCAGCAACTAATGCAACCACACTTGGACTTTTGATGCATCTGTTCTTTAAATAAACAACCCAAAACAAATCATAGTGTCTGCTACAGGTTAATACATAAATCAAATATCAAAACCCACTTCTGTCAAGGAAGGTTTTTATTTGCTTCTTTCAAAGAATTTCTCTTTTATTCTTGCTGTTTTCAAAATATATAGAATCTCTTTTTTCACCCTCTGAGCCCTTTTGCTATCTTTTTTGGTTTTTGAGCTTTAGTGAGACATCTCCAGATTTTCGGGGGTGATGGTCTGTCTGCTCCCTGGCTGTTATGTTTATTTATTTGCTCATTGATTTTTCAACATGTATGTACACACATTTCTTGGCTGGGGGATCGATTTTTTGCAGTGCCAGAAATCCGTTCTGCATTTAGCCATGTCCTGTGATCATATTCCATTTTAACCACTTCAGATGCACTTTGGGCCTTTCTGATTGAATTGAATGCTGTTTTCTCATATGTTTGGAGCTCTATCAGGAAAGCAGGCAACTGGATAAAAACCTGGATAAAATGATTGATACCTGTGCAACACTGATTAATTAACAAAAAAACACCAACATCAAAACAGAAAATAATACAATTATATGAATTAAATTAATGGATTTTCAGGATTTTTCTCAACATAATGATTTCCATATACATGGCCTAGTTAGAAAGAATAGAATTAGCAAAATATATTATTTAATATATTTTTAATATTTCTTCTATATTTTCTTTTTCAATGATAGTACAACTATTGTATAAGCAAGTTCTCACCATAGAAATGTTTATCGTGCACCATGAAAACGTCACAGTCATTCCGTTCTCACCTCAGACTCAACAATCACCAGAATATAATCACGAGTTTAACCACATGTTTATTATACAACATTGTTTATTATACTAAATATATTAGTTTAGTTACATTATTTTATCTCATACATTTTTGAAATCTTCTAACCCAGCCCCATTTCTATACCTAACCAGTTATCAACAATATAAAACATGTAACAGTAGGGTAAATTTAATCTCAGTTTAGTCACAACTTTATTACACTAACATAAAGATATTTTAGATCCCCTAACCCAGCCCTAAACCTAAACCTAAACCTGGCCACTTTTCGACAATAATAATAAAAAAACAAAAATTTAAAAGCTGATAAATTTAAAGTTCCAATAATTTGAGCGCTGTTATATAGATATTGTTTGAGCACATAACCCCACCTCTACACCTACAACCAAATAATTCTCAACAATGTAAAAGACAAGACAAGCTGATTAAAGTACAGTCACAAAAATTTGTTTCAAGGAACAAAGTGAAACATTTAATCGCTAAAAACCTTCCTCTGTGACATCTCATTCACAAGATACATCTTAACTTTGGCATTGCGCAGTAGGTCACAAGACACGTTAGAGCCAATGGCATTTGACATCACTGACGTCAAAGCTGTCGTAAAGCTTCTTCAGATGGAAATTTTTGAAAGTTTAAATGAGTGTGGAATTTTTTGTTGGATATGAAGAATGAAGACTTTGAATTTGGATCTGTACCTCACACAAAGACATCATATGGCATCGGAAGACCAGAATACAGCACACAAATGGAGGACTACTTTACGATCATTTTTAGAATGCTTTTCACATCATTTGAGGTGAAACTCAGACATTCTGAAAACTCATTTTGTCTCCATGCATGGCAAACAGAATAACAATTAAATAATAGGGCAATAAGTAAATGATTACAGAACTTTCAATCATTTTCATCAAAAAATTTGCATTGGATTGAAGCCCTCCAAAATTAGTTGAATACAGTATCAGTGACATTTAAATACAGACCAAGGGTGACATTTTGCTGGTGTCGGCAAAAAGTCACTATAGTGTGTTGTATAAGCTCTAAGTAATCCCTGTATTGAAGCTGCAAAAGCTGAATGCAGCATTTCTTCTAAAGGAATAAACCTGTTCACATAATTATTAACATTACAAAGGGGTACTTGATATATTTTGCAATATTCACCATTTCCTATGTTTCAGCTTTAAGCTCTAGAACATGTATCCAGTACAAGGATGCATGTGCACTGATTTGATTTGGGCTTGTGTCCCATCCATACAGCTCCATTCTTACTCATCTTTGACCACGACCTTTTGGAGAAAAGACATTATGAGTGATTTTTGAACTCCAGCAGGCCTGCCACTCCATAAATTGATCAGTGAGTTCTCTCTTGGGGCTTTCAGTGCTGCTGTCAGCACTCATGACCCCTTGGATCCGAGCCATCTACCTCTGTATCCACAGTACCCAAGAATGTACAGAGAAACAGACCTCAGAAACAGGCATGAGGACAAGGATAAAATGGTCTGTGAATTTACAAAAAACACTATTAGTCATGAGAGTTGGTTATAACTGCTATAACATGAATAGCATGATATTGAAAATGCACTCATCATTTCCACTGATCTTTTCAATTGATCCTTTCCATTGATCTATCCATTGATATCTTTTATATCTTTAAATAAAATATTTGAATATTCTTAATTTTAAAAATATTAAAACATATTTTATTTTAACATTCCTGTTTTGACAGAAGATAATCTATCTATTTATATATGGCTGCATTACATCTCAGGTCATTGAGTTTGCCTTTGAAATAGCTTGAAATGTTCTTTGAAATGTTGCAAAGTGACCTGGGTTATTGTGTTGGTGGCTTGTTTTTTTTGGACTGGTTCATCTGTGCTCATAAGAGTTTTTATTTGCAGTCGTGTTTATTGATCATTTTCATTTCTGAAAGCAATTGTTCTGCACCTTAATGGCAAGGCAGTCTTTTTGCAGAAATTATACTGCAGCTACAGGCCATTAAGAATTTTAAGTAGGATAAACAAATGTCCAAACCATACATGAATACTGGCAATATATTGAATTAATTTAATTCATTAAGGTTTTACTGCCACAATCAAAGATGCTTCGCATTATGAGACTTCATCATAATGCAATGTTAAAAAATAAAATTTTCAAGCATATACAACCTAATTGTTTTATTTCAGCATTTACGTATATGTTATGCTGCAAACCCTTGTTTTTTGCTCTAGCTCTAGCAAATGATTTACTGGAAGTATTCACATTGTATGAAAGACTTATTTCATGCATCATCAAGCAGAAATGACAGAAAAATCCCAGTAATTTTAATTACCGCAGTAATTCTACTGTTAAAAATTGACCAATTTATTATTTAGGACATTGATTTTTTTCCTTCTTTAATGTAAAACAAGCATCAATGTTTTGATCATATTGATCCTCATTTGGGTTAATTTTTAAAATGATTGGATGTTGTGATGTCCTCAGGATGCACACAAATTCTTGACCTAGCCAAGGAGCGGGAAACGCTTAAGGCACTGCATAAATTCCCCAAAACCTGCAATATGGTGCATCGACATGTCTGGATCTGGAGTTTGTGGCTTGGCAGGGACTGGGATAATGATAGACTGTTGTGAACTGTGTAGCTGGACTGAAGTTCCCAAAAGTGCTGGTCCTAATTTTCGGTTATTATCATCCAAAGTGCAAGAAACAGTAAATAATTGCTTTATTTTCTAAACCTCTGTGGTCTGAGAGCCTCAGTATTTTTTTAAGTTGGCTGTTGAGGAACAGACTTAAAGAAGGTGCTGACAACCAAATAACCATTTAAAACAAAACATACCTTTATTTTTGCTTAGGCCGGGGTGGCTGTTAGTTGTCCAACACTATACATTTGGTACATCAAATCAGTCAGCTGAGCTGATAAAGTCCTGCCAAAATTCCACAGGCAAAAGGCTGATCTATTTGATTTGTGACATCATTGTGCTAGGATCTCGTACTGCAGTGACTGTAGTGACGGCTGATGATGACATGAGATCAATCATCAACATTTACCCTGCTAATAGCAGAGATTTGAATGAAAATTCACTCAATACAGAGCTAAAGTTCTCAATCAGACAATGACATTTAGAGTACTGTAAAAGTTATAATTTAAAGGTGAAGTGTGTAATTTTAATAATTATTATAACATTATGAAGTATGTAATGTCTGTGCCACTAGCATTGATTATTTTCAAACAGGTTTCCTGAACTCTCATGTCTTCCACTGTTGTTGTTGTGAGTGTGTGTGTGTGTGTGTGTGTGTTTCTTTTTCTCATCCCCACATTTATACACTGTAATGAGAAAAAATAAAAAATAAAATCATAGATCAACTTGACTGAATACTCCTGTGTACATGCAAGTAAACTATTAAATGGTTCTAAAATCTAAATGGTACTAAATGGTCAGGTAATATAAAGATGTGTTTTATTTGGTAACTTCTAAATCAGCTGGTTTTATTCAAGTAAATATTAAATCCACCCCTTCAGTATTTTAAGAACAAAAAAATTTAAACAGTAAATATATATTTGACTGAACCAACCTTTGGTTACACCACCAAAAGCCATTTTCAGGACAGAAAAAAACAGCTCCTTAAACTGAAGTTTACATTTTTTCATTATTAAAATACTAAGATTGGGGTGGTGGAGGGATGCTGGGAGAATGGTCACGGGAGTGAGGTAAGCAGCTGCTTATAAGCGATTGCATTGTGATTGACAGGACTAGCTTGACAAGCTCCTCCCGAACCTTTGTTTAGAACTCCATTAATTACAATTCATAACTCTATATTATATGTTGATTTTATTTTTAATGGAAGCTTTATATAGAATTCTGTTATGTGTGCATGTATTGTTTTCTCCTTTTTTTCAAGTGTGTTTGCAGGCCCTGCATTCCAGCTAGGTCTGGGTGCCATGTAACCTTGTGGAAATAAGATTTGACTTGTTTGTTCTCTCTAGTCATCTACTCATGCAACAACTGCTTATTTTCACTTTTTATAGCTTACACATTAATGTAAGCCAAGCTTTGGCAGTGGTGAAAGTATATTTATCCAACATGTTTTTGTATCTGCAAAAATAACAATGCATCAGTAGCAGGTTGATTTTGTGCCATATTTGTCATTTATGCAAAAAGAAACAAAATGTTTTTCCGTTCATACACAGTTTGATGTACACTGAGTGAAAGCAGCCAATTCTTGCTACAGCACTCAGTAGACAACATGGAGAAAGATATTGAAAAGCACAGAGCTTCCCACCACAGGGACCAATTTGAAGCCTGCGCAACATCCGCTACCACACAGCACACACACACACACACACACACACACACACACGCACAGATATGCCAAAGCTCATCTGTGACAGGTGGGACTCTAACTGTTGGCTCTTTCAGAGGGTTTCTCAGGGGATCAGCGTGAGTGTCTGCCTCCATACCTCGCACACACGGGCAGAATATGACTCTGACAGTCTCTGACACTGAGCTGCGGCTTTGGGAGAAAGTGGCCTTCATTAGTTCCACTCTGTACTGCAAGATCTGACGGCATATATTAAAATGAGCCTGTGCCGTTTACGTTATTGTTTATAGATAAAGTGATGTATTCGGGGACACGCTGTTCCTTCCATTTAAGAGATGTTAGCATATCCAAAGAAATAAAAAGTTGTGTTATTATTAGGTCAGTACAGCAATAATCTTTTCCTCATTATAAAGTCCTACACCAAACAAATTAGCTTCAGGTGAAAACACTGGAGAAGTTAAATTCTAGTGAGAGAAGAGACATAAAGTTGTGAGGAAGACATAATTTAACGTTGAATTCCTTTCATTGGTGTTATATGATGTAGTCATGTTGATTCAATTATATTAAGCAATGATTTTGATGAGCTATTTTAGATGTTACCAAATGGAGCAAACTTTAAGTAACCTGACAAAACCATTTTTTACAGTAGCCTAGGAACTAGAAACATGCCATGAACAAATGTTAATGAATGAATGTAGTTTATAAAGCCCAAAACATAAGATAACAGAGGACACATCTTAAGCATTAAGATAATAGACAGATCTTATGCATCTAATTTTCTGGGCAGGACTCCTTTCCTTCAAGTGCGCACAGTTATTTGTTTTTTATGTTGCACTCGTCTTGGACTTACGTTGACACCTAGCAGTGTGAATGCAGATTCACCCAAAACGGTAGTTCCCTTTAAAGAAGGTAACTTCAACACTGAGTCAGAAGCTGACGCTATGGGAGCTACCTTTAGGGGGCGTAACTTTGAAACCCTATACCATTACAGCAGTTTGATTGGCTGGTGAAGCTTGGCGCTCTGCCTATGCTAACGTCATTGTCAGTATACAGTATAAGCCGGAGCACAGCATCACACCATTATGATTTTCCTTTTTTAGGGCAGCGTAGACATCTCTCGTGTTCTAGGAATCCTAAACCAACACTTTGCTGAGCAATTTTGCAAGTTCTACTCTTCTCCCTACTTGCACAAGCAAAGAAGCACCTCTTCAAAATATTTTCCTGGTTTGTAGTGTGTTTACAATACTCTCCTAAAAGAGTTTATTGAAGAAAACTAAAATGATGTCTTTTTGAAGAAGGAAATGTTTCACAAGTGTTCTACATTTTCATTTAGAGTTCAGGTCTCTAGTGCAGCTGCCTTTGTGGTGCTTGTTAAAAGCACCATGCCACAAATTGGTACTCTCGTCACCAAGATCTCTGCCCAGGAATTTGTCTGTTCTATGGGCGGCCTAGTGTCAGAGGAATGACACTCCTGGCCAAAATTGTCTGGAATTCCCTTCTCGCATTCCCCGCTGTTGTGAGCCTGAAATGAGAGTGTGACATCTCCACAGTAACACAGGACGGTTAGCCCTGATTTCACTGTTGTTGATGACATGGCAGAAGATTTTAGGTGTCGCCTAAACAACTCTCTCGGTTTCTCTGCTGTTGCGAGCCTACATTCCAAGGTTTCTTCCACACTCCAGGGACAATGCTCTGACATTCCTCGCCGTTGAATGTCGGTAATGAGAGCAGGTTTATTCAAGTGTTAGTGTACCAGGACTGGGGAATGGAGAATCCACCTTCAATCAATTCAGAAGAATTTGGAGATATTGGTGAACTTACAATTGGTATTGGAAGCCTAGGTGAACCTGTTGCCTCCCCGGACAACACGCATCATCGCCTCTGGTACTCCATGACAGCAAGCTCCACCAGGCTCAAAAGCCTTAGCTCACAGATGGCAGTGAAACGCGAATATGAGTTTGCCCCGTCAGCTTGCTACATCAAGTAGTGTAAAAGATACGGGAAGACAAGGAAACAGTGATACTAGTTGTGCCAAATATGGCCTAACAGCCACTGGGTCCTGCAGGTGGTAGAGCTGTGGATGCTCCCCCCTGGGAAATTCCTTTGAGGAGGGATCTGCTCTCACAAGCTTGAGGCACGATTTGACATCCTCAGACAGAGCTGTGGAGGCTGTTTGTCTAGCCTCTGAACAGGACTCATCTGACAAAATAGGGTTGTGGCAACCAGTGCTAAACATAGCATTTGAATGCAGTACTCACATCATCCACGCTCAAGGTTTACGTCCCTAGAATAGTGAGCACTAATGACCTCCGAGGGCTTGGCTTTAGGCAAACACCATCTGGTCAGTAGATTTCTGCATGGTATGAGATGGATAAGATCCTTTTTTGCCCCACTACAATCGCGGTCTGGGACTTAGCGCTGGTGTTAAACCTGCTTATGGGTTCCTCATTTGAGCAACTACAGGCCGTGAGCATACGAATACTCTTTTTGGGGATTTTGCTGCTAATCGCTATGGCATCAGTCAAACGTGTGGGGGACCTTCAGGCCCTTTATGTCAATATCTCTAGTTTGGACTGAGCCTGTCAAAGGCCATTCTCAAGCCCAAAAGGGGGTTATGCACCCAAAGTAGGGCTCAGGTTGTTACCCTGCAGGTGTTCTCTCCTCCCCTTGTGGAGTCAGATGAGGCAAAGAGACTGCACATGCTCTTCCCTGTATTGGCTATTTGTTTGCTGTGGAGGCCACTCAAAGGGATTGTCTGTCTCTGAGCAAAGAAATTCCCATTGGGCCATGGATATTATTGTGCTCTCTAGCAATTTATAAGGCATCCAATTTCCCGGGGGCATAAAAGCTCATTTTACCAGGAGTATGGCCTCCTCCTGGGCATGGGAAAAGGGCGTGTCTCTAGAAGACATATGTCTGGCTGCAGGCTGGGCTTCCCCTAACACATTTGCCAATGGGCAGAAAAGCTCATTTTACCAGGAGTATGGTCTCCTCCTGGGCATGGGCAAAGGGTGTGTCTCTAGAAGACATATGTCTGTCTGCAGGTTAGGCTTACCCTAATACATTTGCCAGGTTTTACAACCTGTATGTATCTTCCCTCTCCTCTCACATACTCATAGAGGAAGAGGGTTGATCAAGACTGACCAACTGGTTAAAATCAATGAAAGATCAAAAACTTGGTCTCTCTATTGCCGCTGGTGTGAATGAGAACATGTGTGCAATGTTGTACTACTCTGTTGGCTAGTGTTATTGTTCCAAAGCCCTTGGCCGGTTGATTGCTCTGCTCCCCTACTTCCAGCTAACCGGGAATGTTGAGATATTGCTCCATTACCCAGCATGGTTAGTGTCTCTGTCTTGGCATCAAGCTGTTGGTTTATTTTTCTCACTTCCTTCCTATTTCTCAATATGAAGGGGTGGCTACTGCAATGCTTTTGACTACCTCGTTAGGGCTAGTAGGCATTGCACATCAGTGCTACGGCATTATGGTACACAATCCCACAGCGCCAGCTTTTGACGCAGAATCAAAGTTACCTTCGTGAAAGGGAGCGAGGAGGGAATGAGACGCTGCGTAGCAGTGCCGCAGCTACTGATTTTTTGCAGTTATGGGATGAGAGATATGCTTTTCTTTCCCTTCAGTCGTAAATGGTGTGACACTGGGCTCTGGCTTATATGCTCACAATGACGTCAGTATAGGCAGAGCACCAAGATTCACCAGCCTATCAAATTGCCATGATGGTATAGCCCTAAAGGGAGCTCCCATGGTGTCTCGTTCCCTCCTTTCAGGGAACCAAGATTACGTGACTAACCGAGACATTTTTAGTTAACAATGCCATTGAAGAATACGCTTTTCACAGTCAGTCATGATTAATTCATTCCATGAGCAAAAGTGTCTGACAATAGAGGGGGGTGTCATGATAAAGTGAGTGGTATTCAGCTGGTCATGTAATCTAAACATGGCGGCCCCCATGATGCAACCTGCTCCATGTCGAATAAAACTGCTTATTCTAGGCAAATTACATTACTGATGTATTCATCTTACATCGGTGTACATGATTTTAAACATTTTTCAAAATAACTATTCATTTCTTTAGAGGTAAAACTCTCAACAAGCAAAAAAGTGTGTGTGTGTGTGTGTGTGTGTGTGTGTGTGTGTGTGTGTGTGTGTGTGGTTTTGGTTCTGATTTTGACTGCAGAGTTGAACTATTCTCTCATTAATCGTTGCTTCTTTCTCACAACAGAAAAAGCACAAAGCACAACTATGTCAGTTTCGTAAAACATTTAAGCTAAAGCTGATAATTGGGACAAAATGGGTCCCGATTGTACCTCCGCAGGACGCAGGACTCAACTCGTACAATCGGACTGTACCGGTTTTATTGGGACGTCTGGTCACGGAGATTAAAGCGTATTATAGTTTAGATGCTTAAAATTATTTCCTTAGCAGAAAGGGCTGGAATATTTGATCTCTTCCATTATAAGTTAATAACGCTGCAAGCATGTGACTTGAGCAGCTTCATTTTTTATAATGGGAGTGATCTATAAGGTCAGTTTTGGAGCATGTGATGAAATACTCTGACTTAACTAGCCAGCTAGAGTCTTCCTAGCAAACTTTCAAATAGTTGACAAAAATGTTGTTCACCAACCAGAGATAAAATGTGTGCTACAGTTGTTGTTAGTACTGCACATATCCAGCCATCTTGCTTCACTGCTTCATTTCCTGAACATCAGGCTGTGCCAGTGATATGCAAATTTCTGATGGGGCTATAGCCCTGGCAAGCCCTGCCCTAGCGACTCCACTAGTGTGTGGATATTTCCACAGCAGTGTGTGCAAAAAAAGAACAACCTGTTAGCTATTTGTCATGAACACTATATGACCATCAAGACAACTCAGTCTTGCTCATCTCACAGTTCCAATATGATGCACTGACCCTGAAACAGAGCACACCTTGGTAATAGTTGAGCCAGTGAAGGGTAAAGAGTTCTGAAGTGAAAGCCTCCTGTGCCAGCCTGTGATTAATTTAATGAGGTTCAGTGTCATCCAGTTTCATGATTTGCAGTGCAATCAATGAGCTGTTTTGGTGTATGCATTACCACCTACCTATATACAGATTTTACTGTATTTGCATTAATTTGCAATATTTATATTATATACTACAAATGGCCAATTCATATGAAACAGTTCTCTTTGTGCCTGAAAAGTACAGAAAAATAAAATAAAGAAATATATAATTTCATTTGAAAAGGTCACTGCTTATAAATTTCCCACTTCAGGGTTGGACCATATGTACCAGGGCCGACTAAGAGATTTCCTACCCCTTAAGAAATGGAACCCATTAGTTGTAAAACCCTTACAATTATAAGGTTTCTCTTAACTTAAGGGGTTTGTTGCAACCAGCTGCACGGCAGTAACAACCATAGGAATTAAGAAAGGTTGTTTCCCAAAATTCAGATAAGTGGTCAAGCATTGTGGGTTTTTCAATGGCCAATTCTTAATATTGGGGTAATAGTTTGTTAGTAGTAATTGTAATATGTGATTTCAGCCTTGCTGTATCTGTGATATTATTTTTTATATCAATACTTCCTAAAAAGGGGACATACAATAACATGCTTCAACAAACATGAGAGAACGGCTCAAACCCATATACTAAGAAGGCTTTGAAAAAATACTTCCTCACATGACAATAAATCTAAACATTATTTCTGCACCTGCAATACCTGCATTGTCTGTAATACCTTATGAACCTGTAAATGTTAAAACGTCCTTAACTTTTTTTTTTTTTTTTTTTGTATTTGAAAATGATTCAAATTTTAGTTAATTGTTAAAGCTATATATAACCACATTTACACAAATTCTTCCTTTTTTCTAAAATATAAAACTGACACTGTGAATTTAACTTGAGAAGCTGCTGATTATTACCGACATACAGCCAAATAGATACTTTGTTTCATTTTTTTTTTTTTTTTAAGGATTAGTACTATCTGGATGCAATTTGTTTTTTAATGTGTTAGTTTTTTTCTCTTTAAGAGAGACTTCCAGAGAGACTGGATTTTGTTTCATATCAGAGCCCATTTTCTTATCAGACTCTTTTCCAACAGTATGTAAATTTTAGTGTGCAAATGAGATGACCAGTTTGACCTCAGCAGCGCAGTTGTCCTGATTTCACCTCTTTGCCACACTTATAGTGTTCAAGCAACCTGAGTAATCAATATATGGCAATATCTTTTCTTTCTATTTATTCCATGGCTCTCTGGAATACTTGATTCTGATTGGTCAATCATAGAATTCTGCAGTCAAATATTTTTGTATAAAAACCATCAGGATTGGAGTTTATTTTGCGATAATACCCAGTTCACTGTACCTTATGCCTTACATGTTTTACTTAAATATTTGTACTTTACTTTGATAAACTGTGTGGTTGGGGTGGGACTTGTCATAATTAGTGTACAACTGTCCATTTTTAATGATAAGTCCTTTAGGTCTAATGATGCTTAGCATTTAGTGATACGCTATTAATTTTGTAATTATTTAATTATTAGAAGATAAACATTTCATGTTAAATACATTTTAGCTGCACGTTAGCAACGGTTAAAATACTTAAACGTCACACAGTGCCTCTGGACTCCACAGCAGTGCAAGCCATCTCATTATGTACTGTGATTGTCTCATGTTCAAAATGTGAATAAATAAAGCATGCTAGTATTATCATTTCACTCCCATGTTGATGCACTTGCAGGGAGCAGCAGTCACTGCAGTTGTTTGGAATCTTCACAGAGGAGGGCACTTTAATTAGACTGGAATCTTATTTATGAGACCACTGTTTTCTTTTCTATCTGTGGAAGTGGACGATAAATAAGGGGCATGGGGGATAGTGGTTCTTAATTGAATAGCAGCTCAGAGAACTGGAACAAAGAAGGGAGATTTAGCACAGTAAATTTTGCTGTGTGAGGAAATGTGAGGAAGCATGCAGTGAAGGTAGGAAGATGGTAAGTAAATCTGACCACCATAGGGGACAAGTATCTGTCTAGTAGTCCAGGATGAGGGTGAATAAAAGGCATTAGCATTTTGTCATTCTTATGAATGAAAGTCATTTGAAAAGGTATCTTGAAGAAAATGATGGAAGTGAGAGATCTGAAATAGATATATCTTAGATGGTACCAAAAAAAAAAAAAAAAAAAAAAAAAAAAAAAAAATACATCATACAAATTATACAAAAGTTGATTCCAGTCCTCTGATATTATTAGACAAGTGCCATTCCAAGACTAGGTTGGATATTTTATATAACACTGAACTGTGCTGAACTGACAAAACAGACAAAATAAATGGCCATTTTGTGCCATATACACTGTATATATATGTAGCCAAGTGGAGACATTTCTTGTAATTGGACGTGGCCCATTTAAGAACTTTTTTTAAGAGTTTTGCAACACCTGCTTTCTGGCACTCTGTCATGTTAGAGATGAGAAAACATGTTGGGCAAGAGAGCTGCTGGTTTTGTTCATTGTTTGAGAATTAATTGTTCTTTGGGTAAATATCCAGTTTCACACAAGATGATTATAAATTCCATTAAATATGTGTTGTATGTTAAAACTGAGTGTTTGTTATGGATAATTTTTGAAGAATGCATGTGGATTGTATGTGTGGAGTTTGACACATGCAAGAACTGGGTATGTAAATTTAGAATGAATCATATCATATTTAATGATTCATAGCCCAGAGTGTTTCCAGTTTAGTGAATAAGTGTAATACGTGTTATATGTGAAAATATGTGTAATGATAATTTTATTGTTCAAACTGTTATATATGTTCTTAAAGCCTGGTTAGAAATGCAAAAAATGCTTTGAGTGATTTAAAAGCATGTGTTAAATGCATAAGATGAGTGGTTTGAGCAAGTACTTAAGTGCATAGGGTGCTGTGAATTATATAAGCATGTATTAAGTATGTGTTGAGACATTTGGTAGGCTAATGCCCTGTTTGTATTTTCTTTTGACATTAGTTTTTACCGTATTTTATTGAACCGTATTTCATTTTTTGTATTTTTTTTAATACAATACGGCCCCATTGACCACTGTTTTTTTTTTTTTTTTTTTTTTTAAAGATCAGAATAAAACCCCCAAATATATATTTTTTTGTATTTGTGTTGTTTATTCATAACCCACCGGCTAAATTTTTGGTACCAGGAGTGGGGTATCTGTTGGCCAATCAGTAAATATTTTGTTATTTTTTAAATACGGTAGAGGTGAAGATAGGTGCCTGTGGGACAGAGTGGAGGCTGTCTTCAGTGGTGCAATGGTCCAGTGAACAGGTGTTGGCCAGAGGTGACATGGCGAGGTGACAAGACTGCTGGATGGAGAGAGAGAGAGAGAGCACCTGATTTCCGCTGATTCCACGGGGGTACTGTTTTATGAGACACCTATCCATTTACTTTCTACAAGCAAGAAAAGACATTTGGCAACATATCCTTTGGTTTCAACGTTACAGACTGATTAAGAGACTTTTTGCTCACAAGTGAACTTTCACTGGTTTTTACTGAGTTGAACAGAGATACAGTAATTTGAACTTTACAAAATGTCACAATATGATTGTAGTGAGATGGACTGCTGTCTTTTATTATTCCCCTGATTTTGTAATTTCTGTTATATTGTGTATAATGGTGACCTTCCCTTTTATGCATAATGTATTTTTAACTATAATGCAACTTGCTTTATACAGTGTGGTGTAGTGAATTTGGTAGTATAAATGTACACGGGATGGGTTAAAGTGCCCGCGTACCGCCACCATTATATGTAGGGAAACAGTATGTGTGAGCAAGGAATTAAATTAAACTGTCCTTATTCTACATTATTATGTAAGTGAATTTATAATGGAATTAGTTGCGTTCGACAACCATTATAAATTAGATAAATAACAAATAACTAGATTATTTGTCTAAATAAAATTCTCTATGATTAATTCTCTTATTGGAGTAATATTATTTTCATGGCTTATTGAAAATAATATTACACATATTTAGGTACAGCTTTGAAGCGAAATCTTTTAAAAACACGGATGAGATTATTTATCAAAATATACCACAGTCAAATTATCTTTAAAAGGGGAATATGAATAATTAATCATAACTCATTATAATCAATTATAAATATTTGGATCAGTTAATAGAATTAACTTGATGTAGCTGAATTAACATTACAATCAATTAATCTGTTTGTCCAGTGAACACTCAGTATTGATCGTCTATCAACTCTCAGAAAGGATATTTTTCATGGCCACAGAAAAATAACTCTTTCTTAACATGTAGCTGTGATCAAATCGTTAAATTGATGTTGATTTACAAGCAGACCAGAATCAACTCGCAAGAATGTACACAAAAGCTTTATTTAACTAAATCACAAACATATAACTAATCTAAACAAACACATACACACAAATCACGCATACATGGGAAATGGAATAGAGAAATTGAATGAAACCGGAAGAGAACAGGGGAACGAAGCTATGAAAAGAGTCATTTAACCATCTGAAAGAACCATCAGTTTCTTACTTCAAAGCACCTTTGTTAACAAAGGGGTTCACGGCTTATACTAAACCTCTGTTTAGTTAGTTAATTGTACGATACTTGCAATGCCTTGGCTGTTGAGAGAGCGCCCAAATGCAGTCTCAGGAGAAAGTCTTGATGATTCCTTGAGTCGATGGTGTTGAAGTTGCAATCAATTTCTTCCACATTTAATGAAGAAATGATGATGAACTTGCTGTGTTAGTTTGACTCTGTTATGGTCAAGGAAGTTACAAATGGCTTGATGTGTTTGAGGCCTGCCGGCCCGCGTCCTCGTGGTCGGACCAGGTGTTTCCGGTCCCACACGAACAGCAACCATGAGCAGAAGGGAGAGAGAAAGAGGGAAGAGAGAGGGAGGTCACTCCGACAGTGCCCTTTAACTCCTGAGGGAGGTCACTTGTCTTGAGTTTGGCTTGACCAATGAGAAAGGTGTAATCTTCCAGCGGGAAAAGTTCCTTTGTATGGAAGCTGACTCATTTGCATGATTGGAGTAAGCTAGCAGTTTGTGCCCATTTATGCTCTGATTAATATAACAAGCATACAATGCATGCTATAAGGGGGTGCTATACTCCAATGTTTAGGGCATCACACAAGGATTAATTTGATAGGAAGCATGATACAAATAATTTTAGATTATCTAGTGGCTCTGTCATAAAGCATGCACAAAACAGTATACAGTACAAAAGACACTATACGAGACAGTAATAATCATACATGCAATGTCCTAAGGATAAGCATGATCATTTATATAACAGTTTGTCTATAAATTAATGAAGAAAAGTCTGTTTTATGGGCTTTATGTGTCTTTCCTATGGGGGAATGGAGTGAGTAACTTTCCCCACATTCCTTTGCTTTTGCATGTGGCTACCTTCCCCCACCTGGAATGTCTCTGAGGTCCACTAGTTGCTGGACCAGTGTCAGCAAAGGGGGAGTAAGAGCTGATAATGATTAGTGGGAGAGCAGACATCTCAGAGTCTGCTTGGGCCTACTTGGACCTTTGCTTGTTTTGGTCTTGAGATGTCTGTTGGATTATTCATTAAACAATTAATAATTGTGCGTCTGATTGGTCCAGATGCTACAGTGGACAAGAACAGTGATCTGTCTGTTTTACTGTATCATGCCCTCTCAGAATTTGGTGGGTTTTGGTAGCCTATCTGTATGTGTTCGTGGGGTATAGGGCAGCTACCTGCCACCTACACATGCATCACGGTCTAATGACTACCCTTTTTCTGATATCGGACATTCCCGGTCCAAAGGTATGTGGTGTTGTTTTTGTTGGATGTTGGGCTAACTGCTTGGCTCTGGTATGCAGTGTTAATGTTGGTTTCTCTTTGTGTGATAGCAGTTGTTCGTGCAAGGCTTGTATCGAGCTTCGCTGTCTGACTGCTGCTTTCCTCCAATCTGTTTGTGCCCTTGGCATTCTGTGTGTTCGCGGCCGTGTCTGTGTCGCTCCAACATTTCCAGTATGTGAAATCGTTAGTAAAACACGATGGCGATTAAAACATGTGAAATAAACTGCTCACCAGAATGCATCTGTCTGCATTGAAGCTGCAGGGCTGAACATCTGACGCTGCTGTTTTGTTTCTGTTTTTGTTTAGTTAAGTTTTGTTTTGTATTGCTTTGTTTTGTTTTGCTTTTCTTTTTTTTTTTTTTTTTTTTTTAGTTCTGTTTTGTTTCGTTTTATTTATGCCCTGTTTTGGTTTTTGGCATGGCTCTGAAAGTACTGTTTTTGGAACTCACAGAGATAAGTGTAATCATTCTCTCAGTATGAGTATTTCTTGAGCCAATGAGATGGTCATGAGTTTGGAAACAGAGGTGTTTTATTCTGATTGAAAATATTTTATTTTGTTATTATTTGTGTGAAGTTGATCTTAGCAGGGTGATTTGTCATCAGCTCGCTCACTCCCCTGCTCTTCACACTAGCATATTTTTGTCATGTGTATTTTGGTGATTCATGTTTTTCCTGTCTTTTATTTTGAAATATCTAGTTCCTGTTTCATGTCATGTGTTCCCTAGTCATGTGATTCCTGTTTCCCTCCATGTTCTTGTGTCTTGTTTTCATTGGGTTATTGTCTTGTTATCTTGTTATCAGTTCTGTCTGTTCATTGGTTCCCTTGTCATTGTTTTACCCCTTGACCATGTATTTAAGCCCTCATGTTTTCCATTGTCAGGTATTGTGTGTTTGGTAACGTTGTCATGTTAGGTCAAGTCATTGTTTACATTCAAGTCAAGTTTATAGTTATGTTTCGTGTTTATAGTTAGGGTTTTTTGAATTTCATGTTTATTAATAAAATTGCACTTGGGTTCTTCACTTCATCGTCTTTGTCATTGCCAGCGCCAGCAGCATCGTTACAGAATGTTATAATTTTTTAATTGTTTGGGTTAAAACCCTTGTTTGAGTTTGTTAGCTCTGTGTCCTCTTAATGGTGACTTAATGAGTTTTTGTCTTTGTTTTGTTGGTTTATTATGATAATTTTATTTTGTTAATTTTCTCTTCTGTATTTTCTCATGAGCTGAGGGCCAGTGTAGGGGGCTAGCCTTTCCCGCTAAATGGTGGTTGTGCCCCTGTCACATGCTGAGTTCTGTGTTTATTCACAACTGATTCATGTGCTTGTGTGAGTGAGTGTGTACACCTGTGGTTGAAGTGTCTTTTTTTAAAGCGGGATCGCTGCACTTGGCTAGCCTACCTGCTCCTGGTAAGCCTCAGCCCTCTGTGTTAATTCAGTATATGCTTTTCTATTCTTTTGAATGTGTGTGTGTGTGTGTGTGTGTGAAGCCTATTGAGAACCACACAGCTGATTTCCTGTGCTCATAATTTTAATATAATTTTAAATAATGGAATAAATGTGCAGTGCCCATCTGACTTGTATTATGTTAAAATATTTTTGTATATTGGTATCCATGTCTCTTGCCTTTTGTTTTGGAATTACAAACCTGTGTGACATCACTCCAATTTTAGTTTCACTGCATTGGTTGCCAGTTAGATATAGAATTTATTTTAAAATCTTATTATTTGTTTATAAATCATTAAACAACCAGGCACCACCATATCTTTCTGATTTGCTGCACCCACACAAGCCGTCTAGATCTCGGACTGCTCTCTGTTCCCAGATCCAGATTGAAGCAAAGAGGTGACATTGACATTGACCTTTTTGGGTTAAACCATGTGTTTTTATTGATTTTCCTGGGTGAAATTCCCAGGGTGGCGTAGTCAAACTCTTTTTCTAACTTAAAGCTAAATTAGTCTTTAGTCATTCCTACATTGTTCTCTCTGCCACTCTGCTACATGATGATGATGAACATGGTGCAGGTAATAGTGTGCATGATGTTCAGGGACAGATTCAAGAACTCAACAGAAAACACGTGGAGACCATGGCAGCATTTGCCAATTTGAGTAGAGAGCCTACCATGTCTTATGTACAGGTGCATCTCAATAAATTAGAATGTCGTGGAAAAGTTCATTTATTTCAGTAATTCAACTCAAATTGTGAAACTCATGTATTAAATAAATTCAGTGCACACAGACTGAAGTAGTTTAAGTCTTTGGGATTTTTAATTGTGATGATTTTGGCTCACATTTAACAAAAACCCACCAATTCACTATCTCAAAAAATTAGAATACATTATAAGACCAATTAAAAAAAAATATTTTAGTGAATTGTTGGCCTTCTGGAAAGTATGTTCATTTACTGTATATGTACTCAGTACTTGGTAGGGGCTCCTATTGCTTTAATTACTGCCTCAATTCGGCGTGGCATGGAGGTGATCAGTTTGTGGCACTGCTGAGGTGGTATGGAAGCCCAGGTTTCTTTGACAGTGGCCTTCAGCTCATCTGCATTTTTTGGTCTCTTGTTTCTCATTTTCCTCTTGACAATACCCCATAGATTCTCTATGGGGTTCAGGTCTGGTGAGTTTGCTGGCCAGTCAAGCACACCAACACCATGGTCATTTAAGCAACTTTTGGTGCTTTTGGCAGTGTGGGCAGGTGCCAAATCCTGCTGGAAATTGAAATCAGCATCTTTAAAAAGCTGGTCAGCAGAAGGAAGCATGAAGTGCTCCAAAATGTCTTGGTAAATGGGTGCAGTAACACAATGGACCAACACCAGCAGATGACATTGCACCCCAAATCATCACAGACTGTGGAAACTTAACACTGGACTTCAAGCAACTTGGGCTATGAGCTTCTCCACCCTTCCTCCAGACTCTAGGACCTTGGTTTCCAAATTAAATACAAAACTAGCTCTCATCTGAAAAGAGGACTTTGGAACACTGGGCAACAGTCCAGTTCTTCTTCTCCTTAGCCCAGGTAAGGCGCCTCTGACGTTGTCTGTGGTTCAGGAGTGGCTTAACAAGAGGAATACGACAACTGTAGCCAAATTCCTTGACATGTCTGTGTGTGGTGGCTCTTGATGCCTTGACCCCAGCCTCAGTCCATTCCTTGTGAAGTTCACCCAAATTCTTGAATCGATTTTGCTTGACAATCATAAGGCTGCGGTTCTCTCGGTTGGTTGTGCATCTTTTTCTTCCACACTTTTTCCTTCCACTCAACTTTCTGTTAACATGCTTGGATACAGCACTCTGTGAACAGCCAGCTTCTTTGGCAATGAATGTTTGTGGCTTACCCTCCTTGTGAAGGGTGTCAGTGATTGTCTTCTGGACAACTGTCAGATCAGCAGTCTTCCCCATGATTGTGTAGCCTAGTGAACCAAACTGAGAGACCATTTTGAAGGCTCAGGAAACCTTTGCAGGTGTTTTGAGTTGATTAGCTGATTGGCATGTCACCATATTCTAATTTTTTGAGATAGTGAATTGGTGGGTTTTTGTTAAATGTGTGCCAAAATCATCACAATTAAAAGAACCAAAGACTTAAACTACTTCAGTCTGTGTGCACTGAATTTATTTAATACACGAGTTTCACAATTTGAGTTGAATTACTGAAATAAATGAACTTTTCCACGACATTCTAATTTATTGAGATGCACCTGTATATGTGCCAAGAGAGTGTCACATCAAACCATTTAGTGGTGATTTCAGCAAAGATGGGAGACGTGTTGATGAGTTTATTGACGAAGTAGACAGGGTACTACATGCTAGAAATCAGACCACAGAGAGCCAGTTAGACCTCATACTCTCCCTATTAAAGGGTGCAGACTTAGAAGAGGTCAGATTATGGATGGGGAATGAAGCAAAGCGAGCATGTGACCTCTTTGTGTACCTGAGAGAAGCTTTTCGAGAAAAGTGCAGTGTGTCTCAGTTACTGCAAACATTTTATAGCTGTAAACAAATGGAAGGCGAGGATGTTCGTACTTACTCTCACGCTTTGTTCCAAATTCTGACTTCTATCCTGAAGCAGTCATCAAATGCAATATCAAATGTGATTTTGGCAATCCGAGATCAATTCATTGAGGGGATTAGGGATGCAGGCCTTAGAAGGGAGCTTTGTAAACTTGTGAGAGACAAGCGACAGCCAACACTAATTGAAGTGCGAGATGAAGCCCTTATGTGGTCTCTAGAAGATCCTAAATCTTGTCACAAAATTAGTCAGCAACAGAAGTGTTGTGTCTGAGACAGCAGAAGATCAGTGCACTGCTGTTGGTATACCTGAGAAAAACCCTGCTACTCATGAAGAAGTTTTAAACATTGTAGCAGAACAAGGAAAAGCTATAGGAGAGCTAACACAAGCTGTCAAGAAACTCACTTTGCAGTGCACTAAGTCAGAACCTGTGGCTCATTGTAAACCCAAGATGCAGCCAAGGTTTACAGATGATGGTCAGCCAATATGTTTCTGGTGTAATGGTATAGGACAAATAGCTAGGCGTGTGAAAAAAAAAACACAGAGAATGCTAAATCGTCAGTGCAGCAGGGAAACTTGCACCCTCGCTTGCTGTGAGCCAGGCAGTGCGAGGGCAGTCCATAGGCTCAGCCGATATTGATAGTGAACAACTACTAGTAGCTGGAAAAGACATGGTCCACATACCTGCTTCATCAGTTCCAATGGTAATGGTCAAGGGAGCAAAGAGTATGTTAAAGGATGGTTCAAGGGACTTCCTGTTAGAACCAGCAAACACACCCTTACCTGTTGGTCTGATTGTTGTTCCCTCTCTTGTGTCTTCAGAGAAACTGATGTTTCCTATACAGGTTATGAACCTCTCCCCCGAATATATCTGGTTACAGGCCAGAACCAGACTTAGTACTCTGTCTCTTGTCCAGAGTGTGAAGTCCAATGAGACGTGTGAGGTGTATTTCAGAAAATTTCTGCTGATAATGAAGAGAACAGTGTAAACACAAAAGAGAGTCAGTTATTTGAGGACAGCTCCAAAGAGTTTCTCAACAAGCTACACATTGGTGGTAAGTCTGAACAGCAGGCAGAGCTGAGTGATTAGTTGATGAAGTACTCAAAGTTTTTGCTTTGGGGTTTTCAATGGACATTCGACATTTCAAAGTCTTATGCAGGCTTCCATGGGTGATCTAATTTTTCAGATCATGCTAGTTTACCTTAATGACATACTAGCATACTTGCCCACTTTCCCAGAGCACTTGCAGAGACTGGAAGTAGTCTTTAACAGACTAAAAGAAACAGGTCTCAAAGTTAAGCATGAAAAGTGTTATTTCTTGCAGCAAGAAGAAACTTTCCTTGGTCATCAGATCTCAGCTGGAGTTATTGGTATTGATCCAGCTAAAGCTGAAGCAGTCAAACAATGGAAAATTTCCAGTACAGTTAAGGAACCGCTCGTTCTTAGGGTTCTGTAGTTACTACAGAACGTTCATTGAGGGTTTTTCTCGACTTGCCGGCCCTCTTCATGATTTAGTGAACCTGTGTATCAAGCAGTTTGGCACCACAAAGAGAGAGTTTAGTGCTTTGTGGTCATCAGAGTGCCAATCAGCATTTGAGCTGCTGAAGGAGAAGGTAACTTCTGCTCCTGTGTTAGGGTATGCAGATTTCAATCTTCCTTTCACATTGGAGACTGATGCGAGAAGTGAAGGCCTGGGTGCTGTCTTATACCAGCAGCAGGGTGAGTGTTGGAGAGTCATAGTTTATGCCAGTAGGAGACTTCGTATAGCAGAAAGGAATGACAGAAATTACAGTAGCATGAAGCTTGAGCTACTGGCCCTGAAGTGGATGGCTTGCTTTATTGCATTGTGAATGACCAACATCATGGTGAATGTCAACAGCTATTTTTACCCCCATGTCTAAAAGAACAGGTCTTTGAAAGTGTTCATGACAGTATGGGACATCAGGGCATTGAGCGCACGCTAAACCTGTTGAGGCAAGGATGCTTCTGGGATGGCATGTATAATGATGTGGAGCGGTGGATCAAAAAGTGTCAAAGGTGCATCTTAACCAAGATGTCACAGCCTAGGATACATCCTCCTATGAAGCCATTTCTGCCTTCAAGGCCCCTTGAAGCAGTGGCAGTAGATTTTACTGTGGTTGAACCTGCCTCTGATGGCCGTGAGAATGTGTTAATTGTGACTGATGTTTTCAAAAATTCACACAGGTGTTTACAACCAAGGATCAGAGGGCTGATACCACTGCTAAGATCCTTCTGAAAGAGTGGTTCATTAAGTATGGTGTGCTTGAACGATTGCATTCCGATTAGGGAAGACATTTTGAAAGCGACATGATTGCTGAGCTGTGTAAAATGTATGGTGTAAAGAAAACCTGCAGCATACCCTATCAGCCTCAGGGTAATGTTCAGTGCGAGCAATTTAACAGAACACTCCATGATCTATTACGTACACTTCCCCCTGAAAAGAAAAAGCATTGGCCAGAACATCTTCCTGAGTTGGTTTATGCTTATAAAACACCACATGCAACCACTGGATACTCACCACATTACTTGCTGTTTGCAGTCAATCCGCATCTTCCAATAGATGCATTGCTAGGTCAAGATCAAACTGTAGACAGAGAACATGATTGGTAAGTGATTCACCAAGACAGATTGAAAGAAGCTCATGAAAAAGCCAGGGAATACGGCAAACACAAGGCTGCTGAGAGACTTGCCCCTTTGAATGACAAGGTCTATTGCCCTGTGATTGATGTGTGTCAGCAGATATACTTGCATTACAGACCTTTGGTTAGGATCAAAATACAGGATTCTTGGGGTCCTACAGAATACAGGGTCATAGATGTGCAGGGTACTTTACAACATACCATTGAGCCCCTTGAGGGTGGTCCTATAAAGAGAGTCCATATAGTTGACTTGCGCCCTTGTGTTAACTCTGTTCTTAAGCCAGAGGTGACTGAAACCCATTCTTCCACAACATCACAATCGAGGGGAGAATCTGTTTCTGAGCAGGTTGAAGTTGTGCATTCTGGTCCTGATTTTGTTGTGCCAGAAGAGGTCACATATCCTAATCTGCAAGAGATAGAGAATGTGAACCCTGAAAACCCTGTGTCAGCAATTGAAGCCCTTGTAGGTAAACCTGTACTGACTACAGAGAACATTAAACAACAAGGTTCTGTACCAGAGAGAGTTGAGTCTAGCAATGACACAGCTCCTAGATTGTCTGTTCCTCTCTGGGTTGAGCCTGACACTGGCATGGCCCCTAGAGTGTCTGAACCAGAGAGAGTTGAGTCTAGCAGTGACACAGCTCCTAGATTGTCTGGTCCAGAGAGGGTTGAGTCTGACACTGGCATGGCTTCTAGAGTGTCTGAACCAGAGATGAAAATGTCTGTACCAGCACCAAGAAGAACTAAAATAGCTAAAGCTGGCATACACTCAACCCATTTAATGAACCAAAATCAGCATGCAATGCTGTTTCACTCAGTCCTGAAGTCTTTTCACAGGTGTTAACAAGCCTGGGTAGTATATTCTTTAGAGAAACTGTTAAAGAATTGAAAAATATGTATAAGTCATCGGGGACAATGATGTTAGCAGGGGAGAATGTAGCCAAGTGGAGAAATTTCATGTAATTTAACTCTAGTCATAAATTGGGCACGGCCCCTTTAAGAACCAGAGTTTTGCGACACCTGCTTTCTGGCACTCTGACATGTTAGAGACGTGAAAACACGTTGAGCAAGAGAGCTCCCGGTTTTGTTCTTCGGTTGAGAATTCTTAGGGTAAACATCCAATTTCACACAAGATGCTTATAAATTCCATTAAATGTGTGTTCAGAAGAGTCGTATGTTAAAACTGAGTGTTTGTTATGGATCATTGTTGAAGGACGCATATGGATTGCATGTGTGGATTTTGACCATGTTTTGGCACACATGCAAGAACTGGGTACGTAAATTTAGAATTAATCATACGTATCTTATTTAATGATTTATAGCCCAGAGTGTTTCCAGTTTAGTGAATAAGTGTAATATGTGTTATATGTGAAAATATGTGTAATAAGAATTTAATTGTTTAAACTGTTATATATGTCCTTAAAGCCTGGTTAATACAGAACATATTTTGAGTGATTTAAGCATGTGTTAATGCATAAGATGCTTTGAGTGGTTTGAGCAAGTACTGAAGTGCATAGGTTGCTGTGAATGATATAGGCATGTATTAAGCATGTGTTGAGGCATGTGGTTAGGCTAATGCCCTGTTTGTATTTTCTTTTGTATTTTGTATTAGCCTTTACTGTGTTTTGTTGAACCGAATTTCATTTTTTGTATTTTCTTTAGTATTATTATTTTTTTTTAAATACAATATCGCCCCACCGACTGCTGTTTTTTTGTTCTTTTTTTCAAACAACCATCAAAATAAAACCCCAAAAGATATTTTGTTGTATCCGTGTTGTTTATTCATAACCCACTGGTTCCATATAGAAATATCACAATCATGCTGTAGAACTGAGTATAGCAACAGACTGTTTCTTGACTGGTATTGCTTACTTCTACTATCAGCAAAACAATTTGAGTGAAAAGATAAATGGAAAAAAATGTCAATAAATTACAGGATTTCTTTGTATTAGGTCTGTCTCCCTTATAGAGTACTGTAATGAAAATATGCACTCCACAAGTTTGTGCAAAACCTGATGATCCATGTCATCCAGCAGATCTGAGAATGTTCCTAAGAGCATCTCCTGTGCTTCAGTGGAAGCAAGGAAACCTGACCTAATGCACAATGTTAACATGTTCAATGTCACACACTTGCTTATTTGATTAGTGACTTATGAATAATGCAGACTCTTTCTGTTTATTTCTAGGTTTAAAATAGATTTTGAATGCCAGAATTTCAGTGTGATCTTAACAAGTATTGGCCTATATAACCACAGTGCCTCTGAAGTATATGGTTGGCTTTACAGAAGTTGAACACTTTAAAAGAGACCTGTTAAATGAATGACAGCAAAGTGCTCCAATCCTAATTCTCTTACTTTTAGAAAAAGTTTTTGCAAATATGGTGGCCTGCAACACCAGAAAGTTTCTCCATCTGGCAGATAATTATTCTTAACTTAGTGGGTGAATTACAAACAACGAGTCTCTCTATGCCACTAGTGTGCCACGCTCCAGATAGCAAGTTCAGTCACGATCTCTAATCCCCTTTTAACCACATGATGCACTGGAGCCAGTTGGGTGCAATGTCAAGTCACAGGGCTGCCACATTCTTCTCTTTGTTCCAATCTTTAGAGCTCAGACACTTAGGTGGCTTTTAAGGAGATCTCATGTTTGAAACATTGAATTATTATCAGTACATGATAGGAATGGAATCCTCTGCAACTTTCCCTGCTCTATAATGATGTGAGCTCCTCTGGAAAAGTCTTGCCTTGCGGATTAGAAAGAAGTCTTCATTTGTATTCTTGAGATGTTGGAAAAAATGGAATTCAAATTGAACAACAGCTGTGATGGAGGATGTTTGCAGGTTGGGGAAGCACGCACTGCTAATTTAAGTCAAGTCTGAGTGGTGTCCTTCTTATTCATGGCCATCACAAAAGAAATCAATGTAATGAAACACCACATCAGATGTTCAAAGGGATAAAAAAAAAAAAACAAAACAAAAAAAACATCCTTTGCATTTTCAAAGCAGACTACAGATTTTCATTGTTTGAAAATGTTTTACTTGAACCCAGAAGAATCATGGCCATTCAAACAGATTTTTGATGATCTTGAATGAAACCTCCAGACAAAAAGTATTTGTGTCTTTGATAACTAAGAAACCTCCCATACATATGTCTAAATTTGATCAGTTTGGTCAGCTGTCCATTTAATCTATATTATGCCAGTGTGCAACTATATGTTGCACTGTCAGAAAAAAATGTGCAATAAAATTGTGCCGTGTTCAGCCTGATCTCATTAAAATTACATTACTGTGGCAACATTTTTGAAAATGAAATGTGGTTCATAGCACATTTTGCTGCAGTTATGAAGTGAAATTTCAACTGAGGGTCACTAAAAGGGAGTTTAATGTTCTGCCACAATGATGAGGTTTTGAAGGTTAATGCTCTATGGATTTTTAAATGAATAAAACCTACCTCCCTAATCTAAACCTTTAACAGAACCCTAACAAATAGTGTCAAAAAAGCAAATGTGAGATGTTTTTTTCTGTTTTGAAATGAACAAAGCAGACACCCCTAACTTAAACCCAATACCTAAACCTAACCAATAGTGTCATAAAAGCAAGTGTGAGATGAAAAATGCAATAGCTAAAGCAGCCACATCATTCTGTGGAACTTGTATGACATTTTTGACTCGCGTGTCGACTCATGTGCTTTGCTTGTCTCGAGCCCCGGATTTCCATGTTCTAAATCCAATGCTTAATCAGTAGCACCACCATGCATGTTAACCATGCTTGAATAAGCTTGCATATGCAGTTGGTTATGTAATGCAAACATTAAAATGTAAAGTGTTTTAAATCATGTGTTAGAGTAAACAATTGATTCACTGCTCACATGCATGGATGGGCAGGGAGTTTGCCCAGAACAGAGCCACACATCCAACACCAACAGATTCCTTCAATTTGTCTATAAGTCAATAAAAGTATTCATTTGATGGAAGTGGTCCTGACTGAACTACTCCTTTCCAAACTTTGAAAAAGCATGATGATCATTGACAAGTTCAGTTGCAATTTTGATTAGTTTATTAGGTTAGGAACCCAGGTCATATTGCTTGCCATATGAAAAGTGTCCAAAGGGTTTAGTTTTTTCTTTGGTCATGTCTTATCTCACCTAGGGCACAAAATTACCCAGGACTGGTGCACCCTCAAAAAATAGTTGCATGATGCCCCCTGCTTATACCAATCCATGTCATTGACCCAAAACTGTATATAGGGTTATCCTTCCCTGAGTTTACTGGAACCCTTGGCAACAACTCTTGAGCACTTGAATGAGTCAGATGGAAAATCCTCTTTAAATCCCACAAACACTAACTCAATATGATCCTAAAATGGCTGCTTTGTGAACTGTTGCATGCACACTCCAAATGGTAATAGACTGGAGCTACACATTTTTTCCCTGGTGTTTCTTCTACAGCTCCATCTGCGCTTTGATTTCCCAGAAAGCCAGGCGGGGCTCCGGAGCCTCAGTTTGGCCTTGTAATTACGTGAGCCTGGTTAGCCACATACCATCCGTCACTGCCACGGCTCTTCACTAACCCATCATTTACTGCACGTCCACATGTAGACGCCGGAACCACAACTCTGCAGCAGGGACACAGTCTTCTCTCAACCTTTGTGTGGAAAAATAAAATGTGAACACCATGAGTCCATCAGAAAGCCTGGTTCAGCACTGGAGGCTGACAAAGAAGAGAAAGCAATGTTGAGCAATCTTAAAAGTTAATCTATTCTTTAAAAAGAGTAACTAATTTAATAAGAGAAAGTTGTCGAACAACATTGAAGCTACATAAGGAAGCAATGTCTTTTTAAATATATAATTATCCAGACTGATCACACTATGAATCTGGCAACAGTAAGTGGAAAGTTCTGCCACTGAAATCTCTTTGTGCTTATAAGCTTCAAATTACTGTCCTCAGTGGCCAGAGCTGGAAGTGTTTCCGGGTGAAATATCCACAGAATGATGCCAAAACAAGGTATAAAGCCAGGTATATTTTTGAAAGGAAATTTATGTATTACACTCATCAGGAATGCATATTTCACTAACCCTACCTTATAACCCAAACACAAATGTAATTTTAGAGCACAAGTGCAACCTCTGAATCACACTTAGTATTGTTTATAAGAATGCCAGCCCTATCTGGTTTCTGTGGGACCAGAACCCATGTCTCTGAGGTGGCTCGCGAAGCTTGCTCTCAGTAACACCAAAGGGAAAGTTGAACATGGCTGAATTGATGGAAAGATGTCTGATGGGGGATGGTGCTTGTCAGTAATTCGGCAGAATGGGGTTGATTTCAGGGTACCTGAACATTTAGAACTGATGTGACAGCTTTAGCACTAATAAAATATCAGTTGTGATACAAACATGTATCAGGTTTATTTGTTGACAATGAATTCTACAGAATTTTCTGTGAAAGACATTTTCCATCTGAACATTATTTTTGGTGTTAACTGTTTTAGAGGGGGAAAAAGTGACAGAATATATTGGCAGTGTAACTCTGAATACTCTTTTTATTGAAATTAGATACTGCTCATGAACTAGATTCAGTGCCAGGGGGCTTAATTCAGTTTCTTGGATCATGTATGCTTTAGCTGCACTTTTGCCAGAGAGGAAATCCCATGGGAGGAAAATTAAGATTGTGTTTACAGTGCTGGGATTTACACTAACCACTCAAGACAGCAAGGGCCCAGTAGAAGAGATAATTATAAGATTATTACACTGAGAATTGTAATTAAAATTAATTCAGCCACCAGACTCTGAAAACCTTTTACCCCTTTATCTGCATCAAGAATTATGAGGCCTGCATTCAATGGCAGCCAGCATTAAATGGTTGCTAAAAATCTCACAATAAGACACAACTGTTATCTTTCTAATAAAAGACAACAATAATTTGATTGTCCATTGCACAAAATATGTCTATTAACAATTTCCAACAGTGAATATGCATGCATCACAGATGAGAGATTTTATTTTCAACTTTTTGCATTATTTAACAAAATTCTTTATTGGAAATGTTATAAATATATGTTATCTTAAATGGAATGTGTTTTTTTTACCTTGATTTTGCCTTGATTTAGCTTTGTTCCATTTTTCTTTGTTTTTAGCTTGACTTCACACATCATGTATCATATTTCATCTGAAGCATGCTTTTTGTGGGAACTGTGAGAAAACAAAGGTTTTGGTCATAGTGGAAATTACTTTAGGGACAGTAAAAATGTCTGTACATTTTGATAAAATTATCTCCATGCAATAAATATTTAAATGGTTTATGCTCTTTTCACTCTTTGTTTTGATTATTAAATAAATGTTATTTTTTGTGTAAAGTTTATTTTTTTTATATATAAATACTTTTTACACAATTTTTTAGAAACAAATATTTATGATGTATTTTCACATAATTTTAAAGGGATATTCCTAGTTCAAAACAAGTTAAGGTCAATTGACAGCATTTGTGGCATAATGTTGATTACCAAAAAAAAATAAATAAATAAATAATAAAAATAATAATAATAATAATAATAATTTAACTTGTACCTCCTTTTCTTTACAAAAACAAACAAAAATCTAGGTTACAGTGTGGCACTTACAATGTAAGTGAAAGGGGCCAAGTTTTGGAGGGTTAAAAGGCAGAAATGGGAAGCTTGTAATTTTATAAAAGCAATTACATTAATTCTTCTGTTTAAACGTGTAATATTTGAACAGTAAAGTTATTTAAATCGTCATTTTACTTTTACTGCTTTAAAAATGGATATAACTATACTTCAGAAACAGTGGGTATTTTAATGTTTATGGATTGGCCCTATTCACTTTATGTGCCTCACTGATCCCTCAATTTTTGCTTTTTTAAAGAAGAAGAGGGACAAGTAGAAATTAATTTTTGTGGTTATCAACATTGTCACAAATGCTGTCGATTGAGTTTAATTTGTATTGAACCTGGAATATTTCTTTAAGATTGAAAGTCTGTGCCTGGGACATATACATTAAAGGGCAAAGTAAAAAAATAAAAGTAGCAAAAATATTAATGATAAAGGCATAGTAAGTTTCCAAGACAGAATGTAAAAAATAAAAAAAATAAAAATTTAAAATCTGCTGGTTTTAATAAACACCTGAAGCATAAAAGAGCTTGTATTTGAAGAAACCCTTGAGTGTATTATATATTAAATTAGCAAAGTGTAGCCTATTTTGTCAGTATGTGTTTGAGTGTGTGATTATATGCACTAAGAAAGAGAGCCAGGTGGTGGAAGCCTGTTAGCCCCAAAACACCATGCTGCGTTTAGGGACAGGCCCAGTCATCTCAGCAGATGGGTTAAAAGCCGGACTCGCTTAGCAAACACATGGGTTCTGACAACACCTCAGGCCCAGTCTGTCCCACTAGTTGAGCCAGATCAACTAACAGAGGCTTGTCGCTCAAGCCAGGGCCTCCCTTACTGCCCCCAGGTGAGTGCATGAAATTCTCGCTTCAAGGGAAAAACATGTAAACCAGTGCCAAAGTCGCAGTGTCTCAGCTGGGTCAGACTCCTGTACTGGGGAATGCTATTTGGAAAATGGGCGCAAAAGAGAGGCTGAGGGAAACAGGGAGAAGGCTCAGGCATGGGAAACAGTCAGGTGTGGTTAAGTAAAAATTTGGCATTGAGTTGGGTTCAGGTGATCAGTATGGATTAGAGAAGCCTCTTAGGAGAGCCTATCTATGACAGTGGTTGTTTGTGAAGGTAGTGTTTGTGGTTCATCTTAAAATTGGGGTGTTTTTGAGAGGTATGAAACTGTATTGGTTTATTTGCTACACAATAAGCCAGTCATTTATCTAAATCAAAGCTTAATTAATCAAAAGTTCAAACTCAGCAATGCATGTTTTAATAATTTTGCACTGAAATCAGACAGACCACAACAAGTCTTTTCACAGATGCATATTGCACACAAAAAATGGCAAGAGCTATCTAAAATCACCAGTTCCAATCAAAATGGCTGGCTTTGAGCAACTTCCAGGAATAAGGACACACACACACACACACACACACACACACACATTTGCTGTGTTGTCTGTGAAATAATCAGTACTTATTACTTTTGAATGAACAGAAATTCTGATCATAGACAATTTTTTTTGCCATTTTTCGGTTTTTATATACCATTCATAGATACTGTATTATTCAAATTCATTTATTTTCCTAGTATATAGTATTTAATCTATGTCAGATAAACCTGCCCTTAAACGGGTATTGAGGTGGGGTGGAATAATAGGGTTCAAAACAGTGTTACTATGAATGCAAACTTTAATACAGTGAAAAAGACACTCTATTAGCAATTACATAAATATATATAAATAAATAAAAATTTCCAACATTTTGTTGAATGTCCACGTACTAAAATAAAATATTTGATGCCATGAGTGTACCTTCATTTACTATTACTATTATTTTGAATGGCCATGGAAAATGAAGCAATATGATAACAATTTTACCTGGTCACAAGTAGTCCATTAATTTACATGATGAACTTTCACCTTTTGCTGACCCTTTATGCTTCGCAGAGCTAATGTGTGCTTCTAAATCACTTGCACTAGCAACTGACACATACTGTAAGTGTCAGCTTTACATGTCATACATTCTGCTTCTCACAGATCTCGACCAGGATGAAAGCATCGGAATTTTTTGTGCAAATCTTCTGTAAATTTGCACTTTTGTGCATTGTTTCCACTCAGCTGTCATTTGCTGCTACTGTCAAGCAACTGTTTGATGCCGAACACAACAGCACTTCGCACGTTCACGGAGAGATTGACAGACAGGAATTTGGCCATTAGTTGCTGCAAGCCTCTTATAATTGACCAACTGTTGTGCGAGAAGGCGGGACTTACAAAGATGGGTTAAAGCAATGCAAATATGCGTGCGCACACACAATGAAGTATTAGACCAGATGCACATCATAATGCAACTAAAGTCGAATCCCGGACATTTTGGCAAATTTAGAAATCCCAGCCAGACACTTTTTTCAGGTCCGAAAAAGAGGACGTATGGTCACCCTATCTCACAGTGAAATCGGAAAGAGTAGGTTTACTTTTCTTTATGTAGCCAGTAGGTTGTAAATAACAACTTAGAATACAAAAATATCTTTTGGGGTTTTATTCTGACGGCTGTACATATATATATATATATATATATATATATATATATATATATATATATATATATATATATATATATATATATACACTACCGGTCAAAAGTTTTGAAACACTCATTCTTTATTATAATTTCTTTTCTTCACATTTTAGAATAATAGTAAAGTCATTAAAACTATGGAATAACATAAATGGAACCATGGGAATTATGTTGTGACTAAACAAAATCCAAAATAAATCAAAACTGTGTTATATTTTAGCATCTTCAAAGTAGTCACCCTTTGCCGAGAATTTGCAGACATGTACTCTTGACATTTTCTCAACCAACTTCTTGAGGTATCACCCTGGGATGCTTTTTAAACAGTATTGAAGGAGTTCCCATCTATATGTTGGGCACTTATTGGCTGCTTTTCTTTATTATTTGGTCCAAGTCATCAATTAAAAAAAAAACGAAAAAACATTTAAATTACATGTTAGATTTATAATGAAATAAATTAATATGGTGGCGCAAATATATTTTTGTCTACAAAACTAATTTCAAACATTTAAGCATACGCCTTCAGATCAAAAGATTTTTAAGATCATGGGAAACATTTCGGTCAAGTGTTTCAAAACTTTTGACCGGTAGTGTATATATATATATATATATAGTTGAAGTCAGAAGTTTATACACCTTAGCCAAATAAATTTAAACTCAGTTTTTCACAATTCCTGACATTTAATCGTAGAAAACATTCCCTGTCTTAGGTCAGTTAGGATCACTACTTTATTTTAAGAATGTGAAATGTCAGAATAATAGTAGAGAGAATGATTTATTTAAGCTTTTATTTCTTTCATCACATTCCCAGTGGGTCAGAATTTTACATACACTTTGTTAGTATTTGGTATCATTGTCTTTAAATTGTTTAACTTGGGTCAAACGTTTTGGGTAGCCTTTCACAAGCTTCTCACAATAAGTTGCTGGAATTTTGTCCCATTCCTCCAGACAGAACTGGTGTAACTGAGTCAGGTTTGTAGGCCTCCTTGCTCGCACATGCTTTTTCAGTCCTGCCCAGAAATTTTCTGTCGGACTGAGGTCAGGGATTTGTGATGGCCACTCCAATACCTTGACTTTGTTGTCCTTAAGTTATTTTGCCACAACTTTGTAGGTATGCTTGGGGTCATTGTCCATTTGGAAGACCCATTTATGACCGAGCTTTAACTTCCTGGCTGATGTCTTGAGATGTTGCTTCAATATATCCACATAATTTTCCTTTCTCATGATGCCATCTATTTTGTGAAGTGCACCAGTCCCTCTTGCAGCAAAGCACACTCACAACATGATGCTGCCACCCCCATGCTTCATGGTTGGGATGGTGTTCTTCGGCTTGCAAGCCTGACCCTTTTTTCTCCAAACATAACGATGGTCATTATGGCCAAACAGTTAAATATTTGTTTCATTAGACCAGAGGACATTTCTCCAAAAAGTAAGATATTTTTCCCCATGTGCACTTGCAAACTGTAGTCTGGATTTTTTATGGTGGTTTTGGAGCAGTGGCTTCTTCGTTGCTGAGCAGCCTTTCAGGTTATGTTGATATAAGACTTGTTTTACTGTGGATATATATGCTTGTTTACCTGTTTCCTCCAGCATCTTCACAAGGTTGTTCTGGGATTGATTTGCACTTTTCTCACTAAACTACATTCATCTCTAGGAGACAGAATGCATCTCCTTCCTGAGAGGCTGCGTGGTCCCATGGTGTTTATACTTGCGTACCATTGTTTGTACAGATGAATGTGGTACCTTCAGGCATTTGGAAATTGCTCCCAAGGATGAACCAGACTTGTGGAGGTCCACAATTTTTTTTTTCTGAGGTCTTGGCTGATTTCTTTTGATTTTCCCATGATGTCAAGCAAAGAGGCACTAAGTTTGAAGGTAGGCCTTAAAATAGATCCACAGGTACACCTCCAATTCAGTACACCTCCTATCAGAAGCTAACTGGCTAATTGTCAAAAGGCTTGACATTTTCCAAGCTGCTTAAAGGCACAGTTAACTTAGTGTATGTAAACTTCTGACCCATTGAAATTGTGATATAGTCAATTAAAAGTGAAACAATCTGTCTGTAAACAATTGTTGGAAAAATTACTTGTCATGCACAAAGTAGATGTCCTAAAAGACTTGCCAAAACTATAGTTTGCTAATATTAATTTGTGCACTCGGGTTTAATTTTGCCCCAGATGCTGTATTTTAGGTGATGGGGCAGTCATCATTGTGTATAAGAATAAAGTGAATACAAAAACTGAAATATGATAATGAAATCCATAATTGAAATGAAATATGGTTCAATGAAATACAGTAGAGGCTAATGTCAAAAGAAAATACAAACAGTGCATTAGCCTAACCACATGCATCAACACATACTTAATACATGCTTATTTCATTCACAGCACCTTATGCACTTCAGTACTTGCTCAAACCACTCAAATCATCTTACTGTATGCATTTAACACATGCTTAAATCACTCAAAGTATTTTATGCATTTTTATACAGGCTTTAAGGACATGTATAACAGTTTAAAACACTAGAATTCTCATTACACATGTTTTCACATATAACACGTATTACACTTATTCACTAAACTGGAAACACTCTGGGCTGTAAATCATTAAATAAGATATGATTAATTCAAAATTTACATACCCAGTTCTCACATGTGCAGAAAACGTGGTCAAACTCCACACATGCACTCCATATTCATCCTTCAAAAAATACCCATAACAAACACTCAGTTTTAACACATGACTCTTCTGAACACATATTTAAGTAATTTATCAGCCTTTTGTGTAAAATTTGTATGTTTACCCAAATAATTCTCAACCAATGAACAAAACTGGGAGCTCTCCTGCACAACGCATGCGCTCAAGAAACTCTTACATCAACGGAAGGTTGCTTTTGCACTGATGTTCCCGGCCAAATTGTGAATAGATACTAAGAATGGCCACAAAATATTTACATGCCCACAGCAAGCAATGTCCTTCATAAAGTCAATCGACTGAGTAAGTTATTGTGTGATGCAGCCAACTGGACCTGACTCACTGAAAATTCACTTGTTCGTCCAAGGAAACACTCCTTCAGAACAGTTTGTGGATGAATCTGCACGTTATTTGTTCTTATGCCTCCTATTGTTTGGAGTTTGTTTTCTGGAATATTTCTTGTAATCATTGGAGTGATTAAGGTACTTGTTGCTCTTGTGTATCAGCCAAGTGAGCCTGACTCACTGAACATTCACTTGACTGTCCGAGGAAACTGAGTGTCTTTTTTGTTTCTTTTTGTGCGGCTAGAGTTTGTTTTGTGGAGGAACACACCTTCGGAACAGTTATGTGGATGAATATCCACGTCTTTGTGTTTATCCCGCCTATTGGCTGGAATTTGTTTTACAGATTTCTGTTGTGTAATTCTGTCTCACAAAATTTGTATAGAAGCACCAGACTTGAGCAGTCTGATGGCAAAGTTGTCACGGGGGCTCTCGTAGATATACATGGACTGTTTGAGTTTAGAAGTATGGACGCCGGTTGGCGCTGTCGTGCATGGGGTTAATGCACACATTTTTCTTTTTTCTGTTTTTTTTTTTTGTTTTTTTTTTTGGTTCTGGGGGAAGTTCGGGGTTTGTTTGTTGCTCTAATGTTGAAATGTGGTCTTTATAATTTTGTTTTTGACACACAATTACACAATATTATTTCTAATATGTCAAAATGTCACACATTAACATGAGCAGATTGTCTCTCTCCACATGGAATGTGAATGGGTTGGGGCACCCCATAAAAGAAGGAAGGTTATTTATTTTCTTAAATGCAAGAAATATGATATAATGTTTCTTCAAGAAACGCATTTTTCCCCACAGGAAGCCGAAAAATTTGGGAAGATATGGGGTGGATATGTTTTCTTTAGTGCTGGTGAGTCATTACATTGATAAGTAAACATCTACAATTCAAATGTCTCAAACAGAATGATGATAAATTAGGAAGAGTCATTATTGTTTTAGCAGAAATTCAGGGGCAAAGGTTGATTTTGGCTAATATTTACACACCTAACGTTGATGATCAAGGCTTTTTATAGATCTTGAAGGGATGTTACAAGCCACTGGCACCCCTCATGATATAATATTGGGAGGAGACTTTAATCTTTTGATGGACTCAGTCCTTGATCATAGTGAAGCAAAAGTGTGTAAGCCCCCTAGAGCAACAGTGATGCTTCACAGGATGTATAAAAATCTTGGTCTTACAGAAATTTGGAGACTTTTGAACCCATCTGGTAGGGACTATACATTTTTTTTTTCATCAGTCCATAAGATTTAATCTAAAATAGATTTTTTTTTATATCTAAGTCAGTCATTTCATCTGTTGTGGATTGCTCAATTGGAAACATATTAGTCTCATATCACACCCTGGTGTTTTTCGAGGTGTTGCCACATACGAAGAAAATGAAATATTATAGTTGGCGCTTTAATGTATCCCTTTTGAAAAATCCTGAATTCCAACAAATGTTAAAGGCTGAAATCAATGTTTATATGGAGACCAACTGGTCCTCAGCATCCTCTGTGGGCGTGGCTTGGGAGGCACATAAGGCAGTTCTTAGGGGTTGGATAATACAGTATGCCTCATTCATCAAAAAATCCAAAGCACAAGAACTCGTGGAGTTGGAAGGGAATATTAAAAGCGCCGAATGTCGTCTGATGGCCTCAGAGAATTGACCGGATTGAAATACAGATATAATACTATTTTGTCGCAGAAGGTGGAGTTTTGGCTATTCAGGGAGGGGGACAAAGCAGGGAAGCTTTTGGCTAGATATATAAAGCAGAGAGAGTCTTTTTCTACCATTCCCTTAGTGAAATCTGCTGGTGGTGAAATATTTACCTCAGCCATTGATATTAATAATGCTTTAAAGAATTCTGTCTTGATCTTTATAGTTCCACATCTTTGTCTACCGATGAAGATATTAGAAACTTTGTGGAACCATTAGAACTCCCTAAACTGACGACTGAGCAAAACAATTCTCTTGATTCTGAGATAACCTTGGAGGAGCTTGGCGAGGTAATTAAGGCCTTTCCTACAGGCAAGGCTCCAGATGGTTTTGCCACAGACTTTTTTAGATCTTATGCTACAGAACTGGCTCCACTTTTGTTAGAAGTTTATATGGAATCATTAAAGAATGGAAAGCTTCCGCCAACCATGACACAAGCCTCGATCAGTCTGATTCTTAAAAAGGTCAAAGATCCAAGTGAGTGTAAGAGTTACCTTCCAATTTCCCTAATCCAGCTAGACACACAAATATTGTCAAAAATTCTGGCTAACCGATTAAGTAAAGTTTTGACATCTCTTATACATACAGATCAGGTGGAGTTTATTCGGGGCCACAGCTCTTCTGATAACATTAGGCGTTTCATCAATATTATGTGGTCAGTGGCGAATGATCAGATTCCGGTCACGGCTATCTCACTTGACGTCAAAAAGGCGTTTGATATTGTAGAATGGGATTATCTTTTTAAGATTTTGGAAATATATGGGTTCGGGAATACTTTTATTGGATGGATTAAGTTACTTTATAGACACCCGTTAGTGGTTTACAAACAAATGGATTAATTTCAGATTATTTTACTCTGGATAGGGGCATCCAGTAGGGTTGCCCTCTTTCCCCATTATTGTTCTGTCTTGCCCTGGGACCATTAGCAGCCGTGATAAGAAAGGAGGATGATTTTCCAGGGGTGATGGCAGGAGGTGTGGAGCATAAGCTTCTGCTTTATGCAGATGATATTTTATTATTCGTCTCTGACCCTTCTAGATCTATGCCTTGCCTCCACAGAATTATTAATTCCTTTTCTAAATTCTCAGGATACAGAGTTAATTGGTCACAATCCGAAGCTTTGGCTCTGACAGCGTACTGCCCGATTACGGCTTTTCAGCCGTGTGCCTTTCAGTGGCCCAAACAGGGCATTAAGTATTTGGGTATTTTCTTCCCAGCAAATTTTTGTGATTTAGTTACAGTTAATTTTGATAAATTAATAAAATTTAATAAAAAGGTTTTCGAGCAATGTGGGCAGGTGGGCTTCATTACATTTATCGATGATTGGGAAGGTTAATGTTATTAAAATGAATTGTATTCCAAAATTCAATTACCTGCTACAGTCACTCCCTATAGATGTCCCCCTCTCTTATTTCAAGCAATTTAGCATAGCGAAGTCCTTCATTTGTAATGGGAAACATTGCAGATTACATTTCAGTAAGCTGCATAGGCCGACTGATAAAGGTGGTCTAGGCCTACCTAAGATTTTGTTTTATTATTATGTGTTCGGTCTCAGACATTTGGCACATTGGTCATTTCCACCTGAGAGAGCCCCTCCCTGGTTTTGTATTGAACATGAAGTTCTTGCCCCTATTTCACCATTGCAAAGCCTTTCTATCAAACTAACCAGAGAAGTTAAATTACACCCCGTTATCTCGCATTTACACTCGGTATGGACAAAAGAGTCCAGAGTGTTTAATTTGGACATGTATTTAAATGTTGCCTCAAGTTTATGGCTTAACCCCAAATTATGTATTAATAAGTCCCCTTTCTGCAGGTCAGAGTGGATTGTGAGGGAGGTTAATACACTCGGTGACCTATATGAGAGTGGAGTGTTGAGATCCTTTGAAAATCTGGTTCAACATTTTGGGATTCCCAGATCTCAGTTCTTTAGATATTTACAGCTGTGCCACCTGCTTTGTACTATTTTTGGGAGTAGCATACACCCCCCTAGAGTGGTAAATACTCTGGGAGTGGTGATTACTGCTTTTGGAAAAGGTCATGAGGCATCAGTGTATTACTCCCTGCTAATTCAGAGTCTGGGGGACAGAGCTTCTTTCAAGAGATTATGGGAGAAAGATTCAAACTTGGTATTGGAGGAGGGAGAGTGGGCTAGGATTCTAAAAAACATCAAGTCTGCATCTAGAGATGCAAGGGTGCACTTTATGCAATTCAAGATTTTACATTGATTCTATTGGACCCCCTCTAGATTGTATAGGCTTGGTCTTAAAGACACACCCACCTGCTAGCGATGCCAGTCAAAGGATGGAGACATAACCCATGTCTTTTGGGGGGGTGTTAAGGTCCAGGAGTTTTGGTTGAAGGTTCAGAGTCTTGTGTTCAGATGTATTAGGCACTCGGGTTTCATTTTGCCCCAGACTCTGTATTTTGGGTGATGGGGCAGTCATCGATGTTGAGAATAGACACATGAAGAGTTGGGTCCTAACCAGCATCATGATCGCCAGACAGATTCTTTTAAGGGGTTGGAGGTCGGCTGGAGCACCCTCATTTCAGGAGTGGTGCTCGGAGATGGGGAGGGTGGCGGCCTTTGAAGAAGAGTCTTTTAGAAGACTAAGGAGATTGAATTTATTTATGGAGAAATGAGGCGGATATCTGACGTTGCTGGACGTGTGATTATTATTATTTTTTATTTTATTTAAATGTTTTTATTATTATTTTTGTGTGTGTGTGTGTGTCTATAATCATGTGTATATACTTATATGTGACCACAGGGATGTTTGTTGGGGGTCATGGCAGGGTTGGTGATTGGGAGAGGAGGGGGTGTGTGGTTGTGGGGTTTAAATGCTGATTCCATGTGTTTTGCTCTTCTTTATTTAATGTAGGTATCAATAAAAAATCAATCAATAAATAAATAAACATTATGCCGCAAATGTTAAAAAAATAAAAATTCAAATGTTGGAGGTTCAAATGTAACTTCAGAATCATGCTTGTCACTGATCATGCAAATGTGATTACTTCCTGCTTTCAAGGCAGGATGTTTGTGGTGGAAGTATCTGTTTGACCAACCAATGGAAAATGGGGTGAATGTTCTGGAAACCTGTTTGAAAATTAATTATTTGAAATGTGGACACTTTTTCTGTTTGAAAAATAATTATTCCTGCAATTCTGTTTGTTTATGTTAATGATGCAGAAATTGCTCACTTCAATGATTAGTCATATCAGTCCAGTACACAACATACATTTTTTGCTAATAGTAAAGTTAACCTAATATAAATCTTTATAGATAACATTTGTTCCAGTTTAATCCAATTACATTAAATCATAAGAAACACTTTCACTATAAAAAAGCATTCATCATAGTGATGGGTGTTAGTGTTGCTAATATCAGCGTGTCAGTGCTATGTGAACTGACTGTGCTCTGAGTATGGATTAAAACAATGTTCGAACTTCTGATGTTTCTGTAACATTCTTGCTTGAGTTGTTTACAATCTTTATTTTTAGCAACACAGAAGTTATTGCATTGGCCTTAGGTTAGCCAAAAACTTGCATCAGCTTTTTAAATTGTTTTTATATTGGTAAATCTCATGAAACAGAAACTCTAGAAGACTTTTCCTGGTCATATTTCACCCCAAAATAAAAATAAATAAATAAGAAATTATATTTAGCTTATAGATAGTAAAGCCTATTTTTAACATCATTAAAAAAGTTCTTCTTTAGTAATTATGACAGATTTTGTACTTCTTTTTTGAACATATTTAAAAAAATATATATATTTTTATTGATAGAAGGATTCATTGTACTGTGCTTATCCCAGGCCACGGGGGCACTCCCTGCGAACAATAAATATATAAAATAATAATTACATAATACATTAATAGCAACTTGCTTGATCTGAGCATATGTACTGTATGTGACAAATAGGTGTCATTTTAAAGCTTAGAATCTGGACTTTACAATGTATATAGCTGATCTTACCAATTATTAAATAATGCTTTTTAACTGGCTGACAAATAAGAACTGGGCTGCCCCGCGATCACATCGCTTACAGAAGCTCTGAATGGTTTCATAACACTCAGCCTTTTGCTGTTTTGTATTTGTGCAAGGCCACATCGCAATTTCATTCTTAATTCAGTCAATCATGCAGCCTTAATGGATAACATATGGATGTTTCAGAGGTCAAAGTCTGCAGGTTTAAATGTACAAGTAAGTGCCACTTTTGCAACTGTCACATCAGCAAACGCTGTTTTTTCCTCATTAATGTGAAATTGACAAAGAATATGAATCAAATATGACATGTTCTGAGGAGTGCCAACTCTACATTATGTGGGTATTATTATTTCTGGATTGAGTATTAAAATTCACAGTTTTTAAAGAGTGTTTGGTCTCCAAAAACTGTTATATTATCACACTATCTCTGTGTCTGATTTAGAACAGGCGGAGCTGTAAATCTAACGACCCATAGATAAAGTCAACCATTATTTTTATCCTTCTAGTTAAAATCTGACAGTGTAACTAATCAAGGCTGGCAAGTGACCATGGTATAAGTGGCATAATCCATGGTCATGTGTGTATTAAACGATTTGAATGCACTTTGCTTTGGGTGGTTCGCCTCCACGTTGTGCATTAAATTCGTTTAATGCACCTAGCCGTGGGTTATCCCTTACATATTCAAAATATATTATTTTGGGGTGGAATGTGACCTTGGCATTTTTTTGTGAGATTTACCCACATAAGTTTGGTCATAATGCATAATGGTAAAACAATGATTTACAGTATAAATAAACTGAATAATGGTTATGGCACACTGCTGTTCCCTGACATTATAATCAACATATTATTAGTATTTAAATCTTATCTATATTCATATACTGTAATCTGTAAATCAGTACTTGTGTTGGCATTTCATCAGTTCAAAACACTCATTAATAGATTTCAATTTAGATTTGATTGATGGAAAGGCTGTTCCATGTCTCAGCAGCAGTTGTTGTTTGTGATAATAATTTCTTGATAATTGTCCTTTCAAAATATTCTTAATATTCTAGGGCATTCAATGCTGAGATGATATCCCTTAAATTTCCCTTAAAGCATCTTATCAGTATCACACTAAATCATTGCTTGGAGGTATTTTCAGAGCGTGTAAATTCATCAAGATGACGTTCAGTAAGGTCACCATTAATCCCCTGCACTCTGTCTGTATTCTGCTTTGTGGCGTCCTGTGAATGATAATGCACCATCAGAAATGATCAAGAAGAGATGCATGCTCACACAAACACACACACACACACACACACACACACACACATACACACACACACACACACACACACACACACACACACACACACACACTAGATTTGCTTTCAGTCCCTGTGGGTCATTGTGACTGAGGATTATCACAATGTCAATTCAGTTCTCTTGTGTACAGAACGATCGTGATTGTAGAGGAAAAACTGATCTGACAATCAAAATCTCACAGCATTTGCCTGTCACAAGAACTCTGTACTTCTGTTGAGATTGTAACTGCATCTTGTGGCTTGACCCGACAATTGATTTAGTATTAAAAATCCATATACATAAAAAAAACAATTTGGCAGCCCTGTCTGACAAATATCTTGAAAGCCTGACCTTTGAGCATTTTATATGCATGATCATGTGATTGATGTTTTTTTTTTTTTTTTTTTTTTTTCTTAATCATAATAAATAAATCTTAAAGGGATAGTTCACCCACAAATGTAAAATCGGTAATTTACTCACCCTCATGTCATTGCATATTCATTTTACTTTCTTTCTTTCATTGGAACACAATTCTGAATTATGTACTTGCTACTGTTTTCAATAAAATAAAAACAAAAAGTATTTTGAGGTTCCAAAAAGGACAAAAAAGCACCATAAAAGCAACATAAAAGTAGTCCATACAAATCATGTGCTACGTTGCAAGTGTTCTGAATCCATATGAAAGCTCTGTATGAGCAGCATACCAAAGCTTAAGTCATTATTCATTGAAAATCTTATCCTCCACCATTAATCTCAAATCTTCTTCATGCATGCATATATTTAAATTTACTCCTTCAAGACGGGTCTAACTAAATTCTCCTTGATCTTGCATGTCTCAAAACTAAACATACTGTGCAAAGTTTTAATAATTTGATTAGAGAGCTATAGAGGCCAAGACTTTCATGAACTAATGGTCTGTTCCTTATGCAAAGCGTTCATATGGCTTCAGAAGTCTTGAAATATTGTGCATAAGTTGAATGACACTAAGGATGCATTTTTTGGTCTTTTTGTGTTCCAAGGAAGAAAAAATTGGTGTAAAACGACATGAGGGTGAGTAATTGGAGTCTGATGCATTAACATTACGTGATCATGGCAAAAAAAATTCACGAAACGAACTTATTACACATTAAGCTGCAGTTTTCCAGTAAAATGTCCAGTGTGGGGTGAAAAAAATTGAGTGAAATGGTGTCGTAATCAGACAAGGTTTTAAGGTAATTACTAGATGTTTTAATGAATAAAATGTACCTCCCAAACTTTAAACTTTAACCTAAACCTAACCAAAAGTGATCTAAAATCAAATGAGAGATAGACACAGAACAGACATCCTTACCCTAAACCAGCACCTTAACCTGACCGATAGTGTCCAAAAATAAAATGAGAAATGAAAGCAACCATGTCATCTCGTGTCACTTCTATGACACTCTTGTCTCATGTGAGCTTGCATGCTTAACTGGTCATGAACCTGGTACTTCAAAGTCAAAAATCCAACACTCTATCAGGTGAGCTACCACAGAAGCTAATCACATTGGAATAAGTGTGTAAATGTAAATGAGTCTGTAATATAACCTTTAAAATGTATCGTTTTTCAAAAGAAGCATTATAGTAAAAGTGTTTCGATGTCATAATATCACAGTGTGTGAGTAATAGTGTGAAAAATATTGGTGTATAAAGTCATAATCAGCTGTTGTAATCATGATTTGTGTGAAAGTGAATAAAACGCACAGTTGTTGTAGTATTGTTCATTTCACCAGGAACCTGCAACGAAATGTAGAATGTGGCACGTAAAAGTTAAGTCATTTTTATTTGTATAGCGCTTTTCACAACACACATTGTTTCAAAGCAGCTTTACAGGAAATCATGCATCAACAAAAACATGAAACTGTAATATCTATGAAGACTTAGAGTGATCATTGTGTAGATTGATTAAATATGATTGTAAATTGTGTATAAAAATTAAATAATTAAATAATAATTGTATTTAGAACCCCTGTGAGTAAGCTGAAGGCGACTGTGGCAAGGAAAACTAAACTTCATGAGATGTTGTTTAATGGAGAAAAATAATCTTGGGAGAAACCAATCTTACGGCGGGGGCCAGTTCCCATCTGGCTAAACAACATGAATATAATGCCAATATTAGTTATTTGTGTGAAGTGCAAGTCATGGTTTAAAATGTGTAAATTAAGTAAGCGTTAACATCCAGTGTTTAAAAAAAAAGAAAAATATTTTTTATTAACTTTAAGATTAATGAATAATGTCTTTGAAGTCCATCCTGGATTAACTGCAGAAGTTCACATAGATGCATTGTCCTTTGTTAGTTGGCTGATGAAGGCTTTTGTTGGCAATTAAATGATAGTCTATGTATTCCATTTCAAGAGTGTAGTCCATCAATAGACAAAGGTGATGCAGGCAGAGATCAATGAGGTGCATCGCAATTCAACCGGCAGGTCATTTTGGTGAGGTTCGGTGGGGTCCATCCTAAATCCAAGGTTCAGGCAGTGGCATATGAAGTATCCCATGTCTTACAGTTGGAGTTGGCATCAGTTCATCCTCTGAAGTCAAAAGACTGAAGTGATGTCTGGCTAGCACCGGCTGTAGTTTGTTGATACGTAGTAGTGGAGTCCGACAACAAGCAGGAATGGAGCTGGATCTGGCCTGCTCTGGTAACTTCGGTATATGAATCCCAAGGTTGAGACATGGAAACAAATAGAATAATATTAGCGTAGATGCCATTCAATTTTATGCAGAGTTATAGATCATGATAAACATTTCTGGTTATGGCAGACCTAACTAAAGCAGCCCAATTGTGAGTTGATGGATAAATTAGGTATATGCCTGGCTAAATAGATGAGTCTTTAGTCTAGACTTAAACGGAGTGAGTGTGTCTGCATCCCAAACAGTGTTAGGGAGACTATTCCATAGTTTAGGTGCCAAATATGAAAAGGATCTACCTCCTTTTGTGGATTTTGATATTCTTGGAATTATTAACAAGCCAGAATTTTGTGATCGTAATGAATTTGATGGAATATAGCATGGTAGAATGTCACTTAAGTACTGTGGAGCTAGACCATTCAAAGCTTTGTATGTAGTTAACAGAATTTTAAAATTAATATGAAATTTAACAAGTAGCCAATATAACAATGATAAAATTGGGATAATATGATCATATTTCTTGGTTGTAATCAGCACTCTGGCAGCTGCAATTTGAACCAATTGAAGTTTATTTATTGAACTTGCTGGACATCCTCCCAGTAATGAATTACAATAATCTAGTCTCGAGGTCATGAACACATGAATTAGTTTTTCGTCATCAGCAACAGAAAGCATGTGTCGTAATTTAGCAATATTTCTGAGGTGGAAGAATGCTGTTCTACAAACACTAGAAATTTGATTTTCAAAGGACAGGTTGATATTAAGTATAACCCCTAAGTTCTTTGTTGTAGAAGACGACGTAACCATCCATCCATCGAGAGCCAAATTATATTTTAGGGACTTATTTTTAGAGGTTTTTGGTCCAATAATAAGTACCTCTGTTTTGTCAGAATTGAGTAGAAGGAAATTTCATTGATAGACTCTGCTAATGATTCCTGATAATATCTCCCAGGGGAATGTATAAGGAGAAAAGCAGAGGCCCTAAAACTGATCCCTGTGGCACTCCATATTTAACATTTGTTTGATTTGACAATTCCTCGTTTACACATACAAAGTGGTAGCGGTCTGATAAATAGGACCTAAACCTTGCTAATGCAAGTCCACTAACATAATTCTCAAGCCTATTCAAGAGAATGTCATGATCTATCATGTCGAAGGCAGCATTAAGATCTAAAAGCACTAGAAGAGAAATGCAGCTGTGATCAGATGATAAGAGCAAGTCATTTGTAACTCTGATAAGTGCAGTCTCTGTACTGTGATGGATGGGGCCTAAATCCTGACTCAAATTGTTCATATATACTATTTCTCTGAAGAAATGAACATAGTTGGGAGGACACTACCTTTTCTAGTATTTTAAACATAAATGGTAGATTTGAAATCGGTCTGTAATTAGCCAATTCTCCAGGATCAAGCTGTGGCTTCTTAATGAACGGTTTGATAACTGCCATTTTAACATTTCTTGGGAAATGTCCTAAGGATAGCGAGGAGTTAATAATATTAGGAAGTGGTTCTGAAATTACAGGGAATAACTCTTTTAAGGGCTTAGTTGGGCTTTTGATTTTTTGACAAGTTTTGTTAGCTCTTCATGACCTATGACAGCGAATGATTGAAGTTGCTCATGAGGAAAATTATGAAACACTGTTTTCTGAGGTGCTGTGACAGTTGATTGCATAGTTCCAATTTTATTTCTGATTATTTCAATTTTATCAGTAAAGAAATTCATGAAGTCATTACTATTGTGCTGCGACAGAATATCTGGTTCAGTCAAATCTTTATTCCTAACCAATTTAGCAACAGTAATGAATAAACACCTAGGATTGTTTGCTAAAATATGCTGACCTGGCAGCTTTTAGTGCCTGTCTGTAGCTACAGACACTATCCTTCCATGCACCACGAAATACCTCTAATTTTGTATTCTTCCACTTGTGTTCCATTTTACAAACTGCTCTCTTGAGAACATGTGTGTGATCATTGTATCATGGTGCAGGGCTTTTTTCTTTAATTTTCTTTAATCGAAGGGGGGCGACACTATCAAGAGTGCTAGAGAAGACTATATTTATATTTTCTGTTATTACATCAAGTTCTTCTAGACTTTTTGGTTTACTGAGTATGTGAGACAATTCTGGAAGATTATTAGTGATGCTATATTTAGTGGTCGAAAGAATAGGTCTACCTGAACGATAGTGTGGTGTAGATTGAGTGACACAGCTGATCACAGCAAACAAGAGATGAGGTAATGATCTGAGATGTCATCGCTCTGTGGTAGAATTTCTATAGTATCAACATCAAGTCATTTGGCAGAATTAAGTCTAGCATATGAATATGGCGATGAGTTGGTCCTGTCACATTTTGTCTGACTCCAAGAGAGTTTAGAATATCGATAAATGCTAATCCCAATGTGTCATTTATATTATCTATGTGAATGTTGAAGTCACCAACAATTAAAACTCTATCTACATTAACTACTAGATCTGATAGAAAATTTGCAAATTCACCAAGGAAACCAGAGTATGGCCCAGGTGATCTATATACTGTAGCAAGGGCAAAAGATGACAGAGATTTTTTATTTATATCTGACGGTGTCACATTAAGCATTATTAGTTCAAAAGATTTAAAACTTATATCCTGTCCTCTGAGTAACACATAAAACTTCACTGTAAATTGTAGCAACAAATCCTCCTCGATCATTCAGACAAGGCTCATGTTTATAACAATAATCTGGGGGAGTAGATTCATTTAAACTGGTTTAAACCAGGTTTCAGTCAAACAGAGCTATCCAAACTATGATCTGTAATAATTTAATTTACAATTAGTGCTTTGGTAGAAAGAGATATAATGTTTAGTAGCCCTACCTTTATATGATATTTATCTTCAAATTATTATTATAATTTTTTTTTTTCAAGTTTGACCTTAATAAAAACTTTGTGAGAGTTTTGTGTTTGGTAGTTCGGGGAACAGACACAGTCTATATATTACATTTAGGTGATACAGTCTCTATATGATGTAGTTTATGTGACCTGTGTGATGTCTCAAGGCAGCTAGCAGATGTTTGGATTAACCAGATTGTCTGCTTCCTGACCTGGGCCCCAGTTAGTCAAATACTATCACTATTAAGACTATGAGCCAAATTACTAGAGGAGAGTGGCACCTTCCCTGAAGGGATGGAGTCCGTCTCTCTTTAGCAGGTCAGGTCTACCCCAAAAACTCTTCCAATTGTCTATAAATTCTATGCTATTCTCCGGACACCACTCAGACATTCAGCCATTCAGTGACACTAATCTACTATAAACCTCATCACCATGATGAGCAGGGAGGGGGCCAGAGCATATTACAGTGTCTGACATCAGCATATTACAGTGTCTAATATCGTTTTTGCAAGTTCACACACCTCTTTAATATTATCTTTAGTGATCTCTGACTGGCGAAGCCGAACATCGTTAGTGCCGACAAGAATAAAATTTTTAGAAAATCTACATTTAGCATTAGCCAGTACTTGTAAATTTGATCTGATGTCAGACGCTCGAGTCCTGGAAATGCATTTAACAATGTTGGCTGGAGTCTCTTTTTCCACATTCTTTACAATAGAATCAACAATTAAGGCTCTTTCAACATGATTCTCAGTAGGAGCATCACTGAGTGGGGAGAATCGATTGGAAACCCTAACAGGAACGAGAGAGTGGTGTCGCTTTGCTGAGCGAGTATGCCGGCAAGATGTCACCCAAACGCCCTGCTGCGGGGGCTCTACAGCTGGAACCAATGTGTGTGTTGCTTGCTGTTCAACCCGCAACCGAAACAGTACCTACCGGCTTCTCTTTCTCACTGACCTCCACTAGCATTCGGATGTGTGTCTCTAACTTTTTAATCTTCTCCATCAGCCTGACTAATTCCTTACATTTATCACATGTGAATCCCTCACTACTGATGGAAGAAGCTATAGTAAACATGTGGCATGCAATGCAGGAAAAAATACCATGAGTGGATGCCATGACTTACCGCAGTTGTTTGTTGTTGTTATGGTTGTTCTTCAGCAGCGAGCGTTTGAGATCGATGTGGTTCGATGTGGTTCCTAATCAGCATGTTTGAGATCGATGCAATAATCCATGTAAAACACAGTGGAGAAAACGCATGCACGCAGTCGAAATGCGAGATGTAGACAAGCAGAAAAAAATTAAAAGGAAAAAGAGAGAAACGGGTGTGCGCGGTAAAATACACACAGTTGAAACAGTAGAAAAGCGGAAAAACCCGAAGCACGCGGTAAAATGGCAAAGGATAAAACGATGAACATGAATAAGAAATAATAAACAATGCTAAGCAGGCTAGCAAGCTACAAGCACAGACTCATGCAGCGTGCCGGCAGCAACCAGAACAGTTTGCAAAAATGTAGTTATAGTATTGTTTATTCACTAGGTTGAGTAATTGATCACAGAACTTTTACATTTTTGGGAGAACAATTCCTTAAACTTATTTTAATGAGCACTTCCCATAAATCATACATTTTGAGGCAAATCTTGGCTTTGTTTCATATTACACAATTCACCATCATTAAAAGTAACTGGAAATCATTCCAGTAAATACAATAATGTTTTTTTGATTTAATTTTTTTAAAGGACCATTCTTCTAGTTTACCACTGTTTTAAATTCCACAGCAGTTGACAGGAGGGTTTGTGTTGTTGATTTGCTTAATTTGAAGAGATTTTGTTTCAGTTCCATGGGGGCTTTCTATAATACTAGTGTGAGGGCAGTGCTGTGGAAGAGTTGGATGAGTGACAGCTCAGAGGTGGAGGAGAGCTTCGACTAAAGCCTAATTCCCAGTCACAGGTGTGTGTCAGAGCCAGAGAGCCTGGAGCCAGCCGCTGAGGGAGGGAGCACAGGTGGCTGGGAGCAGGCAGAGGAGATGGGGCAGCAGGCTAGCATGTGGCACTGATCCAGACTCTGCTGCAACATATGCCGGGGTTTGAAGAGAGCAGGGCGTAGGCAACACGACCTAGTGTGAGAGATAGTGAGAGAGTGCATGAGTATGCATCTCTGTGGGAAAGAGAGATACTGTCCTTAGACAATGTTTCAAAAATGAAGGAGCTGAAAAAGAAGGAAAGAGCTGGAGATCAGCTGTCCATTCCATTATGCCAAAAGAACTTGCAATGCAATATTATAATGTTACACATAATTAACAACAATGGTAACAAAAGGATAGTGTTAAAGTTTTAGGTAAGATGAGGTTTTAGTCTTTGCTTCTGTGTAAATGAAATAATGCATTAGAGCTACTTTGCTGTTGTCATGACACACACTCAGCACATCAACACATCATCAATGTGCAGTGTAAATGGTTAAATACAGTATTTAAATACAGTATTTACAAGTAAGACAAGACTAATCACATTTCAGGATGCATATAGGTGTATGAAAGAAGACCAATTTCAATACATTATGTAAATATTATGATGATTTTATCACTGTTGATAACATTTTGAACACTGAACATTCATCAAAGTCAAACTTTAATCTTAATTTTTTTGAAATGTCAAAAGTTTACAAAAACAAAAAATAGATATCACACCAAAGGTTAAAATTGTTTACAAAATAAACATTGATTAGATTGGTTCGGTCTGAATTACTTGCAGAATTTGAATACTTTGGGCTAGGGGCAATGTTGGGTAAGTTACTCAAAGTAATCCACTACAAATCACTAATTACTTTTATAAAAAATTGTAATCAGTTTACTGATAACTTTATCAAAAAGCACTCACATTACTTATTACTTCAAGGGGGTAGGTTTGGTCTGAAAGTTGGTAGGGACATATTGCAAGGAATAATATTCAAAATGTTGGTTTTAAGAAAATGCGAGAAAATCAGTCTGGTAATATAGACAAAATAACATTATTACCTCATTATCAAGTCTAATTTCATTTAACAAGTCTAATTTCTTATTTCTCTGCCCCACCATATATTAGCTTTTTTCATTTCGAAAGAATAAACAAATCAAACACTGACCACTAGGGCTGCATGGTTTGGAGGAAAAATGCGACATGAAATAAACTTGGATAAAGTGACAGCAATATGCGATGTGATAAACCTAAGATTAATGGGTCAAAATCAAATGTTATATTTTTCAAGAAGATTTACCTCGAGAAAAATATATCCAAGGGACATGAAGTGACATTCTGTAAAATGTATTGTTCAAATGGAAATCTAAACAAATGATAAATTAACAATTACGTTTGCAAAAAGACATCACAGGATAAACAAATTATGGGGAGAATTGAGTATTTATATTTTCCCCAATTAATGCTTTTCAACTCCCCTCAATCCCACATAATCTTTTCTCATATTGCTTATTTATATGTGCTTACATTTTATTTGAAAAAGTAGGCCACCTGAACAAAGTAGGCTTTAGGCTTAAAACTAATGACTTAATGATTATACTAAGGACCTTTAATAGATGTTCAAATGAAAATAAAAACATTCAAGTTGGTCTGGACATTTCCAATATTCTGAAAGTGGATAGGGACATGTCTCTATCATCCCTACCTAAATCTACATCTTTGCTTTACTTTTAAGTTACTTTCTGAAACACTTTTCAGAGAAATTATTATTTATTTTTTTTTATTTTATTTTTATTTTTTTTATGCTCAATGAATTCACAATAATATCTATATTTCCTTGTTCATTGTTGTTTGAAAGTCATACACTCAGCATCAAACATTTCTCCCTTGTTATGGGGTGCACACCCTTCCGCTGTTGGAGAAACGCATAATACATAATATTATTTTAGAACTGTACCCAAGTAATGTACTTGTAATGTATTTAAGTCAATAACTGTAATCTAATAACAAGAATTTACACTACTACTCTTTTGTACTAAAAAGGTAATTAGATTACAGTAACTAATTACTTTGTTAACAGATTACATCCATCACTGGTTTGGAATGCATTAAAACCCTAAACAGAATGTTTAACATCTTAATGACGGGTGGGTCAAAAATGACCCACTTGCGTATTTATTTACATTTAATTTATGTTTAATGCATGTTTAAACTGTGAAATTCTAAACTAATATTGACATCCAATATATCATTTGAAAGATTTGAGTCTCAAGATTTTATATTTTAAAGAGATTTTGACGATCACAAAGGTACAACAATAAGATTTTATTAAACGTGTCAAGAGTGAAAATCAAAACATGGAAAATGAAACCAGAAGTTCTAACCTTTATTGTCTTCCAGCCAAACAGAGATGAGCACAATCCTCAAAACTTATGTATGCTTTTCATTGCAAGAGTCTAATAAATAAAATCTATTTGAGATTTTAGTCCAAAAATGTACAAATATGAAGAAATATTGATCAATCTGTCTTTGTTCAGGTTTTACATATTCAACACGTTATCATTCATGTACATTCTCTGCGAAATCTTGCACTCTATGTAGTGTTTCAGTAGTAAAACACACAAACATGATATTTTGGAGGGTCTTATGAACAAAATGAGCCCTCCCTCAAAATATTCTGTGCAGTTGTGATTGGGTAGTCATTAAAAAAATAGCCAAACAGGACAGTCGACACGAGTGATGTAAAGATTTGCGTCATCCATGTTTGTCTGTGGATAAAGCCGGCCAGTGAAAAGCTAGATCATTTTTGACTGATGGATCGTGTAGCTAATTAAAAGATGAAAACAACAATATGAGGGTTGTATATATCCCTAATGCCGATTCGCAAAGGTTCGGAGTGGAAAACCGTGGACTGTGTTTGTGTTTGCGCTTTTACGCACGGTGTGCAGCTATAGCGTGTTAATGCTGTGCTGTTGAAAAAGAACTCAGCTTTTGGACCCGTGATCTGATCCATCCTCCTCGGCTTCAGTCACCATCACTGAGGGTATGGAGAACACACCCTCCCTACTGCATTTTTTCACTGCTTTTGTTTTGCCATTCACCCAGGGCCTTAGCCTCTGCCTCAAGCCAAGAGGTGCCACCATCCTTGGCTTCAGTCACCATCATGGAGGTCCTGGAGGAACCGCTCCTCCCGACTGCATTTTCACTCAAACCCCCTGTTCAACTGCACATCCAGGGGGCTCAGGCATGCCATTCAACCCAAGGGGAGCCACCCTCCTCGGCTTCAGTCACCATCACCGAGGGCCTGGAGGAACCGCTCCTCCCGACTGCATTTTCACTCAAACCCCCTGTTCAACTGCACATCCAAGGGGCTCGGACATGTCATTCAAGCTGAGATAAGCCACCCTCCCTGGCTTCGCTCACTGTGAGTTAGACCCTGGAGCACACGCGCTCTCAATGCATTGACTTTTTTCCACTGCTTTTCATTGAGTTTTTTTTGGGAGCAGGTGTCCTCAAAGCTCTGAAAAATGACGTTAGTTTGCATTTGTATGGGAAAAAATGAACAGAAGCATCTTTATTGTATGTAAAAGTTTATTTCCATTGCAACATTTCAAATTGCAATGTTCTTTTCACATTGTTTATAAAATGCATAAATATACACTGGTGGCAAAAAGTTTGCAATAATTTTTATAGATTAATAGATTTTGCTCTTATGGAAAGAAATTGGTACTTTTATTCACCAAAGTGACATTCAGCTGATCACAATGTATAGTCAGGACATTAATAACCTGAAAAATTACTATTACAATTAGATTATTATTTTTTTTTTTCAGAACTTCTTAAACTTCTTCAGAGTTTAAAAAATCCTCCACGTGCAGCAATGACAGCTTTGTAGATCCCTGGCATTCTAGCTGTCAGTTTGTCCAGATTCTCAGGTGACATTTCACCCCACGCTTCCTGTAGCACTTGCCATAGATGTGGCTGTCTTGTCGGGCACTTCTCACACACCTTACAGTCTAGCTGATCCCACAAAAGCACAATGGGGTTAAGATCCATAACACTCTTTTCCAATTAACTGTTATCCAATGTCTGTTTCTTTGCCCACTCTAACCTTTTCTTTTTGTTTTTCTGTTTCAAAAGTGTCTTTTTCTTTGCAATTCTTCCCATAAGGTCTGCACCCCTGAGTCTTCTTTTTACTGTTGTACATGAAACTGGTGTTGAGCGGGTAGAATTCAATGAAGCTGTCAGCTGAGGACATGTGAGGCGTCTATTTCTCAAACTAGAGACTCTGATGTACTTATCCTCTTGCTTAGTTGTATCTGGGCCTTCCACATCTCTTTCTGTCCTTGTTAGAGCCAGTTGTCCTTTGTCTTTGAAGACTGTAGTGTACACCTTTGTATGAAATCTTCAGTTTTTTGGCAATTTCAAGCACTGTATATCCTTCATTCCTCAAAACAATGATTGACTGATGAGTTTCTAGAGAAAGCTGTTTCTTTTTTGCCATTTTTGACCTAATATTGACCTTGAGACATGCCAGTCTATTGCATATTGTGGCAACTCAAGAACAAACACAAAGACAATGTTAAGCTTCATTTGATGAACCAGATATCTTTCAGCTGTGTTTGATATAATGGCAAGTGATTTTCTAGTACCAAATTAGCAGTTTATCATGATTACTCAAGAATAATGTGTTGGAGTGATGGCTGCTGGAAATGGGGCCTGTCTAAATTTGATAAAAAATGACTTTTTTTTAAATAGTGATGGTGCTGTTTTTTACATTAGTAATGTCCTGACTATATTTTGTGATCAGTTGAATGCCACTTTGGTGAATTAAAGTACCTATTTTCTTCTGAAACAGCAAAATCTGTACATTATTCCAAACTTTTGGCCGCCAGTATATATGGAATGCATTATAATATATTCCCAAATAATAATAAACAATGATATCTTCATGTATATTTCGGTTTGTGTGGTATTTTTTAAAATTGAAATATAAACAAATTGTGTGTTTTGAACCACTTTGATAATTGGTTTACAGAGTTACTACAAGTGGTCTATTGGCACCTCCAAGTGGCCTTTTTGTAAGTACACTTACATAAATCATTATGGAACAAATAGTTTTGGTCATATCGACTTTAAAATTGTGTCAGACCTTCATCAGACATGTGGCTTTGTATCAGATGTTTTTGGGGCACTGCGCATAGTCTTGCATATTTAAAAAATATATTTATTTATTTTATAAATAATATTTGAAGTCACTGTTCAAAATATTTGAATAGCTCTAACAATTTTTTTTATATTACAATGAAAATTTTTTACTCTTGAATAACAAATGTCTAAGTGTCTACTTTCAAACGAGTCCAAGTTTGTGTTTTTAAACAAAAGGGTTCAAGAACTGGAAGAGTTTTACTTTGGGTATGTCGTATTCAAGCTCATGCACAAAAAGAGGCCAGATATTAAGAGGAATGTCAGTACAGTGCTGCATTGAAAGCACTTTAATAATACTAAAAAAGTGTATTTATAAGTATCATCACAAAATAACTACACATGTTGTTTATTAGTATTACTCAGTACTTACTTTGTAACAACATTGTAATATGCCCACTTAGCATGAAGGCTCAGAGTGCCTTACAGCAGTATGTTAAATATTTATGATAACCACACAACGGCAAACAGGCCACCACTGGCAATGCCACTGTGGTCTATAGAGGAATATCAATCCACAAACAAGACCTCCCAAAAAACTCTGCTCCCGGCTTCAGTCTCTTTCTCTTCCTCTCTCTCTTTCATTCTCTTTCCATTTCTCTCTACCACAGATCCTGAAACTCACCCAGGCCCGGCTCCTTGGGAGCTGCTCCAGCTTGTCAAGCCAACGCCAGCTTGCATTATTATCATATTTCATCAATTATGTAAACGATGTCCTGCCGAGCATGCCTGCAACAGAGCACCATCAGGTCCCGCCCCTAAACGCATGCAAATGAGCTTGCCTGCAGGCCTGAGCTGACCTCCGCCTCTCCCCGTTTCCACAGCTTACCGTGATTCACTTTCCCGCGTGTCAAACAGCCTGGAACCCTGGACCCAGGAAACCTCGAGCAGAAAGCCCCGTGGGTCCGCTCTGTCGATGTGTGTATACCCGCAAATGTTTCTGAGCAAGTTGTTGATCTTCGCAATGTTTTAAAAATTTTACATTTCTTGATCCTACCATCAGCAAGCCAAGGTCACTGCATTAATTAATTTTATTAATTTATCACACATTATATGTTTGCACATATACAGTGAAATTCTTTTTTTCACATATCCCAGCTAAGCTGGGGTCAGAGTGCAGGGTCAGCCATGATACAGCACCCCTGGAGCAGATAGGGTCAAGGGCCATGCTCAAGGGCCCAACAGTGGCAACTTGGCAGTGCTGGGGTTTGAACCCCCAACCTTCTGATCAATAACCCAGAGCATTAACCGCTGAGCCACCACTGCCCCCAAACACATGTTTGTGTACATAGCCTCTGTACAATATAAGCTTATAAAGGAGTGTTTTTAACAAATATTTATTTTATATGAGGTGGAGGACTAGAGTTGATGCTGTAGGTCTCACATCATTTAGACAATTGTACATTTTTATGGAACCACCTTTAATTTAACCCAACTAATTTGCCTTCTATTCCATTTTGTTCTTTTCAGTCTATCGCACTGCAGCAAGGTGCCCTCAGATTTCTTCATAATCTCCAAATTCACATTTGTAATCAGCTTGAGCACAATAGGAATGGATTTTTTCTTTTTCATTCTCAAGTTGGCACCATTCTGAAAAAAATATTACTCAACGATAACTCTTATCGTTTTGCGAAACGGTTCTTTGTCTACAATCGGCAAACCTACTCAGTTTTCAATGTCAGAGCCAAGGACATGCACTGGCCTCCAGGACTGAATAGAAACTCAATGAGTTTGAGCTACACATATCTGAGCTTCATTAAGCAGAAACTATAGAGCATTGAGAGCCCTGAAAAGAAGAGAAGAGTCAGGACTTTCAGTCAATGTAATCTCATCTCTGCCTAATCCGTTCCCTTTCTGCTGTCTTACTGATATATATCAATAAAGATAAGATGACTGATGCTGCTGAGAGGCAGTTCCCCCAATAATTGAATGAATGAAAAATGAATCATTTAGAATTTTAGGACCCCCCTTTTAAGTTTTTGGTTGTGGAAACTGTGGTTATGCAAACTTTTGATTGGATGAACGTGTCTGACCATTTAAATTATATGTTGTTAGATAGATAGACAGACAGACAGACAGACAGACAGACAGATAGATAGATCTGTTATAAATTGTTAGTTAAACTCTTGACTCCTGAATGCTGAGATGCATCCCTTGTTACAGAATCATTTTAATGTAATATGTCGCTCTTTGGCTTAGACTGTCACACAGCACAAAGAACAACAAGTTTATGTTGTTGTGGGTGCCGCCGGAATCAGACTGAGGCTAATTGCTTTCATAGTGATAAGTGACCCCGGTGACGCTTGATATTTGCACTGCAGTCAGACTTAGCTGTCAGATCCAGACAGCTCTTTCAGAGAGACAGTTATCTATGCAAAACAAAGCAGGTGATTTCCCTTCCTCTGCCACTCCACTGTTATGCATGACAGACATATATTAAGATATCAGTGCAGCAGATGAGCAGAGATGATGTGTGCTCTACTATCATAGCAGGGAGGCTTTACTGGCTGTCTGATTGCCTGAAATAACTCCAAATTACTATGAAATTCTTTAAAAACCACCTGGCTGCTACGAGTATATTCTTTTAATAGGTTCAAGTTAATTTACTATATCCATGTTTAGTGGTACCACTGTAGTATTGAAATAACTGTACACATTATTAAATGTGTAATTTCTGCGCAGACATCTTTTCAACCTATCAAAGTTGTGGAATGCAGCAAGTTGTGAAATACTATGTTTTAAAAACCCAAAGTCTATTGTATAATTACTTACAGCCAGGCCTTTAAAAAAGAAAAATTGCCTTTTTTCCCATTTGAAAAATTATAAATGAGCCCTAGCACATCACTTACTACAGAAAAAAAATGAAAAATAGGTTTACAGTAATGCATTGGAAGCCAGTATTTTACAGCAATTCGAAATCATGTTTAAAATATGCAACCCAGTGGGATGTATAAATATGCATTACACTATTATGAAAGTATAACTAAAATAATAACATTACACTTAAATGTATTAGCATGAGACTGGTGTGGCAAACTCTTCTTACCAACCTTGTCTGTGCACAGTTATCCAATGTTTCAACTCATGACCATGTAAAACCAATAAATCTGATTGCTTTTGCATAATAATCGCATGAGCATTCTAGCAAGCACTATTTAAATTTGGTGTTTTTCATCAACCATCGTTTATATTGTTCCCTTTTGCCAGCCGGCCATTATGGACCCCCTATCAGCTATCAAGAACAACCTGTACCAAAACTCTGAGATAGTACAATTAAATTTGCCTGTGCATCCCTATTGGAAATCAATGCTAGCTGGGCTTTGATAGACCCCGAGCTGTTAGGTATGTTGGACAACCTGAAGGATATGGCCACTGAATGTGATTGTGACTGTCATTCTGCCCCAACAGACAAAATCCTGCTCTCTCTCTCTCTCTCTCTCTCTCTCTCTCTCTCTCTCTCTCTCTCTCTCTCTCTCTCTCTCTTTCTTTATTTAAAGAAACTATGACTGTCGGTATGGCTCTATCTTCAGCCTGTCAACGGCTAGCACACTCACTGCCTTCCAATGACAGCCCTGCCATGCTTACTCTGATCAATATAGAAAAGCAGTGCTACTTTTCCATTATGTCTCTTTGAGGAAGGATACGAGAGAGAGGTAAAGGGACAAAGATGATGGGAAGAACTAACCATGAGGACCATTACCAAGCTAGTTACTAAGGTTTATCAAAATTGGCAGTTGTCGCGATAATGTTGGAGTTTGATTTGTTTTTGACTGTGCTTACAAACCGCCAAGACCATAGACTCTAGAAGAAGAAAATTCAGTCTGAAGGTCTATCTCCCAAACTGACCAGTGATATTTGAGCCACACATGTTTGACATGTTAGCTGGTGTCTGTATTGTTTTACAGTGAGCTGTATAAATCACTCAAAAAGAAATATATTATATAAGAAATATATTTTGTCCAGAAATGGGAATTATTGCATTGTTAAATTCATGTTCCCTCAAATATTTTAATTCTCTTCTTAAATGAAGGTGACACTGATATTGATTGAAAGTGACGTGACATTTTTTGGCAGAATTGCAAAAATAATGTCTGTTTTCAGACAGGTTTCTGGAACACAAGATAATTTAAGTGAATCGGTTCTTTCCAACAGTACATGTAAATAAACTGGTTAAAATAAACAATTCCCTTATATTTAGCATTGGGAACTCTTTCTGTTTTAATCATGTATAGTAATTTGTTCACTTGAAAGATTCACTGATTCATTTGAGCCCTGCTTAACCATAAAGGGACTTTGCCTTCATTATTTCTTTTTTTTTAAAGAGAGATATGCTCTATCGTTGCTTTTTATCACTATATTTAAATTCTGTTATAAGGGTGTCAAATAGAGTGTTTTCTAGTATACATTTATGTCCAGTTTAATATTGTCACCCTATTTGTTTAACCCTTACGAAAATTAACCATGGTTTTACCATAGAAATATTGTAGTAACCATGACTTTAGTAACCATGGTTCATTTTGTTGCTATGGTGTAACTACAAATAGACTGCCATGGGTAAATTATAGTTTCTGTAGCAAAACCACTGTTCATTTCCGTAATGGAATGTTACCCTAATTACAACTATCATGTGATAGAATTTTTGAATTCTGTAATCTGTAATTTTCTTCTTTAAATAGCTTCAGTGTAGTTTTTTTTATTAAATAGTAGTGTAATTACATTTTTAAAAGAGTAGCTTAGCTGTAGATTAACTACTTTAAGTTATGAGTAGCTTGGGAAGCTAGTTTCAAAGTAGCTGCCCCAAAACTGGTGAAGCCAATGTTGCTGTGAAGGACTGGGAGGGGTGCTCAAATAAACAGAGCAAGGTTTTGGTATTGCCAGAGAGCCACAGTGTTTACAATTGTGGGAGACTCTGCATGTTAAGCTGGGACAGGTGAAAGTATTTTACCATTAAAATAATTTCACACTTTTCCTTGCAATGCAAACCTTTAATTGATATTTTAGTAAAGAAGATTTCAGAGTTTTCTTTGAATTAACACCAACTACGTCTTGTACTTCACATCAAAAGCACTGAAAAACATTCACATTAGTGTCACATCAGTGGTACAGAAAATCTAATTTTTATGTTGTGTTGTCTGTAAATTCTCTTTTAATTTGTGTCTGTCATCTTGAAAAGAAAAATGTGCTTCTCCAAGTGACTTGGGCTCTGTATTTGCAGTGTCCTTAGTCCCTCCTCTTTATCTATGAGTGCAAAGGCACAAAGGGACACTGTTTGGACCAGAGCACCACCCGCTCCTTTTGATCCGGTCCTGGGAGTCTTATGCGATTTCCTAGTGTGGGACAAGCCACCCCCACCACAATACCTTTGGCTTTTACGTTGAAAAGAACACAACAGGCATTGTTCAGAGGATGAATGTCTTCTTTCATTGTTCTCTTTGTCAAAAATCCTTATGTAGAATGACAAACAGGTGCTCAGCAGCTTGCTAAGGTCAGTGTGAAATTCATGGGGTCTGAGCCTCAGAATCAAGCAATCCCCTTTGTTGAATTTCAGCTTTGTCCATTAGATGAAAGAAATTAGTGGCATTTGTTTGTTATATGGGCAGAAATCAATATAAACTGACTTGCAAGTAGATATTTTGTCAGGTAGTGTAATTACAGAATATGCAACCAGTCTGAGGTAGTAGCTCATTTTATACAAGAACCTTGGTTTAAAAAATAAATCAACTTTTCTTAGAGTGTTTCACTTTTGTAATTAGGTCTTATTACATGTCTATCAATATTTAAAACAGGTGACAGAGAACTGTCTAAAACTAGCCGCAAGTCTGATTGAACCTCAGCAATGAGGGTGATTTTTCTTTCTGGTTTTCCTTTATACATAAATCGATATGACAGAATGTGGAATTCAGACCAAGTGTAATGTAAATACAGCCAAGTCCCAGTGGGTCAAAATGGCATGATGAGATTTCTTCCTGGCTCCCTGAGCACACACAAACCCCCCTTACCAACACACATACACACACACACACACTCACAGATGCACTCATCATCTCCTAGACAATCTCAGCTGGCACTTGCACTTGACATTTTTTGGTGGTGAAAGGCCAGTCTAGTTTCTGGCAGAAGCTGCCATTGCATTAGGCTGACATTCAGCCAGTGAATATCAGGGCAAATCAAAATGTGTCGATGATTTGCCGCAGCATTATTGCCTTGTTTGCTTTATGTGTTATAATACAATTTGAAAAATCAAATGCTTTATTTGTGACACAAATGCATGCTTTTTGTTGTGTTATTATAGGCTGAAAATATATTAAAGCAGGCTGTTTGTAACCAGGCAAATCACAGTGACAATTAAGTGGGTTCTAGAACCGTTTATCTTTAGGACAAATCAGATTAAGCACCTCATCTCAATGTATATTACAAGACAAAAGTTCTGACTCACTTGACTGAATGTATGTTTCTCGTGATTGTAAAACCTTCTTACCTAAAGGTTCATGCTTAAATGCTCACAACTAAAAAGATTGTTCTAATGTATTCATTTCTTTCTAAAAAATACAATTTTTTAAAATAAAAAAATGGATGAGTTAGACCAACAATTGAAGGAGAGCCAAAAGGTTTCAAGCATACTCCTCCAATATTGTTTAGCACCTCATGAAGTTGGTTGAGAGAATGGCTAGAGTGTGCAGAACTGTAATCTAGGCAAAGGGAAGAATCTCAAATACAGTATGGTTTTGATTTCTTTAACATTTTTGGTCAATACATGATTCCAATATTCTTCCATGTGAGTTATTTCATAGTTTTGATGGCTTTACTATTATTCTAAAAGGTGGAAAATAGTAAAAATAAAGAATGAGTTGGTGTGTCCAAATTTTTGACTGGTGTTGTGTGTAGAAAATGCAATCACTGTTTGATTGATACATTTCACAAATTTCATTTTATCAACATACATAATTGTTCCCTAAAGTATGTGGTTATGGAGAGCGTTTTCAGAAGTCAACAACGTTCCAGTGTGGATGAGTGGCACAAACGTAGCTAAATCAATGCATTTTCAAAAGTAAAAGATTGGTATGGACATGGTCTGAGAGAGGAAAAACAAAGGGAACTTAACTGTTACGTGCAGACATTTGCTATCATTCAAACAACAATTGGGCCACATTATGGCTTTGCTCAGTTTGGCTCAATTTTCCATCTTCTTAGTGCATTTGGGTACTTCGGCCTTTCACAGTTTCTAAAACTCTTATCGGTACCAGGCAGGTTGAGCTGTACCATGTGACAATTTAGACCATTAGGGTCCTGAAATATTAGATTACTATCATTACTTTGGTTCCCTGGGGGCTGTAAATACTAGTGGAGCAGACATTCGGAGACAGCCCCCGAGCCTAGTCATACAGTCCTAATGCTTGCACCTTCACTGTGTACCCTAATGTGATTCTAAACACATCTAAATGACATTTCCTCTCACTGAGATAGTGTCAATGGCTCTATTAAAAGTTGATAATGGCAGACATAAGTGCTGATCCGTATCTTAAGTGGCTCTCTTTCTTTCATGTCTCACTCCATCACTGTAAGGTTTCTGAGCTCACTCGAACACATTGGCAAACACTATCTCTAACCATGTGCATAAGGTGATATGTGTCCAAAACAACCACATATAGCTCAAATGTGTGCATTAACACAGCACAGTTAGGCAAGTGGACATTAAAATTCTACATTGATTTTAAACTGAAGTGTCAAAGTAATCATGCAATGAAATATAGAAATATAATACTATGGAATGCTGGACCAAGGAGTGGTTGAGTCCTATTCACCAGGCCTATCTTGGTCATTTAATGCATTTCCCATGTTTTACATTGGAAAAAGACAACATTTCATTTTTGGATTACTACTGTTATACTTACTAACATACTAAATAGTGTTATCAGGAGTTGGCATGATTTTCTAAGAGATGCCTCAATAATATAGCAATCCAGAACTTCTGTATAATAGTAGTTTTTGGTCTTTTAAACAGTGGGAGACAGGCAATTATAACAGTGTCTGAGCAGCAGTGAAGTTTTGCCTCTTAATTGGGCTTTCCTTTTAGAGGCATTTTTTTTTTTCCCCGAGCTATGTGACATTGGATTGGATGCCTTCATTTTATTTACAGCATAAGTCACCACACTTTTTAAACAGAACCATTCAATTATTTGCTGTAATAAATAGGCCCAGCTGAAATGGCACAACAGCATAACAATGTATGCAGGAATGTGCACGCTTCTGTGCTAAAGTTAACAATATGGAAATGTCTTTGAGCTTACCTGCCAGACTTCTGTTATTATTTGTGAATTGATAGCAGTGCTGAAAACAGCTGATTAGAACCAGTAAGACAGCTGCTGGATCAAGCATGATCCCATAAAGACATTAGCTAAGCTCAAAATAACTGTATGTGCATTTGCACATGAATAACCTAGAAACCTAAACACTCCCATATCAATGATCATTCAGTTATGACCTGAGCATATTTAAATGCACATTACTTCACATTTTTGAATGAAAACACAGGCATGGCAATCTTTCATGCATTAACTTATTTGCTTATTATGCTTTTATGTATATATTTGAGTCATAC